>NC_137437.1:24983600-25583600 GCF_964374335.1 Astatotilapia calliptera
ATAAAAATAGTAAAGATTGACAGCAGTTTGTTTACAAAGTTCACAATTTAAGCCTGACAAGCTACTAAGTTTAATGTGCTCCCAGCTATATGTAAGTCAACGACATCCAGAAATGAGTATGTGCTAAGAAAAACATGTGCAGACCACACAGCACAGAACACATAAAGGACTCCTTTAGCGAAGCCAGTGACTCTCACCTAACTGCTGGACCTTTGAAAGGAGAGGGAAATTTCCATTTGCTGCTATTTTCCTTATGTGTTTGCATGGCAGTACCACTGGAATAACAACTGAATTATGGAAACTGCAATGGTATACATAGTACTTTGCAACTTGCGCAGAGATGGTGGTAAAAATGTCATGACATATTGTGAGGTTGTAACTGATGCTGCCAAACGTAACAGAAAATCTTCAAGCAAACACCAAAATCAAGGCTATTATGAAACTCAAGTTGTTACTTGAAGCCTGAGAAGCTTTTTGATCTTTTCTCTATGATCTATACAAAGCAAACAAACCAGTTACATTTCTTGCAATGCTGAAAACAGCAAAAAGGTCCATTAATCATTATTAGAAAAATGATCTTAATGAAAACATTCATAGTGGAGGCAGCAGATCAGTCTCTGTTTTTGACCTTCTTCATAAGAAGCACCAGATTCATACATTCTTAGAAGATGTTCTAAATTACATTCTCAGAATTTACATGTTTTTCAAATGCTCATATAGCTAAAATTTTGATTTTGAGGTTAAATTCAGATGTATTGGTAAAATTGCACCGTATGCAAATTAATAAATTCATTACTAATGAATAAATGCAGAGTGGTTTATAAACACATAGTGAAAGAAAAAGGTGAATTAAGAGGAAACACTCACTCCCCCAAGCAGTCTAGGCCTACTGCAGCGTAACTAAAGGGGGATTCAGGGTAACCTGATCCAACTGTAACTATATGCTTCAGCAAAAAGAAAAGTCTTAAGCCTAACCTTAAAAGTAGAGCAAATTTTTGTCTCTGGAACCCAAACTGGGAGAAATATGTTCTCTTTCCAGTACCCTTTCTGTACACATTTTGGATGAACTGAAGGCTTTTAGAACAGCCCGATAATAATGGTCCATAGCAGTCTAGCTTAGAAGTAATAAATGCATGAACCAATTTTTCAGCATCACTCTGATTCAGGATGTTTCTAATTTTGGAGATATTGCACAAATGCAAGAAAGCAGTCCTAATATTTGTTTAATATGCACATTGAACTGTATTCTGGTCAAAAATAACTCCAGGATTCCTCACATTGTTACTGGGGGCCAAGGTCGTGTCATCCAAGGTAACTGGTTTGACACAGTTTTTGGGGCTGATTACAGTAATCTCACTTTTTATCTGAATTTAGACGCAGTTTCAGTCAAATTTGAAAGTGTCAGTTTTGGAGCAAGGGTTACTTTCTTGGTCGCCACCCTTTTGTCCATGGTGAAAAATCACTTGCTGCGGACAGTGACATTGGTGTTCCAGCATTTCGTGGCAGGGTTAAGCATTGGTGGTTCCTGAAAATCATTTGAGGCTGACAGTCTACCAGACCTTGGCAAAGTGGAGACACATTCAAAACACTCGTATTTATGTGCAGTTGTTTGAACTAGAAATGGCTCCAAGACACCTTCCCAACTTGTGTAAATCTACAATTCTGCTTGTTAGATCTTCACCTTAAGGTATTATGACATCTATGCCCATAATGAGTATATGTAAACTTCTGAGTTTTACATGATAAAGGTTTAAGCACCAAAAAGTTTAGTGCAAATAACAGGACAGTGACTTGAAGGTAAAAATGAAGGTATGCATGACAATATCAGCCAGTGTTAAATGTACTGTTTTAGTATTGAATTTCCAATCATCCCATTTCTTTCAAGTTTAAATTGCTAATTTGTTCTTCTTGGTTCATGGCACAATATTGTACTAAAATGATGCAATGATCATTACTTTTTGGCAGCATAAGAAACAGAAATTAACCTACAGTTGAGTAATATAAAGTGTGCCATTTATCCCGAACATATAGGATTTAAAGGTTTAAAGAATGGAGTCCCAGAGAAAATGCTTTGTAACATTTTTATTTAAATAAGCTCATCTGACTAAAACGCCAGAATCAACACCAAGTTAGAAAACATTCAAATAAAAATAATAATCCACGACAGAAATAGCTAATCATGATACATCTTTACATTCAAATATTTAACAACAGTAACGATACAGATTATTATTCCTCACACACTTTCATTCTTTAACATACACAGGCATACACACACACACAGGCACACACACACATACTTATTTAAAGCCACAGGTTTATCCCTCTAAAGTCAGTGTGTATGTACGAGATGTTATGCTACATGTCATTGATTTGGACATACAAGGAATAAATAAATGTTGGCAACAGACTACAAAGTCATTCCTAAGTTTCTACTGGCATGAAGCTAAACTTCGTTCACCCTTCAGTGGTTTGCTGTTGTCATGTTGAATCAATACTTTACGTAAGAAGATCACAGCATTGGCACACACATGTTAAACGTTCACTTACAGAAACGACATTATCTGTGTTTTTGCATGTCTGCTTGCTACATTTTATTTGTGGTTTATCCCTCCAAAGGATGCTGCATTATTTTTTTTATTGCGTTTTTCCCCATATCTGGTGAGCACAATGGAAACATCGTGAATGCTTTTATTTATCATTAAGCAATTTTGTTCAAGCAAAGCTGCAATGCATTACCAGCCAGCAACAGCATAACTCTGGCAGCAAGAGAGGCAGACACGATGCTAACTGTAATGGATCACCGACCTACACACTGGAGCAAATTAGTATTGGTGGTTGTATGTAAGGCAGGAAAAACACATTAAATACAACATCAGCACGGTGGAAAATGCACGTGTTAACGTGAATGGGCCATGCAAAAACACTGAAACACATTTTACTCGAGAAAATGTGTACGTTTATAATGTGCTGACACACACAAACACGTATTTAGTGTGCAAATAGGGTTTGCACACAGTGACAGAAAACCCATCCTGACAAATCCCAACTGTTAGTATGAAAAAAATGGTACGTTTCTAATAGTTTGCGTGTTCACAGTGGCCCACTCAGAAGTAGTCTCTTCTCCTTGAATCATCACTGATGAAAGATGGGTTCCACTGGGCTGGGTAGATGCATGAATGGCGAGAGCCTGGGAGACCCGGGAAGGGGTACAGGCCATTTCTGTCCAGGTCTGAGTTACGCAAGGCAGGCTGAGGGAAATAACAGAAGAAACAAAAAAAGGACTTTATCATCAACCACACACACAGAGAAACGAAGCCTTAACTTAAACAAGAGACAGAGATATGTGAGAAGCGAGAAATGACATGTTCCCTTACAGAGTAGTAGATATCAGTCATCTGTAGCAGGTTTTTTGTGCTGCCGTTCTCTTGCATCTCTATTGTCTCTCTCCCCCACTCCATGGATATCCGGTTATTTTTAGGGAAGTCTGCGTACGGGGACATCTGCAAGTCTCCACTTTTAAAGATGATCTTATTGATGTCATTTTTGTCTTTCCTGAAAGATTCCACATTGAAAAAACTTAAACTTGATGGGTTTTTGTTTATAAATATAGCCTGTATATAAAAGATGGATGTAGCCACCATGATGGAAGTCTCTACTTGAGTATTTTTCCTTTTTTTTTTAAAACTCAGATGTCATGAGGATCTAGTATTCCCTGAATTTTGTGCTTTTCTGACTCTAAATGGGGCCATTTAGATGTCTTCACCACAAATTCATCAAGAATATACCTGCTGAGGTTATAAATTGAGCAGAAAGACCTTTTGACTTCTACAGACTTTTTGCAATAGGAGGCCTCACCTCCTATTAATCATTAAAAGAGTGTTATTTTATGGCACTTCCACATTAAGCCCAACTTTTACATACAGATTGGGTTTATAATATAAAATAATATTATCGGGCAATATTCATTACATTTACTTTCTTGAATTAACAATAAAGCAAACTTACTTGCAGCAAGTGACAATGAGAGCAATGACAAGGATGAGGAGCAGGGCGCCCCCTGCAGGTGACACTACCACTGCAATCAGCTTGTAAACTGCAATTGCAAATAGAAACACCGTAAATATTATTCTTATTACAGTTAAAAAATAACACAAAATTACACTTAAGAAATTTAGCACATTTAAAGATATAAGAAATTCTATTTAAGATGAATATGATCGGTGGGCTTCACTTACAATTTCCACAGTTGAATCCTCCAAAACCAAACATGCATCTGAAATAAAGAAATGGAACCTTCAGTTGCCTTGAATATTTTCAGAAAACAGTACTGACAAGAAACAAAAGGAAGCAAACTTACGGGACACAGGTGCCATTTTCTAGTTTTAAGCCATCTCCACATTCTGAAACAAGACATTTTGTTCAGTGACTTGAAAGAACACAGTTTGGTAAGTAGGTTTCAAAGGCCTGGCCAGTGCTGTTTTATTCATTTTTGGCTTCCTCAGTCAAATTCTCATATAACGTGTAGCAGTCAAATTTTAGGGGAAACTGGAGATATTTTGAGACATTAATTTCCTTGATTTAACTTTTTCATTTGACTTCTCTCAGGTTGGTGACTCAAACAAAAATGCACATGTGGCAACATGTAAATAAAGAAGAGCTTACCTAAGCAGTACAAATCGTCAGGATTGTGTTTGTAGTATCCCTCACGGCACTGGCAGCACGCGATACCACTGGTGTCCGTGCAGCTGGAGCGCTCTTCATCACACTGGGTTTTCTGAGCCGCACAAAGACTCTCCGCTGGAACACAGTGCGGGCAGAATTAATCTCAGCTATAAAAATCTGATCATAAAACACAATTTTTGTTAATAGTTCCCCTTTGTTTCATTGAAAAATGAATAATTTTGACATGCAGAGCTTGTACAGTATATTTTAGCATTTAGAGGCACAGCACCAGTGTCCTGTGACATGATTATACAATTACCGGTAGTGTCATGTTGTGAAATGAAGCTGTTATATGATGCTTTGAAGTTTCTGGCTTATACACATGCAAAGCTTTTTACATCACGCCACAGTTCATTAAATGTTTTTATGGCTAAATTCTGCCCTCTGGTGGTTGAAATTAGACTGCCCTAAATAAAGTTTACAATAAGACGTGTTCACACGTCTTATTGTAAACATCATTATTGTGTTTCTGTTGCATCAATAGAACTTCGTTTTGAGGCAGCTGAAGTTGCAGATGTTGCAGACTTTGTAAAGTTACTTTGATGTTAACAAAGTTTTACACGACAGGGCACTTAGATCATCCAACCATAGGCTCCTAGCACAACCTAGGACTCGAATGAAGTCGAGAGGCGACCGGGCCTTTGCATCCGTGGCACCCAGACTCTGGAATAACCTCCCCGTTCATATTCGCACTGCCGAGTCTATCCAGTCTTTTAAATTACGTCTTAAAACTTGTTTTTTTACTTTGGCTTTTGATTCTGTCTAGTTGGCTGTTTTAGCTTGTTGCGTTGTTACCTATTGTTTGTTGTCCTCTTCTATTGTTTGTTTTAACTGTCTCATGTTTTTATTGACTGTGAAGCACTATGGTCAACACTGTTGTTTTTAATATGTGCTATATAAATAAATTTTGATTTGATTTGATTTGAAGAGCAGTTGGAAAAACGATTTAATTAATTAAAACAAACACAGTTAATGATTTCCACTGAGATTTCTGGCTATCACACTCACCGTGGTAAGTGAGCTTGTATTTCAGGACCACCTGGCAGTGGGCTAATGCGGAGCTGCAGGTTTTGAGAGACATCTGGATTCTGTTGTTGACCTCAGTGGTTGTCACATTAGCGGAGGTGGAAAACGTGTTAGCAACCATGACACTAACACCATCCTTCTCTCTATGGGGAGGAGATCTGAGGTCAATATGGAGAATTTGTTGGTGTTGTAAATAACAAGAAAACAAGGTTCTAATAGATAAGAGAGATCCCTTTTAACTAGCTAAGTTTTAGCATCATCAAAAGAAGAAGAAGAAGAAATGTCAAAAATGCAGATCTTTGAAGTAGAATGACGAAAAACTGAGAAACAAGTAGACTTGCACTGGAAACATTACCTTATAGGATTGTAATTGAAAGATTCGTTTTTTCTGAGGTTACTAACAATAATTACAACCACTTTCTTTAATTGCATATTTTAAATATATATCAAAAAATACAGAAAATGTGCAGAAATTCAATGCAAAAACGTACTGCTTGGTCACTGTTGAGCGCCTGTAACCTGGGTAGTCAGAGAGTGAAACATTGAACTGCAGGAAAGACAAAAACAGGAGCATGTATAAGATATAATGCACGTAAGCTTAGTGAAGCACAGAATATGCAGTGACGCGAACTGCCTCTCACCAGCTTGATGATCTGTCTTTGGATATCAGAGTTATGTAGTGATCCGTTGGCACTGATAGTGCAGAGAAATGTCTTAGCTATTAAGGGGGGAAAACAGTGTGAATTAAAAAACATAAAAGGCCTCTGAGAAAATAACTTTGACTGGAGAAAAAAACAAACTCTAATGTCCTTTTTCTTTACCTCGGCTGCATGTGCGTCCATCTTCAAGGTCAAAGCCCAGCGGGCATTCACAGCTGAATGAGCCATTCGTGTTAACGCACGTGGAGCCTTTGGGGCAGGGTTCTTGCTTTTGCTTACACTCATCAATATCTAAACACACAGGTGTAACAATATTATATTTGGGAAGGATTTCACCAAACTTTTACACCCTTATCACACTCTCTAAAAAGGGGTTGATGCAACATTTCATGCATTTTGTTTTTTGAAAGACAAAACATGGAAAAACACACATAGTACCAATATTGTTTTTAAACTGTTGGGTAGAAGAGCAGAAGAGCTCACCCTTGTTGCAGGTCCGTCCCGTCCATCCTTGCTGACAGCTACACCTGAACGCATCCGGTTCATCACCCATACAAATCCCTTCATTGTTACAAGGGTTGGACACACAGGGGTTTCCTAAAATTTACGAGTAGATAGAGGGTGTGTTAGCATTAATCAGGGAAAATAGCATCCTTAAAAAAGCTTCGGTTTGACCTTTTAGGGCATGCGGTTTCACTCTGACCTGTCATCCATCCTCCTATGTGCAGTTTTATCTCTGTTATGCAAAGTCTATTATATTTGATAGATGATTTTTTGAGACTTCTACAACTAATTTCCATATTTTTCTGCTTCTGTAAAAGATTCATTGTTCCAAGTAGTGAATTCATCCAATCAGAAAGAAAGATCAGTGCAGAATACCAGACCCATTCACTGGGAGCGGCACGTTAAAAGCATTTCACACAAGTGCATCACTTGAAAATTCATCAGCAAATTCTTGAGACAAGAGAGAACAAATCCGTTCAACAGCATCTCATTGTGAAGAAGAGTCCAAGTTATGTGTATTCATCATTGTTATGTCAGTGGTACTTTTTATTTTATTGCTTAGGACGGCTGCAATCCTCTAACTGCCACCACAGAAAAGTAAAGACTGCTTTTCAGTAAATTAATCTGTCAATAAATTAAGGTTGAACTCTTTTTTGCTTTATTGCAACATGCAAGAAATCAGCTAATGCCATCTACTCAGATTATTAGTCACGTTCATGACCAGGAAGCACAGTGTTTGGGGAATATTAGAACCTGTGATACACTGAATCGTTATTGCACAATCCTCTATTAGTTATAGTAAGAAGAAAACATGCAAATATGAAGAGCAACTCATACAAGAACACGATAAATACACATTTCTGCTCTGAAAACTGAATAATAAGTCCCGTCATTTGAAGAGAAAGAAGCTGACTAACTCACTTGGAGGTGGAGGTGGTGGTGGTGGACTGGTGTGCTGAAAATCAGGGGGTGGTGTTGTGACCGCCAGCTCTGTAGGACCTCTGTCTGTCTGATTCCTAGTGGTGTGCAGAGCTTCCGTACTCTTGGTTGGGGTACTGTGGGTGTAGGTTGTAGTGATGGATTTGCTGTGAGCTGTGGTGACTCTGCTAGTTCCCGTGCTTGTTTCGATCTGCAGGGTGGTGACATTAGTGGGGTCAGACATCCCAGTCACGGGGCCCTCCGTGTGCCTGGGTGGCGCACGTTGGGTCGGTTGCGCTGCCAGAGTGGAGGCTACCGTGGAGGACGAACTGTATAGGACAGTGGCACTGGTAGGGGACTGTAGAGGAGAGCTAGTCACGGTGCTAGTCAACCTTGCGGATGAAGTTGGAACTAGAGGAGGTGTGGTAATAGCCTCAGTGGAGGTTGTGGTGCTGGTGGTGGTGCTGAAAGCGGTTGATATGATAGGGTTTTCTTCTGTTATCTGCGATCTGACGAAGAGAAAAATTAAACCTCAAGTCAAATGAAATCAAGTTCTGCTTCTACCTTCTTTAAAGGTACAGACTTTAAAAACTTCAAATTATTATTAATATTCATCAATATTCTTTTTTTTTAGCATACCTTTCTGTAACAGTGGCAGGTGAGGTGATGAGGAAGACGTTAGTACCCAGTGGTGGCATATCTGTCAGAGACTGATTTGTTTCAGACGTACTACTACTGACAGTAGAGGGCACTGCAGTCAGACCCAAGTCGACATTTCCCTCTCTGGTCTGCGATGAAAGCCCCTCAGTGCCACTCTGAGTGCTAGAACTGTGGTCTCCAGTTGAAAACTCTGTAGACGCTCCAGAACTAGAGCCCAAGCCTTGCTCTGTTCCTGAAATATTGGTGGGACCTCCTGCAGGTGAGGTGAAAGGAGGCGTAGAGGAAAATGACATTTGAGATTGGTCAGTGCTGGGCTCTGTCACCCTGATAGATGACGTTGAGTCAGACGGCTCTTCTGATGTCGACGTGTGCTGTTGTTCGGTGGCATTGGGATGTCCAGTAATACTCTGGGTTCCACTGGAACTTGCTGGGCTCCCAGTTTCTGAAAACACTCCTTTGAACGAGTCGGTCACGTCCCTTCCAGTAATCCCTGTGGACGGGGCACTGTGGGTGTAGTTCTCAGTCTCTGTCGACTTAGGAGAAATACCCCAAGTGGAAGGAGGCTGACGGGAGTTGGAGTCTTCTGTAAAGGCAGATGAGGTGGTGTTGCTGGAGGAGGAGGTAACAGACAGCAAGGTCCTCTCCCCAGCTCGGCTGGTGGTGGTGTAGGTGCTGTCGGTGAGGACGTCTGTGTGGGAGGCTGTGGCATCCCCCATTTGGAGAGTAGTGTCTGGGTTGTCTTGGAGTAGGTGGCCCTCCTCTGTAAACACCTGGGGCCTATCCTCCTCTGACACAACATAAGAGATACCTGACGTCTTGTCTGTGTAAGTCATGTCCTTCCAGTCCCTGCTGCTGCTGCTGTCCTTCCAGTCCCTGCTGTTGCTGCTGCTGCTGCTGGTGCTGCTGCTGGTGCTGCTGCTGCTGCTGCTGTCCTTCCAGTCCCTGCTGTTGCTGTCGCTGCTGCTGCTGATGCTGCTGTCCTTCCAGTCCCTGCTGTTGCTGCTGCTGCTGCTGGTGCTGCTGCTGCTGCTGCTGTCCTTCCAGTCCCTGCTGTTGCTGCTGCTGCTGCTGGTGCTGCTGCTGCTGCTGCTGCTGCTGCTGCTGTCCTTCCAGTCCCTGCTGTTGCTGCTGCTGCTGCTGGTGCTGGTGCTGCTGCTGCTGCTGGTGCTGCTGCTGCTGCTGCTGTCCTTCCAGTCCCTGCTGTTGCTGTCGCTGCTGCTGCTGATGCTGCTGTCCTTCCAGTCCCTGCTGTTGCTGTCGCTGCTGCTGCTGCTGCTGATGCTGCTGTCCTTCCAGTCCCTGCTGTTGCTGCTGCTGCTGGCCTCAGTGGCAGTTACAAAGTTGGAGGTAAGTGGCTCAGTAGACAGTGGATTTGCAGTCTCTATAGACCCACTGCTTGTTTCTGTAATGGACTGTGTCTGGTCTGTGCCTAGGAATAGAGAAAAAGATCACATTAGTAAATATTCACCAATATAAAATCATACACTTTTGAATCAGTTATGAACATTTTTAAAGATTTTCTATCATTAAGGAGGTCCAGTTAAGGCATGTTAAAATGTTACTTTAACCTCCTAGGACCTGGTGTCCACATATGTGAACATCACATTTTGGGTTATTTAGACTAAAATACTCAATTTTGCTCTACAAGGGCCTGATATCCACTTACGAGGACATTATACCGTAACTGTTCTATCGAAATTTTAAACGAATATCCTCATATGTGGCTCTCATTTTTCTTAGAAACAAAAATCAGGTAAAAAAAAAAATCTGGTAATTCTTTGTTTTTACATTCATCAGGTCCCAATATGCCCAAATATCAAAGAGAAAGTAAAAATGCATGCCGTGGAAGAGTTCGGGTCTTAGGAGGTTAAATCAGGGGTGTTAAATATAAGGCCTGGGGGCCAGAATGACTTCAATTTGGCATAAACCTTGGACTTTTGACTGTATTTGTACAAGTTTTACAGCTTTTCCTACTGATAAAAACCTATCCCAACAACAAAGTAATTAATTACTAGAGTTAAAATTAGGACAATAAAATTACAAAAAGTTATTTTTTCACCAATAACTATTGAAATTCCTGGGCTGTATGCAGCCCACCATGTAAAATGAGTTTGACATCCCTGTTTTAAATGATCTGGTAGTGATTTATTGGTAGTCACTGGACAAAATGAAGTCTGTTGTGCCACATACGCCAACTCTTGAGAAATGAATATGCACTGGCTTTCTCCTTTTCTACCATATACAGCTGGTAACTTCATGAAATTTGGCTTTGCACTGCTGCAGCCACCTAAAAATTTAAAGGCAATCTTTTTTTAAATATATACCAGCATCCTTCATCACTAGACTCAAAAGAGTGTTGCTGTACTCGCCTATATGTTGTACTTTACCTCCACCAGAGGGTGTTATCCCCGTCTCGCCTGTACAGTCTATAGTCAGAGACAAAATGCTGTCAGAATTTAACTTGCAGCATGGGCAATGCTTTTGGGTGGAGAACAACTGGCAGCCAACTTGTCTACTCTAACAATGGCTTGAAGTCCTAAATATGGTGGGGACTGTCTCTGTTGGGAATCAGCCATTTCCTTCCTAAAGCTGAGCGAGCACAAGGAACTGGCAGAAAGCTGTCACAGTGGATCTGGGTGTGTGCTCATATTCAGTCTTTTTTAGTCTGTGTGAAAACTGCTAAGTCATAAAAACTCCCAAAACACTACCACTAAAGGGGAAGAGAATGACTTTTAAAGTAGTGACTGTTGTTTTAAACACTTTTTTTCCCCCCAGGCATGTCCTTTTTACAGCTGACAGTAGAGCTAGAAAGGAACCAACAGCAGAGAGCAAGCGGGATGACATCCAGCAAAGTCTCCAGCTTGAATAATTCTCGCAAGGTTACAGTTTCCAAACATCCAAGATAATCTGAGCTTGTCCAGCACCTCTGGCCACATGTAAATAATTCATGTTCAACACATGTCAAACATTTCAGCATTCAGTTATCTATTTACACATCCAACACACGGGGGCTTAAAATTATTTTTAGCACCAACTGCTTGATAAGATGACGGCTGAACTGGGTTTCCATGTTTGTTACTGACTTTGCCTGCTGCTTGGCAGCGGTTAAACCTTTGTTTCCCTTGCAGAAAATACACTCAAAGGATTGCCTATTTTGGGAGCAGGTAGGTTTTTTCCCCCCATTTGAGAATGTTTTGATTCTGAAAAGCTTAGAGTTGCTCAACTTGAATCCCAAAGATGGATAGAAGAGTTAAAGCATCAGAAGTACTTAAGCAATGTGAGACAGATAGGCAAAAAAAAGACCTCTCTCACTCTTTATCCCTATCTTTGTGCAGTGCTGTCTTACAGCTTATCTGGCTGCTGTCCTGGAACAACACCACTCTTGAGATGAGTGTCAGTGCCACCAGCAGACAACATCCAGAACCAATGAAAAGGAGGGTTCAACAGCTAAACAGCCAGTCCACTGGGAGTCTAAGGGGAGAACTGGGCCACCAGACTCTATTTTTCCCTCTCACTTCCTCTGCATGTGTCTCTCTTATTATTTCATTTTCTCTCTCTGGATACCGTCTGGGCAACAAAACTCAGACAGGAACGTGGTGTTGGCAGCAAATGACAGACACTCCCAGATCCTCAGCTACTATCTATCTCTTAACTGTTAACACAGTTGTAACTGCAGTCTTTTAACATCTGTTCCACTTCAGAAGCTCTATGGCTCGCATATTAATTCAAGCAAATGAAATGCCTTTTGCATATTAAAGACCCTCAGATGACACCACAGTAGTGCTTTGAATAGACTGGCTTATACTCATTATGCAGGCCAAAGAGGGCAGCCAAGATGATCTTGCTAGGGTCATTGAATAAACATTAAGTGAGGAAAGTGAATCATTTCAGCCTCATCTTTCCTTTGCAGCATCTACGAAAATCCTGAACTTTATTTATACTGCAAAATGGAAGTGTGTGCAACTTTAAGAATCAAGAATTTTATCAACATAATGATTAAAAATATCTCTTAAATTCAAAGAAGCACGTGCGCTATAGTGCAACATTTGAGGTATCCTATTACCATGGAGACAAATCTTTTAAGTGTTTATTACATAGTGTGTAATTTCTGATTCTTACTTTGTACACTATATATAGTAGTTTATATAGTAATTAAGCAAAAGTTGCATTTGTAGTTGTAAAGTTGAAAGTTTGTTGAAGTTTAAGGGCAAAACTATCAAAATAAAATGACGTAGTCATCGGTCCAGCCATTACTGGATGTTTTATGGTACATTATTATGCGTGATACTGGCTGTGATATTAAATATTATTTTCACATATGCCCCAGCATCAAAACCCTCCTTCTTCCCGCTGGCAGGAGTGTAGCTTAAACCAGCTGTGGTAGAGAAGAAATGTTCTTCCAGCACAGCAGCGTTATGCTTAAACCCTTCATTTAAGGGATAAGAGTATTATCAGCTCTGCAAAGTAGAAATATCAGAAGTTAAAGTCCTTTCTCTATCTTTTATTGCTTTGAGTCAGTATGGCAATAATTCAGGAATTTTATGAGGCATGCTTTTCTTCTTATAGTACGATGGATGATGTTTGGCTTTGTGCACAGGAAATCAGACCCAAATTCTAGTTCTTTCATCCAAACTTCTGAAGGTAGTCATGGAGTGCTTAGGATGTGGATTCCCTCCTCCTCTTGCACCAAATGCTCTAAATACTTCAACTGCAGGTTCCTCTGTATTAGTAACGTCTCTCCCAAGCAAAAAGTAGCACGCTTCAGCTCTCATGCTCTCATTCCTGTCCAGACGAACTGCATGTTTAGGATTGTTTAATACTGCAGCATAAATGAGTGTCATACAGCAGTTTAACCACTGGATGCTCGGGTCCAGGTGGGTATAAGCCGATGAACAAATGTTACGGCTTTCAACACCTCCTGCTAAACAGGAAGCCAGCACCTGTAGTATTACATCAAGTTCGAATGCAGATAAGATGTGACGAGTGATAACCTCGTCAGTAGATTATCCAGTGTTTACTAAGCATTGAGCGAATGCATCTGTTCTGATAACCTCGTCAATTTTTAAAGCTGTCACAGTTCATGGCAAATACTCTGTTTACCTACAGTGGTGAGACTTGAACTTGTGTAATGGTCTGAAGGAGCTCCAGGAGTTGAATATGAGCCCCAAACTATTAGCTTTAGGGCCTCATTCCTGATAACACTAATCTCAAGATCTTTGGGTTTTGAACCAGTGGTTGTACACAACAGGGAACTTGAAATGAAAGTAAATGTGGTAAAATAGTTTTTGTTTTTTAAACCGTTATAACACCAGTCAATAGATATACATTACTTCAGCTCTATACTGTTTGCCGTTGGCAAAGCAGCTTATGAAAATTAATTCTAGCAGCCTTTCTAAACACAATTTCACAAAATACATATAAATATAAGTGTGTGAATGTGTGTTTGAATGGGTGGATGACTGAATGTAGTGTAAAGTGCTTTGGGGTCCATAGGGACTAAGTAAAGCGCTATACAAATACAGGCCATTTACTATTTACCAAATACCATTTCTTAAAGTGGGAAAAGCATCTAACTTGCATGTGTGTAAAAGTTTTGATGGTCATAAACACATCTACAAGAGCCATTTCAGGATGGGATTAGAAAATAGGCTTTGGGACAGTTATAGTGAGGCATATTTCTGGAATACTGCACACCTGGCTAAACCTGGCACACATGCACGATGAAACTAAGCACGTGTTATTATTTCATTTTCAAAAATAAAACAATACACAACACAGTCACAAATAACCGAAATGGAAACTTTGTGTTTAGACATTTTTCTTTTAAAATCATACTTGTCAATAATAGAAGACCACTAACTTACAAAATAATGTTGGAGGATCTCAAATGAACTTTTATGGATCCTTTTTTGTTACCTCACTTCAACAGGCCGAAATGAAAAGGAGATCTTTTCAATCATTGTGCAGCACTTGCCACTGCAGGCCTCACACTCGGAGCTCTTACCGAAGTTTCCAGCAGTAGCAGCGTGAGTTTCTGCAGCGTGCCTGAGCAGGAGGTTTCTCTGTGATGGTGTTAAAGTCTCGCTGGAGTATGAATTTGAAGTTGCGCTGTTTTCCATGCTTCTGACTTCATCCGTGGCCACCGAGTCATCCAGTGCTGGAGTTGCCGTATTCGTGCTGTTGTTACTGGGGGTCCCAGCCCGGAGGGGCCCCGGCAGACCCAGATGAAGGACCAGAAGAGACAAACCGAGGACGTGATTCAAAAACCACGTTTCCATGATTTTTTCAAGACCCCCCAAAACGGTCGCCGATAGTTTCCGTGAAGTCGAGTGAATGTCGGAGAGTCTCCCGGGGACACCATGGGAGGAGCGCTTCGGCGTTTAGTGAAGTTTTAATGGGAAATGAATAAATCCTGGTAAAGGTCCGGAGGAGATCCGCAGCTCAGGCGGCGGGGAGCGGAAGATAACAGAGCCGAGGCAGCAGCCTGTTATCTCAGCCCGGGCTCCTCCTCCTCCCCGCACACACACACACACACACACTGAGAGTCCCGTTACTGAGCCCAGTAGCGCCTGTGTTGTCTGCAGGTGTCGGAAGCTTTGCCCATAAATACTTTCCTTTTCAAGCCACAGAAGACGTGAAGTTTTTAAGAGCTGTTAGTTACTCACATCACCGAATAATCCCTCTACTCTGAGTGTTACGGTAGCCTATCATTACCTGCTGATAATAACCTGTAATCACAGGCTATAGTTGTAAAAATCACTTCTGTTGTTATATAGAGTCTTAACCACAAAGACACCCATCTCTCTCTCTATTTTTTAAAATATTATTTTATTGTTTATTAGTTCGTATCTTGCGATTTATTTCCCCACGGAACTTTTCTTTTCATCATTCAAAACCCTCATATGTTGGCTTTCCAGTTTTCTGTTAGTGCAATCACGTCACAGCAGGTTTTAAAAAAGTGAAAAAATCACGTGGAATTCTCTCAGTAGGTCAGTCCATCTGCTGCAAGAATCCTTGGTCTTCATGTTTACTGCTTAGTTACTCTTTTGTGACTCAGACTGTATGTTTGTAGTCATTGTCAAGCTTTAGAATGAGCTTGTATATACATATCCACAGCACATTCCACTTTTCCAGACATTAAATATTTCTATTTTAGGTAGAGCCAGACTGAACTACCGGGCAGACGTTCATGTGCTCTGGTTGGGATCAGAGGAACATCTGGGGGAATTGGAGTTCGTTTTATGGGTAGAATAACAGATAACTCTTTAGGTGACAAACATTATTTATAGCACATTTTATTCCAAGGGAAACTGTAATTAATATGTACTATTCTGCAGTTCATTTGTTCATTTTTAGGCTATTAAGCAACAAAAAAAAAGAGAGAAACATGCATAAATTTGTCTTGACATATAACTGATTGTAAACATAATCAGCCTCTCAAACCAGTGCTGTGCAACACACATTGTTGGAACTTTTGCTTCAGTGACTTTGGTGGTTGGTGCAAACAAAGCAAGCAAACAAATGAAAGATTGTAATTTAATGCACTTTCACCAAACCACAATATTATTATTATTTTTTTATCTTCTGCAGACATTATGCTCTAATCTCATTCCTGCATGACACAAAGCCCAAACATCCTGTAGGTCCAAAAGTGAGTAGAGTTTAGTCCTGTCTCCATCGTGTATTTAATTCCCACTGCTCACATTTCAAGCCATTGTGCATCAACTGAAAGTCACTAACTTTTCCAACCGCACAGGGTTTCTTCTTAGTCACTGCAAAGGCACAAAGCACACCAACCCTTCTACAGCTCAGCCCAGTGATAAGAAAATAAGTAATCAGTAGGTTTACAGGCTTGTGTGCCTGCTGGCGGGCCGTTGCTTTCACAGAAACAGGATAAGAGGAAGTGGTTTTCACAGCTTTGCTCAAACACTGACTCTTGAACTTTGTGATACTTCCAGATCATACTTGTAACTGAAAAAAAACACACCCCAAAAACATTTAGCATGCATTTAATTCACACCATATAGTGTCTTCAAAGGTTTTTGTTTCTTTCTTTTTTTAACCAGGAGAGCTGTTAAAGTGCTTTACACACATGGGAAAAAAAACCCTCATTATTTGATACTTGCTATGAACACATTATACAGACTTGGAATTCAAGTATTTTTAGTCCCTTTGTCACAGGTGTATAACACCAAGCACCTATCCATGCAGTCTACCTTTAAAAACATTTTTTTCAAAAAAACTGATTGTAAAGAGCTCTCTGAATTTGAGTATGGTAGCGTAATAGATATCACTATCACAACAAGTACTTTGTAAAATGTCTCAATATTATTATTGCAAAGCAAAAGCATTTAGGAGCTAAAACAATTCAGGCACATAGTGGTAGACCATGCAAGGTAAGAGCAGGGTTACTGCGTTCTGAGGTGTGAAGGGCATGAAAGTCGCCGACGCCTTACAGACTCAGTGACTGCAGAGCTCCAAACTTCTTAACATCAGCACAAAAACTGTCCACCGAGAGCTTCGTGGCATGGGTTACTAAGGCCGATCAAGATCCTGGCAGGAAGAGCATCCAGCGTAAAACTGTCAAATAAAAACACATGGAGCTAATCACTATGGCAATCCCTTATGAGAAGGGAGCAGCTGAAATTAGCTTTAGGTTTGATTGGAAATAGATCGGCATTTATAGAAGACTTTTGCAGTTTTACAGCCCACACAGCTCCTTGTTCTGTGTATGCAGCAAAATGATAGAGATATTCTATCAATGAGCTGTAGTGAGTGTAAAGTACTTTGCTGTGCTCTGCTGGGTTAGCAGCACCAGAGTTTGTGACAGCAACATACTGAATAAAGTGATTGTGGATTATCAATCATCCTCACCAACCTCTGGACCACTAACTGGACAGGTTATTGGGGCAGAGATTAGCTTTTCATTATTGCTATTATTATTATTTCAACAGCTGTGACAAAAAAAGTCCCATATATAAGATAAAGTATTTGTCATCTATAAACTATACACTATGTTTTAAAAGTTTTGCATTTTAAAAGGCCATTTTAGAGTAATGGAACGGCAAAAAAAAAAAAAAAAAAAAAAACCCAGTTGAAAATGAAAGAGTTAAAGTTGAAGTTTATATTAAGAGGAAATAATAAATCTCTGCATTTGTCTGTTTGCATGAAAACCTGCACATTTTAGCTATCGCCTTTCTCTGATGTATCTTATTCTTCCACATAACCTTTGTGCAAAGCTTTGATTTCCTTGAACCACCACAGGAAAACAATTCGAGCCACTGAGATTCTTAACATGTGAGCAGTATTCTGCCCGTAGTGCAACATGAGACACCGTTTGAGGCAGTAAATGTGGTATTCAGGCTGTCAGCTGCGACGCATAACTGAGGCAGTGTTTAATTCGGTCAGTGAAATGGTGGTTGGACCATATTGTCGGCCCTGATGAACGACGATTGATGACAGCGGTGACGAGAGGCAAAGTCAGCATTTTCCTCTGTCAGCTGCTTGGTTTTCAGCCCCAGAGTCCCAGACAAAGAGGGCGTCACTACGATCTCATCCCGGGGTGATGCTTTTCTACTGAAAGAGAAGAATACACAGAAAAATTAATTTCAGGCGTAACGATGTAGAAAATAATCAAAAACTGAAATCAACACCATTTACAGTTTAAAACTTATGAGGTTTTCGATTTCATTGCAATTTTATAATAAAAGCACTGTCGGATTATGGTTCAGCCATAGAAATAACTCTTAGCAAATTAAACTCACATATAAAACTCAAATTGGCTTCTTCATTATTTAATAGACATCAATGATGCAAGATTTTTCAGTGCATAAATAAAATCATAAATACCTGCAAATGCTACTCAGTGTTGATTTGAACCACGTGAAAAAGCTGAACTGAGCTGCAATTCCTGCAAATTAATCAAAATCCAGACCGTTACGTTTCTACCAGGAAGAAATACATAATTTTCTGCTGTAATAATTTTGCATTCAATGTTGCTAAAATTTTACACCTTTTTCTGCTGTGAGTATCTGAAGCTCTGCCACTACACAGGAGGTAGTAACTGCGCTGTGCCATTGGCAACATCTCCATTTGTGGAACAAATGTCTGACACTTGTTTGACGCTTGTGTTCAAAAATGTCGTGAGTCAGACGGCTGAGGCACGTACTGATGTGGTGAGTTTATTGCACAGATGCAGGGTGTCACATCCAGCTATTCAAGAAATCCTAAGCCACAACAGCTGCCAGGCAAAGAGGCTGCAAGTGAACCTCCCAGCCGACTATGCTACTGGGTCACGTAACGACATATGGTATGGTAACCAAATCTAAATCAGTAAATGTGAGATTGCAGTTTAGGTCAACGATCGAATGACACACAATCCCCCCCAAAATAATTAAATAAATACAGGATCAGCAAGTTCAGTTTTGTAACACATTACTTATAGATTGCTTTTACTTTAGATAAATGATGAATGGAAATTATTTCAGTGCTTCACTTCCTTTAAAGAGTGACATAAGTCTTTAAATAAGACTACAGCTTTAAAATATTTTTAAAAAATATTTCAAAGGCCTTATTAAACAACTCAAGATACAGGAAAAGTTATTTGGTTCCCTTTAAATCAGCTATTCTTACTATTCTTCCAGTATGTACACTGCTCAAAAAAAAATTAAAGGAACACTTTTTAATCTGAGTATAGCATCAAGTCTGCTAAACGTCTGGGATATTGATCAGGTCAGTTAAGTAGCAGAGGGTGTTGTTAACCAGTTTCAGCTGCTTTGGTGTTAATGAAATTAAAAGGAGGGTTTTTTTTCCACGTTTTGAATTTGTCACCACTGACAGCATGAGGTGATACCTGGAGAGATTGTCCAGTCCACTGTTTCCCAGCACAGTCTCAAGAGCATGAAGGAGATTTCAGAAGACAGGCAGTTACTATAGGAGAGCTGAACAGGGCTGTAAAAGATCCTTAACCAATCAGTAGGACGCATGTATTTTTTTGTGCAAGGAGGACCAAGATGAGCACTGCCAGAGCCCTACAAAATTACCTCCAGCAGGCCAGTATTGTGAATGTTTCTGACCAAACAATCAGAAAGAGACTTTATGAGGGTGGCCTAAGGGGTCGACATCATCTAGTGTACCCTGTGTTCAGTGTCTGGCACTCTGGAGACCAATTAGCAATTGCCATAGAATACCAGAATTGGCAGAACCACCAATCGAGCAAATTCTGCCTGAACACATGTGACAGACGTGAAAGACTCTGGAGAAGTTGTGGAGAACATTATGTTTGCCTGTAGCATCATTTAGCCTGAGGGGTTGGATGGTGGGTCAGTGATAGTCTAGGGAAGTATGTCCCTGGAGGAACACACAAATGTCTACACGCTAGCATTGTCACCCTAACTGCCATTAGGTATCAAGATTAAATCCTTTTTTCCCCACTTTGGTGTCTTTTGTTCTTTTTGTGCTTTGTTTTCCTCATACGACTCATTATGCTTGTATTCATGTTTATTTTTTAATAATACAATAATTTATAATTTTAGTCTATGAAGCGCTCAAAAAAGCACTTTAATCTCTGAAGTTTCAAGATCAAGTACAAATATTAAGTGGAGATGAATTTATCCTGAATCCACTTAGTTCTTCTAAAAAGAAAATAAACATGTGGAAATCACCTCTTGGTAGTCCAGGACTTGTTTTCCCGATGTAGAAGAAGAGCAGCAAGGCAAATATTATGTTTGTCAAGGCATAAACCCATTGAATAACAAACATAATCAATATGGAGCTCAATGCCTGAAAGAAAACAAAGGATACGTTCACATTATTCCAAAACTATCAAGAAAGCCATGAGAACAAAATCAAAATATTGTACAGCAAATGTCTGTCATACCCCAATGAGAGCGATCCAGCGGTTACACAACTTTGCATAGAAGGAATTGTGCTTGGGTTGGATTTCAAAGCTTTGGTGTTCTGCTTTATCTCCAGTGCCTGAAAGATTTAAGAAAGGGTCAAACAGGTAGGTAGCTTCTATGATACAATATATACCTTAATCTATTCTAATGTTTGATAGGTAAATCTGATCACCTGTGCTGTAATTGTGAGTCTCAGCAGGCAAATCCTGTTCAACGTGACCAATATCTTTATAGCCCGTGATTTGAGGCTCCTCTCCAGCCTTGAGCTCTACTCCTCCACCCGGCCCCTGGTCTTCCTCTGCTAGTGAAGCAGAACTTGTCCCCTCTTCTTTCTCTTCTGAGGAAACACTGGAGTTCGAGTCCAAACCAAAGCTGTCCATTAGCTTCTGCTTAGCAGTAGCCTTTCTGTTCTTGGATGTGTTGTACATGTCTTGCATGCAGGAGGTCTTCTCAGCTGCAGAGTCCACATTTGAAACAGGTGGAAATATCTGGTCCATGTCCCTAGTGAACTCCAGCAGAGTGCCTTTACTCTGCGGACTCCCGCCATCACTGCCATAGTTTGGAAGATTGGCTTGAATCAGTGACGTGCTGCTGTGCCTGGTGGACCTGCGCTGGTTTCTTTTGCCCACTATGGCGGTGTCCCTCTTATCTTTATTCTGAAGGTGGGAGGTCATGGCCACGCTGAAGTAGGAGTAGTCGACAAAGCTGTAGGTGAGCATGAAGTTGATGGTGACGATGGGCGCCAGTACGTTGACTTGGCCGATGAAAATGAAGGCCATTGTCACCAGGCTCGTCAGAAAGATAGCCGCCACCGGGGTCTTGTTTGGGCCTTTCTGTCAGGGAGAAAAGGTCACACGATATTAGCGATTCCTGTTACAATGTACCAAATGCACGTATTGTGTGCCTCTAACTCAACACAATTTGTGTGACAAAGAAAAATGTCTTATTCTTCCTGGGATTTTGTACATTTGCCACAGCTAACCCTTTGCCAAGTAAAATCGATGTTAGTTTTGAGCAAAGGGGGGAAAACACCAATCCAGAGGAACAGAGACACAATGAAAACGAACATAAAGCTGAATCTGAGTTAAATAAAACACCGATGAGTGATCTTTTCCTGCTGTTGTCCACTGAGTTTTCAAAAGTTCATGTTCAGTGTTTGATTTACCAACAAGTAACAATCAGATGATTACTTATTCATGTTGCTGACAAATGTAAGCTTTATAGCTTGAAAAAAGTGGGTCGTATTGAGTAAATAAAAAAAAATCCATTACACAAAATCTTCCTATGACTTCATCTGGACTTCTTCTGGCCAGTCTGACATGAGATAGCTGTGACGCCCATGAGAAAGCTATTTCGACTTTTAGAAAGGTTCTGGTGCTATTTTTCCATGAGTATGCCTACATTACATTTAATTAAATCAAACACACACTGCATAAATAAAGAATACGTTTGTGTTTACAACTTAAATAGTGTTCAGCATTCACAATTAAATGAATGGAATAAAACAATGCCCCCAACAATAATTGCTTTTCTCAAAATGGAAAAATGGCTTTAACATGTGGTTTGTTAACTAGTTTGCTTTTATTTCCCAGGTCCTATCTCACTGTTTAAGGAGCACTGCTGTGTGCTGGAGGGCCTCCAGAGCATACAGCGGAGCAGGGCCCTGCCCGTCTCCCTTCCTGCGTTTGTTCTGGGGCTTTGATTTGGGCCAAGATGTCTAGGGCCTCATTCCAGCCTGCTGAGAGAGGTCAGATACTGCTGCCATCCAGAGAAGTCTGAGGAAAACTGGGGTGGAAGAGGTCAGGTTGTTAACGTGACTATGTGTGCATGTGTTTTGCAGCAATGTGTCGTAACTCTTTGATGCAATAAAGTCAGTCCACTCACTTCTGTGGAGTGCTTGCTCTATAATTAGGCAGACCTGTGACCGTGTCCTTCTGAATCCATACACCACAGCCCCCTTTAGAGCCAGACTTAGCACACTTATTCATTTACAATGTATGTGTGTGTTACTTTGGGCAATCAGAGAAACCAACTTCAATCCCAATTACTCTATACAACTTGTATTTGATTCACAGAATAATACAGTAAGCATGCAGTTACAGAGTACTGCAGTCAAAATGCAATTTGTTATAGTTCAGTTCTAGGGGAATTTCACTGTGTCAAACTTATTCACAGTCATTTTGTGTCTACATGTGGTGTGAAGATATACAGAATGATGATGCCCTCATTTTAATTCAGTCTGCAGATATCTGTTTTAATCAACTAGCACCCTGAAATTAATCTTTGACTAGTTATGGTGACTTCAAGCTACTCTCAAGTTCATCCTCCCCCACGATATGCACACTGACACTGAAAACCAATCCTTAGACTCATAAATCATCCTTTAATGATGAGTCTTTTTGGTGAATCCTTTTTCATTCCAAGTAAGGCAAGCATCAGTTTTAGATGTCATAGTATTGGACGTTATTCTGCATGTAAGGGAATTTAGTAGCTGATGAATACACCTCAGTAATATCAATTGACATCAAAAACACTCTAGCTAATAGTTTTCAGTTCACACATTCCTCCCTTCATGGCTCTATCCACCCACCCCTCTTCCCAAAAAGGCCAGACAGGGAATGACCCTCTCCTGGGCGATGCACTGAAGGATCCTGGGTGCTCCATACAGGCCGCCCATGCAGGAAGCCAGGGAGGAGATGTAGAGGCCCAGCAGAAAGAGGAAACCCACCAAGGAGACCTGGAGGAAGAAGGAAAACAAACAGAGGGTGAAAAAGGATGGGTGGGGATGAGAGCTCACAACAGTTACGCCCAATCCAGTTCCGCTACAGCCAGCCCCTTATAAAAACAATGAGAAATCACCACTGATGGGCAAGTCAAGGACTTGGTCAAAGCAACATCTAATGGTCGTATTTTATTAAAACGTCTAACTCATGTGCGATCATTTTATAATGAATTTGAGATTTTTACCATTTTGCAGTAATGCTATGCTGAATGTTTGCTACACCAAGAGACAAATGATCAGTTTATTTGTTTGGAGCTGGGCAACACTTTCTGAAGACAATTTATGCATTGATTTCTCATTCCCTGTCCTCAAAACAAAACACTGTATATGACCGATTTGTTAGAAGTGCACAGTGCACAAGGCATCAAAGGCCTATTAAAGCTGTATAGTGGAGGCTTTGGCGAAACACATGTTATTGCAACAGGGAAGGCAAGAGAAGACTTTGCTTTTTTTGGTCAGACAATGCCAAACCACCAACTGCACATGTGACGGTGGCATGGCTCTGTGGAAAAAGAGGTGCTAAACGGGGGGATCTGCATGCCCAACATATTCCTATCCTGAAAAACCTGAAATATTAAGCTGCACATTTTCTACATTAAGCAAAAATAAGACTAAATCTTTTAGCACTATAGCAAGTGGTCCTCCCAGTTCTGAAACACTTATGGTTGATAGACTAGACGACACAGTGGTAATCCTCCCCCAACTTTTGAAAATTATTGCTGCCACCCCCCCTCCCAAAAATCCCCACTTCTAAGTCTAAAATTGATAATTATTTCCACATTTGAATATAATATGAATATAATGTTGCTATGCAGTATTATATAGTCAGAACACAAACTAACCACACCACTAACATAGTGAGACACCATGGGAAGTCCCCTTACCTCTCCCCTTTTGTTGGAAGGCCCCCCCTCACAAAGCCGAATGGAAACACAGAGAAGAGTTTACCTTTTCAGCTATCAAGAAGTCACAGCGTAGAGCTTCTCTGGTGCAGATGGCCCCCAGGAGAAAGACAAAGACCAGATACAGGAACCACCTGTGGGTCACCAAAAGTACAGCGCAGAATTACTAACAACTATTGAGTCACAACAAGTGAATGTCTGATAGCGATGTGTTTTTAGAGCGGGTTACTTTTGTTTTCCAGTGAATGGAAAAGAAAAACCCACTCAGTGTACTGAGAAAACCACAAGAGTAAAATCTAAACTTATAGGATTAAACCTTTCTGAAAGATCAATCCACCGAATCTATCAAAGGGTTTTCCTGTACTTTCTATTTCTTAATGTACAATCACTGTAGTCATAGTTAATCTAGTTTAAGTATTGCGTACTGTGGTGTGTAAATTTTTCCATTGTTTTTGTATGTAAGTATACAGTGCCACTAAAGAGTATTTCTCACCCCTTCCTGAGTTGTTGCTTTTTCACATTTATCAAATCTCAGTGTTTCAGATCATCAAACAAGTTTTAATATTAGAAAAAGATAATCAAAGTAAATACAAATTGCAGTTTTTAAATGATGATTTTATTTATTAAGAAGAAAAAGCAAGCCAAACCTACCTGGCTGTGTGTGCAAAAATAATTGTCCCCCCTCTTAAATCAAGAATTACCTGTGATTAACCACATTTTTTGGAAAGTTGAGATCAAATTCAATAGGCAAAATGAATTAGATTAAAAGATCTCAAAAAGCAGCACATCATGCCACGAGCTAAAGAAACTCAAGAACAAATGAGAAACGAAGTCGGCGACATCTGTTCATCCAGAAAGAGTTTCAAAGTCATTTTCTAAGACTGTCTGTGGTTCTCCGGTGAACCACAGAGAGAGCCGTTATCCACAACTGCAGAAAACTGAGAACAGTGGTGCATCTTCCCAGAAGAGGCGGACTTACTACAATTACTCTGAGATCTCATCAACGACTCATCCAGGTGGTCATAAAACAACCCAGAACAACATCTAAAAAACTTCAGGCCTCACTCGCCTAGTCATGGTCAGTGTTTATGATTCAACAATAAGAACACCACTGCTGGCCAAATAGAACACAAAGGCTTGTCTCACATTTGCCAAAAATCATGATCTCCAAGACTTTGGAGAAAATTTTGTGGAGTGATGAAAACAAAAGTATAATATTTTGGAAGGTTTGAGTCGCCTTTCCCATGAACAACAGCCAAACACGGTGGTGGTAGTGTGATGGTTTGGGGCTGCTTTGTTGTTTCAGGACCTCGATGGCTTCTGTAGTTCATCACTCTATGAATTGTGCTCTCTACCAGAAAATCCTGAAGGAGAATGTCCGGCCATCAGTTCGTCAGTTCGTGCACTAAAGCGCACACACACTTGTGTTAGGCAGCAGGACAATGATCCAAAACACACCAGCAAGTCCACCTTCTTAATGTCTCACAAGACAAAAATGAAAGTTGTGGAGAGGTCTACCCAAAGTTTTGACTTATATCCAATTGAAATGCTTTGACATAACCTTATACAATCCATTTGTACCCCAAAAACCCTCCAATGTTGTTGAATCACAGCAGTTCTGCAAGTTCTGCCAGTTATCACAAATGCTTGATTGCAGTTATTGCAACTAAGGATGACACAACCAACTACTGGGTTTATTGGGAAATTACTTTTTCACACAGGGCAGGTAGGATTGAACTGCATGTATATTTACTCAGGCTATTTTTGCCTAATGTTAAACTTTGTTTGATGATCTGAAACATTTAAATGTGAATTTGATAGATATGGAAAAAACAAGAACTTGTGCA
This sequence comes from Astatotilapia calliptera, assembly GCF_964374335.1. NCBI lineage: Eukaryota > Metazoa > Chordata > Actinopteri > Cichliformes > Cichlidae > Astatotilapia > Astatotilapia calliptera. The sequence goes on from NC_137437.1 coordinate 25,009,524, forward strand.
GAGGGTAAATACTGTTTGACAGCACTGTATAGATATGTGTATGTTTTAGTGGATTTGGGGGGTTGTCGTACGAGGTGAAGACAGCTGCTAGTGTTCCCACGGGGATGTTGTGCTCAGGTCGCTGAAGGTCTGAGCTCATGTTGAAGCCTGCCATAACCCCTACAACACACACAAAGATGGGCAAACCACAAAATGTACACAAGGTGCTTGTCAACGCAAACTTCATTTTTACATTGCATATGAAGCAAAGAATGATAAGCAGGATTTGAATGTTTGCATGCTTTTCCTATTCTGGGATTTTCTTTTTGTGTGAAATACAGAAATCTAAAAGAAGTTGTTGAGGATCTACTCACCTGTAGCAGCAGGGAAGAAAACCCCAAATACTGTAAAGAAGTTTTCCCCAGTGGTATAATCTGGCATAGTGTTGCTACTGAGCAGCCCAGCTGAATAACCAATGAAACCGTGCTCTGAAAGTGGAGACAAACTCACATAAAGCACATCAATACAGAAAGGCATGTGAGAATTACCAGCATTTCTTCACTGAGTAAACAGTTGTGAACATTAAATGATGATGAAGGAGGAAGAAACTATGCAAACTCCATTAGCTAGAGGTATGAAAATTAGTTTCAGGTCTTTCTTTAGACATGAAAAGTCAGCTCTCTGTTAGGCTTTTACTTATGTATCAATATTTTAGGCAACAAACACACAATCCCAGGCTGTAAATGACTCATAACAAGAATACTTAACTTTCTATCTTATGTAACATTCATCTGTTTGAAATCAGTTCATGAAGGGACACATAGCAGCTCCACCTGGAATAATGATGGTTATTTCTCTAGTGCATAAGGGAATAAACTGGTTTAAAAATAAAGAAGAAGAAACATTTGCTTCTTTAACATGTTTAAGGAACAATTATAATAATGAGTTTCTATTTCTCACTTCCTATTAATACAACCCAACAAATGTTGCAGTCTAGTCCAATCTTAAAATGTTTGTAGCTGCTACATAGGGCCAGCAGTTACCTTATGATTTTAAAACACATCACTCTCACAAATTGATTAATAATGTGTTCTTAGATTAATAAGCAGTCACCATATTTGGCCTTTTCCTGACTTTTTAAGCTACGCTTTGTGCAGAAAATTAGATCAACTGTATAAGAAATCACAGCATACAGAAAGGAAAAACATAGAGCACTATATACCAGGTGTTTGAACAGTACAGCATTACATTTGCATAGTCATTAGAGCCCTCCATAACTCAACAACATCTGCATCATAGTCAGCAATATAACACCAAGTAAATAAATGCTGCAAAGACTATTTCAGTCAAAATAAATGGCAACAACAACCGGTGACACCTTTCAAATCTACAGACTAAAGACATGCCGGGATGGCTCTAGGTCAAGTCAGTTTGCTGAATGTGTGAAGGCGGCCATTTAAACTACGCAGTCTGAAGGACCCGCCTATGTTACAAAACCGGACATTTCCCACTTGGTTATCTTGTGATGGGAAAGAATGTGTTCTCTCAGATTAATGACATGTTTATCCAAAAGGAAGTTACCACCCTTTTCAGAAGCTCAGCAGCTTCCAAGTTTGGGAGAAAGAATGAAAGTGAGCAAGAGAGGGAGACAGAGAGCGGGAGGAAAGAGCGAGAAAGGGAGAGACACATAGAGAGAGAGAGAGAGAGAAAAGAATGCTCATTTTTTTCCTTTTGTTTTACAAAAGGCCAAAAGAAAAGGCCTGGATACACTCTCTGTTCCAGCTTTGTATGATCTCTAGCATATGCGTTTAATGAGGTCAAAAAAGCTCAAAAAAACTCCCGTTCACTTTGTGACCCACTAGGATCGCCCTCTATCCAAACAATCATGATCTAACAAACCCAGGGCAGCCAGTGTCAAACTGCATCAAGAGCACCCCACCCATATTACAACATCATAGTCCAACATCCAAGTGGGCTCAACTCTGCCAGCTCTCACGGCTAAGCCCTCCAAGTACTTATTTTGGAGCATTCACATATTCATTACACTTTAATATAAAATCCTTATATGTACTACATTCACTGCAAATTGTCCCCCTCATTTTCTCTAGGAATAATAACAATGATAGGCTGGCAAAGATTTGTGTTGGGCCCTGTTGCAAACTACACCTCATTTTAAAAACTACAGCATCATAAGACTTCACACAAGATCCAGAGACCCCGTTTAAGCCATTGTGTATTACTTTGGTTGTATTGGCAGTGTGTTTGACATCACTGCCAAGTTGAAAAATGAAGTTGCCAAGCAGAAGCTTTAAACAAGGTGGATTAAAAATCTGATGGTACTTTTCTGCATTCGTTAATTATGTATCTACAAGATCCTCAACACCACTACCTGAAATAAAGACCCAAACTATGACAGAGCCTCCTCTGTGTTTTACAGATGGCTGTAGACACTCACTGTTGTTCATCTCTCCTGACCTCCTCTAAACATGCCCATAATGATTTCAACCAAAGATTTCACATTTGGATTCAGGTTTCACACATAAATCCAGTTCTTGTGCAATTTTGCATACTTTAGCCTTTCTTCCCCATTTCTTTTCCTTAAAAAAAAAATGACTTCTTGACAGCTGCCCTTCCACTGAAACCATTTCCTACAAGGTCCGTGTTAAATCATTCTTCTGAAAATGGTCAGGCACAAGGACTGGACTAAATATGAGTGAAAAAGCAATGAAATATCTGAAGAACAACTCTAAAAGTCCTTTAGAAAACCTGGAGAACTATTTCTCAAGACCATCCACCTATTTATCCATAAGAGGTGACTCAAGACTTTTGCATAGTATTGTAAAAGTAATATTAAAATGTGTATGAAGGAAACTTTGACCATAGATGTCCACAATATATAATATTATACCCCGGAGCTTTCCCAGTTTCCAAATAAGTAAAGTCATCTAATTACCATAATTAACTGACAATTGCTTGCTTTATGTGGGGCCTTCTTTATGAAGTTTGCAGCGTGCAAGCAACCATTATTACCCCTAATATTTATTCATCAAAGAATCCAATATATAATACTGAATCAGAAGGTAACTCCCACTAGGCTGATGATCCTTTTTAATACACAGCTAGAAGACTTGTCCTGACACGTCTTCAATTTGATCCATAGCATTTTGTAGAGATGTAGAGCTTTATAAGCCTATTTACTATGTTTCCAGCTCGAGCTAAGGCAAGAATGTCTTCATTCCAGTTTACTTATTCTGTATCGAGCAAGTTTACAGGCAGAGTGGGGCTCATTTCTGAGTTGACCATGCCTCTGAATGTGTAGTTAGATTACATGAACATCTGAGGCCTCTCCCTCAGTCTGAATGACCTCTTACACTCCCACACTAACTTACATAAATTGCCGTGCATGTTGCATAGGCTGTGAGTTTACAGAGGTGGAGCAGGTCCTGCTGGGATGATCGAGAACTATATATTATAGTAAGAATCACAGGGAGAGATGATGTGGTGGTCTCTGGAGTAGCAGCAGGCTTCAGATCTCAGTTCCGGCTCTCTCTCTTTGTCATTTTCCAAAAATGTGGGTGAGTCTGGTTAACACCCTAAACCCCAGACCCAAGGAGCACATTATGGCTTCCTTTTCTGTGGGGAATAGACTTCAAGTATAAGGACAGGGTGAGGCGTGTCAGAGCGTAATTCAACGATGCACCACAATCAGAAGGGTTTGTGGTTAAACTGTTTGGTTGCAGAGACAATACATGGGCGGCATTACTGTCAGAATAATTTACTGTGCTTACAGACTTGTGAACTATTCAGGACTATGTTACATGCTGCAGTTATGCAACACTTTAATTTTAACTCCAACTCTTACAGTGCTGCAAAAAGGACTTGCTGCAATCCACTTCTTTGACATTTTAGTGAATGGGAAAACCAGGTTTGTAAGTCAAGAGTTCATATACATAGATACTTAAATAGATAGAAACACTCCTAAATTCATCTTAATGATTACTAACAATTAACATGGGATGGTCAAAGCCAGCACCCGATATCTGTGATTTTTGTTGCTAGGGATAAAAGTTAGTGAAACATTACAGGGGCAAAACATTAGAATTAAAACCAACTCTGATAATTTTCTGCTGATTGACAATCTGTGAACTCTAAACTTTGCCTTTCTGATCATGACAGAGGTGGAAAATACTGATTGCAGTGTTTACAAAGGCAATATCTGCCAAACATATTAGCAATCATGTCCATAGAAAGTGAAATTTTGATGGAATATGTGGTTAACCAGACATGCCTAAGCTGTGATAGAGCTACACAATGGCGTGTGAAAATTGGGGACATGTTATCAAACTATGACCACATGCTTTTGGCGGTGGCTCCTTTCCTCCAGGATGTGTCTCAGTGTTCAGTGAGTTCATGTTAATCTGGGCCGTTTCAGCTAGCATGGAGACCTGCTGGTCCTCTGCCAACCATTAGGTCACCAAAACACACACAGAGCTGTTCTTAATTGGAAAAATCTGGAGTGGTCATTATGGCTGGTTGTACAGATCTTAAGGGCTGAAAACTGGTCTCTACCAAGTGTGCTTTAAACAAGACTGGGAGTTGGGAGGTGTAGAGCAGTAGGCAGTCTGGTTTTAATTTCACCTGAAGTAGTCGAGCTAAATCCAACAAAAACTAACAAGACAGGTAAGGTAATCTCTCCGTTTTAAAAAAAATGTATGAATGTTTTATCATGTGTGTGAGAACTCTTGGGTCTTGTGTGAAATGTGTTGTTCAAAGACTCCTGGAACACTTTTTTCTTCCTACTCGGCAGGAAGTTGATAATCAGTGAGAACAGGAAATGTAGGGAAGGACTTCCTGGAGGTCAACAAAAAAAGACCCCCTCCACCGCACCCAAAAAAAATACTCACAATAAAATCTCAAAATACAACATAACAATACACATTAACTAATCGCTAAAGTGTGAAAGAAATAAACAGGTTAATGGACAGAGGAATGTCTGTAAAATAAGTAAAATAAGTGATACTGCAGCTACACCTACTGACTAAAACAGGTCACAACAGGTCCCCACACTCCTTCCATCACACTGCCTCTTTGGAAGCCCCCCCCCCCCCACCCGAAAATTTAATAGTGAGTTATGGAGAATGAGATATAAAAAAAACAAATACAGCATAATAAAGTATTGGTATTTATAACTGGAAACACTAGTGTTCCCTGCAACATGAGCCAGGCTTCTCTTTATATTCTACTAGAGATCTGGTACTCAAACACTCAAAGAGTCAAAGGCAGCTTCAGCTCTAGATGTTTTGTGTACTAATGCTTTTTAAATCTTTAAAGCCTGAATCATCACATAATTGCCAGAAGATTCTGAATTTATTGAGCTATTTAACAAATTTCTTTAAAAATAATTAATTAAATTTTAATTTCCACACATGAATTTTAGTCTGCATCGTATTTCTTGCATCTGGCATTTTTTCAAATTGCTTAAAAATGTATTGTGCAATTTATTTAGGTGTTTTTCAGGGTGGGGGAAAAATGACACTGATGATGTGTGAGTCTCAAAAACTCACAAAAAATTGTATGTATCAAATAATATATAGTAGGTGTTTATTAACAGCAAACAATACTTAAAAGCCATGTTGGATTTTTACAGAAATTAAGAGTCAAATTAAAGACTCTACTACAACTACTTCTGACCAGCAGCCATCCTAGCCTCCTAATTTCCCCACAAATCTTCCTAATGCATGAAAAAATGTAACTATAACTGTGACTGTCTCTCGTCTTTGATACAGTAACCGATTGTTGATTTTTTTTTTTTGTTTCTCGTTTTCATTGTGATCATAGTGATGGTCGTTACCTGGGTCAAGGTGTGTGAATGTGCCAATGACAAAGTCCAGGGTAGAGATGGCCAGAACAGCCAGGAGGAGCAGCTGAAGTCTGACAATCCACTTGACACCAGCCAAGTTGATTCCAAGCAGACCTAGCAGCACTGCTGCTGACATGCAGCGCACCGCCCACTGAGTCTGAAGACCCAGCAGTTCTGCCACTGACTCGGAGAACCCCGTGATGTACATCGCCCCAGCGACGCACTGCAGAGTGGTAGAGAGCATTAATAGTGACACGAGATAGAAGGAAGGAAATTCAGTTTGTGCATTCCATGATTTTCTTAAGAGATAAAATATTACAAACAAACAATTTTAGCGGTGTTCAAATTCACTCACCTGCCCAAACACATAAAGGAGGCCAACAGTGCCCCCGACCCTTCCCCCTAGGATGGTAGAGATCATGGAGTAGATTCCTCCACTCCCAACACCACAGTGTTCAGACACTCCGATTCCTGACATAACTGTCACTAAAGCAACCAACACAACCATGGAGACGAGAACCATCCCAAGCAGCACTCCTGTGTTCCCCTGGATAATGTTAGGAAACAGCAAAGATCCAAAGTACAGAGTGATCACTGCACAAACTACACCACAATATGCATCTGCAGTTGTGAACTGGATATATTTGGGCCAATATACCACCTGTATTGTACACATCTTCTGCACATGACATCCTGCTCTGTTTAGTGCTTTGTATTCAGTTCATTTAAATAATCCTATCTTCACCTTTTTCTCCATTCTCTCGCATTTTTTTAATCACTCCTCTTTTCTCCTCCTTGTATTTGTTTACAGTGTTCTATCTAATAGAAAAAAAGAGACATGCAGATGCTATACAGGTGTGGTGGACCAGCACTTTTTTATTTTATTTGCTCAGACATTTCTGATAAGATGCGTCTCTCTCTGAAAGAGAAACCCTGTTTTCCACACAGCAAACTATATTTTAGCTGTCAAGCTAAGGCCAAACGGATGTAGCAATTACAATCACTGGGTCTCTTTGTAGCTGTGTCCTGTGATGACACATGGCTATTACAGTGTTCTGGATCAATTGTCATGATGACACATACTTAACTATATGTGAAGCTAAAAACTGTGCTAAAAAATGTGGATGAGCTGAAAGCAGAAAGCCAAACATGAAGCTAAGCCATTATGAAGTATAAAAATGAAAACATACAAAATAAAATTTGGTGATTAGTGATTTATTTTTGATTCTTTAGTCTGCTACTACAGTGCTGTGAAAAGTATTTACCCTCTTCCTAGATGTCTGTGTTTTGCATATTTGTCACACTTAAATGTTTCACATAATCAGATAAATTGTAATAATAGACAGTGGTAACTGGAGCATTATGGCATAATCTTTGGCATAATCTAAAGAAACTCAAGAACGGATGAGAAACCAAGTCACTGACATCTGTAAGTCTTATGGAGTGAATTTGGGACTCCAGTGGAACCACGGTCAAAGCAATTATCCACAAAGACAGATAATTTGGATATTTGGATCAGTGGTATACCGTGTCAGGAGGGGCCAGCTGACCACAATTAGTCTAAGAGAGCATCGATGACTCATCCAGGAGGTCACAAAAGAACCCAGAACAACATTTAAAGAACTGCCTCACTTGCCTTAAGGTCAATAAGAAAAAAACTGGACAAAAAATGGCATCCATGAAGAGTTCCAACCACAGCCGAGCAATAAAACCACAAAGGCTCGTCTCATGTTTGCCAGAAAAAATCTTGATGGAAAAATATTCTGCGGACTGATAAGACAAAAGCAGAACTCTTTGGAAGGCTTGAGTCTTGTTACATCTGATGTCAAACTAACACAGCATTTCATAAAAACAACCTCATACCAACAGTCAAACATAGTGGTGGTAGTGTGATTCATGCTTTAGCATGTCCGGTCATGCTTAAAAACATTCAGGGCAGCTGAATCAAAACAATTCTGAAAAGAAGGTTGAGACAACAATTCCTCCGTAGTGATGCCAAAGACTTATTGCCAGTTATCACAAATGCTTGATTGCAGTTCTTACTACCAAGGATGGCACAACCAGTTATTAGGTTCAGGGGAAATTACTTTATCACAAAGGGCCATGAGAAAAAAAAAACCCTTAAGAACTGCATTTATTTTCACTCAGGTATTTTGTCTGAGCTGAAATATTTAAACATGACAAATACGCAAAAATAAGAAATCAAGAAGTGAAAAATCCTTTTCCACTGCAGTGTATCCACCATGCACGGTTATTAGACTCATATTTAAAGCCCCATTATGGCAGTTGCATTTAACAGAATTCAGCCTTTTAGCATCTTATTAGCGTGGGGAGAGTTTAAAGTGGATTAGCTGTTCTATTACCTACAATACACAAAGTGAAAGATAGTCTGTTTACTAACCACCAGGTAGCCAGTACGCAGGAACAGAACCACACCAAAGATGTTGATCATGCAGGTGGTGAAGACTCCATCCCAGGTGCCAAAAAGCACCGGCTCCCACACAAATACTTTGATCCTCCACCATGGCTGATTAGACTGCTGAAAACCCTAAACACAGAAATACAACCGTAGCAGCACTGGCTTATCTGAAGTCACTTTAACAACAGCCTGCAATGATCCTACAAATTGTTTCATTTGAGCTGACACACTGAACATCTTGCCTTTGCATCTTCATGGAACAGATCTTGAATATGTGTGTTTTCTTTAGTATCGTCAGATTCTCCCTTCAACAGGCCTGTCTCAGCTCTTTCCTGCTCACAGGTGTACACCGTCCAACCGGCTGGCAGGGTTTCCATTGCAGCCTGGAGAGTTACAGTGTTTATATTTACAGGCTGGATGTAAAACAACAAAATAAAATCTGCATTTTAATATTGAAAAACTTTTTTGATCACATACTACTAGATTCACTCTAAAAGACATATAGTGTACCAAAATAATGGTCTTAGTGAGTTACTGGATGCTAGAGGTACAGTGCTTAACAAATGTATTACATCACCACCCAATGTAAGGTCTGTGCCCTAAAATAACAATATTGGTAAGAACCAAAAATCAGTTTCAATAATGGTTAACCCATCCGCATTTTTAAAGCTAAAATATCATTATAATGTTATCTATGAGTTTTGAAATTTACAAATTTTCCAACTTACAGTTAATTCCCGGCACTCCTGAATAAAAAAAAAGTTTTAGAGGTTTAAAGTCCAGGATTTCACATCTGGGGGAAAAAAAGTCAATACAGTTTGTTTTAAATAACAATATATTTTTAAATTTAAACACGTTTGTGACAGATTTGTCAAATATTCTAATTTATATTTTAGAACATTTCTGTCTTAAACGTGTATTTTATAAGAAGTAATCCCCCGAGAAGACAAAAAACCCACCCCAAAACAGAAAATACCCCCAAACATATTTTACATAATGATGTACTATCATGTATATGATTTTTCCTCGGCAAATATCGTAAAGTGTAGACTTAAAACTAGAAAAAGGAATAAGAGGATAAAACATGTATAATATCCCAATTAAAACATCCGATAAAACTGGATTTCCTTCTTACTTACTAGTCTAATACATTTCCGTTCAGAAACTACTGAGAAATTGAAATATCACAGCATGTTACTGGGTAATTCTGGCATGCCGCATTCAAAACACTCATAATTGTGAAGATATATAATCTATGATTGGAGCATACGGTTTTTCCTGGCATAGTAAACAGTACGGTAGCACAGGCATTTGTAGCGGTCGTCTTGGAAAGAATAGCACTGTTTATCCTGGTTAAACAGCAACAGGTGCAGCTTGTGGACACCCGGATGCAGCAGGGTGTGCTCCTCTGCGATGCGACAAACAGTAAATAGTTGTTAGCGTCACTGCTTTTACCTCAGAGGCTTCTGTTTCCAGATAAATAAACGAAGAATTATAACAAACATGTGAATTCATTGTTTCCTAGTTAGAAAACAAAATGTTGAAATGAATGATAACAATAATAATAGTTATGTTTATGGAAAGACAGCATATCAGAAAGTGTAATCAATTTCAAAATAAGCTCCTGGTGATATACGCTATTATGAAAACCGAGATGTGCTCTAGTCTTAAAATTGGCAGTTTTCTCAATAGAGTTTGGTGTGAGTGGCGGTCTTCTTTCAAACAGCTTCTTAGCTAGATTAACTCAGCGACACCTTACCTTTCACAATCTCATTTCATCCACTGCTTGTAATTTTTTTTAAAAAAATTAAAGAAAAAATAAATCCATTCCACTTTCCCACTTTTCTTTAAATCCTCTCAGTATTACAACGTGTTCGTCATATGGATACGTCAGCTGCCAGCAGGCAACTTAGGCATGCGGTTACTGCTCACCTTTCCGGGATGTGTTGGAGCATTTGCACAAGGATCTCGTGTTTGCTTTGGCAAGTCCTGCAGCAGGTAATGCTAGTAATGATTAGCTGAAAAATGCATCCACATGGATTTGATCCTTTTTATGGAGTTATTTCCTGAAACACGTTTGAATTTCAGACTGTGGGGATGTTTTCTGAGTCTTATTCCAGTCAATAAGTTACCAATCAGATCAGAAAACACATCAGTCTAAACACATATTCAAAAATAAATAAGAGAAAACAAAACTTGGAAGAGTTTCCCTGTACAATGACACAATGAAAATATTTTACATTTTCATGGTTTAAGATGATTATGTCAAGCATTCGTATGGCCATCTTTCATCACAGTCTGAACTCTCTTAGGCAAACTTTGTTGTAATTTCTTTTAATAACCTTCAGGAATAGTTCTCTGGGATTCTTAAAGGACATTAAACGCTCTTTTTGGATGTTGGCTGGCTCTCTGTGATCTGGGGAGGCCAGTCCGATTTGTCATCCAAGTATTCTTTTACTGCATGAAGACTGTGTTTTGGATCATCGCCATGGGGAGAAATAAAGTCATTACCAATCAGCTGTTTCCCATTAAAGATCAAAGTCCCCACTGGCTGAAATCCTGCCAGGGCAGAGACTCCATTGCATCTCACAGATGGCTATATACACTGTTTTACCTTTCTCCTGGCCCTCTCTACACATACTGACGATGATTTGAACCAAAAATTGAATATCTGGGTTCATCACTACATCACCCTTTCCCTCCAGTTTCCTCTTCCTTAAAAAATGGCTTCCTGACAGCCACCCTTCCACCGAGACAATGTCTAATGAGGCCTCAGTGAACAACTGAAATTCAGCTGAAGGACCAGATGAATCTCTCAGATCTTTTCTGGATCCCATATTTTAAGGAATAACATTCTTGCTGTTTTTTATGCCAGTCTGTGTTAGCTTTGGAATTTTTAGTAGATTTGGCTAAAGAAATGTTTTTGGGACAGACTGCTAATATTAAAGTGCCTAAAGATACAATTTAAACACACTTCTTTGCTCAGTTTTCTGTTATATGTAGACACAACACTGGTTCATCCTTTGAGTTAGGTGCCTTTTTATGCTTAAATAGAGTATAAAAGTAGCTATGTCCAGAGAACTTTCAGAAAGTCTGGAGAACACCCGCTAAGCACCACTTTGAAAATTACAAGAAAGACAGGCTAAATGGAAGCAAAATATAACGAAACGAGGGGTAGCTGAAGGTTTTCCCACAGTACTGTATGGTAGCAGGAAAGCACAGGTGTATTTGATAGCTGCATTTCACGTGGGGGGAGGTCCTGTTGTTGTGCATGCTGGTTGACCTTCATGGTTTACTGGGCTGTGATAAAGGCTTACAGTGCTCGGACAAACAGTTTGTCAGAAAATTAAGACAGAACTATTCTGATATACGTTTTTCCACATATTTTTCCATGATAAACATCAATAGTTCTTTTTCCAACGCTCTCCAATGTGAGAATTCTATGCTTTGCACTTTTATATCACTGTAAACTGAATATATCTTCAGGTTTTGGACCTGCTGAAAAAGATGTCACCGTGTACCACGATATGGTGAAAGATTTTCAATTTGTTACTGTACGAGTGTGTACCTATGAAAACAGTCTTCTGCAGCACTTCTACTCTCCTCGAATTCCCCTAACACACCATAACAAATATCCCAGCGTCTCTTTATGTCTTTTCTGGCTGCTTTCCATCAGGAAACACATTTACCCACCCACACTCAGTTTCACCAGCAGCTGCACGCCTTCTGTACATCAACAACAATTCAAGATCACATGCTGTGAATTATTTATTTATAAGGACATGACACACAACAATCAAAAACAATTTAATCAGATTGCTTACAAATCATTGTATATTGCAAAAGTCTAATCATATGGGTTACTTGACTGAAAATAATCAGCTACAATTAAAGCTGCACATTATCCATAAAACAAGTTCACTTGACCCAACAAGTCAGAGACCATGCAGAATAAACCTAACGTAAGACCAACCTTACTGTGAAGCAAATTCTTTAAAATCAAGAAAAAATTCAGATTCCCATCTGTATTTGAAAAACCTTGACACAAACGACTTATACAGAGATAAATGAGGGTAGCGAGAATGACTGCATATGATATACTGTACATATCAGTGCTTTAAATGACGTTTCAAAAATAGCTTTTTATCAAAAAATTCTGATCTTTTTACACACACACGCACACAAATGAGATTTCTCTAGCTTATACAAGGACACTTATGGTCAGGTTACTGACAATAGTTAATTAAAAGGAAATATTCATCGTACTGCTCACATACTTCATTAATTTCCAATAGGTTTCCACTTTAACTGAATTCAAAATTCAAAGAACTAAATGGGGTACAATTTACAAAACCATCGTTTCTATCTGCACTGTGCTTTTAAAGATTGCTTACAATAAAAAAAAAAAGGGCAGCTAGTGAGGTATTTCAACCACACTATAACTTTTAAGTGATATTTTAACACAAATTCAAGACTCTAATAGCTGTTGAATGGAGGATTGTTTCCACCACTAAGAACATTTTTCTTTTACTTTAAATATGTTGAAAAGGAATTTTATTTTAATATATCATACGGATGATAGTTATACAGTAAAACCCATCATAATGAACATTCACAAAAATCTAAATTCACTTTGATCAATCACCAATTAAACTGAAAATATAATATTGATACAGTGGTGAGATTTCTGCAAAAGCCACATTTTCTCAGGAAGATGGACCGTTTCATTATTGAATCTCATAAATGCTTAAAAACAAATTAACTTGCCAAATTCACTGACAAAAGTGTTTCTTGCACACGCCTTGTCTTTCTATGGACCAAAATAAAACCTAACAGTACTTCTCAGAGCAGAAAAATATACAATGTATTTACAGCAGGATATCTTCTATACATTCTAGAGGGAATGATCATTGAGGAAGAATAAAGTATTCGATGATTAACGTGGTTCTGTGTGTCCCTGATTGTCAGAGGAGCTGTAACAAGAGGGAGCTCAACATTGGTTTCAAACCTAAACTGGATGGTGCACGAAAAACAAAAAGATAAAAACATCGTTTAACACAATAGCACCTAAGACGTGAACGACAATCAACAGTGTAATGAAGTACAGAAAAGACTTAACTCATTGCCACTCCCGTTTAAAACTGCATGGTTTCAACAAGGCCCGTACAGATGAGTCTGACCAGAAAATTCCAGCAAATCAGTGATTATCAGCAAATCTAGACATCTACAACTTAAATCTGCACTTACACACATACTGGAGAAGAGTCCATGACACGTTAACTCCTCCCAACTACAGATAATATGTTGATTATTAAGTTTGGTGATATGTCTCTGCTAAAATTTTAAAAATGATACAATATTAAAAGGCAAAACTAAATAAAGCTCCCAGTTCTTAACGTATGAAGGTGTGAACACGTTGATAGCTTATGTGCTTGTCTGTATTGTGCAAGTGGAACTAGTAGCCTTAGAGCGTAGACCAAGTAGAAATAAATGCATTGTGCAGGAATGACTAAAGGAAATTGTAATATTTCTTTTAAAAGAAGGCACAAAATAATAAACTGCTCATTTTAATCAAATTCTCTTGAATACAAGGGATCATGAACTTTAATTTTGTTTCCCTTATAAGAGCTACGTCCTTTTAAGTGATCAAAGAAAAAGTGAATTAGTTTGAATTTCTACTTAAACTAATTAAGTGGTTAGTCTCACTAATCTCTTAACAAAAGGTGACTTATACATACTGTGATAATCTAATATAAATCCTGCAGAAATACCCTTAATAGGTAACACAACTTTGTGTCACCGTGCATGTCAGCAGACAGTTTAACCGCTGGAATAAAGAAAAAAGCTCTAAGTGATATTTTTTGAAAAAAAAAAAAAAACTAAACAAAGAGCAAGGGGAAGTAGCTAAAGAAAAAAAAAATTTAAAAATAAAAATAAAAAATCTACCACCGCCATGGGGGAAGGGGGCATGATTTTCGGGAGCAGGACAAACTTATGTGGCCCCAATTCATTTCAGCTCAGTTGAATCACAGATTTTGATCTTAAAATGCAGAAAAAAATTAACGCGTTCATAAGGAAAAAGTATCAATAACAGTAGGTTTGTGCAGCTCTGGACCACCCAACCCCCAGTGCAGTTGAAAAACTCAGGGGGGGAGTGTACATAGATGCAAACTACATTTTAATAAGTCTAAATATTGCATTAAGCAGCAAGTGTGACTTGATCATTAAGTGTGCAAGGCGAAATGATTGACACAAACATTAAAAATAATGGCAATGGAATTAGAGAATATTAATCTCCTGCATTACACTTTGGTCGCTTAATCTCATAATGTACATTCTGGAGGAAGTTTGACTTTTTTTTCCAAAAGGGGAAATGCTAATTATAGTATGATTATCATTTTTCAGTATTCCTGTTTAAGAAGTTTAGAACGTAAAAGCACAAAATTATAACTGCTTTACACAAAGAAAAAAAAAAAAGAAAGACCCCTCGTTTGCAGTGGGATTTGATTTGGCAAAAACACAGGAAAGACGAGATAAAGTGCCACAGAAATGATGAACAGAAATGAACGCTCCCGCCTCCATTTCTTCAGCCAAACGATTCACTGGTCGAAACGTCAGGGGATGAGTTCAGTTGAGACCTGGTCTCAGTGACTCGGACTAAAGGGAACTCTGAGAATTCTGTGCTGTGTCCTCGAACACTCACTTGTCCGTTGGCAACCGTAAACTGCGAGGAGGCTGCAGATCTTGACGTCTGGAAATGAGATTTGAAGTTCTGTTCAAAGGAGCTTATTTGAAAAGTCTGTAGTATCCCTTGTGAAGAGTCAGTCTTTTTTGAGGGAGAGACCTGCTCCAGAAAGTCCTCCTCAGCTGGGGACACCGCAGAGGGAGGGGTGGTCTCGTCGCCTGAAAAGGAAAACGAGTGCTGGGAGTCCCCGACCAGCAACCCATAGTGAGGTTTCTCTAAGGTGGACCTTAGTGGAGAGCTCATCCCTGATTTGAACCTGCTGGGGGAAGGAAACTGTTTCTCTGTGGAGAACAGAGGCTGTCCAGCTAATGTGGGGTTTTCAGAGACCAAGCTGAGGCTCTGGCTGGTCAGGTAGCTGTCATTCTGGCTGGTCCTCTCCAGCGCTTGCTGGAGAAATTTGGAGTATTCTTGCAAGAGACTCACTTTCTCTGCAGGCGGCTGAGCCTGAGCGCTGGATGTTCCGAGGCTCTCGACCGGACTGCTGTCAGAAACATCGGAGGAATTGATAGATATACTTGAGGTAACCTCTGTGTCAGCCACACTGAAAGAAATGTCTGATTGCCCATTGGCTTTGTTGGAGTAGTGGTCCAACAGTGTCTGAAGAACCTCATCAGGCAAAACATTCTTGTCATGAGGAGTCTTAATCTCTGTGTTCATGGGTTGGGGCTCCAGGATGGTGGCGGGAACAGTTTCATCGATGACTGTTGACACCACAGTTTGTGTAACAGGTGGCTGAGAGGAGATGCTGCTCGTGTTCAGGCCATAATCCCGGCTGTTGTTAGCCATTGCAGCTTGAAGGTAACGTTTCTTCTTGAGAAACTGCATCGCGTCGTCATAGTTTGTGCTGCTGGCTGCTGGTTTTGTTTGTCCTCCTTGAAGAGTTTCAACTGATTCGAGTTCACTGTTGCCTTCTACGTCTAAGAGGCCTTGCTTGTCCACGATCTCAAAGGTGTACTGTGCCACCTTAGTATTTTCCTCAAAGGAGGGTAAAGTGGACAAGCAAGGAGGAGTTTGTTCAGTCGACTGCTTAAGACTCCGCTTGCGGACTTTCTTCAGAAGTAGCTTAGGAGAAGTTGTTTCTTCCGAAGAGACGTCGCCATCTTGGTGTTGGTTAGCCGTTTCTTCAGGAAGGTCCACAGAGTAGTCAGCAATCACGTACTCATGTTTGACTTTGGAGGACACAGCATATAGAGAAAGACTTCCCTTTTGCTCCTCTTTCTCTTCTGTTTCTACCACGGTAAAAGTGTGCCCTTCTGTCTGGGCAGTAGTGGAAGCTCCTGAACTCTTGTCTGTACACTTTTGGCGCTTTTTCTTGGGCAGTGAGCACTCTTTGGCAACAAAGGGGGGCCCTAAAGAGTCTGCTTCACGTAAAGGTCCGACTTTACCGGCAGTCTTGTTCGCCTTTCGCTCTCTGTTCTCGTGACACATTCTTCTGTGCTTTAAAACCCGGTCTGTTCTGGAAAAGTACTGCAGAAAGAGGACACAATGCATTTATTTTATACATGAACCTTCATTACTGGCTCTAATATTGAGTTCACAATTTTACTCTTCCTGTCTACTCTCTACAGCCATAACGATCTTTAATATGAGCACTAGTGACAGTGTTTTCACACCAAATGTGTTTTTAATCACACAATCTTTTTAGGACGGCAAAAAAAGCTGAATGCCAAAAACACCATTTAACCAGACTAAGTTTTAAGCAGACTCTTTTTAGTCTAAAGGTCTTAAACACAGTATTTAGAGGTTTAATGCACTCAACAAATTCACAGAAGCTGAACTACTTAAAAAATATCTTGTGTAATAACTGTTTAGCAGGCATTCCTATCATTATAAGCAAATTGTTAACATGTCAGCAAATAATTTTAGCCTGACTAAGCAATCAATGACAGTTTACACTGCAATATTTAGTGTTTGTATTCTTTTGTGATAAGTCAGTTCACAGAGTCAAAATAAAAGACAGAAGATCATCCTGTCTCTACCTGTGTTTTCTTGAAATAGGGTGGCGTTTACACAGTGCATTTATAGTCTTACTGACCACTGAAAGCGCTTTACAATCCTCATCCTTTTTCAACACATATTCGTACATGTTTTATATTACAGCCAACCACTGTACCACAAACTATTCAAATACACAAATACATCCACACACAGGAGATCTTCACACTTGTAGTTCATCTGTTCAACTGATGAGTTTGATATGTTCACATATTCTGCTTTCTTTTCAAAGAAAATTACAAGCTAGCTCCAAATTAACTAAAACGCGATACTAAAAACTACGTGAGAATGATCAGTCCACTTACTGGCCAGAAACACAGGAAGGTGCTTAAGGTCTGGACAACTGGACTACACTGAAAATTTACTCCTAAAGCCATGATTATACGAGATGGTCAAGTTGTCATCCCTATTATACTGTTTTGAAATCCACCTGAAGTTTGGGTTGCATGGAAATGGCAATATTGTACAGATTGTGTACTCTGCCACATCCCAGAATGCAAGAATGTATTTAGCTAGAACCTCCCACTGACCACCCTTTTCAAAGGATCTCGGTGTGGTTGTCAGCAGCCGAGCACACATCTTGACATCTGCACAAATGAACCGCACTAAGGGGGAAAATGAGCCAGAGCTCAATTTAAAGGGACCACAGTGTCGTTGTGAAATAACCCAAAGAAAACTAGTTCACAAATTTATTTTTCAAAGTTAGTGAACAGAAGACCAAAAAACCCCAACACATTTTAATTCCCCTTTGTCCGAACCAAAATGACTGAACTAAAGGTTTGAAATAGACCTTTCATGTCTTTCTAATTAAAATATTTACCAATTTTGGACCTTACGAATACACTAATTTACAAGCAATCAAAAGAATAGTACCTGGTGACAATAGTCACATTGGTAGGGCTTCTCTCCACTGTGAGTCCTTTTGTGCCTCTCCATGTGGTACTTCTGGATGAACCTCATCCCACACTCATCACAGCGAAAAGGCTTCTCACCTAGAGACAAGTATTTAAAAAGAAAAAAGTTCAGGCTAACATAGCAATAATTATAAAAACAATTGAGAATTTTGCCAAACTGTTTGTTACTCACCGGTGTGGATCTTCTCATGTCTCTGGAGAAGATACTTCTGAATAAAGCGCATGTCACACTGGCTGCACTGAAACGGCTTCTCACCTAGGTTTTCAGTAACATATATGAAAACCAGTTGTTTTTAGTTTTTAGCTTCCTTTGATGACTAAAAGATCCCCTACTGTCAACATATCTAATTTCACAGCAACATGTTTTACATATTTGTATACATGCCAGGCTTATTCATACCAGTGTGAATGAAGACATGCCTCTGTAGATGGTAGTTGGTTCTGAACGCAGCATTACAGTGAGTACAGACGTGACACTTGGGGTTTGGTATGCCCAATGAGCCATCGTCATTGATGCTGAGAATCTACAAAGGGGGTAAAAAAGAACACATGTAGTGTTGAATTTTCACAACTGTCCCTGGTATTTTAAAAATATAAAAATTCCACAGATGGAATTCACCTTTGCTGGTGATCGCTGCTTCCTTTTTTTCTTCTTGGGACACATTGTCAGATCCTTGATTGCCTTTTTGTCTTTCTTTATATAGACCGCTGGCTCAGACAACTTCAGCTCCTGCTTGATGCTCAACTGTAAAAGTAGGACCATAGTCATTTATACATTGAATATCGCACATGACCTACTTTAAGGGCCACCCAGCCAGCTACCACTTTATCCAGGTCAGACAGGTGCAACTGGGCAAGCAGAGCATAATCAACCAATGTGAGGGCATCTCACCATACAGTTGCCTCAGGCATAAAATACCAGAGGGAAGCCTCAGCCCCTTACAACCCAGAACAGGCTGAGAGATTACATCTGCCAGGTGGCCAGGGACAGCGTTTTCAAATCCTCTGACTGGCATTTTAAAATGTATGTAGCCACTTTTCAGCTTTCTGAAAATAACCTGTCTGTAATAACTACAGACAGACAAACAACACAAACCATACAATTCCAGCTCTTAAAGTTCCCAAGGAGAAGCAATGCTTTAAACCTGTCCCTGAGGGTGAATTCAGATTATCCTCATTATGCTGTATTCTTAGAATAGAAATTACTATTTTAAAGTTCACATTTGCTGCAAGTTTATTCTGATTCAGAAGATCAGAGTGTACAAATATATTGTTTCTGAATATGAACAAGTGGGTCAAAGTGACAGAAAATTTTTTAATTAAAATCTCTGTCATTCATTAAAAAAACAAAACACTAATGCGAGCTCCCTATTTTTGACCAATTTTTAAGAAAATTCCGGCACCTAAAAATAACTAGTGTGAAAGTAGTTTGCAGTATTAGCAGCTACCTAACAGTACTTTTTGTGTGTTAAAAGAACTGATTGCACTGAACAGTCCAAAATGTCAGGCTAAGTCAACATAACATGCATAAAAGCAAACTCACTCTGATCAAGTGGAGACTGTAGATGCACTCACAGAAATGAGCTTATCAAAATCTGATCTACTTCTAAACCAGCGTGAACTCACTGGCATATGAAGCAAGCAGGGAAACTTATTCGTGAGTTTTAGGGGGAAATGCTCTCCCACCTCGGCTCCTCCCTCCTCTTCTCCTCCACCGCTATTCTTCGTCATCTCCTCCTGCATCATCAGCTGCTCTGGAGGGACCAGGTCGTGAGTGACCAGCGAGCTTCGAGTCAAGTCCTCGTCGTCGTCTTCGTCGTCGTCATCCTCGGCCAGCAGAGGGTGGTTAGCCAGCGATCGTTCCCCGAGTGTCATCACCACCAGTCCTCCTCCGCTGCCCAGGCCAACTCTCCCTCCTCCGTCTATTCCTCCGCTGCTGCACTTCAGCAGCATGCCTTCCAGTTTGTCCTCAGTGTTCATCTTACATAGAGTAGCTCTTGAGTCTATAACATAAAAACAAAGAAACACTGTTACAAAAAAACAAATGTAAAATGTACAAATTGAGTAAAATGTATTTAAACTCCCCCAAAAAGGGACATAATACAACTGTAAACTATCATGGATGAAATAATTATATTCACCAAGATCCCTTTTGTGGCCATGAAGGCTCACTTTCCCAAGCATGGATTAAGTCTATTTACAGATTAGAACTTGCTGCATGTGAGTAACTTTTAACTGAGTTTCCCATAAGTCATGGTTACTTATTTTTAAACGAGCAAATCGGCAGCTCTTTTCAATCCCCACAACACTGAACCAAAAATAAATATGAAAGAATATAAAAATAAACACCCATGGTGGTATGAAGCCTGGCAACCAACAAAACGAGCTTTAGGGCCCCATTTATAAAACATATAAAACTATCTTAAGTATGCTTAAAGAGAAAAACCTGTTAAAAACAAAACCTTACCACGCACAGAAGTGACCATATCTCAAATCTTAAGTCTAGACTGGAGCGATTTTCAAAGCCACTGGTGTACTTTACAGTTCTGTAATTCTATCCAACCCCAGTCAGTGCAGGAGCAACACATTTCCAGGCTGCTTGTTTGGATTCCTCCACCTGCTATTTAGTCCACTGGATAATATTTGTTGTCTGGATTCACTCTCCTTAACCACCACTATGAGCCTGTTCTCCAAAGAGTTTGCTTTTACCTTTTGCTTCACGGCTATCTCTGATATTTGTAATAGGAGAACCCCCCAGGCCACTGCTGGTAATTTAAGCTGACTTCAGTTTCATAGATTACAGAAGAAAATGAGTTATTTATGGGTTTATTAGAAACTGCTTAAGCAAGGCTTTTTGTGTTAAGCATCTTTTATGAATCAGACATAAGTTCACTATTAGGAATGATCCAAAAAAAATCAACATTAATTTAAAAAACATTTTTGCATATTAAGCCTGAGGATAGGTAGCAAGACTGTTGTTCTACATAGTCACTTATATTTCAGATCCCACTGGTTTTTATTCACTAAAAAACACACACACGCCTAACCAAGCTCTTTAAAAGTAACAGCTACCTCACCAAATTTAAGACTTATGACCTTAAATTTAATTAAGAAGAGCGATTGTGTGTGTGTGTGTGTGTGTGTGTGTGTGTGGGGGGGGGGGGGGGGGGGGGGGGGTCGGGGTCTGACTACCTTAAAAAACGATTACCAATTGCGGAGTGAAACTATGAAACCATGAGAAGAGAGATTTACACTACACCACGAACAATAGACTATTTAAATCTAAAAACATAAAGAAAAGTCTTGCATACCAAGTCAGATAAGCTGTATCTTTACTGATCTGTAGAAATTGGCCAGTTTGGCGTCTCAGTTCAAAGTTGTTGTGCTTATTTTCAGTCTCTTTTGTTTCTGAGCATGTGAACACATGAAGCATGCCGCCGTCTGTATGTTTACATGCTTGTGTTTTGACGTGCACAGGTACGCTTGCATTCTGCCCTTCTTCCTCCATTTTTTTTTGCCTTCATGCAAGTGTAGCAGTTATGATTGTATATATTCTAATTTAAACTCTAAACTCTGTTTTCTAATGTTTTAAAAGAACTACAAGTATATGTAAAGTGATAAACCTACACCGTCAAACCATAAGATGGGCATATTTCTTACAAACACAGCTACATATCGAGAATAGATTATTTCAATCAGCCACCACAGTACATTATACTGTTGTATTACGCCGATGTTGCCTATATTCGGAGTTACATTGCACTCTGATTAGATGGCTGACTAACGTGACAATCACTTGAGCTCAACCTGGCAAAAAGCTAGCTACCGCTGCACTTTGGTTACAGGTTTGTCGCTTTGGTTAAGTGGCTTTAAGTCGCTTGCTAGATAGGCAGCAAGCTAGCTTGCTACGCTCGTCAAACCTCAAAAACATTCATAACAACAGCAGGAGAAAACACAGGAAGACAGGCGACGGCGTCTTCAAATTAAAAGCTTCCTCAACGCTTTAAGTAAACAATACCGGAACAGGCTTTTAAGTATTTACCATTCTCATTGAAAAACAAACCGCGTAGTTCGTCTGAACCTTACGAACTCGTATTTTTCCGCAACCTTGCAATATAAAGCGCATTACTTGGGACTTTACTTTGAAGGCCCAGAACGGAAGTTCCAATATGCACGCACCTACTTCGCGAGCATTTACGGCCTATTTGAAGCTAGTGAGCTAACCACTAGCAATGTGCTGCAAACATTGGTCTTTCTCTTTTGATATAACATTCGTTTGCAACTGCATCTTCACAGCTGCGGTACCTCCTTATATGTGGCATTCAACAGCAAATTTAAGCTCACACTAAACGACACATGTGACACATAACACAACTTTCCCTTACTTATTAGCAGTGATAACTGGCTTTAGCTTCCTCAGCCACTCTGCTAAATAGGCCACAATCTTCACAAGCTAACGTTCGCTAACCACCTTGTTCTCTACCACGACAAACAATAATACGCGTGAGTAGTGCATATTTGATCTGAAAATAATTGAAAACTTAATTTTATTTCTCCTTACCTACGCGTATTAAGCCCGTTTAGCTGTCATGATTCTTATCCAAGACTACAGTGCAGTGATGGTGTGCGGAATAATCAAATACACCATCATCAGGACATGGAAATTTAAATCTGTCGCCATCTAGTGGTGCACGGTGGTATTCGAGGTGAACGCTGCGCTTCTCATCATGCAACTGATAACGTCCTTTCGGTGCCCTACTTCTGCAGCCTAAATGTTCATCAGTGGTGCCTTAATAGCCCAGTTATTTCTAGACTTTGATCCCATTATTGTTTTGCACCGTTTTTGGAAATGGCAACTTAAAATAAGCGCGCGTTTTTTTCAGTGATTTAATGTCTTTGAATCGCTTGGGTGGTGGGTAACCGTGCTGATCTGATAGGAATATCATGCAGAAATACACGACCTTTTTCGGGGGTTATTAACTGTTGCTCACGTTAAAAAACTGTTTAATGCAGTCATCTCTTCTGTCATGTAGTGTTTGTATTTTCTGAATAAAACAGATTCCCAATTTCTTAACGTATATCGGTCATATAGGTTTAAACATGGATATCTTGCATTTTATGTGAGGAAAGGCGCATATCCTCTAGCCTTATCAGTTACGACCTTGTCTTAATTAGCCCAGATGGAGTATACGTGACAAGAGTTTTTGATGGCATTTGCACACCATCTTCTTTTTATTATAGGATTAATACTTATAAAAAGATGCGCAAGAGGTACCAACCGCTTAGGCTAGTCTGATTAGTAATACAACAAAATAGGAATAAAGCGCGCATCAGGTGGAAATGGAAACATTAAAAATGTAGAATTATATTTTAATCCTTGGACTGACAGCTTGGCCAAAAAGGGGGTTCGAAGGGTCGTGATAAGATGATAGCCTGTCATCCCCAGCCATCTCACACATACGCATGCACACTCACACACGCCGCTGTGAGGAATACTAATCAACCTGTTTGCCGACAAGTGCAGCAGCTCGACGCGCAACTTAGCACTTTTCCATTCTGTGTCTGGAAACATCTGTGCGGGCTTTTATTTTATTGTATTGTATTGGTGAATTTCAAGTGTTTTTTTTTTTTGTTGTTGTTTTTTGCCGTCCTCTTTGCAGGAAGCGCGGGTGTTATCAGTCCAGTCTCACCTGTCGCTGCGTCTTCTGATGTGCGACAGGCAGTGAGGGAGTGTGGATCCGGGGAAATACAACCCACTGCTGTGCCGCTTCTAGCAAGGGAAGCCCCCACGCGTTGCGCGCCCAGATCGCCGGTAGAGAGGCTATTCGCGTGGCGGAGTGCGTGTGCATGCGCGTCAGGTTATAAATGTGTGTACTTGAGCACGGCAAAGCCCCAGGCTCCATCCTCAACAGTTGCCACCCGAGCGGCGGAGAGGAGAGGAGGAGAGCGAGAGAGATAGCAGACTGAGTACGGACGGACGCGGAGCTCCACGCCGCTCTGCCCGGCTCTGCTCCTGACATGCAGTCGTTCATCTCTCCGGTGACCAAGGCCATCCTAGTAGCGCTCTTCATCTTCGCCATTCTCCTCATTCTCTATGTGATCCTTTGGTACATTTGCAGAGACGTGGACTGCGACCACGGCATTTGAGGATTCCGTTAAAACGGAGTAACGGAAATATCACAATGGGTCGCACAGAGGAACCAACAGAGCCCAGGGTCATTTTGTAAGTCTGCTTGTCTTCCTTTTTGTCATTTGAGTTATACTCGTGTTGTATTTTTGCTTTTTTAATTCGTGGTTATCTGTGTATCTCTTGTGTCCGTGTCTGCGTGTGTACACGCGCGCATTCCTGTCGCGCGTAATGTTAAATGCGCTCTGGTTAAAAGGTGATGACCGGCGTGCGTCTCCACAGGCACCCGGTTATCCCGAGCCTTTAATGAGCAGAATCCCGGCTTCCTTTCTCCTCAACTTGACAGGGACCATTCATCAATAATCTCTTATGTATTGGAGACGCGCTCTTGGTACTGATGGGGAATTCTCAAAGGTGAAACAATGTCATTAGCGGGGGGGACATCGAACTGGTGTCAAACGGAACACGGAGCGTGCGCGCGTGTATGAGATCGCAATGAGTGGAGTACGGAGACCGTCAGTGACATTGCGGTAAACTGCGTGGATGTTCCTTAAGGTCAGGAATAACAGTGTTTACCTCAGTTTCCCAGTATTGATTGCCCCCACTCCTCCTGCCGTATATCCGCAGCATTAGTTCATGTTCAGTTCATCCTGATCTCCGAGGATGCTTCACATTGGCATTTTACGTTCAACGAGATAACGGGATTATCTCCACTGGCTCCTGTGCGTCTTATTCCTAATCTGTCTAGTGCCATGTTTCTGCGTCCTTATCATATATGTTCCGCTAATTCTTTTACGCATAGCGCATTTTTAATTCCCCCAGACAACTGTGAGCTTATTTGATTGTTCTATGGCCAGTCTTGGTTTAGGAAGGTGTACTGATATTTACTCTTACACCCACACACATAAATAAACACGCTGCAAATTGGCCAAGCACTTGTCCCTATTGCAGGCACCTTGGCCCCCGTGTATGCAGACTATCACATGCCCCATAAAGCTATTACACATGTGAGATGCCTGCCATTTTCATCATGGTCCAAAGCATTTTATGTTACCTTAACCAACATTCAACTGTGAAAATTAACACATTTTGGATGTGTCAAAGTGAAGGATTTGAAGGACACACCAAGGACATGTTGATTTTTTAAGTGTGAATGCATAGAGAAAAATTCGTGTTATTTATTTTTTCAATCACCTGCAGAGTAGAGTTGATTTGTTTTCTTCACATCTTTGCAACATAAATATATCTTACACATCCTGACACAACAAAAGGACAAAGAAAACACATGACTTGATACTTTGAAATATAACAGAGCAGTGATTACTGAGAGATAATCGCTGACTGCAGCTGACACTCTAGTTTCGCCACTTGCTAGACCACATCACTATTTCTTCCATAAACACCACAGGGATTAAAAAAAAGCCTGAGCATCTCCTCAGCCCAACTCACAAGGAAAGTGCAAGTTTAGGCTTAAAATTTTTAAACCTTCTTATTTTGAGCTATGGTTGCAACACTCTAGTATTTAAATATCCAAGAGCAGCCTAAATGCTGGATGCAGTCATGAGGAAGAAACCCCGCAGCCTCTTAAACTGTTGTGAGTGCTCTCCTGCGGAGAAAAGGAGAGTGGCTGGATGGCAGATGCCCTTTTTGACCGGACAACTAAATGATTTCTGCGAGCCAAAAGCAAATATGCAGCGAGCCTGTGACACCTCTCAACACATGCACACACATATACGTGGCCACACACACAAGCTGAAAACGACAGCTCCGACTCTATCAGCTTCAGTAATGGCATAACAAGGGAAAGAGAAGGAATGGAAAGGTACTTATAATACCTGCTCCAGCTGGCTGTGTCTGTCTAAACTAGTGTCCTGGTTTGTGTATGTGTGTTTTAACACAGAAAGAAGGGTAAAAAAAAATGTTTGAGTGACTTTGTGCAGTTTTTTTTTGTAAAGGAAAATGGCTGCATGTGTGCATATGTGTGTGTGTGTCACAGCGTGGGAGGGGGTTAAACACTGACATGCTCCTGGATGACAGATACAAAAAAAGTGGAGCAGGGAGGGCTCAGTGGTAGTCAGTGAGGGAGACAGGTTGTGTGTGTGTGTGTACAGTAGGAGTGCACACATGCATGAGCATGAAATTCACTCAAGTTTATTGAAAATGTGTTCATTCATTGAATACATGTGTAAACCGTGATACTGTAGTGTGCCAACTGTGTACGGGCATAAGCAGTTTATGTAGTGTGTTTGTGTGTGTCTGTGTTGGCAAATTGTTAAACAACCCTTATCATACACACTCTGATTATTAAAAAAAGAACAGAATCCTTCCTACATTGTCCAGCTGTTTCTTTAATGAGAATGAGATGAATCATAAGCATCATTTGGAAACAACACAGCAGATTAATACCAGTTTTGTTAAACCTAAATTAAACAAATACACTGTAAGAGATGAAAATATATGATAACTCAATCCCTGATTTAAAAAAAAAAAAAGTATCTTTGTGGTGACTGTATCAGCTGTTTTGTTTAAAATTTGTCAAATGTTCCTCACTAAGGTGTGTTTTTATTATCCTAGTCGATGTTCTCGGGTACACCAACACAGCAAACACTGATCTTGTTCTCTTCTGCTTCATTTTAATATTGAAATGGGAGAAGCAGCTAGTTCTAGAATATATTTGGTCCGCAGACACATCACAGCAGCCCTGCCCCGCAGCCTGGATCCACACCAGTTTGCCTACAGAGCAAACCGATCCACGGAAGATGCTGTAGCCACAGCACTCCATGCTGCATTAACTCACCTGGAAGAGCATGGTAGCTATGTGCGGATGCTCTTCGTGGATTACTGCTCAGCTTTTAACACCATCCTTCCACACAAACTGGTGGCCAAGCTACAAGACCTGGGGCTTCCATACAGCACCTGCATGTGGATCAATAGCTTCCTCTCGGGCCGTAGACAGAGAGTCAGAGTTGGCCATCACACATCCTCAGCCCTGAGTCTCAGCACTGGCTCACCCCAGGGCTGTGTGCTCAGTCCACTGCTCTACTCTCTCTACACACACGACTGCACTCCTCGCCACCACAGCAACATCTTTGTGAAATTTGCAGATGACACCACAGTGGTGGGGCTCATTTCCAAGGGAGACGAGTCTACGTACAGAGACGAGGTGGAGCAGCTGACGTCATGGTGTAAGGCCAATAACCTCCTCCTCAACACTTCAAAAACCAAAGAACTCATAATAGACTTCAGAAGGAAAAAGGCAGAGATCCAACCACTATTCATAAATGGGGACTGTGTAGAAAGGGTGGCAAGCTTCCGCTTCCTGGGAGTCAATATAGAGGAGAACCTTTCCTGGAGTGTGAACACCTCCGAGCTGCTGAAAAAGGCCCAACAGAGACTGTACTTCCTGAGAATTCTCAGGAGGAATAACATCACACAGAGACTGCTGGTGTCCTTCTACAGAGCCACCATTGAGAGTGTTCTAACTTACTGCATATGCATCTGGTACACTAGCTGCACAGGGGCTCAGAGGAAAGCACTCCAAGGGATCATTAACACCGCCCAAAAGATCACTGGCTGCCCTCTCCCCACACTGGAAGTTCTACACAACGCCCACTGTTTTAAAAAGGCCCAAAACATCATAAAAGACACCTCACATCCTGGCCACTCCCTGTTCGAACTGTTGCCCTCAGGCAGACGGTACAGGGCAATCAGAGCAAGGACTAATAGACTCAAACACAGCTGTTATCCAACTGCAATAACACATCTGAATACTACAAAAAAATGTCCATCACGCCACTCTTGTGTTAATCTATGCACGGTCTGAAGCATGTGTGTGGGAATGTATGTGAATGTTTTACTGTTATATCTTATTAGTATTTTAAGTATTCTATCTATTTTATTTATTGAATTTTATTGTTTTATTTATATTTTGATATTGCTAGGGATGATGCAATGATCGGGGACCATTCTTAATTTCGTTGTTCTCATGACAATGACAATAAAGTTTCTGATTCTGATTCTGATTCTGATATTTTCCATTGTGTTTATCGTTCCCTTTTTAAAAACAGTCACTTTAGTAGGGAAGCATCTTTCCGCCATGAAAAAAACAAAGAGATAATAACCCGAAAGTTTGACTTCTGCCCCACTCCAAAAAAAAAGTTACTTTTTTTTCAAGGGCGGACACAACCTTCCAAGCTCCTGTTTAAATACAAAATTTTGGTTCATGTTATTGTTGCCACCTCTAAAAGTTCCAACCTCCATTGAGAGAAATATTGTTTTTCTCGTTATTCAGCATGTCAAAATAGTACTAAAGTCTACTGTTCTTATAGCCGCAAATGAAGGCAACTTGCTGTTTGGACGCAAAGTAATCAATGCTAAGATAGATAAAATGACACACACTCATCTGCTGTTCAGGAAATGTGAATGAATGTAACCTGAAAATGACAAGAGACATTTGGAAACCGAAGCACCAAATAACAACATTTTTTAAAATTATTACTCATCAGTAAAATTGAACATCTGAAACTTTTAGACTGCTTCATTATTTGTTTTATATTCAGTGATTCCATGTCTACAAAAACATTTTCCAACATTCAGCCTGGTCATAAATTAAATTTCACAAAAATCAGTTTTGTGAAATTTAATTTGTTCTGCACCAGTGAAAACCTCTGCAATTGAAAAGTGAAGGTAGCACGGAAGTGCTACCTTAAATTCTACTGAGACTTGGCTGATTAGGGGTGCTGTTACATTGAGTGACAAACAGATGGTCTTTCATCATTTGTTTAAAGGCTTGGCCAGTGTGTGTGTGTGTGTGTGTTTTAAATTTAGCATCTCTTCTGTTATAAACTGTGAACCATGGCTGCACCTTTTAAACCAAACACTCCAGCCGTGTTTGCATCACCTGTACCCAGGTCAGTTAGACTATAAAAAAGGTAATCTTCTTCTTCTTCTCTTTGTTTGCATATTAATTTTTTAAGGAGGACGTCGACAAAGATGGAAAGGATTCGTTCAGCCTGCTTGAATTTTAATACGTTTTGATAGATCCAGGTTCAATTGAGATTGAAGTTATAAAATATGTAGGGACAAAAGTAAATTATTGAAACTTGAAGAGGAGAAGGGATTTGTTAACATATTCAAGCCTCACAATGTGCGCAAACTGTATATGACAAAGTGTGTGTGTGTGTTGCTGCAGACATGTAAAAAAAACAAAAAACTCTTCAGCCCTGCATAATACTCCCCCCCATAAATATAGAATGCAGGCCAGATGACCAGATCATAAATATGAATGTAAATAGTCAGAATTTTTTATCTGGGATGGAAAAATGTGGTGTTTGTCAAAGAGCACAGAAGCTCCATGAAAATCTGATGGCTAAAGAGGGAAATTTAATGATCCTGTTGTTTGTCATTTACTGTAAATAATTAATACTTATGTATATTTCAGTTTTTAACATTTGCTTTTCAGGTGTTGCACACCTTATTGTTAATTTATTTATAAACATTCTGGATGTCCATCAACAAGGTAATTCCCAGGACATGCATAAGGTCTATCTGCTTAACTAATTTACTAAAATCATGTGTAATTAAAAATAACCTTTACCCCTTGATGAACTCATTATTATTTTCTGCTCCATTGCTACTCACAATCACTCTGCCAAAAAAAGGTGCGTCGCCTGACTTTGAAAGAACTGGTCTTTGTTTTGAGATCATCTGATTTTTAGAAAAATGTAAAACCTTCATGTTTGGGTCATGGAATTACCAAGTTACATTTAAAAATTAAAAAGCTAACAAACTGCTTTGACTTGAAATTACTTTAAGGTGAATGCTTTAACAAATGTGACATGGGTGTGTGTGTTTATGCGTGTGCGTGTGTCTATCTCATTAACCCTCGAGTGAATCCATCCATTCACACAGACACTAATACATACCCCATAGCGATGCGGTCACTGAAGTGAAATGAGTTTAATTAACTTCATGACATCAAAAATAAAACATTTTGTGGTTGTTAAGTTGAGATGTTACCTTGAGGTTTTGTTGGTTTTGGTCATGCTATATAGTTTGGTAATAATGAGAATATCTCATATAAAAATGCTTCGACTTTAATCATATCCTGACTGTCTCACCAAAGGCTACAAAAAAAGAAAAAAAAAGAAGTTTAATAAAGGCTTTTTAAATACAGATTAAAATTTAAAACTGGAATCACAATCTCAAGTCAAATATACTAAAGATGTTTTGATGTAGAACAGGGGATGGCAAACTCCACAGAGCTAATTTTAAGCAATTCTTGACACCAAAAATCTTTATGGAGCAGCAAAATGTGTTTGAGTCTTATAATAACTTATTTAAGCTATTTGTTATGTACTTCTAGTGTTTAAATAACATTTTTACTTGGTATAACCAGAGAAGTTTAACTTTTCGGGTTAAATAAAGTGCATTTCTCTTATTTTACCTTAATGAGGGTGATAACCTAGTAAATATAAATATGTGTCTTTTAATGTTATTAATGGGTGTAATTTAAAAAGAAAAAAGAAAAAAATAATATAGCTCTCAATATAGTCAATGTAAACAAAAATGTGTTCAATTTGATTTGAATTAATGTTCAGCAACAGAATCCATAGTATTATGAACCATCAATGCTATTGCAGGGTAGGTTCAGCAAAATTAAGTGGATAAGTCCTTTTTTTTTCAGTCACATTGAGTCACTGGAGATAGGAAAAAAAAGAGCGACATATGGCTCTGGAACAGCAAATATGAGACCCCAGAGTTACTGTACTGTTTTTATCTTAGTTTGTCCGACTGAAATTATAGAGAAAGTCTTTTTTTTAATGTCCTGTGCATTAAGCTGTATATTGCAGTAGCATCAACGGTTCATTATTGCTAAGGATGTGCTTACAAAACCAAAAAAAGAAGTTAGTAATGAGACAGAAAACATGCTCCTCTTTGAGAAATGATTAGTTGCTTCACTCGTGTGCCATCTTATTATTCACTGCCATCAGTACAAGGCTCTATGTCTGGGACATCCTGTGGAATATCATATTTGTGACCAGAAACGGCCCTAACCAATCTGGCGCCCTAGGCAAGATTTTAGGTAGCGCCCCCCTACATCAGCAGTGTAGTGTAATGTTGTAACAAATAATATTTCTATTAAATAAGCTTTACTTTGCATTTTAATTAACGTGGGATTATTTTTTGTATTTAGAAATAATAGTACCAACTTTTTTTTTTTTCAACATTTCTGGCCCTGGCGTGGCGCCCCCTGATGGACGGCGCCCTTAGCATTTGCCTATACGGCCTATGCCACGGGCCGGCCCTGTTTGTGACGCTGGGTCATCCTGAGACAGCTTCAGCTGTCTGAGGGCAAGTACTTTGTTTTCAGGTTAAGATTTCCATAGGGGTTAATTTTAGGAGGGACAAAGTATTAAAACTAATCTCAGCATTTTTTGCCTGTGTGAGTGAACGCTGTAGAGCCGGGGTGGGAAATATTCCCAAAGGGGCACATGAGAAACTGGGACTTTTGTCGAGGGCTGCGCCAAGAAGTTGAACTCAGTTCGGCTCAATTTTAAATTTATTTCTTTTTAAACTGTATAAACTGCAACTGCCAAGAGTAGATGTTACAATTAAGCCCTAATTGTGGCCTCTTGGGAAAATTAATTGCCCTCCCCTACTGCTCATTCCTGAGCATCTTTTTACGATGATCTCACTGTAAAAGGGGAGATTCCTCATTGTGAAGGTCTACAACTAAAATTGTAGACCTTCAGAAATTGGCTCTCAGAAATAATGCAGATGCACTGGAACACGCATACACACACACACACACACACACACCTCAAAGCCATAAAAATAGATTGTGAGTGACTCAGCCGTTATGTAAAGTCCATCTCTGATAGGGCCGCCTGGGGCTGTTTATGTCAGTTTAGCTTGACGGCACTAGAGCTGAGGTGACACATGTCTGCTGTGTCCGAGCTTCAACACACATTCACAGAGCCACACACACGCGCACGCACACTTTTCCCAGAACATACGTGTGATCCTCTCAGTCTTCTTTCCTCTCTGCATTCCCCAGCGTGTGTCCCCCAATGGACAAGGATGTGATATAGTCAGCGTAATGGACTCCCCGCAGCCCAAACAGACTACGTTATTAGCATTTTAGCGCAGACTGGGACGGAAACACCATGTTAGACATGATTCATATCCACCATTCCTCTGGTCAGTTAGGCAGCTCAATCAGGACTGGTAAACATTAGCAACTGTGGACTTAAATCAAGAGTATGACTGTAGATTAACTTGATTTTGTTTTTTATTGAACATCAAATCAGATTCCGCCACAGAAAATATGTTATACTGGGAATTTGATTATATATTTATCAACTGTACTGGTCCCCTATGAGAAAACCTGGGCGGTCTTAATTATAGTGAGACATTTTAATCAGCTTCCATCTATGTTTCCTTCCTTATTATCCTGGGTGTGAATATAGACCTTTACACTGGTGCAGAGATTTTTGTATCCTCAGCAAAGTGTGCAATGAGTGTTTGGGGAGGTCACATTTAAAGATCCGAATTTATCTGAAAGTTCTGCTGACCAGCCATAAACACATAATCATAAACACAATTGTTGAGAGTAGTAATGGCCTCTTGTCACCATCCCCATTCCTTATCCTCACGCCACCACACTTTTTGCTTACTGTATCTTTGCTTTAATGATTCCCATCCACTCTTAGACATTAGGAAAAACGGGTTTGCATGTAATGATGGTTGGACCCCAAATGCAGATTCGCAAGAAGACAGGGATCAAATGAGAACCTTTATTAAAGCCATTTGAGTAGTCTGAAAGGCTACAAAATAACAAAGTCAGGTAACAGTAGGACATGCCAAAGAACCAAAACAATTTGAGGGTGGCAGAATGGAAACAACTTGGGAACTACACACAGCTGAACTACATCTGATAACAACACTCTGGGAGGTAAATTTGGCAAAAAGATACATGACTATCAAAATAACACAGGAAGTAACGAAACAGAGAGTATCTCACTATATACGGGGAACAAGGAATGTAACGTGAACTGATAGGAGGAATACCACAAACACAACTGTAACTGCAATAAACAAGTACAAAGCTGAAAATGCAAAAAGTAAGAATCAGACTGAATGTAAGTAATGATAAACAGAGCTTAAGACTTTTAAAAAAAAACCCAATGAGCCAGGACCATGCCTGGATTATTTGTGATAACATTTGACCCTACTTCAGGCACATTTCCTTTTACATATCTGTACATTTTCAACATTTAAAATGTCTTTTAAAAAGGGTTAGACATACAGGAAAGCAAATAAGCACTGTGATATCTTCTAAATGACCTAAAAAATACCAAACAGTTATTCAGATCCCATTTCATAATGCTAGACCGGACTGCTTGACCGAGCTGAAGTGGGGTTTTGGGGTTTAACAGAGGGGTAGCTGACGCCCTTGAAGCCAAGAAAGCAGTACACATAAACATCCTTGAAGGTTTTCCGTGTTCACATAATCCTGGAGTGTGAGACAGGAAGAGAAAAAAGCCGAGAGAGAGCGAGAGATGAAAGAGTCTCCTCGTATCCCGTCTCAGTGACAACAGATCTCAGACAGACAGAAAGAGAGGCACACACTGACTCACAGACTGTTAAATTGAATGTGTTAAATACTGTGTGTGTGTGTGTGTCTGTCTCGCTGTGTGTGTGTGTGTGTGTGAGTGTTCGGTGTACAGAGTTAATGACAGTCTTAATTGGTGCAGGCAAATATCCCTCCCACTGTTCCTCATTCTACATCTACTAATAGAAAGACATTCACTCCCTTAAGACAGTTAGCAATAATGGTGGTGGGATGTATTTGATAAACATGAATGTGCGCACACACACATATACACAGATTTTTGTCTCTTGCATTCTGATGAACTCATTGTGCACATCTTGCATGCATTATTAACATCTTTACACTTGAGCCTCCACAGCCAAAACACGCAGTATAGACTCTTACATATTTTGAAAGACTGCCCTCGGTTCCACCTTTTAGGCAGGTACCATAAATGGAGGGATTGCTTGGCCCAAGTTTAATTTGGGAAGTTGTTGAAAGCTTGTGAGATAGGATGGCTTTAGAGTTATGCTTACCTTTCCTGGAAACTGGAAAGAGTTATAGTTCAAGTTATTATACGGTCAGGTTATCATGTGAGAGGAATTTACTCTAATGCTGATCAGCTGTCTGAAGCTTGTTGAAGTTCAGCATGTTGTTTGAAACATGCTAAAAATGAACGATTGAACAGACAATGATTTGACCTGTGTTCCTGATTATTTAGCCATCCAGCTATGGTCATGTTGGTGATCCAGTAATGAAAACGCAAAAGATTTTAGGACACAGTCAACTTTTGAGTTATTAGTAAAGACATTGAAATGCATGTAAAACAGAGTGAGTGTCAATATACAAAAAAAATGTTCTACATCTAATGTGAAGCCAGGTAGTTGGTATATGCTGTCTGTAGTTCCACTGCAAACAAGTACAAAAATCTCAGGTTTCACTTTCATGTTTACAAGCTGGCCTTTGGCTTTTCTCCCCATAGAAAACCTGTAGTGGCTACAGTTGAAGTGACACAGCTATTACCAATTCTGCCCACATAGTCTACTGCCTTTTCCCACCCATAGCTCACAGGACACATTTGGCCATCCGTGGAGGGGTTCTCCTTCTGAATGGCCTCTCCTGGGGTTTCTTCTCATTTTCCTTGTTAGTTACAATAAAAGTGTTTCTTTCAGTAAGTTTTTTCGTGTCTTCATAGGGAGCTGAGGCTGGGTTGGAAGCCCACGCTGCTGTGCCCTTTGAGACACGCTGGGCTCTACAAACAACCGCAAACAAGTGGGGTAAAGCACTAAAATCTAAACATTAAATGTTAAAGTACTGAACTCAAAGACAGGGATAGTTTAACACTTTAGAAAGTACACTTATGTGCTTCCTTGTCAAGAGATTTACAACTCTCATATTTTTCTAAGCAACATCATTTGAAGCTGGGCATAAAAGTCAATATATATTTTTACACTGTACACACTTTTTGCATATATTGAAAAAACAAATCGGTGTTAATTAGAGAAAACCTATAGATCTGAGTGCTCCAGCTCAGTTTCTAATCCTTATGCATCCTTATCACAACCTTCTATTAAAAGTTACTTTCTGCTGCTTTCTTATTCACAAAGGGCTGCCACAGCAGGTAGCATGTTTGATTTGGCAGATTTTTACATAAACCCCAAAGGGATTTGTGTCTTTTGTCTTGCTCGAATCAAACCCAGGATCCTTCACTTGTTAGGGAAACCGCTACACTACAGTCACACCTATTAACTGTGGAAAAACAGTATGCAAAACATTGCCCCTAAAAACACACTCAGGTTTAGTATTAAATTAAGTGCACTTTCCAGTTTTACCAGAAATTTGATGTGACTGGTTCCTTCTCTCCTTTCACAAAACATGACACCAAGAACACACCAATAGAAATATGCTGTGAACTGGTCAGCAGAAGACAGACACATATTTTCTGTTATTTAAACAAACTCAAGAATAAGTATACATAGACCTGTGCTTTAGTTTGCAAGACAAGCAGTTCCCCTTGGATTTGTCTGTCTTTTTTTCTTTTTTCTGCATATACATGTACACGTGTCATTACAGGCTTTACACCCTGCAGCTCTGGATAAGTCTACGCTTTGAATCTAACCTGGATTGTCTGCCTCTCGCATGGCAAAGACTTCTGAGGAAAAGCTACAAAAGAGGCAGCTCAAAGCCAGAGAAAAAGCTAACATCAATTCACACAAGCTGTTGCACTCCGGAGCCCAAATTGCCCATGACACACCCAGAAAATTCCCTTTCTTCACAATATGACACTTCACCTCCCATCTCTCGTGGGTAGCAGTTGATCAGGAACAAATACAAGCAG
Organism: Astatotilapia calliptera; assembly: GCF_964374335.1. NCBI lineage: Eukaryota > Metazoa > Chordata > Actinopteri > Cichliformes > Cichlidae > Astatotilapia > Astatotilapia calliptera. Next base: position 25,045,496 of record NC_137437.1, read on the forward strand.
GGGAGTAGAGTGTTAAGGAAGAGCGCATCGAATCAGTATATAAAAACAGTTAGGGCCATTTTCTGCTAAAAATATCCAATACCATCTTCTTACCCAGAATAAGTCTATGAAAAAAATGAAATAAAAACTGCATTTTAACTAGCACACACACATGCACCACACACACACACACACACACACACATAGACAGATCCCGCAGAGCTGTTGTCAGCCTGGATTTACAAAATAAGACAAGTTGGGCTTTGCAGGCAGCCAGTGGTTGTCATCAAGACTAGGTGACTGTTAGTTGGAGCTATTTTGATGCTGTTCACATGTTATTTGCTTCACACACCCTCCTGTCACGTATTGTTCCCAACATGTCTCGCGTGCGTTCAAACGTATGTGGGAATTTTTGTGCGCGTGTGCGACTGTGTATTCATGTGTCTGCCTGATTTCCCATCATCCCAAATAATCATCCCACAGTCATGCGTGAGATGCGATTTCCGTTAAACAATAGCAGGCCGGCTCGCCTTACTGACCCACAACCTCTCAGGCTGCGGGTGAACAAACACTCGTATGTGTGCACAACTCATCCTCTCAGCTTGAATTCACAGCAGCACATGCACTTTTGACTACACACACAGCCTCCGAAGCTCAGCCTCCATCAGGGTAGTGGTGATGACACAGTTTCTTTATGTTGATGCTCATTTAACTGCCTTCCTGAGCTGACTTTAATAACCGAGGCCAACTGCATGTCAATGCAGCAGTAGCCTTAACCACTGCATACTGGGCAAGAAGCGAACAAATACTAATGATTTTCCTGCCAAGAGGGGAAAAAAGGGAAGTTATTGTGAATGCCCCAGACCTGTCTTTAACACAAATGGTTGTAATTTTATTGAAATGAGGGACAGACTGGTTGGCCTACTTTGAGTGCCAGTGATGATTCAGCTCACACTGTTAGCCTGTTCGTCACTGTAGTAGGTAATCTGTTCAGATGTGTAGATTATAGATGAAAATGGGCAGTCATTTATGTTTTTAAAGAAACTTTAATTTCACCTTTTGGGACAACCACTCAATCCTGGGTGGTATTTGTCAGTCAGGTGTCAATCAAATACTACACTTTTTCTAACAAATTGAAGATATTGCTGAAAATGGAGCTGCCAGGCAGGAGGAAAACAGGAAGACCACAAAGAAGATCCGTGGATAGTGAAGGAGGACATCCTGAGGGTTAGTGGGGGCAGAGGAGGATTTTCAGTTCAATTCAGTTCAATAAATTTTAATTATATAGCGCCAAATCACAAGAACGGTCGCATCAGGGTACATAATACTGTAAGGTAAAGACTCTAATATATACAATATTTCCCACCCCCCACCCCCAACAAACAGACAATCCCCTATGAGCAAGCACTTTGGTGACAATGGCAAGGAAAAACTCCCTTTTAACAGGAAGAAACCGTCGGCAGAACCAGGCTCAGGGAGGGGCAGCCATCTGCCACGACAGGGTGGGGATGAGGATGCTAGGGATCGGGTGAGATGGAAGCAGATGATCCAATGTGGAGACTTTGAAAAGGAGAGGCCAGAAAAAGAAAAAGAACACATGAGGTTTTCAATATCGCTGCATTTTACTGTTGTGGTCACACTGGAGCCAGGCTTGAGGAAAAAAAAATCAGACAAATAAAGAATGATTAAAGGTTAAGAATAAATAAAAACAAGAGTAAATAAAAACATTTTGCAAGAAATTAACCTCCAGTTTTCACCTAACTATTTGGGATATTATAAGAATGTTTGAAAAAACCCATAAGGGAATTGTGGGGTTAATTTACACCATAATAGAATGAAGTTGCCATTGTTGAACCATGTATGAAACACTTATTTAGAAGAATGAAGGTGCAGAAAAGTCTAAATGTAATATCCCTCTGAGGTCACGGGGTCTCGGGAGGATACATTTATTTTTTAAACTTTAATCTTTTGTCTCAGACAAAAAAAAAGTCTCAAGGAATCATTTATTTAAGCTTTAATAATTCATTATGTCATCATGCTTTGTGTCGTTGTCCTCTATATTTGATAGCTGCTTAAATAAGTTGGTGCTTGTGACCTCTAAGTATCACACAAACTCAGAATCACTGTACTCCATAGTGGCAGATGACACAAAATGTCGGTGAAACTCATCCGATAATGTCTGAAAATATCTTCTTGACATTTGATTCTCTGAGCCCAGTGAAATGGCCAAAGATGTTCAGTATCTGCTGTAAGCAGGGGGTATTGGTCCTGATTAGAAGTCATGGGGTGTCACACAAAAGTGCCAGTAGCTTATCTCTAGAAGTGGAAAAATAATTTCTCTGAAGCTGTAATCCTCACTATCATGATAGGTGCTATAAATATTTATGAGAAATTATGATGACTAATTTATTAAATCATAAATTCATACAGCCTGTTAGTGTGCAGCCAACTTCAGTTATATCATAGTTTGTCACCTATCTAAAATAAATAAAATACCATATTTTGATTCTTTTTTAGTTAGTGCAATCAGGATTTTCACAGCTGAATTCCTACATTTCACCATCACAGCAGCCGCCAATAAAAGTAGGCTGGTGTGGAATCAAGCGATCCCTTGGGAAGAAAAACTGACAGGCAGACCAGAATTCACTGTTAGTTCAGACTAACCCTGCTCTAGAAACTTGTTCTTTTAAGTGTAACTTGGGAAATTATGGATAAGACTACTATGTGTCATCCCTCAGTTGATTTTTGTCGCGTGTGACCTGGCTGGCAGCAGTTAATCAGGGAGTCAGTGAGCTGAAGGGTGCAATATGCTGGATCTACAGACAAGGATCATACGGCACATCAAGCAGCCAAGGAGCAGCGAGGAGAACGTGTCCCCTCCATCATACACTTATTTCAGCTTTACAGCCATGTGACAGATGACTTTAAGGGATCATGATTTCAAATAGCGGCTCTACGGGGAAAAATCTTTTGAAAAGTCAAGATTTTAAAAATAGATATGTCAGGGAATTGTTAGTCGTCTAATTTAGTAATCTAAAAATGGAACATGAGTTGTTAGAAGATGTGTTAAGGAAGGAAGCGATGTTGGACAACTTCATATTGGAACGCGTCCCACAGACGTAACTGCGTTGTGGTGGTTTGCTCTGCCTCTGCACTGACGGCTCTTTCGGATACCAGCGTTACACATCCTCGCAGAGATGTTGTCTGCTTTTTGGTGTCATCTTCTGCCAGCTATAAAGCTTTACCTGCTTGGTTTAAAGGTGCTTTTGCTTCAACTGCTAAACGGACCTTTGAGGCTGCCAGGTCGGTTTAACTTTAGCTTACGTTAGTTTGACAAGTTGTAATTCAGTTGTAAGTGACAGCACGGGCAACCAAGTTGTAACCAATGAACGTGGGTGCATTATAGTCAGCACGGGTTATCATTGTTCATTAGTACATGTAGCGGTCATTTACTATGTTGCACTTGCACATGTTAACACGATGCTAGCTATGTTAGCTAGTTTGTGTTAAGCTCAAAACATTAGCGAAAAAAATGATCATCTGTCGTCTTGTTTTTGCCGAATTCAGCCGAATAATTAACGATTGCGTAGAACATCAACGTGTCCTTTCCAAAGTTTCTACGATTGCCACCAAGCTTTGTGAGGTTAAATGTGCACTTTTCATAATGCTGTCTGGGCTAGTTCGCTCGTCGCCCAGAGACAGCGCAACTTAATTTTGTTGCAGACACCTGGTTAACTACACCAAAACTATAACCATGTTTTTATTTTAGGATTATTATTATTATTATTATTATTATTATTATTATTATCTTACTGAAATAAAAACTAAAAAGAGACGTCAGAAATAATCCAAACTGAAATTATATTGCTAACTTAGAAAAATAACTAGAATAATTAAAAAAAAAAAAAAAACATTGTTTTTTAAAAAAGAATTTATTTATCTAATTTATTTTTGTTCTTTTTCAATGTGGTTAACATAAGCTCGGGAGGCACTGGTGCAATGATTTATTCAGACTGAGCTTTCTGAATGAGTTCTGAAAACTTATTGCTCTGGATAAATACTGCTCACTGCACAATAAATAAAAACTAACACTGAAACCATTAAAATTTACTTAAAACTGAACATTTTTAAAAACTCAAACTAAACTGCAAAGTGCCAGAATTGTGATACAAACCTGATGTTTTAGTGATACAGCATATGCAGACCCTTCTTTGCAGTCAGTTTCACCTAGCAAGAAACAGCAACCTCCAGAAACCACTGCCGACCAATCCAGAAATACATATTTTTCCCCAGCATCTAGTGGTTGTATCACATCCAATGTGGCAGACTCTTCCAGTCTTCTTGAAAATTGACAGGAAAGGGTATAGGAAGAACTCATGTGTTCTCTGGAATATGAACTGTAACTACATAATATATCATATGTTACTAGGGGAGTATAAGGTGAACAATATCTGCTGTCAGTTGTTTTCTGATATTTAACTCTGTTAATTTGAGTGTTATATCAGTGTTTCGTGTTTCTGATTAAAATAAATCAAAATCTGATGGCTTTCACACATTTCATAAAATGCTTTTTTTTTTTTTTTTAGATTTATTGAACTTTTCTTCTATTTTGCATTTAATTAAGGTCCCTTTCTGTTATTATTTTGTTGCTACTGAACCCATAAAGTAACTTTAGTAATGAAAGAAAGTAAAGAAAACTTGTTATTCAGTACAATGGAAATAAAAAGAAAAAAATTCTACAAAAAGCCCATGTGTTTTTTACTGAGTTGTCATCTATAGAAACATCAACCTGTCCTGAAGAAGCTTCCTTATCAAGTGACTTTCTCTTTGATATCTTTGTCTCCTCTTCTGCTTCTGCCAGTGATGCCCAGACAAGATGGCAACGTTGCCATAGTGACAGGAGGAGGCAGGGGAATTGGTTATGAAGTAGCTCGCCACTTGGTCAGACTCGGGGCACATGTTATCATAGGTACTGTATGAAGCACGTCAACACTGATATGCAAACAGCACAAACACACATGATTTCCCTATAGGCTGGCTTGTTCACATACATAAACATTAACTGCACAAATAGCTATAAGAGATGTGGCCTAATACTGGAGAAAGTAAGACAAAAAAAATGATGTTTCAAAAGATTCACACTCCTTTAAAAATTCTGATCGCTTTCTCTGTTGGTCCTTGATTTTTTTCATTTTGAAAATTATTTTCTTCTTTACACTTTATGAACTTTGTCAGGCCCAAAACTTGGAATACTGTATGTCACATTACATATGCCTCAGCTTTCCAGAATCTCTATTACAATGCAGGAACAAATACCCAATGTATTAACCTCTGTTAATATCTGTTAAAACATGCACCAATATCAGTTCCTTTGATAAGTGCTTTTATTTTACATATCACACAATTACACAAAAAGTACATTGTGTGTAGGGTGTGTAGCTGTGTGCAACAACAAACTGGATAGGTCCGTCTGCAGGTGGAAAAGTGCTGGCACGATAACCCTGTCTAACCACATAAGATGGTGAGAATACTGTAGTCACCGCTAAACAGACTTTAATTAGTTTTTAAATTGCTGTGCAGCACAAATGTAGGGTGAACGTTAAAGTCTAGAGCAGTGAATCCAAATGGACTCACCATTTGTTAGATTGAGGTAAGGTATGCTAATGGATGGGATGATACACATACTAGGTCCAGCTGCTGCAAATGAGCTGTCAAAGTGTCGTCACCTTGCATTCCAATCAAAAGAAGAACCGATGACAGATATGACTACAAGAGCACTTTGAAAGTTTGGTTTGCCCTTTGGTGTACTTTGGGCAACAAAAAATAGTTTGAAAATGACTGGTGTAGAGGAGGAAATGTCAGTATTTTTTAGTTGAGTCTCTGTTAATCCTGGCAAATTCTGAACAAGGCACCGCAGTGATAGCAAAGGATTATATTGACTTTTAGCAAGTACCACATATTGATTTCAGCATAACATATTCTACTGTGGACCACAAACTGCATATACATACTGAGATTGCATACATGGCTGTTGCACATGAATCAATTAGAGGCAAATATGCATGTGTGTAAGTTGAAAATATTTAAGTTTCCATCTCCAAAAGTTGATTCTGTTCATCTGGAACAGAATCAACTTTTGGGGATTTACTTTCCTGGATGATTGAGAATGCATCAAGACGATTTAAGTTTCCACAAAAAATCTGTCTCGCATTGTGTTGCAAAAGCCTCCTGGCTAATAATCTCTCACAGACTGGATTTTCTTCATTCCACAGAAAATCAGAAAAGGAGAACTAGCCAATTGTCAGCTGTGTCATTTAACTTAATTTTTATAGTGAAAAGTAGGAGACTAAGAAAAATAAGCAAATTTACAGAAAGTCTGGGTACGTTCTGAGAATATCTTAGTATTTGAGCCCAGTTAGAAGTTTGTTGTTCTCAAATGAAACTTTGCTTAACCTTTGGTCTGAAAACAGAAGGACAGACATTATGGTCAGTGTTCTGTCTTCACCATTATCCCAAAGCACCAGTGAAGCTGAATGATGAGGTGTCCATGATAACATAAAATCTATTATAGACTGATCAAACCACAGCTGTATAATACCCAAGGCATCCTCTGTTTGTCTACCTAAAAGCGTACTGTTGTCAGAAACCCTCTTGACACCTCATTGATTCATGCTAAGGGTTGGAATAGCTTCAAAACAGTTTGTTTTCATCATTAGGAAATGTGTGTGATTCTTCACTGTGAGGAGATTTAAAGACTTTCAGAGCTTCACTGGGATTAAAGGGCTGTTATCAAATTGGGTGTTAAAATGCAAATTCAAGGATTATGACAGGCCTTTTTGCATAAACAAGGTCTGCTATTGTTCCATTATTCATTTAGCTATATTTATCGTGGGAAGGTAAATGCAGTAAAACCAAATGTTAAAAAATGAAATGCTTCACGTTACAGCTTCTTTAAATGTTCTATGTAAAAATGTATTTCATGCAAAAAATACAAAAGTGAATTTGAACGTGTAGGCAAGGCAAAATATGCAAAAGAATGTAATTCCAGAAGTAGTTTGTTTAACTGAATATAGTTTAACATAACAAATGATGTGCGTTGTTCTAATTTTAGCTACCATCAAAGGTTTGGGGGAAAATACAGATAAAGGCTGTGAGATAATAGCAATTTAGAAGTCTGTGTATTTATGTGTACTCTATATAAGTAATCAATTCCAGGTTTTCTATCATGTGGCATGTCTCTTTTTTTCATTTCATGTGCCACATGTCCCATGCCACTCCTGCTCTACCTGCCTAGAACCACTTGCTAGAGCAGTGATTCCCAAATTTTTTCGCTAGGCCTCCCTTTGTTTTAGAAGAAAATCGCCCCCCCCCCCCCCCCCCCCCCACCAGACACACACACACACACACAAACGCATCCTCCAACTACACACACATTTCAAACCTCAAACCTTTTGTAAACAATTAAACAAATACGAGAAAACTGCAATAAGTTACGGGCAGCAATAGATCAGGCTATTAACTCTTTTATGCTACGTCCACACCTACACGAGTATTTTTGATTCCCCCAGCTTTTAGCAGGTTTTTCTATGCGTTTGGGCCTTTCGTCCACGCGTAAACGGCATGAATAACTGAAATCAGAGATTTTTAAAAACTCCTGTCAGGTTGGAGATTTTCGAAAACTCTGTTTTTGCGTTCACATGTAGACGAGGAATACAGAGTTCGTCACGCAACATTTCACATCGCGCGTGCTCCCGACGCAAGGAAAACAAATTCTGCAGGGGAGACCTACCTTGGCACTTGTGCAGGTGAAGCCAAAGGGAAGATATGCTTCACCATATTTTCTAGTCTTTGGCTTGGAAGGAAGCTGGTTTGGAAACAAATTTGGTGATGCTTCATCTTCTGCTTTGCGTTTGTGTGGGAGCCCCGTCAAAAACCTCTCCATTATCTTGGCAGTGTCCAAGCATTCTTTTTAAAAAAAAAATCATACCGTGACCCCCCCACAATGGCTCTGAAGACGTTTGCACTAGTTCAGAGTTTTTCTGACTATGGAGCACAAGAAAGGCAGCTAACTCAAGTGATGAAATAGTGTTCTGTCTGTACTTAACAGACCAATTTTAAATAGTACTTTTAGGCACTTTGTTAGTAGCAGCCATTCTCATTTCTTTAATTGAAATCATGAAAAAATGCCAAAGATAATTGTTTCACAAGCATAAAACAGTATTTTTGCAACAAGGCAATTCGCAAAAAATCTTTAGCCAAAAACTTGGCATATTTTGGCATGGACTTCACTGTGTTCTTAAATAAAATGTGTAAACTGCGCAAGTTGAGGACAGATGGAAAAAATGGCAGTCCTTAAAAGGTATTTAAAGCAGATAAACTGTTTCTTAAAATCATGTCTCAAGACCTGAAACAGGAACTGAGAGATTAGTTCTTTTTCTAACTTCGCTCGGTGTTTCACTATGGGAATCGCCTTGGCGTACGAGGGGGCGGAGCCCTGAGCACGGCTCGACAGGTCTGTCATAGACAGACGTGGTGTCATTGGAGCTTCCGTAGTTGGTCACGCCGAGGCGATTCCCATAGTGAAACACCTCACTCTGTTATCAAAGAACCAGGGATTACGTTAAGTAACCCAACGTTCAGTTCATCTACTCTTTGCTGAAGCCTCATCAGAAATGGTCTCGTGGAAGGATGGCTGTCAAGAAGCAGGGAAACAGGGAGAAAAGGCTGACGTATACTAAATTACACAAAAACTACAGGACCAAAAAAACAATAAGTGAGTTTTATGGAGTATTAAATCTATATTTTACATTTTCTGATTTAAATTGTCATCAGTACATATGAAGGAGGTCAGGAGGGATGTCCAACTGTCAATGTCTACAGTTATCGGTAAAACACAGTGGAGATGCTGTTATGGTTTAAGGCTGCATTTCAGCCGTGGTGTTCGAGATCTTTTTAAAATCTATCTAATTATAAATATAGGAAAGACTTCGATCAACCATGCAGTACTATCTGGAAATAGTCAGATTAGCAGCTGCTTTATTTTTCATCATAATTATGATTGCAAACAGACTATCAATGTGGGAAACAGATATCTGCATAAATACAATGGAACACTATAAGTCATGGTTTGGAATCCAGAGCCTGGACCTCAACATTATTGAAGCAGTGTGGGAATGTCTTGACAGAATGTTATGGGGTTCGATTTCAACTCACTCTTCAAAGACTGGTCATAAATCATGAAATTATTTAGTTGAATTGGTGCTTTTTTCTTTCTTTTTTACATTTAAAACCTATATTAGGTGCCGAAGTTAAGCACATTGGAGATGCCATGCACAGAACAGCAAAATCTTCTAGGGTGAGACTACATTTTCTATTCTGTCCACGAGTTTAAAAACTTTGAAGAAAACTCTGCTTTATTCATTCAGAGTGTATAGCGCAAAGTCAATGTCAGAGTATCCTTGGAGACGGTTTGAGCAGAACATAAATTAGATGTGAGCGCCATGTGTGTGGGATTACACTCACAAAATCAATCATACCAGAACTCGGATAAGTGTCTGTTGTAGTTCCAGACAATCCTATGTGTACCGAAGTTGATCCCACAGCTGATGACTCTGAGTGTATCTCCATTTCAAATATGCCAATTCTTTGAGGTAATTCATGAAGTGAGAGTATTTATGGTAAAGTGGATCCCTCTCTAGTTATGTAGTGGATGCATATTTCAGGTGGAGTGGTAGCATAGTATCTGTGTGAAGACAGTTAATGGCTTAAGCCTTTGAACTGTCAAACACCGGAGTTGGGTATTAAAAGCATGCACTTGTGCTTAAAATACATTTCACTAGGTATTGGATTAAAATGATGCGGTCCAGAGCATTTTTTAAGATAAGATAATGAAATTTAAATTAATCTTTGCCATGGAAGACTTTGCTTCTTGGAAAGGTTTTTATAATTTCTTTATAGTTGGAGGAGGTGGTTGAAACGGATGACTTATAGCGAAATACAGTGGGGCAAAAAAGTATTTAGTCAGCCACCGATTGTGCAAGTTCCCCCACTTAAAATGATGACAGAGGTCAGTAATTTGCACCAGAGGTACACTTCAACTGTGAGAGACAGAATGTGAAAAAAAAAATCCATGAATTCACATGGTAGGATTTGTAAAGAATTTATTCGTAAATTAGGGTGGAAAATAAGTATTTGGTCACCTCAAACAAGGAAAATCTCTGGCTCTCACAGACCTGTAACATCTTCTGTAAGAAGCGTTTCTGTCCCCCACTCGTTACCTGTATGAATGGCACCTGTTTGAACTCATCATCTGTATAAAAGACACCTGTCCACAGCCTCAAACAGTCAGACTCCAAACTCCGCCATGGTCAAGACCAAAGAGCTTTCGAAGGACACCAGGAAAAGTATTGTAGACCTGCACCAGACTGGGAAGAGTGAATCTACAATAGGCAAGCAGCTTGGTGTGAAAAAATCAACTGTGGGAGCAATCATCAGAAAATGGAAGACATACAAGACCACTGATAATCTCCCTCGATCTGGGGCTCCACGCAAGATCTCATCCCGTGGGGTCAAAATGATCATGAGAACGGTGAGCAAAGATCCCAGAACCACACGGGGGGACCTGGTGAATGACCTGCAGAGAGCTGGGACCAAAGTAACAAAGGTCACCATCAGTAACACACTACAACGGCAGGGAATCAAATCCCGCAGTGCCAGACGTGTTCCACTGCTGAAGCCAGTGCATGTCCAGGCCCGTCTGAAGTTTGCCAGAGAGCACATGGATGATACAGCAGAGGATTGGGAGAATGTCATGTGGTCAGATGAAACCAAAGTAGAACTTTTTGGTATAAACTCAACTCGTCGTGTTTGGAGGAAGAAGAATACTGAGTTGCATCCCAAGAACACCATACCTACTGTGAAGCATGGGGGTGGAAACATCATGCTATGGGGCTGTTTTTCTGCCAAGGGGACAGGAGGACTGATCTGTGTTAAGGACAGAATGAATGGGGCCATGTATCGTGAGATTTTGAGCCAAAACCTCCTTCCATCAGTGAGAACTTTGAAGATGAAACGAGGCTGGGTCTTCCAACATGACAATAATCCAAAACACACCGCCCGGGCAACAAAGGAGTGGCTCCGTAAGAAGCATTTGAAAGTCCTGGAGTGGCCTAGCCAGTCTCCAGACCTCAACCCCATAGAAAATCTGTGGCGGGAGTTGAAAGTCCGTGTTGCTCGGCGACAGCCCCAAAACATCACTGCTCTCGAGAAGATCTGCATGGAGGAATGGGCCAAAATACCAGCTACTGTGTGTGCAAACCTGGTAAAGACCTATAGTAAACGTTTGACCTCTGTTATTGCCAACAAAGGTTATGTTACAAAGTATTGAGTTGTATTTTTGTTATTGACCAAATACTTATTTTCCACCCTGATTCACGAATAAATTCTTTACAAATCCTACCATGTGGATTCATGGATTTTTTTTTTCACATTCTGTTTCTCACAGTTGAAGTGTACCTCTGGTGCAAATTACTGACCTCTGTCATCATTTTAGGTGGGGGAACTTGCACAATCGGTGGCTGACTAAATACTTTTTTGCCCCACTGTATATCGAATAGAATAACTGATTAAAGCAGACTGAAGGTTTTGATACCACTGTGCCGGCAACAAAGACAAAATCTGGCTCATACGTAGCACATGATGCACAAATCAATTTGCAGGTTAAACAAATAAAATATTTTACTCTGTCTCCCCAAGTACGCTCATTCCCAACTACTAATTTGTCTGAACTGCAGCTCAGAATAACAGTTTCGTATACCAGGATTAGATGCAGCCTCTGTACTGTGAGCCATTTTACCGTCTCTCATTTTATTGACACCTATCCTACCTTTAAGTGAGAAATCCTTTTGTGATTGGCTGTTACTCACTAACAGAAGGTTTGAATGGCAGGTGAATGGAGCCACTTGAATTGCCGCTTAAATCCAGAGCTGTCTGCCTGAGGTGACATATTAAGGTTAATCCTTCTCTGTATCATCATACAGATCCAAGAGCAGAAGAAAGGAAAACTTGGAAACTGAGCATTTAAAGCAGCATAAAGCCTGAGCTTGTCACAGTACTGGGTCGTGTGACCCAGTGTTTGAGTTTTTATGTTTCTTTTGTATTCATTCGTGTTCTAGTTTAACTCATCTAGTTAATTTCTAGGTTGCTGTTTAGTCCTTTGTTTCTTAGTTGTTTATGTCATCTCCCCTGTACTAAGCGTCCCTGGTTCGTGTGTCTACCTGTCATGCTTCATGTCTGTGTGGTTCTTGTTATCAGGTTTGCATCATGTCTAAGTCTCCATGTTTCCTGTTTTACTTTGAAAGAGTCCGGTGTTCCTTGCTTATTGTATTTAGTTTCACTTCCCCTGTCCTGTCATTAGGTTCATGTGTGTCAGCTGTTCTCCCTCATGTGTTTCCACTTCCCCTAATCATCCCTGTGGGTATTTAGTCTCTGTGTTTCAGTCAGTCTTTGTCGCGTCGTCTGTGTAACCTTCCCAGTTATGGCTTGTCATAGTCGTCACCGTTCTCATAGTCACAGTCATAGAATTAGTTTTCGAAGTTTCATAGCTTTATCACAGTTTCATAGTCTTGTATAGTGTTCAGTGTCATAGGTTTTCACAGTCAGTTTAGTTGTCTTGCCAGCACTCGTCTTAGCTTTTGTTTTGCCCTCTGTTCAGCCATAATAAAGGCTCACCTTTTGTTAAAGTCATGTTACGTCTCCTTGCCTGTGTCTGCTCTTGGGCACTGCTCTAACACACCGGCGCACCGTGCCGTGACAGAGCTTTGACTAACAAGTATTTTTAGTTTATGCTGTGATTAAGCGTCTGTACATCCATTCCCAATTCAAAAAAAGAGTATTGGTTAGAATTTCATCAAACTTGTTGCTATCCAGATTGTCCTCCACAGTGTCTCTGAGATTTACAAAATGGACCATAATTTTTATTAAGTTTGACCCAAATTGAGTGACTGAGCCCATAAACTCAGCAGAAAAGCTTGTGTCAGAAAGCTGTTTTTCTATAGAGTTCTATAGGATGACAAGTCTGTATAACCACAGGTGTTGCTCCTTGGAGGCCATTAAATAAATTACAGATTTAAAGCACTTCCACATTGGTTTCAGTTTTCAGACCCAGACTCTATGTCCATCTTTTATAATGTTTATGGGGAAAGCACAACAGGTCCCCATGCATGCATGAGATTGTCAGTAGTTGGCAGTTTACGGTTAACTATTATTCCAGGTCTTGCTCAGTTTATCCATTTGTTGAGTTGCAGCAAGAATATGTCTGTGAATTAATTAGGTTACTTTTTCAACTCTCATCCCAAAATATTTAGTAGGCAAACTATTTCCTTGGGGCACGTCTTTTAATCAGTAGCTATTTTAAAGAAGAGCTTTGTCCAGAAGCAGTTGTGAAGAGATGTGTATTCAATTATATGCAGCGTTCTTAGTGAGTGTTGGCAAATGGGCAGAGAAGCCTGCTAGAGGGGCACTAGTGCGTTTGGAAAAAAAAAATCTGTTTGTGTGAGATCAGGCTGTTCCTGTCCTGAATGTGAGTGTTTGTGGCACGTCACTCAGAGAAGCTGCATCCTTCAGCCCTGCCTGAACAGCGGTGCATCAGGGTACATGATGCTGTGCCCTTGAAAAGGTCTATGTGATAATCCAAGATAAGTGTGTCTATGTGTGTGAGCAAAGCGGAAATGAGCGTGTGCAAATAGGCTATTTGTGTGTACAAGTTTGTGCGTGTCTAGTCATCCGGCTACATCTAACGATAGCAACAGTCATCTTTTTAACACCGTGGAAATTGAATTGAGCTAAATGACAGGACATTAAGTTCCTTAATTTACCCTACGTTCGGCATAGGGTGTGTGGTAGATTATTTTTATGAAAGAGCTGTTACAGCCCCTTGCTCCTGTTGCACTGTGAAAGGAAAATGCCTTTAACTATGATAGGAGCATATCATGGACTTTTTCACTGTGAGAACTGGTGTATTAAAATGATATTGTTAATATGGGGATAATATATTTATTACAATGATCTTAGAAGGCAGCACATGATATGTAGCTCTCTGCATATTTTGTCTTGTGCTGCTGGAGCATGTAAATTAATCTGAACAGTGCATTCAATATGGAACCAAAATAGAGAGCTGTGGATCAGTGTGTTTAAAGGTCTTGTGTTTATGAGTTTATAACTCAGATCTGATGTTGTAGATGGTATTACACGCCATTTTCAGTTGTCACTGAGCACTGTATGAATCTCATTTTCCCCCACTAAGTATAATAAAACAGGTAGGATGCTTAACAAATTTATTAGACCAGCTGTCATAGAACAAGAAAACACAAATTTTTTCAAAGAAAGAAATATTCAGAACACAAAATGACGTGATTGTTTATCAGGCAAATAACAAACCCAGTTTTCATTTTTTGCTTAAATTTGAGGCAGACTGGAATTCTCTGACAAGTCAGAAATTAGTCAAGCATAGCATTCATATACTAAAACAAATTTTGGTGTTCAGGAATGCAAGTAAATTACTGTAATTTGGCATCTTAAGCAAAAATTAATAATATGCATCACTATATTTTCTGCTATTTTTTGTAAAACACTGAATTGGAAAATTCCTGAATAACAAGAATGAGGAGCTTGTGCATCCTGGTTGATAAATCATTGCAGAAACGTTGTAGAAACTTTGGGGCAGCTGTGGTATAAACATTATATTGGATTGTGGTCTAATAAATTCCTTAAGCACCATATTTTACCCATTTATTTTGCTTCTACCAAATAGCTTTTTAAAATATGCGGCACTCTGATATTTCTTCTGATATTTTTGGGATCAAAATACTTATTATTATAAAAGTGTGCTCCCCACTTTCCTGTCTGGCTATGCTGCCTGGATCCAGTGATGGTGCAAAAAAGTATCTTTTGACTGATTTCATATTCAGAATGTTGCTGTTTGACTTTGCAAGCATTAAAAGATTTTAGCCAAAGAAAAATCACATTTTTTAAGGTAGTTTTTCTTTGGCTAAAATCTCTTTGGTGAAGTGTCCTCATATAGCTTGTTTGAAGTTAGATGGTACTTTCATAATAACTCATGCTTTTAATAATATTATACTTTCTTTACAGGCTTGCATTTAAAGTCTTTACTGAAAAAGTAGATGTATTGAATCAGAAGCCTTGTTAATTTTCCTAATTTCTGAAGGGCTAAATTTTTGCACTGAGTGTTCTTTCATTCGAAGAACCTTTCTTGGAAATGTGTTTTTATAAGATGAAAGACTGACAAAAAAAAGGAAACCTGTATTTTTTTATAAAAAGCCTCCAAGGTCTCGTCATATATTGTATTCATTTGTGTGTGTTTGTGTGTGTTTCCTTCTCTTTGAGGTGGGAGAGATGAGCAGGAGGGTCTTGCAGCTGTCAGAAGGATCTGTGAACACTACAAAGAGGCCAAAGGTAACATTGCAAACATTAAACGCATGCACACGCAGGCAGACACACGCATGCGTACGCACAAATGTTGTTGTTTTAGCAAGCCGCTGTTTGAAGATAAAGGAAAGAGCTGCTGTAGTCTACCCCGTAGGCTTTTTTCCAGTCTTTACCAAACATACACACATGATTTCACAGTTGCAGGTAAACCTGAACACACACAACCGCACATACATACAGTGTCAGGAGTGTTGTAGATCCACTGTAATGAACATGAGGAGGAAAATGATGCAAAAGGATGTGAAGATAATGATAAAAAGTGCTAAATCATTAGCTGTACCAGCTTTTTTTTCTAAATAAAATAGGAAAAAAGAATCAGGAGGTGGAAGAAGATGGGAAACACAGAGGTGGTGATGAAAATGGGAAGAGACAAATAATAGTAGAGATATATCACTTCATCGACAACAGCTTACAGGGTTCTCTTTTTAAATCCCATGTTGAGAAATTGATTCGGCTGACCTTCACATCACCGTAAATTCCACTATAGTGCCGTGACTAAGAAGACTGTACGAAATAGCCTTGAGATTTTACCACCTCGTAAGGTGCGTCAGTTGCTGTTTTATTAAAGAGGTGTTCCAAGATTGGTACGCTTGCAAAATCAGGTTTTAGATAGTGTCTGTAATATTTGAGGCATACTAGAGCTACTTATGTTTTCCTTTATAAATGTACAGTTTTTTAATATTTTTTATTAAAAAAAATCTTCTTAAAAACTAAAACAATGTAGTCATTTTACTTGTTTTTGGATCCAGAACGTGTGTGGTAGTGCCACATTTGTCCAAAGCTATTAAAAACACTTTGGGTTAGCTACACCATTACACTGTGTAATGATACTGTATGTTCAAATGTTTCCAGTTTTTCCAATACCTGACCATTGACGATACGCTCATGCTTATTTACTGCACTTACTGTGAGTTTTAAGCTTTTGGGACCTTGAGCTAGCAGACAAAAGCTGTACGCTGTTTGTCCTGTCAACAACAAACTTTATAGGATTTGTATAAAAAATACATTTACAGGTTTATCCTGTGTTTCTTCATTTGTTCTTGAGATGCTTCTAAGGTAAATCGTGAACACTTTGTAGAGGACATGGACATGTAGCACATGAAAACTAATATTAAAACCGTGCGCATGCATGAAACGATGCCACAACGAGACACCATAGAAAGTAAATGACATTCCACTAAATAACTGCTGGTGACGGGAAATGGGCCAGTAATTCCAGGCAAGCAATTGAAACAAGTCATAACAATGCGAATGAAGAATTTTGCTGTTTGACTTATGATCTGGCAGTAAATACATTAGAGGGTTACCTAGGCAACCAGACCCTGGATTGCCTGCAAACGGCCGGCCTTCAGTTGCAAAGCAATAAGTGTGTGTGCAGGCGAAAATGTCCTTTTTGTCAGATTCCAATGGGTAAAACACTTCTTTAGACATACTAAATTGTCATTCATGATGACCATGAAATATGGTACAGTATTTAGAGCTAATGCTTCCAGTTGGGAAGGGGGATCTGGTTTATCTTGCTTGGCCTTGCACTGAAGAGCAACAGAAGGCTGGTTGACTGGGTCCCTGCTTGTGTGTAAGTGGCTGTCAGGTACAGAGACAGCGGCCATGTAGCCGGTGTCATTGAAGTCGATTTCCCAGGACGGAGCCGTGGTGGAATTGATTACTTCTTTTGTAATTGGCAGGCACTGAAGCATAGGGGACAAGGGGGTGTCTGTAGCCAGATGCTTATGCACTGAATGAGAATGTGCTGATTGTGTATGCGTATGTGTGTGTGTGTTTGAGACTATTTGAATGAGACAGTAATGGATTCTCATTAGTATGTGAGGCAGGAGCTTTAAACATCTCTGTCCAAATGCCCTTTGGCATCCTTCCCAGCGTGTGTACATTTGTCTGTTATGAGAAATGGGAGACAGCTCATAATACATAGGCTGTGGAGGTAATTCTCTAACTGGGGACTTGGCTAGACAAGTCCAGGTCCCTTAGGGTGTTTCAAGGTGTCACGAGTGGCAAAGTGTTTTATTTCACAATCTCAATGTAGAGCACTGCGCAAAAGTCTTGAGCCACCCTTCATTACTTTATATTTTGCTTCCAAGGACACATTTAAAAAAACTGTTCTTCAGGCTTTTTGACATTGGCTGCTTTTTCACTCATTTTCCGTGCAGTCCCTGTACCTAATTCTCAGAGGATTTGTTTGTTTGTTTGTTAAGCCACTTAACACTTACTTTTTTACTAGACGCCTGTCACATAAACACAGTTTCTTCAGTTGAATCTAACGAAAAATGGCAAAACATAGTTGGACAGGCTTAAATTTGTATTTTTGCTCAATGTGACCAACGGGATAATTCCTTAAGAGCTATTTGCTGAAAACTTGTCATGTCTTGGCATCATGTGTACTATGTCCTTAAAAAATATCAGGAAACTGGACAAATGGATGTAAAAAGAAGATGTGGCAGGCCTAAAACATTTTCTACAGCATGTGAACAATATTTCAAAGTCTTGTGCTTAAGAAAAAAGCAGTTGGCACTTCAGTTGATCCATCTACTGTTTGCTGAAGACTCATCAAAAATGGTCTTAGTGGGAGAATGGCTTTTAAGAAGCCATTTGTAAAGAAAAGAAACGGGAAGAAATGGCTGAGGCATAAATCCGAAATCTTTGGTTCAAATTGTCGTCAGTATGAACAGAGGAGGTCAGGAGACAGAGGTACAACAGTGAGGATGTGCAACATCTGTAAAACACAGTGGAGGGTCTGTTGTGGGGTGGGGCTGTGGTTATTTAGTCTGTGGTGTTGGGGATCCTCCATCCATCTATATAAATGGAACAATATCAGTCAAGGATTGCCTACAAGAGTTCAGGTTTTCAAAAAATCTCAATAAATCACTGTATATTTTTCCAATTTTCCTATAAAAATATAAAGAAATGATGAGTGGCTCAAGATTTTTGCACATTATTGTAGAATTACTTTATGCCCTCAGATTTTATATATAGATATATAATGTAATTGGCCGTTTAAAAAGCAGTTTTTTATGGGGCTGTGGTGAGCAATCTTTTTCATGCCTTCTTTATAAAAGCAAAATTCCTGTTACACAAAAAGCACCCTAAATGTAGATAACACATTCTGGTTGTTAATCCATTTTTTAAAACACTGAAACAATTCTACTGAAGAAACAGGTTTCCATAAATGACAGTATATTATAGGTCAGTCCATCCATTTTCTACGACTTACTGGGTACAGATTCTGAGGGGAGCAGTCTGAGCAGATATGTCCAGATCTTTCTCTCCCTGGCCACTGCCTCCCGCTCTTCTGGGGGGACATTAAAATGTTCCAATTCTGGCTGAGAGACATAATCTCCCAGGCGTTTCATGGGTCTGCTCCAGATTCTCCTCTTGGTTAGATATGTCCAAAACACCTCGCCTAGGAGGCACCCAGAGGCATCCTGGCCGAATGCCCAAACCACCTCAACAGGCTTCTTTCAATGCAAAGAAGCAGTGGCCCTACTCTAAGTCCCTCCTGGATGACTGAGCTCCTCATCCTACCTCTAAAGGGAGAGCCCAGACCACTTCACAGGAAGCTTGTTTCTGCTGCTTGTATCTGCAGTCTAATTTATTTGGTTACTACGTGCCATTGGTGGGCAAAGGTGAGGGTGGGAATGTAGTAGATCAACCCGACTGATTACCAAATCATCTGTAAAAAGCAAACGTGAGTCTAAGGCCACCAAAAAAGTGCATCCTAGGAATTTTGGTTGCGTCTAGAAACTCTGCCATAAACAAGTTTGACTTGTTGCCGGCAATGCAGACCAGGCTCTGACTGTGAGCGATTGTAACAATGGGCATGATGCTTCATACTTCAGAGAAATCCACCAGAGGACACCCCGAGGGATATAGTTAAATACTTTTAAGTCTACAAAATACTTGTAGAGTTGCTTGGCAAATTCCCACACACCCTCAAGTATACTTAAGAGGTTAAAGAGCTGGCGAGTGTTCCACGACCAAGACGAAAAAAGCATTGTTCTTCAGTAAAGTTTATGTATTACTAACTGTCTGCTCTTTTGAAAGGTGTCACACAGCCTCAGGACCATGCATTTCACTATTCAGTGATGTTATTCAAGTGTTTGTAAGCTGAGGGATTTTTAACATTTGTTTTAATGTGTAAAGGTGTTTTTGGTCTATTGGGAATCATGTAGCAGTACATTTTGCACTCTAAAGAGGTAATGTCCCTTGGAAACCTCTAGCAAAATCCTATGAAACATGCTAATGATTTTGGACTGCACCTGGGCGCGAGACAATGAAGCTTAGAGGCTTTTACTTTAAATTATGAACATGCGCGCACACACACACACACTGGGAGATGCAGGGTATTTCTGTGTTTTGCCACAGGCAGCGCTGTCTGCCCACTAACTTTAGTCACGGTGCACTTGAAAGTAACACATTGTGCCTCAAACCAAAGGCCTAGATTAGCAGTGTGAAACAGGGGACCCTATGTGTGTTTGTCTGTCTGCTTAGCACACATTCAAATTTCTTCCAGCTTAGGTAACGCAGCTGCTGCCTTCTTACAAAAAACATTGTTGTTTTACCTAAGCTCTTTAACTCTAAACAGAATTTAAGTGCAATGGGATGTTCATACAAGGTTGACCTTGTTAGTGCGTGTTTGTACCTCAGGGATTGTTACGTGGTTATAAGCGTGATATTGTGAATAATTTTGAACAGCAATTAGTTTTGAGCATTTCTGTGATTTCTTTTTTGGTCCGTGTGAAACTGACTCACAGTAGCCACATATTCACATTTACAGCTGTCTTGAAAAGCAACGTCCCATTAGCGCTGCACGCTGGACTCGACCAGCCAGCCCCCTCTCTCCTACATCAGCCGAATAAAAACGTCTGTGGAGGAGCTAAGACTGGCAGGCTGCCCAGTCCTAATACTCTTGAATTTCACTTTGTTGTTTATCAGATTTAAAGTCAAACTATTTATATTCCTCCCCCCCCCCCCCCCCCCCGGGTCCCGTAAGATGTATCCTTCGGGGAAGATGGTTCATTTATCTTTTTAGTCAGAAAATATTGTTGATGGGTAGAGCTGATTGGTTAGAAACTCAAGGGAATTTATGACTTGACTCTATACTGTGGTATATTAAGAACAAAATATTTTAAATAAATAATGAAACTAATGAGTGCAATGCAAAAATCAGGCTTTTCATGCCAAGGTATTTACTGTCACCTTTAAAGCACTGAGTAATGCAAGATCTCCGGCCTGTTGTCTAGCAGAAGAGAAATTTAATGTGTTTGGCACTGATGCATTTTAATATCAGATTTAGGTGTAATCCAGCTTAATCAAATCTACTGTAGTCAAAATCGGGACACAAGATGCATGTTAGAGCCAGGTGGAAAGGGAGGATTTGGGGTAAGAGAAACAGGCTGTCCTGACATAATTTTTTTCTTTTTCACTGTGTTGCTCTTTTAGAGTTGTTTGGCCAAGAAACTGAATGAAAAATAACACTTAAGAATATGCTTGGGAATGGAGGGAGGTTTACTGTGATATTGCAAGTTGGGCACGAGGTGAATCACATAATCATTACCTGCCGATCATGATTTAGACTGGAATTAGTGTTTGTAAGATATATATATATATATATATATATATATATATATATATACACACACACATTTCTGCAATGTTTTGCAGAAAAATGGCAACCAGAACCCCCAGATCCTCTATAATTTCCTGGATTGATATGACAATGCAATTTAGCCACTCCAGACATACTGTGTTGACTGTAGCTTTGCAGCAGAGCATGTCAGAATGAAATTTGAATGGACATTTCTATTGCATGCCTAGCCTACATATTCTAATCACAGTTGGAGCATGCTAGTTCAGACAGGATTAATTAGAGCAAAATCACTTTGAGTTTGGAGCAGCTAGCCTAACAATATTCATGGTAAATGAAAGCATAAGAAATTTTTGCACGTTTTTAATTCACTTACTAATTTTTTGTCTCCTTTCTAGTATAAGTTTAAGTTAAACTGAACAGCTTTTCAATTGCTTGTCATGATTTGATTCAGGCTAAATCAATAGTATAAACACTGTTTTTGTTTTCTGTATTAGTCTCATAAAAATATACGATGTTAGTTTTAGGTTTTAGGTACAAAATCTCTTAGATTCTCTGTATACTGGTGTCACAAGCTACTTGTAATCTACATTAACCCTTTAAAGCTGGTCGGAGCGGGCATGCTCCGTTTTGCGTAACTATTTTTACGTCCCGGTAGCACTGCAACCACTTAAGCTAGTGCAATAATTGTTTTTGCACATGAAACCGGAGGAGTTGTACTTACATCTTATGCCATCAGCTTGTCCTAAGTCACAGTTTCCTTCCACATATAGCTTTGCAAAAACTGCATAAAAAGTAGCACTGCAACCACTTAAGCTAGTGCAATAATTGTTT
The DNA here is from genome assembly GCF_964374335.1 of Astatotilapia calliptera. Taxonomy (NCBI): domain Eukaryota; kingdom Metazoa; phylum Chordata; class Actinopteri; order Cichliformes; family Cichlidae; genus Astatotilapia; species Astatotilapia calliptera. Next base: position 25,067,412 of record NC_137437.1, read on the forward strand.
TTGCACATGAAACCGGAGGAGTTGTACTTACATCTTATGCCATCAGCTTGTCCTAAGTCACAGTTTCCTTCCACATATAGCTTTGCAAAAACTGCATAAAAAGCACTTGCAGCAACAAAAACATAATATTCCAGAAACACGCTTTGCCGATCCGATCAGCTGTTTGTAACACTTCCTACGTCCATCAGCACGAACTATCGCATGTCCGCCATGACCTGCCCGAAACCGGAAGTGACGTCATTTTGCGGAAATGTAGTTTTTTACTATCAGGGCCTTATGAGCCTATACTGGTGTTTTTAAAAGTTATGTTTGACTTTATGACTTTCTGTGTCGTTTCTGGGATGCTTCGAACTCATATTGCACTAAATTAATTACTCACTATTAAAATTTGGGCTATAATGGTTGTATTGATGTATATTAACTTGAAATGGTTCCAAAAATGGCACTACAACATGTAAAAATATAATATAAGCTCTGGCGGACTTGGTTCTATGGTAGGTCTTAAAGGGTTAACCACAAGCCACATGAAGATAGTGCTTCCTTCAGCCGTTTGCAATTACTACAGAAACTCCAAAGAACAAGCACCTTTTGTTTCAGCTTTTTGTGTTGCTGATGTAATTTTTTGATAGTGGTAAGCTAGTGCTACGGACCCAACCTTCACTTTTAGGGATTGGGCCCTTTGGAGTAATTTAGAGTGTTGTTAAAGGTAAAAGCTGCGAGTGAAGAAAACGTCTGATGTGTCAGACCACAGATATGCCCTGTGCACCATCTTTGCTGTTCCTAGAACAGCTCTCTCCTGGAGAGATATCTCGGATGTTATTCCTGGAATCTACTGGAGCTCCTCTCTCAGTTTGGGGATCACAGGGACCACTGTAGCCTTTACCTTCCCGATCTGCAGTAGCTGCTCTGGCTCCTCCCTTGGTATTTCTCAAGCTACTCATGTTCATTCTTCCTGATGTTGCTATCGCTTAATATTGCTAAATATATACGGCTATAACAGATATAGAGATATATTGATAGCGTGTCTCCAAACAACAGCATGAATCACATTACCTTTACAAATTAACCTACATTTTGAGGAGGCAGCCTGCTCTTCTCAAATACATGTAGGTCAGGCATATACCTCAACATTCAGTCCAATTTGGATCCATTAGGCTCAACATTTATTTTTCCTGGTTTGTTTGTTTGTTGGCTGATATGGCCATTATAGTGATGGGTGGTAAAAAAAAAAGATGCTTTGAATTTCCCTTTAATTTTGTAATTTTAGATTACGCTCATCCCAAAATAAATACATAAAATTGCAAAAAATAGAATTAGCACCTCTGCTAAACAGTTGTTGTTTTTTTTTTGGAAATTCAGTTTAAAATGTTACCAAAGGACTTTCAATCAGAAAGGGTTTTATTTTTTTCGGTAGCTCTTATGCTACTGTAGTTACTCTGATTGTGCACTGATGTGGCAGAACCCATTTCTAATCACATTTAGTGTTCAAAATTACAGACACAATTGTGCCTTTCCATCCACTTGGGACTCTAAGAGCAGCTGGTTGAGATGAAAAAGGGGAAAGGGAAGGTGACAGTTCACAAGCTTTAAAAGCAACGTTAGAAATGGCTGCTCTGCCATGAAACCATCCTTTGACTTTTGATCCCCTTAAGACTTCAATTCATACACGTGAAACCTAACGTTCAAGGGTCGTTGTGTGTTTTTTGTAGGCAAAAATGAAGCATAGTACAAATGTGTTACTGTTTGTATGAAACTAATTGTAAGTAATGCCTTCATCTTGTTTCAGAACTATTTCATATGCAGATATAAATTATTTATGGTGTTTTTTAAAGTTACAGTAATTCTTGGCTGTGAATAACTAGAAGTCAGCTGTTATTATTATCTTTTACTTATTTACACTTGTGCTTTCCCTGCTGTAACATGTGGAAATGTCTTTATTTTAAAAAGGTCTGAGATTGTGATTTAAGGCATTTTGTCACATTTAAAATCAGCATTAAAATTACTTTACTAATTATTTTAGACCTGCCTGTGTCAGCTTTGGCAGCTTTTACTGGAACTGAGTCCCGTCATCGTCTTCCAACCTTATTCTCATAGCAAAGTTGACTGTTTTCAATACTTTTTGGTTTTTAATTATGCACATGCACCAATTCTGCACCAGTGTCATGCTATATGACCAGCTCGCTGTATAGCCACATGCACGTCTGTTTAGATAACTGAGGCAATCTCATTAAACTGAAAATAGAAGTACTGTAGAGCAGCAGTTTTAGTGAGTTAATCCAAAAGAAAAGATTAAAATGAGGGACAATTTCATACTTTGAAATTGCAAATTACATTAATGGAACGGATAAGAGGCTAAATTATGCAAAGCCAGAAAATGTAGAGATAAAATACAGATTATCTGCATTGAATAAATATTCTAATTTTAGAATATAGTAATGTACAATGTACCTCCACATATAAAAAGTACAACTTCATCTAATTTAAATTAGAGTGTTGTCACCTTGAAAGACAGGGTCGTTTCAATGTCCACCTGTGGACCACTTCTGCTGCTCCTACTACATTTGAATAACTCTCTGGATGTCCCACTCTTACTGCTTGTACTTGATTACCATATATGTTCTGTTCCACTGTGTAAAATTGCCAACTTCAATTTCATTTTTAGGAAGAGGATTAAGATTTGGGAGTCAAATCCAGCAAGCAGGAACTCATATGCTCTTTGTTTTTGGCCAGACGTGGTGCTGTGTATTATGGCAATGCCGCCGAAAGGACATTGTTTAGGAGCCTTGTGTGTTTTTTCGGCTGCCAGCTTGCAAACCTAAGCCGTGCTGCCGTGTTCTTTTTAGAGAGAAGAGGCTTTGTTCTGGGAACTCTTCCAAACAAGCTGCACTTGTTCAGTCTTTTTTTACTTCAGTTGTCATGAACTTTAACATTTAAAAACTAACTGAGGCCTTTATAGTCGGTCCACTCACTGAAAGATTGTTTTGACAGAGCTGAATACTTCAGACCAGCAAACTGCCAAAACTCAGCTTATGGTCAGTTGATCAGTTAATCAAGTATGGAAGTAGTAAGGGTAACCTTAGTTTTTCACATGATTACATAGAGTCCTGTGAAAACTCCCCCCCCCCCCCCCCCCCCCACAGCTGTAGTTTACTTCAACAAAGAAGTCATGTTTGCTCTCTGCACAAGTACAGGTCGATAGTGAAACGGCACAGGGAGACATCCCTGAAGGGCAAAGAGAGTGAATTTAAACCAGGTAAGGTGTTTGCTTTTTATAGGCAGAATCACAAACCTTGGTAATCGCTCTTCATGGAGGACTTTCATGGTTATTTTCATGACTTTTTGCTCAGAAACAAACTTATGTCATCTTTTCTTGATTTATTTATTATCTTTGTCATCTACTATTCAGGAGTAATACAAAATTAACCACTTTATTATCTCACTAAAACCACTTTACTTAGTTTGGTTCCTCCACATTTGACAAGTTGCAGCTCATTTAAGATAAACAGTGAATGAGTCAGTGAGTAGATCCGGTACAACGCCTCCAAAGGTTTTTCATCACGTCGTGTTTCAAGACATAAAATACAATCACAGTGTTGAGCGATTGAGTCAAGGAGCCTGAGTGTTATAGAAAATCCTAGGGTGCAGGCCCACGCATGATCAATGGCATTTCACTCCCAGTGGGCTTTCTAAATACGACTGGGTTTTCTGAAAGGGCTCAGTCTCGAGAGGCCCCATTCAAGATGACAAGAGAGGACTGACGGGCATGGCACACACACAGACATACACGCACACACAATTCTCCTGCAACACGTGCACCTGTTTTCAGGTGCACATAAGCACACACTCTTACTAAGTCAAATTTGTGCTCGCGGTCACTCTGCTGCACACACCGGGTTTGTTCTTATTATTTTCTCTTCGTTTCTTTCTTTTTTTTCTCTCAGACACACACAGTCAGCAGGAGGTGAGTAGCGTGGCTTGGAGATAAGACTGCTATCAGACCTTCATCAGGAACAGCTGCACTCTCATCTGTCTCAGCAGCCCTTTTCTTTATCAGTTCCATCAACTCGTCCTCCCTGTGTTCTCTCTGTCCTCCTCCTGTCTTTGTCCATTATATTTGAGACGTTAGAGGCTTACTTGAGTTCTAAAGGAAACAATATATTATTTTATAGATATTTGAAAGGCACAAGGCTTTACTTTGAATTGAGGGATATAATTTGACAGTGCTATTAAAAAATGCAAGGCCAAACCATGTGAATAATCCCGAGGCTTCGTGCAGCTTGAGTCTTGCTTGTCAGAATGTGTAAGCTTCTACTTTCAAATTCTCACTGTAATCATAGGCTTATATATCTTATATATCTCAAGATATAATAAAAACACAATCTGTCCTTAGCTAGTCTTAAAATTAGATCAATACAACCTCAAATGAAGTATAAAAGACGGCCTGTTACACCATGTCATGATTTATTTATTATCTAACCCCGATTCTGTTTCCATCCAAATTAAGAAGGTAAGTAGCAGCCAGGCGCTTCTAATCAGATGCACTTAATTAATTGATGAGCAGAAAATGTGATCACCTCAATGAAAGAAGATGTTTTACTATTTTGCTCATCTGCTGTCTGCTATGGTGGGAGCTTAAAAACGTTATAAATGCCTGCAAACCTCAATGACATAAAACAGCGTTGTAAAGTCCAGAAAACAGTGACCTTAAGTTATTGCTGCTAAAGATGTTCTGCAGGCTTTTGAATCAGGGGGTTAACTTAGTTTTTCCACACACTGCTTCTGCATTTTGGCTTAGTTTGTTCAAATGAATGACACACAGTAGTATGCCATGTGTTAAGGTTAGGTATTTACCTAAAATAAAGACCTGCTAAGGACGACATATTTCCTGATAATTTTGCATTTTTAAAATTTACATTTACATTATTAAATATTAATGACACAAAGATAAAAAAGAGACATGATGGATTCCACTGGCAACAAAAAATGCAAAACAATTTCAGCCATGTAGAGTTATGAGTCTGCAGATTGCACAGAGTAAGAAAAACAATAATGTGATGGGAGCACTAGTGTATATTACTTTGCTATTAGAGTAGTGTATTCGTTTTTGTGTATATTTTGGGTTTCACATTTCTGTGATCAACTCATTTCTCTGTTGCTTTAAGCCAGTGAACCCAAAATAGGATTTCTGTTTTAGCATTTAATAGAACAGGATTGTTTACTTTTCAAGAATATTTCCCATCCTGAAGTGCTGAGAAATGCACACAGAGGATGTTAGAGGGTTAAAGAACAATTTAAAACATTTCTTGCTGGAATGAGATTTCAATTTGCTGCTGAAGATTAGAAGTGAGTCAGCAGTCGTGTCTGCAGTGGGAAGGTCATTCTACAAATGTAGAGTCTGTAAAAAAGAAGAAAGTTTTTGTTTTTTTGTTTTTTTTTTTGCACCATTAAATGAAGCAGAAGCACCACAAAAATTGGGAAAGACAACATAAAACTATTCCCGATAAACAAGAGAAGTGACCACTAGGGGTCATTTCTATATTACCCACCATTAAAAAGGTATTACTATACAGAGATTTTGCACTATTTAATACATTGCATGACAGTCATATATGCCTCATTATGATATCTGTTCAAGTGCAGAATAAAAAGCAGTAGAACTTTTAATCAGGGCAGTTAAATGGCTTGTTTAGCCTGAAGAGCTTCTTGAATGCATATTTGATGAACATTTTCATGGTACTGTGCAGATCAAAACAGCTCATTTGGCATTTTGATGTTGATGGTGGTGGAAAATGTTGTCTAATATATTTCAAATTCTCCTGCATAGTGCTCACTTGGGTTGAGACCTGTGGGCTTTCAAAGCCATATCATACATTTGACATTTTTTTCGTAATCAACACGTTCAATGACCTTTAATACCCCGTGGAATATATTGTCATCCTGGGAAAAAATTATCCTTCTCCCATCAGAATAGAAGGCTTCAGCATGGGAGAAAGGTGATCAGTCAGAACAGATTTGTATTGATTTCCCTCTAAAGGACAAGTGGACCTAAACTGTGCAAGCAAAATACCCCTCACAGCATAGCAGAGCCACAAGATGCTCTCATTGGAGGGGCTCTTGTTCCTTTAATTTGTCACCAGTCTGTTACTATTTTACAATAAACCCTGCCGCACCTTGGGTATCTCAGTGGTTTAGTTAAGGTATGATGTCACAGGTTTGTTACCTGGCTGGCCATTTAATAAGGGATGCTGAGGTAACTTTGTGTTTGGAGCCACAGAGCTTTGACCGTGGAAAAAGTAGGTCTCGTTGATCAACCCCCAAACAGAATGACATATCCCTTTTTGATGAACAGATTTGAGAATTTTATTATTATTTTATTACTTAAAATTTTATATATTCCAGGAAAGCTCGGTTTGTCAAGCTTTTTTAAATCAGTGTTTCTGTGAGCGTGCAGACACTTGAGCTTACTAAAGCCAGCAGTCCCCCTTCATGTTTTGATGAGAGAAGCTGATCTCTTACCTGTGTCTTATCACATATTAGATCTGATATAACAATGTGCTGAGCTTTGATGGAGTTCTGGTGGGAGTATTAGGTTTGTTAATGTGATAGAGCAATGGAAGTGCTGTTAGTGTTGCAGTGTAGGAATCCACCAAGCCCGCTGGAGAAGATGATTAATACACTCTTTGATGTCTTACCGGCAAAGTGTCGTGGAGGATTAATCCATTTATAATGGCTCTGATGTGTGTGTGTGTGTGTGTGTGTGTGTGTGTGTGTGTGTGTGTGTGTGTGTGTGTGTGTGTGTGTGTGTGTGTGTGTGTGTGTGTGTGTGTGTGTGTCCATTGCAGTGGAGTTTAAGAAACTGGACTTGGCTTCATTGCAGTCTGTACGTCAGTTCGCCCAGAGCTTCAGAGAACGGGATCTGCCGCTAAATATTTTGGTCAATAATGGTGAGTCTTTGTGTTCTGTCCTTGTGTTATATGAGCGTGCAGCCGGACTCTGCACAAAGTTTATCAAATATTTATTGAGAGAAGTAGAAAGCCTCTGCGCAGCTGTGTAATTTCAATGCAGTCGCCTGGCTGAATTTAAAGGGAGTTTGAGAATTAAACACAGATCCAGTCACACTGTGAAATGTTCTGCACGCGTCCTTGGATACTGTATACAGTGGGGCAAAAAAGTATTTAGTCAGCCACCGATTGTGCAAGTTCCCCCACCTAAAATGATGACAGAGGTCAGTAATTTGCACCAGAGGTAGACTTCAACTGTGAGAGACAGAATGTGAAAAAAAAATCCATGAATCCACATGGTAGGATTTGTAAAGAATTTATTCGTAAATCAGGGTGGAAAATAAGTATTTGGTCAATAACAAAAATACAACTCAATACTTTGTAACATAACCTTTGTTGGCAATAACAGAGGTCAAACGTTTACTATAGGTCTTTACCAGGTTTGCACACACAGTAGCTGGTATTTTGGCCCATTCCTCCATGCAGATCTTCTCGAGAGCAGTGATGTTTTGGGGCTGTCGCCGAGCAACACGGACTTTCAACTCCCGCCACAGATTTTCTATGGGGTTGAGGTCTGGAGACTGGCTAGGCCACTCCAGGACTTTCAAATGCTTCTTACGGAGCCACTCCTTTGTTGCCCGGGCGGTGTGTTTTGGATCATTGTCATGTTGGAAGACCCAGCCTCGTTTCATCTTCAAAGTTCTCACTGATGGAAGGAGGTTTTGGCTCAAAATCTCACGATACATGGCCCCATTCATTCTGTCCTTAACACGGATCAGTCGTCCTGTCCCCTTGGCAGAAAAACAGCCCCATAGTATGATGTTTCCACCCCCATGCTTCACAGTAGGTATGGTGTTCTTGGGATGCAACTCCTCCAAACACGACGAGTTGAGTTTATACCAAAAAGTTCTACTTTGGTTTCATCTGACCACATGACATTCTCCCAATCCTCTGCTGTATCATCCATGTGCTCTCTGGCAAACTTCAGACGGGCCTGGACATGCACTGGCTTCAGCAGCGGAACACGTCTGGCACTGCGGGATTTGATTCCCTGCCGTTGTAGTGTGTTACTGATGGTGACCTTTGTTACTTTGGTCCCAGCTCTCTGCAGGTCATTCACCAGGTCCCCCCGTGTGGTTCTGGGATCTTTGCTCACCGTTCTCATGATCATTTTGACCCCACGGGATGAGATCTTGCGTGGAGCCCCAGATCGAGGGAGATTATCAGTGGTCTTGTATGTCTTCCATTTTCTGATGATTGCTCCCACAGTTGATTTTTTTCACACCAAGCTGCTTGCCTATTGTTGCCTATCAGAAATTACTGACTGATGTATGGGTTTCACTTTAACCTTTGCGTTTTTTGTGTTTTATCTCTATTACTTTTTTATGTAAAATGTTAAATTAGTCTTGTAGCATTTGAATTAAATTCACATTTGAAATACTAAAATGCATTTTTTTGTGTATCAAATATTTGTGTGTGGATGTGTGTGTCAAGCGGGTGTTATGCTGGTTCCTGAGGGGCGTACGGAGGATGGATTTGAGCAGCACTTTGGTGTGAACTACCTGGGACACTTCCTTTTGACCTGGCTACTCCTGGATACACTGAAGGATTCTGGGAAATCGGGTCATGTCTCTCGTGTGGTCAACGTCTCATCCTCAGCTCACTGCATCGGACAGATCAGACTAAATGACCTGAATAGCCGGTAGGTACACACAAACACAAATGTCCAAAGACATGCATCTGATGCACACAATACCTGAAGTTAATAACAAATAATAAACTAATAAATAGTTAAAATGATATATAGACTTTAAAAATGCTTGCTTCAGATGCAAACTGAGTCATTTCATGTAATTGCTATTGTCACAGTGGTCATTAATTTTTCACTTTAGTGTTTGGTGGTTATCAGCCATATACTATTGAGCCACAAACATATTTAATGATGTGTGACATTCACATTAAGCGCTTTATTAAAAAAGATAAAGTCAACCCTTCGATATTCTTTAAGAAGAGCGGTTCACATCCTTGTGTATTGTGCTCACCTGCCTTCTTTATGCTGAGATCAGTATTACACATCTCAGTTTGGCACAAGTGGACAACTGTTGGTTCCAGTTGGATCAGTATCGCTCCAGCTCTCAACACTGCTGTCAAGATGTATTAACAGCCTGAATATCGTCATCATGTCGTTACATAGATATATTGGTGTTTAATATCCAAGGTCTTAAACTCAAATGCTGATTTAACTCAGTACAGACTTCTTTTAGTCCAAAAGCCTAGCATAACATTTATAATACCCTTGTTAAGTTTCGGGGACATTATAAATATATTATGTTATTTAAATAATAATTTTAAGCTTCTATCATACTACACACATTATATAGTTGAGGACAGAATTATTAATATTTTATTAATTAATTCCTTTTTTTTTTTTGAGGAATTTAGTTTGTTAGCAAAGTGAATTAATATAATTTAATCAGATTTTTGGAAAAGCTGTGTTAAAAGTTTCTTACTTTTTCATAGGGAGGATAATAATTGACATTCTTTCTTGCTCTCTCTGTATTCAGCCAATCTTACTCCTCACATGCTGCTTACTGTCAGAGCAAGCTGGCCCAGGTGTTATTCAGTTTCCACCTCCACCAAGAGATGCAGAGTGGAGGTTTCCAAGTGAGTTCGTGTGCCGTGGATCCCGGCATGGTGGATACCGCACTCTACCGCCACCTCTGGACACCCCTCCATCTGGCACAAAGTGTCATCGCTCGCCTGCTCTTCAGGGTAAAACACGGCTCTGCATTTTCTGTTGTGTCCCAACTGTAATATTCACCTTGTAGAGAAGTAGCGCACAATGTACGGTTCAGATCAAATATAGTTGACATGTGCTTAAAGTAAATGCATTTTATACTGTTCACACTGTATCACAGAATGATCGCAGTAATTGAGCTTCAAATTATTTTATTGTTAGAAGAATAGCTTGTAACAACAACATAGCAACCCTGGATAATTTAAGTGTTTCCTCAACTCTTGAGTTGCAGTTTATTCTGCGTTGTGAGGTTTTGGAACTGGAAATCTCTAAAAGTTAAAACTGTTAGATGTGAACCTACAAACTTGACTGTGGGCACTCTACAGATTGTATTATGAGATGAAACAGACACACACACACACACACACAGTCCATCCACCCTGCTGAAAATGGAAGTGCTACTAAAACTCCAGCCCCTTCACTTTGTGTTACATTTTAAAGCCTTCTTTGCATAACTTAAAGCACTGACCCCAGGCTGCTGTTAATGTCCCTGAGATTTAATGGAAGAAGATGTGTGTGCATGTTTGAGCCCCAAGCCACAGTTGTCACATTTGCCTGTGAGCACAACCTTTGGAATAGTTTTGCCCCACATACAGTATGCAAACTTATTATCATGTGAAATAGTCCATGTAATTATTAACTAACACACACACATTTATTTTGCCTTTTACAACACCTTTTTATTTTAAACTCGGGGATTAAAGTTGGATTTTGCCCTAAGATTGGGTGTAATGGTGCCACATCGGGAAAATACGTAGAAGCAGGTTGTTAAATGAAGAGCACAGAGTGATTCTGACTTTAATCTCAGAATTCTGATTTTCTTTTCAGAATTCTGGTAGATAGACTATTAACGAATACTTGGCATATTCACAAAAAATCTGTTGTATATTTAAGAATGAAGATAGAGTTTGCAAATACTGACTTTTGAGTTCATTAGAATTGTGCAAAGTCTGTTTTTGCATTTTATACTGTATTTCCATCTTTCAGTAAATTGCTGTTCCTATTTCCCATTTCCCATATTGAAAGTCAATGAACCTAGTACAATTTCTGAGAGTGCGGCACAATCAATATCCAGAGGAAGTAATAATAGCAACAAAAATGCAGCATCCATGAGAGTAAAGCAGTGAAGTGGTGAACAACAAAGCAATAGATGAGCTAGTATGAGAAGGTTCAGGTTCCTTTATTGATGCCCTTAGGTAGATTTCTTTTGCAGTTAAAAGAGCAGGCAACCCATCAACCAGACATCAAACACAGACACTGGCTACATATACAGAGGGAAAGAGAGCATTCTCCAGGCTTCAATAAAACCACAGCTTCAAACCCCCAAACTAATAAATACTATAAAAAGGCCAAAAAAATTTAATAAATTAATGAATACATTCAAATTAAGTGCACAATTTGCAATAGCTTTTCAGCTTTTTCCCTCTGGAAAAGATGAAAATCCCGCAGGGGATGGGAATCATCATTTAAGAGCTGGCCATCCTCTGCAACTGCCTGGTATACATCAACTCTAGGCTAAGCTGCAATTTACCAATCAGCTGCCCTGACCAGTTTACAGTTTGACTCAGTTTGTTCCTGTCCTTCAAAGACAGGTCACCATGACACCAAGGAAAAAGACAAAACTGACTCAATAAAAGATTTTAAAAAAATATTGTCATAATGGTCTTATCAATATGAAAGGAGGACCTTGATGACCCTTTTTCAAGATTCGAGGTTCAAGAAGTTTATTGTCATGTACACTGCAAAACACAATTGGTTACACAGAGTAATGAAATTCTTACTTTGCAGGTTCCCTTCACACAACTAAAAAGACTAAAAACCAACTTAAAAGAAAGTAATAATAAGTAAGTAAAATAGTGCTTGTAGATGTGGTGTAATCAGAATTTAAAGTGCAAGTAGTTGCAACACTGTCACAGTGATAATATATACAGAATATGCAATATTACAGTGTATATGTAAAGATACGTACAAAAATTGCAAATTTACAGGTTAATATAAATGTACATATATATAAGTGTTTTGGACACTGCTTCACAGTTTGTGTGAAAATTCAAGCTTGAATCAATAATAGTCCCCAGATATTTGCAGGGACACATTCCTTGGTTTGACCCTTAATGTTTGTGGAATCAGATATGCTGGAATTTTTCCTGAAATCCGCAATTATTTTCTGGGTTTTCAATATGTTGAGCTGGAGATAACAATTTTTACACCACCTGAAAAAGGGCTCAATAGCATGTTTATGGCTGGTTTTCCTTTCCGTGTATGTAAAAGACTGACAATGACCGTGTCATCTGCATACTTTAAAATGGCCCTACCATCAAGCATCCAACTGCCGTGGAAACCGTTGCCCCTCCCCAATCACAGAAAGAGTTGGGTGTTTTGTTGTTGCTGTTGTCTTTCTGTACTAAAACTCCTGCGTGGATGGAGAGACTTTTTAACTACAGACAGCAAAATGAATTATGAAGAACACGTTTTGCTTGCCAATACCCCCCCCCCCCTCCTTTTTTGTACTTAAAAATTCAGCCCTTCAAGTACAATGATAATTCACTTAGAAGAACAATTAAAATTGATGTTTGAAATTATTGCACAGTAGTACAGCATACACACATCACAGACAGCACTCACGTACTGTTATACACGAGTATGCAAGTGTGCTGTTAAAGCTTTCAGGTTGTGATCCTCTCTCTGCTCAGAAACCTGCTGCTGGTCTCACTGCTGACACTGAGATCATTGTTAAAATGCATCAACACCAGCGCTCTCAAGCATACGCTCATCCATGAAAACACACACACACACACACACACACATGCTCTTACCCTGAGCCTTCCTTTCAGTGATGCTAACACACAGTGACATTAGCCCTACTCTTTCATCCGTGTCCACACACACACTTAGGCACATTTTTTTGTCTACGTGAAGATAGGTTGTTGTTGATCTTGTCTTCCATTCCAGTTCTTTTCTTTATATATTTTATATGCAGGAGCTCTTTAAATTTTTAATTGTGTTTATGTGTTTGTCCCTAGACTCCTGAAGAGGGCGCTACCACTGTGCTCTCTGCTGCTCTGTTACCTGCTCTGGAGGGAGATTGTGGAGGAGGTTACTGGGCCAATGGGTGCAGGGAGATGACAACACCGCTGACCTTTGATCCCCAGCTGCAAGTGAGCCTATGGGAAATCAGCCTCCAGTTGCTGAACCTCCACTAGCATGAGACAAGGATGACCAACAGGACTAAACCCATTTGACAACATCAGATAAAAAAGACCCTATATTCAGGGCGGCCAGCCATTCTCTCCTCCCTTTTTCATACTTCACATCAGGGCGTTGCTAGCAATTTGTTACAAGTGTCATAATCCAGTGCTGGACTGTGATTGGTTGTTTAGAGAGCAAAGATCTCTTTCTTTTAGCGTTTTTTTTTTAGTTTTATTTTTTATTTTCTTTTTTCCAGACCTGCCAAAGAAGGGCTACAGGGGATGGAAGATGCTTTTTTTGCTTTTCACTGTGAGCAAGCAAACATATTTGCACACACACACAACCACACTCTAGGGTTGTAGCTATATGTCATTTTGCTGTCATGGATAGCAGAGAGTTGCTGTTGGCGCCATCTAGTCAGATATCAGTTAATGGCACCCACCAATGATATGATGAGTTTGATTCCCTGATCGCGTATCAGAGAATCAGTCATCTGCTATGATACAAACCTTACTTGGATTTTTCAATTAGTCCGGCCCACAATAACTAAATTCCTCTTGGAAGCTTTTTCACATCAACAAAAAATTCCAGTAAAATAATCCAAAAGCTTAATTTTGGCAACAAAATAACATATTGGTCAAACCCTAGCATACGCGCACATACGGTACACACACATTTACACACTACGACAATGATCTGATCTGATCCTGCCTTGCTGTGGCAAGGGAATGTGATGTCATCAGTTTGCGTTGACACATCACTGCGATTTCTCAGATCGTATTGCCATCCGGCCTCTTTTACTGGGAGCACTTTGTTTTTATTGGTTACTATTGAATCATGTTAACTGCTGGTTGTAGTTGCATGAGTAGATGTTTTTACAGACGTGAATTTAGCTGAAAAGCTAAGAATCCATCATCGTCTCCTCTTTCCTCTCTCCGGCGCGCAGTAACCCAATAAAAGATGTTCCTTTTGACTGCTAGGGGGATTTGGGAAGAGTTTTAAAAAAGGGAGATATTTCAGATAACAGTAAGCCTAAATTTGGAATGATTCCCCTTCGACCCAAGAGTGATGAAACGTTTGGTTGAGTTGCTGTGAATTTTTATGCTGTTATTTCTAAAGCGGAATTTCCAGCTGTTTCTGGTTGTCTGCTCAAAAAAAATGAGAAAAAAAAAGGTTTGGGAACCGACCTCAAATTCATTTTGTCACCGTTTTCCTTTGTGATCTGTGCTAATCGCTTTTTTCTGTGTCTGTGATACGTGTGCATGTATTATGCACACAAGCTAAGAATTAACTCATGTATAGACCCAATTCATGCTGATGGATAGCACAACAATGGCTAACCCCGGAGGAACTGCAACGAGAAGGAATGCGAGAGAGGGGAAAGCACATTTTTTCAGCATTCAAACTGTGATTGGTTCCTCATTGCTGCTGCTACTGCCTCTTCCTCATTTGGCGCCGCTCCCAGTGCATTGTGGGATTGAGATTTCCCAGTAGTGAGAATCAAACTCCATCTGCTGAGCTGACACACACACACAGACACTCACTCAGAAACATTGGAAGCAGTACATCCAGGCATAGGCTTATCCAAACAAGCGCACAGCAAATAAACACGTCTGTCTGTGATGCAGGAACATGCTCACACACTCTTACACACATACAAAGACACACTTAATGCCATCTCCACTGTGATTAACATGTTTTAGCTGTGGAGATGAAAAGTGTTATCTCAAATTAATTAAGTTTTGGCTAAAATCCTTAACCACAAGTCATCGCTGTAGTGTATGTGTACGTTGTTGCTTTGAATAAAGCCAGTTCGCATCTAGCATTCATTATGATCTGCCGCATGTGAAGCGATAGTATCACTGTGGTAGCTAATTCAGCCAGTGGCACAGTGTCAGACATGAAGAATAGGAACAAAGTGTAATGGAAGAAAATGCATAAAGGAAAAAGGCATCAGCTTTAAGGCACTCATTGCTTAAATGGTTAAATTTAATGTGATTCTCACTGTTTTGTCAAGCAGTTTAAGTATTTGTCTCAATTCAGAGACGAAAAAATCATCCTTCAGAGAATTTGTAGGACAGACTGACCCGCTGCCGCCACCGCTAAATCAGACGACAGTCTAAATTTACAAGGGGAAAAAATAAAGGCGTATTTGCCCCATCCTTGTCATCTTATAAAGTCATTTTTGGTTTATGTTATTCATAAGTGTGTTGGGCTTTTTGGTTCATGTGATATATCTACCAATGATGTGTCAACCCAAATATCTGCCTAATATCTTATGAATATTTGAATATATGAGTTGACAAAGATTGCAAAAATGCGCAGGAACCTGCACTTTGAAGGGAGGCATTATGCTAAAAAACCCTCTTTAAGATTCCCAGGACTTTGCGAGGATTCACAATCTCGTGGCAGTCGGCCCTATGAGCATCACAAATACTGACGGTATAATACTGAAGCCGTTACATTTGGAATTTATTAGTTTTGACTGATACATTTGGCTGAGATGAGGAAGCCATCTGTATTCATCTGGCTTCCAGGTATTCAGTATCTATTATTATCCGGTGCCAAGTCAAATACGCTGAATTGTGGGAGAAAAATTTTGAGGGGATGAAAAAATGACAGAAAAAATAAAAGGAACGCCTCCCGGTCGTAGTTATTATAACTATCAGGGTGTGACACGGACTCTGATATGATGTGAAGGCACCATAACTCCAAGACAACTCATCAAAGTTTACATCCCATAAGAGAGGCTTATTCTGATTAGAAATTAAAATATAATTTTAAAGCAAACATCAAAGGTTTTTTTTTCTAGATTAGCAATTGTGTGTGAGCTGACTCTAAATACCAGCAATATTGCTCAGTCTTTTGAGTGTTGTATTGTTTTTCAGGCTGCTTGAAAACAGTTTATTGCCTCAGTGCTTCCTTTGTTTGACTGTGTGGTTGCCCTTGGCCACTGTAAGGTACTGATTAAATAACAAACAGCCAAACCTAGTGCATATCTATACATCTATATATATCTCTACATATAGATATATAAATATAAAATGCACATGCTTCCGTTCACACAAATAAAAACACCAGCCTATCCACTCAGTGGCGCTTATTGAAAGAATTCAAGGCTACAATATGACATACATCCTGTCAAAGAGCTACCGTGTTTTTCTCAGCTGCTACAGTAGATGTATTTTAGCTGGAAAGGGCGAGTGGGGGAATGTCACAGACTCTCCCTTCTATCTGAGCACAAGGTTTTCCAAAGACGAAAGGAGGAAACGCGCACGGATCTGTCTCAGTGTGCTTATCGTGTCGACGTGCAGAAGTGACTGCTAAATTATCACTGATTTACCCGGTTATATACGGTATTTAGCGTCCTCCTGAAGCATTCTACACAGACACGACAACACGGTGAACTTTCTGAACTCGATTTGCAAATATAGAAAAAGAACAACAGCTCCAGTAACTGTCTGTGATATTATCTGTGTGTTATTTACTCGTATATGATCGTTTCAAAGCGTTGGAGGAGACCAGTGAAGACATTTGTAGATTAAAAATAGCCATTCCTCTGAACAACCTGGGATCACATTTATATTAAATGTTCCAGTCCCAAGTTCTGCAAAATCTTAAATGTGTATATTTGCACTGGTGTGAAAAAGTGTTTTTTCCCTTGCTGATTTCCAATGTTTTTGTATGTTTGTCACACTTAAATGTTTTAGATAATCAAACAAATTTAAATATTAGACAAAGTTAACACAAGTAAACACAAAATGCAGTTTCCTAATGAAATTGTTTTATTATTAAAGGGAAAAAATTCCAAACCTACATGGCCCTGTGTGAAAAAGTGATTGCCCCCTAAACATAATAACCCTTAGCAGCAGCAATCTACAGTCAAACGTTTGCGATAACTGGTAATGAGTATTTTACGCTGTGGAGGAATTTTGATGAATCTTTGCAGAACATTTGTTGTTCAAGCACAAACTGCTTTTTTTAAGGTCAGGCCGCAGCATCTCAATCGGATTCAGTCAGGGCTTTGACTGGGCCACAATGAAGTTTTCATTTTGTCTTTCTTAAGCTATTCAGAGGTGGAGCTGGTGTGTTTTGGATCATTGTCCTGCTGCAGAACCCAAGTTTATGTTCCTTTTCCTCAGGAGTGGTTTTCGTCTTGGAACTCTATGCAGACCCAGTCTCTTTCTTATGGTGGAGTCATGACCACTGACTTTAACTGAGGCAAGTGAGGTCTGCAGTTCTTTGGTTCTTGTTCCGGGTTCTTTTGTGACCTCCTGGATGGGGTAACTGTGGTAGGCTGGCCACTCCTGGGAAATCCACCCCAGTTCCAGGTTTTCTCCAGGTGTGGATAATGGCTCTCACCATTTGTCAGACAGGTTCTATCTAAGGGGTTTCTTGATTCACCAGGTCTGGCAGTAAATAAGCCTTAGTCTAGCAGTGAAACTACACTCAACTTTGTAAAACGTGGTTAATTACAGCTAAATCGTGATCTAACAAGGTGGGGCAATCACTTTTTCACACAGGACCATGTAGGTTTGGATTTTTTCCCCCTTAATAATATTAATAATAAACACCTTCATTTAGAAACTACATTTTGTGTTTACTTGTATCATCTTGGGGGGGCAGGGATAGCTCAGTAGGTAGATTGGTGGCCCCATGATCGGAAGATTGAGGATTCGAATCCACTGAACGGCTATCCTGAGCAAGGTACTGTCCCTACACGCTGCTTCCCGAGCGCCCAATGCCTGCCCACTGCTTCACTGAGTGAACGGGTTAAATGCAGAGAGGAATTTCCCCATGGAGATCAATAAAGTATACATTATTATTATTATTACTATCTTGGTCTAATATTTCATTTTGTTTGATGATCTGAAACATTTAAGTGTGATGAACATACCAAAAAATCAGAAAGCAGGCACTCCACTGTATATTCAGTGATATAAAGATGTAAACGGGGGGTAAAACCAGATGAACTGAGTCCTTACTCTGGTACTATTCCAGTTAAAAGAAGCCACATTCTAGTGTCGTTTAACCTTTATTGCATACACCCCTAAACTGTTTTCTCCTTTGTTGTGAGAGCGACCTTTCAATTGAGCCCCTGGAGGCTGCAAATCGAAGACATTTCCCACCTCAAATCCATTGTAAACATTCAGTGCACCTGGGCCCCCTGAGTTTTTATTGAAATGTGTGGAATGTTTTATTTTTATCATTATTTCGTTGTTGTTGATCTTATTGCTTTTGCTGTGCCTAAAAAAGAAATCTCCCTCACCGATGTGTTAACTGTGAATTTTTTCATGTAGAAATTAACTCGTAGAACTTGTGATACCGTCTTGTCCTGTGCATTGATACGATTTCTCTCTCTCTGGAGTGATTGGAGTGGAGGTGAAGAATGTTTGTGTATGAATGACTGTGCGTGCGTGCGTGCGTGTCTCTAGATAAGGGTGTTGATGTCTATGATCTTTTTTTTTCTTCTTTTTTTTTGGGGTTTTTTTGGTCAATTATTGTGACATTCCAGCAGCAGCCGTCACCTTTTCTATTATCCAAAGCCTCTCAATAAACATATCATTGTGCCATTTGCTCTCCATCCTTCTTCCCAGCGTGTGAGTGAGAAACCGTCAGTCTGATGTTGCTCGACATGAGACAGCGAGCCTCGAGCACTGTCTGAACTTTTGAGACATTCTCAGATCCATCAGTGAAACGTACACACACACACACACACGGTCATTTTTCCATTACAATAGAGGACCTTACATTCACTTAAATTGTTTTTCTTCAGTCTTACAGTGCCTGCCTGATCTTAACTTTAATCTCACATTTACCCTAAAATTGAATGATTTTTAGAGCCTCACAGTATAAATAGGTTTTTTGCAACCACAGTGAAAACAATGCAAGTTCTCACGTTTATTTCTTCCTGTTACCTACTAGTAAGCAGTAGTAATGCAATGACTCTTATATAGCATTCATTTGGCACATTACTATCCAAAGCGACCTAAAGTTACAGTCTTTGTGATTTCAGAGTGGCTTTCTGCTTCATGCCTTGTGCCCTCTATTCTAAACTATGGTAAAAATTCAGATGAAGAGCAACATGTGATTTTACACATTATTTACAGTATTTAACAGCAAAGCCAAAAATCAGATGCAGTGTCTGGAAATTAAGTACAGCCTATGATTCAGTAGACACAGAACCACTTTAAGCTGCACTTTATCAGTCTCTTACAACACCGTTGAGGCATTTTCGCCCACTCTTCTTTACAATGTTGTTTCAACTCGTAGAGGTCTGCAAGCATTTTCTTCAGGGTCACCACAGCATTTCATTGGGGTCGAGGTCTGGACTTTGGACTATTGCAACACTGGGAGCTCCTCCTTCCTTCCAGTCTTTTTCTAATTTTACTGCCATGAAGTTTAACATTTAACATCCAATCTGAGGCCGGTACAGTCTGAGATGTAGCTCTTGGGCTTTTTATTCTCTTTTTTTCTTTTCCTTTTTTTGTAGTTTCTCTGAGCATTTCATGGTCAGAGTTTAGAGTGAATTTGCTGAAATGTCCACTCCTGGCAAGATAGGCAGCTGTCTTGAATGCCTTCCACTTGTGAATAATCTTTCACACAGGAGGATGATGGATTTCAAATTGTTTAGAAATGGCTTCATAACCTTTCCCAGATTGGACAGCAACAATTGACCACTGCTGAAGTCTTCCCCTCTACGGCATTGTGTGAATGCACACACTATGGATGCAGCAACAGTCTACTTTAGTGTGCAACCTGCTTCTTGCTCAGAACTTTGAAAACAACA
The DNA here is from genome assembly GCF_964374335.1 of Astatotilapia calliptera. Classification (NCBI taxonomy): domain Eukaryota; kingdom Metazoa; phylum Chordata; class Actinopteri; order Cichliformes; family Cichlidae; genus Astatotilapia; species Astatotilapia calliptera. Next base: position 25,087,189 of record NC_137437.1, read on the forward strand.
ATTTATGCCTGTTTGTTGTTGTTGTTGTTGTTTGTTTGTAGGAGAACCTGCATCTGTTATTTTTTAATACACACAGGTTGTTTTCAGATGCTTATGTGGAGAATTGGCCTCCTTTGAAATTTTTCTAATTAAATTAATGAAAGTACAAACAATGTTACAGAAATATTAACTAGAGACAGCCTCAGTTCACCTTTAGTTTGCCAATAATAAAACAAAGTCAGTGACGTGCTGTTATTCGTCGTGGTAAAAAACTGAGGGGTTCAAAGAGAATATATACTTCAGTGCACACAGCAGACTGGAGACCTTCAGACAACATAAACCTCCTCTGAAGTTTTTCTGTGAAGAACTGCAATTTAGGCTTTCACCATCACGCCACTTCATAGCTGAATGCTCTGGTACGATCAGTACTTTGCAACCTGCAATCTGTGAGTCAAGCTAACCTCAGCAGCTCCTTGGTTATTTGTGGTTATTTGTGGGTTATGATAAACTTATACCTTTTAATATGAACCCTGCAAAAACTATTTCAAATTAATTAGTTAATTAATAACTTTTTTGAGGAAATCAAACGCACCCACAAAACCATGAGGAAAAGTCAAGAATCCCTCTTACCACTGATCCTGCCTAAATATATTCATATATTGTAAACCCAGTAAAAGTGTGACATCTGTCTGCGTGCGCATGTGACAATAGACTTTCAATTAGAGGAGGCACTGAAGAGCAGGTGTTTTCTTGCCTTAAAGAAAAGTAAGAAGAATCAAAGGTAAATCAAACCCCCAGCACGTTTGACGGCGCATCTGAATGGCAGGAGAGGAGAGTTACATCATGTAGATGTCTATTTCTTAGAATTACTATCTGACACAGCTCTCTGTACTACCAGCACACATATAGCATGTCTGCGCTTAATTGAGTGCTGTCTGAGTTCACTCGAGCAGAAAACGGAAAGAAAGAGTAACCTAAAATGGCAAAATGGCCATCCTCATTTATGTCAAGGTAATTGGCGCTCATACTGGAGAGATTATGGTTTCTAACAATGAGTATAATCCACAGCATCATAAACACGCTTAATAGCTTCATATTGAACCACTGAGTGTCAGCGCTCCCAGCATAAAAGTCCTTATGGAATAACTAATGAGCTCATTGCATGCAAATGCTTAACTTAGTAAGTGTCTAATAAGTATTCATTTATGTGATTACCTCCAAATAACTGAGAAGACACTATTGCTCATATTCAGGTCGGAACAGGTTGGCACACTTTGTTTGTGCAGACGCCTCAGATTCCTCAAATATCTCTGGGAGCACAGTCATAGGTTTTGCTCTGAGTCCACAAAACACGTGTAGGCTGGCCTGGTGAACTCCCATGCCTCCTCAGTCATCTGGGAGCCTGTGAAAACCTTGCCCACTGTTCCATGGCCAAGATGGAGCCTGCATATTTCTCCTGTATCTGAAGTCCAACTGTCAGCCAGAGCCTCCTTTTCAACAACCTTTCCTGTAAGGCCAAAAAGTGCGATGCTTGTGTTATAATTCGCGCCCACTCTGATCTCCTTATTGAAAAGAGAACACATTTTTACTTGAGGTGTTAGTATTGGTAAAAAGTATTGGTTAGCCAAGTCAATCAGACTTTTTTTGCACACTCAAGGAGCTGCTGTCTGTTAGCCATTAGAGGGGGAAAAAATGCAAGTTCAAAGCACTGCAATATAAGCTTCATTTTTCTTATATACACAAAATATTCTGGCAGTCCACCCCATAGCTGTCAATATATTCAGTTCTAAACCTACATTGCCCTTCACAGAAACATTCCAGTAGCATGGCTAAAAAAAAAATCACTACAACCCAAGGACACTAAACATAAACCTGCTGGAACTGGTGATAAAAAAGAATAAAAGCTTACTGTTGTGAGTAAAGAGTAGGCTACTTTATTTCAGGAAATAAAATGTGAATTTGTTTCTGAAAGGTACAGAATCACCATATTATCTTCATGCAATACAGAGTTTTTTGTTATGACCCACTGCCTCTGAAACAGATTAGCTTTGAATGTGTTGCCATGCCTTGACAGATGCATTTGAGGGAAAGACGACATATTCACTCTTTTCCGCATTTATTTTTTAAAGATGCAACCCACCGAGCCTCTAATCACAAGTGCATCCCAAACCTGTTCACAAGTTTTGCTCAAAATCTTTTGAAGGACTTTTTCTTCCATCTCTGAGGTCAGCGTGCTGAACAGATGTGTCCAACAGATGTCCGTCTGTCGATGGACTCATAAATTTTCTTTCTGACTTGAAGGGAAAAGAGAATGACATTTCTTTGGATAACACACAAAGTATTGAATGAATCTAAAACCAAAATGTTTATTGAGTCAGGAGTCAAGATGAAGTATTTATCATTTATTCATAACTTTAACATTTTTCCCTTTTTCAATTAGACAGCGAAAACAAATGAAATCTGCAGATAAAGGGAACCTGTTAGTTACAGATGTCTAATTTGCCTCTAAAATGTTCCAAAACAATGAAGAATTCATTACCCGACAGTGTGGGGCAAAACACTATCTGCAGTCTCACCTATTAGCAGTATCTAAGTGTAAGATTACGACAGTCATTAATCTTCCAGGCAGCAGTGGCTTATGGGAAGGGCCTGACAACCTGGGGCTAAGTGATACATGGACCTTGTCAAGACTCCTGATGGAGGGATGAATGAGAAGACAAAGACTTACACATGCCCACTACACCTGACCAATACGGTCTGTGATAGGTGATAATCAGAGATGGGCAGTAACGCGTTACTTGTAACGCGTTACTGTAATCTGATTACTTTTTTCAAGTAACGAGTAAAGTAAGGGATTACTATTGCAAAATCGGTAATTAGATTACCGTTACTTTCCCGTAGGAACGCTGCGTTACTGCGTTACTAAAACCGTGATTTTTTTTGCGAGAATGTCTCATGACAGTGACGTAAACAAGTGCGACGTTGGTGACAGCAGCTGTGTGCAGATCAACAATGGATAATATATCAAGTGCGGGAGAGAGTATGAGCGTGCAGCGTTTAAAGTGTGGAAGTACTGACCTTACTTTGAGTTTGATTCCATAAAAAGTGACAAAAACATTAGCGTCCATCGTGCGTGGGAAGAAAACTTCTTTTTACAGCGAAAAAAACCCCTAAACTTCTGAGCAAGCACCGAGTAGCTACGACGTGATGGGAAATTCACAGAGACACTCGCGCGGATTCTTCAACTGACCGCAGCACACCTGCACCAGGGTAACCCTCCGCCTACCCTGCTCCTGCTTTACAGGTGAAAATAGAGCAAAAGGACCGCTGAGTCTTTGACTTTATTTATTTTCTGCTGTGTTTTACTTGCATCTGTTTGAAAGAGTGAGTGAAAACACAAAAAATATTTTATTTTATGTGCTGGAATGTGTAGAAAATAGGTTTAAATGTTAAACTAATTTATTCAAGTCAGAGAATGTTGCATATAATTAAATGTTTTGCTTGATGCATAAAGTTAAAAGATTAAAACTGATAAAACAAGTTTTAAAAAGAGACTTTTCCATTTGATTACATTTTGTATGATGGATTATGTAGAAAAAGTAGAATTGGGCTGAAAGATCTATCACTTTATCACCTCTTCAGGTTGTAAATCGTGTTTTTAAAAAGTAACTAAGTAACTAAGTAATTAATTACTTTTGAAAATAAGTAATCAGTAAAGTAACGGGATTACTTTTTTGGGGGAGTAATCAGTAATTAGTTACTGATTACTTTTTTCAAGTAACTTGACCAACACTGGTGATAATTGGTATGTCAGCCCTAACAGTACCCTGACTATTTAGGAGCACATGATAGTATTTACAATGTAAACTAAAGAAACACCACTTCATGCAGTGATGCATCCTCTAATAACCATCTTTTCTGTGCACCAGTTTGTGGTTTCTTTTTCAGAGTTACATTAAAACTGCATTTATCACCTTACTGTACAGCAGGGCTCCCTTTGCTCAGTTTTTCATAGTGTGAAGCTGCTTTGTTTCCACGTATCTCGTTTAATCTATTTTTAATTACAAACCATCCTGGACTCACTAATTGTGCAGTCAGACTGATTTAGTTTGGACTCTGGTGTGTGACTGCCCCCTGGTATGAGGCCAGTAGAGATCATTACAATACTTCAAAGAAAACCTAGTTTTTACATCAGTGATATTTCAGTGTAAAATGATTTCCTACCATGCGTACATTTGATCTTCATCTCAGATTGTATGACATATTTGGGCCTAGATAAAATGTTACATTAGTTGCACTTTAACTAGAAAGTAATGGCATAAATATATGTATTAAGGTGCCATTCTGAATTCTGCATCTGCGTGTTGTAGCTTCAGTTCTTGTATCTGATTCTTATGACAATATACTCCCAGCAAATAAATGTCTATTGTATATTTTTAAAAGAGAAAATATGAATTCATGCCTGCTGAAAACAAAAGAATCTTTAAACTTATATGAGTTTAAATGTGCGTTCAAGAAAAAGTAATCCCTTATTTTGAATGACATTTTATAACACTTCGGCAAGCTATGTATGACAGTCATGGAGCTGTGCCGCTGTCATGTATGGCAATGATTGGTGGTGATTTTACTATATGGTATTTTATTCTCTCCATATCTACTGTCATTTCCTCTTGTGTAAACTGCTCATTTAGCTACAGTTCTCGCTTCCTGTTTTATTTTGGTACTTTCTTAGTTTCGCGTCCTCTTCCTGTTTCATTGTCCTTGATTATTTTCACCTGCATCTTGTTACACTGCTGTGTCCTATTCCTGATTACCCTTATATGTGTAAATAGTGATGTCTTCTCTACAGTCTTGGCTTCAGTGTCAGCTGTGTCATACATACATAACAGTCTATGTGCGCTTTGTGAGCTATAGCAACTATACCTGCCTAATCTATGTTTCCAGCACTTTCTCAAATGTAAATGTCCTCTTTTCTTTTTGTTTAGTTCCTGCTCAATACTAATTTAAATCTTGCTGCTTTTCAAGATTATTGTCTTATAGAGCTGAAGCTTTTATTTATATCTAACTGACCCATCATAAAAGTTTTCAGCAGTTAGAGTTCACAGTGTATTTTCTTCAGGAACATTCATGTCACTTCTTTTTTAACACTCAAGTTGTTGTAAAAAAGAAAAGCGAACAGAGGGTGGAACTACAAAGTGAGATTAATGGCTTAAAGTTAGAGATTTTTGTGAAATCTGTGCTTTGAAAATATTGGCTAAATCGCCATGGTAACTTATGCAAAACACACAACCTGGTCAATAACAGGTTATGTTTAGAGTTTTGATTTAAAATCTATGGGAAGAGCCACATTTTCATTCTTTTATTTACAGCCTATTTTAACTGTGATGTTGATTCTGTGCTATAGGTATTTATATATTTATATGAATTTATATGTGCAAACTGTGTATCACATTAACACTTGAATGTGTATGTATTCAGTTGGTGATGCAGAAAATGTACAAATATTTTCATACCTGCCCTTATCTGTAGTTAAGTCTCTTTTACAGCAGCTGCTAGTGCAGCAGCTTTTATTTTTCACTTTGAGCTGCGACAAACTGGTTTCCACAGCTCCGTTATATGCGACTGTAACAAGTTTAAATGTAACCAGTTTCAGAGCTCTAATATGTAGCCATCACATTAGAAATAACAGCAGCTCTGAGACATGAAATGTTTATCGTACTGCTCTATGTGCTAAATCCTGACATTAACAATTTTCTGCTGTATTAATCTCTTGCCTGCATATATTTTTATGTTAGTTTGTTGCCATTTTATCATCATCATAATGTGATCATTTCTCTAGTAGGAAGCGCTCATGGATTTGTTCAAAAACCTGCAAAGGTTTTGTTGAACTTTGTAGTGTACCCCTCAGGACAGCACACACTGAGGGTAACTCAACAAATGCTAGAACAAAAGACGCGGGGAGGATGCCGTATATACAGACACAGAAGGCTGATTAGGGATACAGCTGGAGGAATAAGACACAGGTGCTCACAATCTGAACCATCAGGGGAAGACAGACAGGAAGCGAGACCCGAAGCGAGACCCTAGAGAAACCATCTGTCAAAGTAAAACAGGAAACAAGCCTAAAGACATATAACTAAAAAAGGATAAAAAGATCTTCACTAATCATGAACAAAGAGACAAGGGAACACCAGAGGACAAAGGCATAAACATGCGACAGAGTAATGAGCAAAGAGGGATTAAACTTGGGAAAAAACATGGAGCTCAAAATAGAAACTGAAGCTGACAGACAAAAGATTCAAAACCAGACATGAGAACAGAGCAAAAATTAGAGCTCCACAGTATCACCTGAAATCAAACTCTGAGCTCAAAACAGGAATGAAGCACTTCAGACCTTCAAACTGTGCAATAATAAAACTCCAACAGAAACACAGACTCGTATAAAAATCCAAGAAGCTGTGAAGCAACAGTTCATCCTCCAAGGTGAGACTTCTGATGTGTCTTGAAGGCATCTCTCTAAAAGAAAACAAAAAAATCAAAAACAAATAAAGCAGCTCACCTAAAGAAAAAAAAAAGACAACAAACTCGCCTTCAGGCTCACACACTAAACAAGCCCAGTGACCTGAAAAACACCAAAACAAATCTTTCATTCGGTTACGAAAAACTGCTAAGTGGGTACAGTTCTCCCTACAATTTCCCATATTCCATCTATTTTTCCCTCTACCAATAAGCCAACCACTGTGTAAAACCAATTATTCCGCTGGAAAATGGGCATCGCTTACCTTTTTCCCTTTTCCAGATGTGTAAATAAGACTTGAGGTTAAATATTTATTGAGGAGGCTACCGTGATCTTGATTTGGTGGATGATGTTTTGTTGTGTTTTGTTTTTTAATGTGTGTGTCTTTTACTATCTCTGAAAAAACATGTAGAACTTAGACATACTCAGGCACTCAGAGATGTAGTGTAGCAGAGGATGGGATTTGCTGTCTAAAAATGGCCAAAGAGGAGGAGGAGGGGTTGAAGATGAGGAGTAAGTGAGAAAATACGAGGAAATGTAGAGAGCGAAAGAGAGATATTTTTCATTCCGAGCTGACATGGAAAGAAGTGTGAGGAGAAAAAGGCCGGTCGTGAGCAATAATTAGGTCCAAAACGAAAATAAAACAAAAAGAAAAATGTCTGGACACAAAATCAAGCATCGCGGGAGAGGCAGAGAAACAGAAAATAAGCTGTCATTGTCTAAATAAGATTTATATATTTGTAGGACAACAGCAATGAAGCAATAACTCAGATCGTTTATTTAAGCCTGAATAAAAGGGAATGTCCATTTTTCTTGTTGTGTGAGGGCTCTTCAAGTACACACACTCATGCACACAAAGTCTGGCCCGTCTGAAAAGCGGATGGCACAACAATCTCCGGGGCACAATTCTTCACTCCACCCACTCATCTCCACTGAGAGGATGGAAAGAGGAAAAAAAAAGAAGGGGTAAAACTGGAATGTGGGAGGCCAGAGAGGTAAATAAATAAATAAATAAAAGGAGAAAGAGGAAGAGAAATGCCCAGAGAGTAAGCAGAGGCATGCAGGGTAAGAAAACAGCAGGCGAGACAAGGAGAGGAAATGAGGAGAGGAAAGGAGAGGGAGAGGGAGCAGAGGGGAGGACGGGGAGGAGGATGACACAGCGGAGAGAAGAGAAAGAGGAGTGCATGTTTGCGTCACATCTGCAGTGGAGGAGAACTGCCTGACAGTCATCAGACGCCTGCTGAATGACAATCTCCCCTCCTCTCTCAGGTGGCTGGCTTATCCTTCCTTCCATTTTTTCTTTGTTTCTTTTTTGGGAGCAAAACACCTAAAAAAAACCCAAACAAAACCCAAAAACCCCAGAAACACCCCACTTGTCCTACAATGTCCTTGAAATGGGAAGCAGTGCGGTGGCTGATGTCACACATGGTAGGCCATATTTCCTAATAACAGCTGTGCTCCTTGAGGTTGTATGCGTAGCCTGAAGTCACGTCATCACAGTTGATAAACTATTAGTGGAATCGGTGCTCGGTGCGAAACATGAATTGAACACAGTCTAGGTCCACCTGGTGTGATTTGCGGGCATCAGCTGTCTGAGCGAACAGGTTACGGATACATTAAAGGCAGTGTGACTAAATTTGTAAAAACTTGCCTTGTTGTTTGACATAAACTGCAACAGTTGCATGTAGTATTTCCAGTATTTGTACAGTCTAGATTAACACTGGATCTAGGTTGGCCTGTGATGACTTCATCAACAGCAGGAAAAAGAAAGAAAGACCTTGTGTAACCTTTTTCCTTTTACTTTTGTTTAAACTCAAAAGCTGAGAAATGGTTGCAGTGATGTGGCTGAAATGAACCAGAGTTCCCATTTAAGGATGTTACTGTTGCTTTCTTTGTCAGTTACAGGTGAGCAGTCAGTAAGCATCCATGACAGCCCTGAACTTCTATAGGCATTAGATACAGGAGATGTAAGAATTGCGGAAGAGGATTTGGGCCAGTGGGGTCTTTTGGAAAATTTTCTCAGAAGAAAGTCTGAATTTGGAATTTTTTAAATCAGAATCCTGAAAATGCAATTCCTAATGATCACAGCCACCCCTACCAGCACTTTTAATCCTCTTCTGTAATGAACAGTGCAGGTAACTGCCTGAAGGACTGACAACAAATTTGTGGGAGCAATGCATCTTATCTTAGCTCCTGCACCCTATAGACACCACCCTTCACCCTAAACATGAGGCTCGGGGGACAGAATTAGGGGCAGACTGCTGGAACTGCACTTTTTTTTTTCTTATATTAAACTATCACAGGGATTAAATGTGTAGTTAAACTTCCCTGGGCTAAAATGCAGACTCGATTCTCATGACATGCCTGAAAACAGCTAAAGATGGGAGAATTAGGCAAAGTCCATACTTTACTTTTTGTTTCTAGGCTACATTTAAATGAGAGTTGGCCCATCTTATTTCCAGAGGTGGCATTAATGCATCTGTGTCATCATTTTGAAAGTTGTGAAAAAGAATGACTTAGAGTTTATTTGCAAAAGTAGGACCATTAGCAGTAACAGGTAGAAATCCAACAAGTGTCTGTGAACTAACTCATAAATGAATCATTGCTACAAAGGTTTCACACTATCCTCTGCTGCCATTCACACCGCTCTCTCAGCCATGCAGATCCCACTGAGATCATTAAGGCTACAGCGGGTTGTCTGCTATCTGTATGTTCGTGCTGAAATCACTAGGGGCTTTTTCCAGTCCTGTCGCTTTAACGAGACAGGTAGAACAGCAACTAATTTCATCTACCAGTATCACAGGGGACCGATGAGCCAAACCCCACAGATGGTGCTTCCAAGCAGCCACTTCCTCACGTAGTTACAGTACAGAAAAAGAAGCTTTTCACCATCTGATTGAATGGATTTTACCCTACTTTGCGCCTCAATCCTCTTTAAGTGCATCTTGAGTGTATTTACACTTTTTCCAAGCTCTGGATGAGACTTGAGTCTTTCAGACACCAGGTGCTCTAAAAGGTTCTCTCCAGCTTTGCACAGCGCGTAAGAGGCCCACACATGGAGTCGTTAGCTAGTGCTCTGTCCAAGCAGGCACATGGCAGCTTTTCACTGATACAAAGAAAGAGAGGCCTGCTCTCACATTAATAAAACACATCTAGGCATATTATTGCAATTTAAAAGACATAAATGGAGATAAGGAGATGAAAAAAATCACAGGTTTTAGGAAATGTGATAGCAGTTGTGGTTGTGCCACCTGTTTTCAATCTTTCACCAAACAGTCTCTTTCACAGTAAAACAACAGCCTTCTGTAGATGAATAGATTCCAGAGAAAAGAGATAAATAAACATGAGCTATCATTAGCCTGCTAAGAAACAGTAGCTAAGTATAACTTACCGGTTTAAATAGAGCTTCGTTTCGAGGAGCTCAACCTAAGCTATATTTGCCTGTTGCAAACAGCTATCTCTTCATTTTGTGTAACCTTTCATCTGTGCAGGCTGTTGTGCAGTGGTGGACAGGACTCAGTATCTGAGAAGTGTTTCTGCGCAGTGTTATTCTTCTGTTTTCCTACCCTGCTAAATGAAATCCTTTAAAACAATTCCTTTCCTGCTTATCTATGATGGATTTTTGACAGAGCAATTTTCTTGTAAGTTATTGCCCGCCAGTTATTTATCGCAACAAAAACACCACTTTTCACTTTATAGCTTATCGCTTTATAAATTGTTTTGTAGTAAAGCACCGTAAGGCCCTGGACTTGAACATGTCACAAAAAACATGATCAAAATTTCAGTTCATTGATCCGTGTGTCCTGGTGCAGAAAATTCAGAAGGAAAAATAAGTACTGTGCTATTAAAACCAAAGTTGTATAAATGTCACCTCTGAGATTTTCACATCCTTGAGATGTCACACCAAAGTTTGTTAGTGTGTGAGTGAAAATGCATGAGAGTGAAGACTTTACGCAGGAGACTTTACTGATTAGACCCCATCCTGAAATTAATTAACAACCTGTGAAGACAACAGATGACTGTTTTCCTCTGTTGGTGCAGCACCTAGCCGCTGATGGTGGTTGGAGGACTTCAGAGACTTCCTTCAAGTTGCCAGTGTAAATATGATGAAAGCTGGTCTGTAGGGTACAGACAGCTACACCATATCAATATAGTGAAAAAGTACTTGCCACCTTTCTTTTGCACATTTGTTCCACTTGATGTTTCCGATCATCAAAGAAACAAAGATAATAAAGGTAACTGAAAAACATGATTTTTAAATGATGATTTCATTTATTATCTACATGGCTCTGTGTAAAAAATGATTTTCAAAAGAATTGCAGGCCTCGCTTTGGGTGGCTGTAGCTCTGGAGATAGATCAGGTCAGTGGAAAATCACTATATAAGAACCAGTCCATTTACTATTAACTTGTCTCAGTTAAGGTCACTTTTTCATGATACGACAATAAGAGACTGAACAAAAAGCTCAAGAACAAAACCACTGGTAACCAAAAAGAAGATGGACTCAAAAAAAGCCAAAACAAAATAAAGGTTTTGGAGTGACCTATTCAAAACTCAGACTTAATTTCAATTGATTAGCTTTGGTGTGACCTTAAACAAGCTGTTCGCGCTCAAAACCCCCTCCAGTGGGGCTGAATTAAAACAATTTAGCAAAGAGGAGTGATGTGAAAGCCTCATTGGCAGTTATCACAAATGCTTTATTGTAGTTCTTGCTGCTAAGGGCGGCTCAACCAGTTATTAGGTTTAGAGGGCAATTACTCTTTTGGTTGGTAGCTTTTTTCCTTTAATAAATCATTTGAAAACAGCATTTATCATTTACTCTGGTTATCTTTGTTTTATATTAACATTTGTTTGATCTGAAAACAATTAGGTATCGAAAAATCATCAAATATGCAAAAAAAACTAAGAAATCATGTAGAGGGCTAATATCTTTTTGCAGCACTTTATATTGTAGTTACTGAAACACAGACACTAAAATATACAACTGTAAGTAAATTCTTTCTGAAGTTGTAAAAGACAAAATTTGTCTGATTTCCCCTTCCATCTTATCTCTGTTTGCATCTCTGAGCCACTTTCATCTCAGACTTGGGCAATAAGCAAATATCAATTTTTGTGTCAAACTGATCCAACTTTCATGTTGAGGATCATTTCTGGTGATGAGAAATTACCAGCTACTAGCTATTGGCTACAAGCAAACAGAAGTTTTTAGAGGAAGGGTCCATAATGTACAAAATCCAAGGCGGTACCTCAGGTCGGGAGCAACACGTGGTTATGCATGTTCATCTGTCAAACCAGAGTTCTGCTGTGTTGGAGCAAATTGCTATTATAAAGGAAAACATAAGACCTATAAGCCAATAAGGCACATCAGACCTTGCACAGCAATTTGTGGTTTTGCTTGTGGCCTGCAGTATTATAATTTTCAGCACTGCTTCACTGTACAGTATATCTGGAAATATTCCTAGGCTGTCAAGAAATATAAAACCAACTCCAGCGGTCTCATTAAGAAACTACAAGCATGCACTGTAGGGTTCATACAGACGACTCACACAAACCATTTTGTACACATGAATATTTTCATAATTATCATCTCTCACAGTCTAGTCAGCGGCAATTCTCTATAGTCCAAGGGCAAAATTTCACAGGGGCTCCCTCCAACCAATGTCATCACCATTATGTCAGAAATAATCTAACACAAACAAAAATACTGTGCTCTCAACTCGGTCAAGTCACGGCCAGCAGAGCTGGACTCACTCAAGTAATGTTAAACTTCAGAGTATACAAAAGAAGTAAAGTGATGTCCGTTGTGTCACCACATTTAAAACCAGAGCAGCAGCAATTTAGCATTTAGCATTATATTTAATCATTGTTATCGGCTCCATTCACCACTGTGTTGCTTTGTTTCCTCCTCTTCTTTTTTTCTTCTTCCTTTTTTTAACTCCCATTGGTCCCATATATTTTCACTGAGTGGCTTTCATTGTTATCATTAAGCGTATTTAAACAGAATCATTATAGCCACTTGCAATGGGAGTGTGTAGAATCAGATGTGACTCTTTGGCTAGGTCAGGTCTCTCCTTGTGTCATTGCAAATTTTGCACATTGTCACTGCTTCAGTTTAAATTCTATCAGCCCTCCGGGGCCACACACTGACTTGGGATCACAGGCAGTTGTCTGCCCTACCTGGTAGCATGCTCCTCTGCACACAACAGGAAATAATGCACTTCTGATGGTTTCTCACCGTACTGAAAATACTCCACTTGGTTTAGCCCAGGGAGAAGGCTGAGTGAAGTGTGCCCAAGGCAGGAGAAACTGCACCCACTCACTCGTGGTGTATCCACAGGACAGTTACCTCTGCTATTCTTACATCGTTCCTAGGATCCAGCAGGTTTGGTGACTGATCAGATAGATTTGCATATCTTGTGTTGTCGTGCAGCTCTGTCGGGTTAAGCTTAAAAAGTTCAGCCCTTGTTTTATCTCCCGCATAAAGGAAGTGCAGATTTGACCGGACACTTCTTTAAATTGCGTGTATGGTGTGAATGTTTGTGTAGGAGTGTGTGCTTTAGTACCTTAACAACATGCAGATCTCCAGCTTTCACTCCCCACGTCTTTCCTTTTTAACTTATACAGAACTTTAAGAAGAGAAGATTATACAGAAATTGAGGAGATTAAGAAAAAGAGGGGCAATCCTCTTTTCTTTAATCTTAAAATGAGAGGAGATCATCGGTAGATGGAAAGGAGAGAGGTAACGGCTCTGGATGAAAGGAAGAAGGAGAAGTACCACCTATTAAGAAGCCATTTGGTTTAGGTGGGGAGAGCTGCGGTGTCCTTGGCCTTTAGGTCGATATAGCCATTAGATTATAGTGACACACATACACACGCACCCACGCACACAATCAAGGCTGTCTCGGGACCTAACAGCATGGGCGTGTGTCTGTGTGGGCAGTGTTCAGGAGACAAATGAGTGACACTGCATGAACACGCAGTGTGCTGGAGAGACAATTTGTCATCGTGTGAACACAAGCTCTACCTCTGACAGTGACCCCATCTCCACCCCCACACCAGGACTTTAGAGCCAGTACAGTATGGTTACATTAAAGCTGTATGCTTTTATGCCATTTTATCTTTAGCTGTATGCCTGTGAAGTGTGAAAACATTTGATTGACTGTCCCAGTTCTTTTTTTATCTTTCATGTGTCTCTCACTGGTGCCAAAGTAGTATCCTTATACGTGACTGGAAAAAATGCCACAAGAGAAGAAATGAACAGAAATTAAAAAATATATATATATTTTCAAATTAAATCTACTTTAACAATTTAACAAAAAATATATGAATATTTCACAAGACTAGCAACAGCTGGATGACAGGAAAGCAGTTTGTTAGCACCAGGAGAGTAGCCATGATATGATATATGACATGGGAAAACCACATTAGCTCTCACAGTCAGAATTGCATGGTTAAATTAGTTTTCCACCTTGATAATGTGCTGGGATCTTTCACGTCATTGTATCTAAATAGATTGAATAGCTTGGCAAGCTGTTCATCCATACATCATTCCTTTCTTGCATGGAAAAAAAAATCAAAAGCTAGTGGTATGCCAAGTTTTTGGAGCATCAACTGCTAAGGATGCATGCATCCTCAAGTTTCTTTACTTGGATGAATATTAGTCCCTTTGTTCCTAGCTGATGCTGGAAAATGCTGTATAAAAAGGGATGTGCTGTGTGGTACACTTTGTGCATTGGTAGAAACAAATAATTGATAGAAGAAGAATAAAATAAAAATTTACTGTTAAGTGTAGTTAATACTTTTGGACCACTAACACCTCAAAAAATAATGTTATTGAAAGGTAGAGTTAAGAGGTTTAGAACATTTTTTCAAGGTAGAAATGAGGTGTGGTGTCACAGCTCCAAATAAGATAAAGTTATCCAGTGTGCTACAAGCAGGCTGGCAGGCAATGAGAGCTCTTGAAGGGAATAAACAGTAAAGCTTTGTATAAATACAGCAGGGCTTGACTGGAGAATGGCTCAAATATGAATCCCCAGTGAGAGAAAGCGCAAGAGAGACAAACAGGACAGAGACAACAAGACAAACAGGGAAAATAGGAAACAGGAAAGAGGAAGAGGCACAGCCTAGACCATGTCAGCAACAGTCACAATGATTTTGCATGTACTTGTTTTTAGCTGTCAAGCGGAGGAAATGTTTGAGTTGATGAAATCTTGCAACTGAATCCTTACATTTAATAAAATCATTAAGGTTTCTGTTGTTTCTCAGTCCACATTTTAACTGAAACCCACAATGAACCCCTCTGTGTGCTTTAACAGTGGAAAGTCTTGAAGCAGTGGGAAAGATTGCAGTGCAAATGCAGCTACAATGTGAAGAAAGTCATTCTGGGTTATGATTAATAATAAGAAATAACTAGTATAAGTAATAATTATCTTTTGCTATCATGATTGTATGTATACATATCTGTATGTACCCAATCTTCTCCTTAATGGGTGGACCAATCTCAAGGAAATTTGAGACAAATACAGTAATTATCAATCAATATCCCAGAAGTGTAACTGGCTTGATGCTACACTCTGATTAAAATGTGTTCTTTTATTTATTTATGTATTTTCATTGGGTTGTTTTGGTGATAAATAATAAAAGTATTATTAGTAATTGTCTTAAAGAAGAAATTTACTCATGAAAAATTGATTATGCAGTTCAAGTTATTTGCATTTATGTGTGAAGCAGAAAAAGAGCTCTGTCAATAACATCATGGGAATCATTGTGAGATTTCTGACCACATGCAAACAAACTTTAAAGCTAATCTGATATGTCACCATTTCCTATTTATTTAGTTTCCATCTTGCTGCAGATTCCATGTTCTCTGTTTTTGTGTCTGTCTGCATACATAAATCTACGAAGCCTTCATGCTGTCTCACTTTTTAGACCTTTTTTTCCTCCAGAGTTTTCCTGTCAGTCATCAATCCTGTGCAGCTGCGTGTGTGTGTGTGTGTGTGTGTGTGTGTGTGTGTGTGTGTGTGTGTGTGTGTGTGTGTGTGTGTGTGTGTGTGTAGATACACGTGAACAACAAGATATTTGATTTGCTTGTGCGTGCCTGTCATTATTACTCACTTTAATTATCTATGATTTGCATGTGTGTGTGTGTATATTTCACCATCCTGATGTGTGTGTCTCAGCCCCCTGTGGTGCAATAATGAGACATACTGGCTAGACAGCTATGGGAAGGTCATGCTAAATTGAGGCAATGAGGAAAAAGAAAGGAAGGTGTGACTCGTGTGACTGTGAGCACCTAATAATGTATCACGATAAACCTGGACTGAATTAGCAGGCTAATGTCATCTTATAATGACACACGGAGTAGAAAAGAGACAGACATTGAGAAAGGATGTGAGGAAGATGTGGGGGAAGACTAGCAACAGCACAAGCTAACACAATTCAGTCTGTCATCTCTCAGTCATCAACACCTCTAGGATCTGTTTCCCAGAGTGGGAGGGTGGGTGGCAAAAGCGAGGAGCAATATTGCTAACTTGTTATCGGGTAATGTGAGCCTGATGACACCAAATGCGACGAAGCTGCTGGATGGATTTAAATAAAGTAAACAGTATGCTGTGTGTTTTCTGGCCCCTGGAGATCAGAACCACCTACATCCCTCACTTAGTGGCCTAAGAGCATTCAGCCAGTTACATTTCTTCTCCTGACAACCCTGTTCACTAAACAAAGGTGTAACATGGATTATAACTTTTTATAATGAAGATATTGATGCAAAAAAAGGAGGTAATACGAAATGAAACATTTGATGAGGAAATAAGTGCATTAATCACATTTGTTAAGCCTCAAATATACAGTAGCCTACTGTGCAAAAATCTAGACTCACCAATCATTTCTTTATATTTCTCATTGGAAAATTGGAATTAGGGTGCAGAAATGTAATGAAATATGTGCAAGAATACATGCTTGTATGATTATAGAAAGGTTCAAAAGAAATATTTGGTGCTGTATGAATACATTTATTTTTAAAGACATCTTGAATTCTATTAGGGGGCTTTCTTCTCATGCGTTTAAGTCGTCTTCAGGAATAGTTCTCCAGGCTTCTTGAAGGACATTCAGAGCCTTGGATATTGGCTGACTGATGGTGTGTTTTTCTACCCAGGTAATCTTTTACTGCATTGATAGTGTATCATTGACAAATTAAGCCAATGCCAATCAGATGCTTTTCACATAGTGCATGGTGGATAAAAGTCTAACAGTACGTTTCTGCATTCATGGCTCCATCACGATCCATCAAGATCCTAACACCACTGGCTGATAAGTAGATTCTACTTGCTAGACATCCCTTTTGATTGTGTCTCTTTTTAAGCTTGAATGATTCAGAGGTCAACGTTAAGTGGCTTGAAAAATAGCACAAAAAAAAAAACGTTCTTCTGAAAATGTTGAGATACAATGATTGAGCTGGAAGGAAAATGTGTAAAAGCAGCAGAAATCCAAATAAGAATGCTTTATTCTTTCTTGTAATTAAAAAAAAAAAAAAACTAAAGGACAATCTGGCTCCTTGAAACCAAAATATAAAGAAATTGCAGTTTGCCATGTGGTCTGGGAAGCTTTTGACATAGCGTTCTTCATTGTTCTTGTCCTCGTCCTTCTTGGAAATTGCAAAAATCTTTCTTATGCCAACAGCTGATATTGCGCTGACATGTGCAGTGAAACATTTAGTTTTTCTTTGTCAGTGATTGTGCACAGGGCCCTTTAACCTTCTACTGGAAGTTTAAAAAAAAACTGAAGCAGTCACTTGTCCTCCATGGAGACACATGACAGACAAAGGTGTAAATGGTTATGTGTCTTGACCACATGCGATAAGATTGTGCCCGATGCTTTTTAACACCACATTCAAACAGGGCCATGCTGCACCTTGCATCAAATAAATTCATACTAATAGCCCTTCAGCCACTTGTCTGAGTTAATATCTTTAGCCCTAACTATTTTATCGGTCTAAACCTAAAAATTCAGGTGGTGTAGAATAGCGGTCTCCAACCCCCGGGCCACAGACAGGTTTGGTACTGGGCCGCAAGAGTTCAGGCTCTGGTGTGAAATGTATGGTTTTCAGGGTTTTAATTAGTTTTTATTGTTATTTTGTTATTGTTTTTATTGCTAACTTGGTTTCCCTGGGTTTTTCCAGTGTGTTTTGAATAAATCTTCTTTTTTGGTACCGGTACTGGTTTTATTTTGTTATATTTATCCGCAGCACCTTAAAGGCTGGTCAGTGAAAATAATGTCGGACATAAACCGGTCCGTGGTGCAAAAAAGGTTGGCGACCGATGGTGTAGAACACAAATCTTGACCTTCGCCTTCCCCAATCCTCCTCCATGCACCTGTGAATATATTCAGACAGTACTGTTTTCTCACAATCTGTTTTCCAAATTAGTTGTTTGCTAATGTATTTGTGGCAGATATGATAGCTCATATGCCAAACTGCTTCCAGATATTGGCTTTTATCTCATCAACCATTGAATGATTTATAAACTAATTCTATGAGTCATGCACCATCTTGTCTCTGACCTTGGAGGAAACCGGCCAACACAAACAAAAGCCAGCCAACAGTCCATCTTTTTGTCTTTCTCCTCCTTACCTCCTTAATTTCTCAACGGGGTGGCGAAGCGGCAGCAGCAGCAGCCTGGAGCCATAAAGCACTTTGGTGTAAACCTCCACCTGCTCACTGTAGCTGCTGCCCAGTGACCATAATAGTATTTTTTTTTTTAACCAGACAGAGCATAGAGATAAGCCTACAGCTCAACTATCTGTGTTTTTAATTGCCAAATGTTTGATCGTGACTTGAGGATGTTTGAGAGGTGGGGGTTGTTCACCTTCAAGGTTTCCCTGCCAAATAACTACAATGCCATCTGTGGGATTTCTTCCTACATGATGAAATTATTTGCAACTTGTCCCACGCAGCATTAGCAGTCTCCTTCCAGTTGCTGAATCAATAGCACGTACTGCAGCTGTCATTCAAATGCCTGGTGTCTTACAGATAAATCCATGTGGCTCAGTCTCTGTTGGGGCGTTTGTTAACAGAATCTGCCACAGGCAGTGTTTTTAATGCAAAACAAACTCGCTGTGCCTCAGCCAAGTCATCTTGTTCCTTTGACAGGGAGGTAATAAATCAATTCTTTGGGGTCAAGTTAAACAATTCTTTATCCTATAACACAGCAGGTAATAGAAACTGATCAGAAGTTGCAAAAGGTGTGAGTAAAGGATAGCTGCAGTTAAACTAGTGAGGGCTTTTTGACATTTAAGAAGACAATGTGTCACTTGTCAGGCCTTATGTGACGTTTACCTTTACACAGACATACAGCATGCTGTAAGATTCCAGTGAGTGTCAGGAGCAAAGACTGATCGGAGGTCTTTCTTACTTAATTTTAACTAGATATTTCTTTGGAAGCATCTTTTTTAATTATGGCAGAGAAGCTGTATTATCTATTATCTCATCTAATGTTATTTCCTGGGGTTGTTTCCAGCAGACTGGATAAATAATTTCTTCTTGCTGTTGTTAAAAGCTATAACTATGTTTTAAAACTAGTGTGAATAATTGCATGCAAAATTTCTCTCCTTTACACCTAACCAAGAGTGTGAGTGTGGCAGAACAGATCACTCTTCCTCTTGTTCTCTTTCCATTTTTGTCCTTTTCAGCTTTTAGAGCTTGCCACAGCAGATCATCTGCATCCTCCTCTGTCACACCATCCCTCTGCATGTCTTCTTTCACTAAATCCATGGATCTCCTCTGAGATATTTATTTCTTATCCTCTTGCCTGGAAGCACCATATTCAATGAGCTTTACTCAATACATCAAAAATGCTTCCTCTGCACATCCCCAAAACCATCTCAGCCTTACTTCTCTAACTTTGTCTCCAAAGTACTCAACCTGAGCTGTCTTTCCGATGTGCTCATTTCTAATCTTGTCCATTTTGGTCACCCCCAACAAAGCATCTTTAAAGAAAACACTTATGATTAGCAATGATTTTATAAATTTTATTTGGAAATACTATCCCCATACTTCTAGCTTTGTACTGTATCCCAAAAATTGGAGCAAAATCAATTGTGGATATAGAGGAGAAAAATACAAAGCTCTTCCAACATAAAGAAGAACCTCATATAAAGCAATAAAAAATACTTTATGAGACATGGCAGCGGAAAAATCCCAGTAAAGCAGAGATTCACATGGCTGTCAGCCAGGAGAGCAGAAGCACATGCAGCATGAAACCAAGCATCCCTGCGTGTACTCCACAGATGCTCATTGGCATTACCTGCTCATCTCTCTGTCACACTGAAAAATTAATATGGAAATCGCCACTGATCATCTGATCATGCTCTCATTTGTTGTTTTTCCTCCATAAATTTCTTTAAATAAGTATCATTTTCCTTCATTATGACTCATTTTAAAATAATTACAGCCCCCTTTTTTCACACATCCTAAAACAAATCCGATGAAATCTATTGAAATGATGAAGAATTACTGCAGCCCACTGGGCATAAATTTTAGGAGAAAAAAAGAGAATATAAGACTCGTTATGACTGGTATATTTTGCAGTGCCCCTTCCTTTCTCATATCTAGTTATTATTCTATCCTAGTCTGCCAGGCTCTTCTTCTGTGCAGTGGAGTGCCAATTATTATGGTAATAACTGAAACAGATATCAGATGGGTTTCCCTGGAATAAGCTTTTTCACATTTCTCACACATCCCTCCGTGTGTGTGTGTGTGTTTATACATATGTACATGCACATTCATGCCTTTATTTGTGTGTTTATGGGAAAGTAAGACACAGGACAAAGCTGCAGGAAGAGTTTCTCCATGATGAATTGAGTTTTTTCACTTTCCCTGGCTGAATAAGCCCTTATGGGGGAAAAAGCTGAGCAAACTACTGCTCATCAAAAACACATTTCTTTGAACATTTTGGGTTTAAATTTGGAATTATTAAAGGAGTCGGTGACAGAGCCAGTAGCAATAATTGGACACAAGAGAAATATGATGACAGTGCTGTTTGCAATGTCTCCATCTCCCTCTTGTTTCGTCTCTTCAACCTCTCTGCTGAATGGTTCGCTGTGATCTTCATGGACTCATATAATGAGTTTCATCAGATGTGTTGGATCTGCTCTATGATGATAATGGACCTGTTTGTTTCAGAGAGGTAGTGGTGTGTGTGCTTCCTGTCCAAAGTGCAGAACCATGGAATTACTAAAAGAAAAATGAAGTTTCACACTGTGTAAAACAGCCTTTCAACCTCTAATGGCTAAATTATGTGAAATGGAACCTGTGAATATACTGTATGACAAGTGGGTGCCAGCAACTACAATTTCAGGAGCTGTAACCATTACTGTGCCTTTATGTATGCATGATAAAAATCTTATGAAATCATAAGAAATCATAATAAAAGCCTTTTTTCTTTGATAAAATGTTAGTTTCATTTTTTTAATGCTTCTTTAAGCTTAATATCTTTAATTTGAGCACATTCACTACTTATACGTGGAAATGTAGTTCTTGTTGCAGCAACTGTATGGGCTTCACTGCAGAGCAGCTAGATTCATTACAATCCGTTCACTAAAATGCTGTTCAGTGTCTGGGCTAAGCTGTAGAGAAGCAGCTTAAACATCACATACAGTAGCCTTAACAACTTTTTTTCACAAAACATTTAGAGAAATGTGTAGCTGATTGACTGCTGACAGTAATCCTGCACTCATTCCTAATAAGTTAGTCTGATATCCACGTCCCTTTTTTCAAATTTTACTTACAGCCATGTGTAAAAGACACCCGATTATATTGCAGCTTGTAGAACCACCTTCAGCTGCTCTGCTGAGAATCATGACTCAGCTTCTCCTATGGCCTCACATAAGGCTCAAGGATACTTTTGTATATGGAGGAGTTCATGGTCAGCTCAGTGTCTGCAAGGTGCCCGGGTCCTGTAGCTGACAGTCCAGATCCTCACCCCTCCACCACCATACTTGTCAGCTGATACAAGGTATTTATGCTGATATCCTGTGTTTGGTTTTACAAAATGCGATCCTGTTCATTATGGCCAAATATCTCCATTTGTTTTGTCTTTTTCTAATTTTATTGTAATGAACCTTAACATTTAACATTATAGCTAGGACCTGCAGAGTCTGAGATGTTGATTGTGGGTGTTTAAAGCTTTAGGGATTGATGGGTGTAACATTTGCTTCTCTAAAATCATCACTGGCATTTTTCCTCCTTGGTATTGTGTTAACACACACCTGAATGCTCCAGACCAGCAAACTAACAAAACATCTGCTTTTAAGAGAGGTGCTCACACATGCTGATGATCAATTAATTAATGTGCATTTGATTATCGGTGCTTAACTGCTAATCAGTTTCTTAATTAAGATAATATCAGTGTGCTTAGTGTTAATATGACTGTAGCTTTTAGCAGTGTTAGTACTTTCATAGTTTGTAGCATCTTGCTGCTTAGCTTCAAAACAGCTGATAAAGAAACTTCTGAAGAATAAGATGCTGTTTTACTGTAGAAACTGGGTTGAGCTCCTGGGCGCAAGCTAGTTTTTGAAGAAGCTATTTAGTAGAGCAATTGTTTGACTTCAAAGTAATTCCCTTTTCTGGGCTTGATTCTTATTTAATTTGAATAATATATTAGTAGTGGAGGAGTGGAAAGGGTGGGGGGAGAGATTTTTTATCCACTGCAATAATGTGGATGTTATTGATTTCACCTTGTGAGTCTGAATGTGTGTGTGCGTGTGTTGGTGTGTGTGTCATGGCAAGATGTGCTCCAACAGATACCTAGTGTAGTTGGATTCACATCAGAGTGGGTTTTCAGTATACTTTGAAAGCTTTCCCTTCTTTGTTGTGATCAGCTTTGGGGTTTTTCCTCAAAATAAAATGTATTACACATATACACACAGAACACTTTTCTTAAAACTAATGCAGTATATTTCTTAGTTACTCCCAGGAGAAAGTAATTCATTACAATACCACTGGCGTTACTTTGGTGATTCTGTGTAAAAAGAGCTGAAACCCGCCTGTCTCAAAATGAACATTTAACAATATAAACCCATAGGCAACATTCCCACATTCTACTTTAGAAACATGAATAGGTTGAAATAGAGTCTGGAGTAGCCTGACTACTCATCCATTGTGCTACTGTTAAACTTCAGACTTTGGGTCCTTGGCTAGCTTAATGTTAGCATGCTGTCTGTGCAGGTGCCTGCAAAGAGCTGAAGTAGTGTTAGCAACATTATGCAGTTGTTTCTGTCTGGATATATTTTGCACTTTACCATTGTGCTCTCGTCCTTTACTGCAATTAAAAATAAAAGTTCATATCCGCACTGTAGACTGCATCTCCGGCACACAAACTTAAAATCAGCTGATTGTTGCGCAAACGTAAGTGGAACAGATAAGCAGGATCGATAGGCAAGCAGACTCGTAATAGGCCTACACTTGGTCAAAATTTCAAATAATGATGTCAGTGTAGTCATGTGATGAAAGCTCTAGCTCCAGATGGCCCAAAGTGCTTTGTTTTGTAATTTTTTTTCTTCTCCTGGATTTGCATGATGTCAGTGATGGACCTCAATATGATCATGTCAGGCACATACTAGTGCCCTCCATAACGTTTAAGGTAAAGACACAGTTTTTGTAGCTTTGCCTCCGTACACAACCATGGTGGATTGTAAATCAATATGTGATTAAAGTGAAGAGTTTCAGCTTTAACTCAACAGGTTTACAAAGAATCTGCAATCATTTTTAAAGGTTCAACAATAATTGGAAAAACCGTTTCATGGCCAGGTGAGGACATACATAATATCTTGAGTTGATTCAAAGTTTTGAATTTGTATTTTATAGCTTTTCACTGTAATTATATATATATATGAGTCATAAAGACAAAGTTATTGCGAGTGAAGTAGGCCGTCATCAGGCTGTAAACTCAAGTAAACCTATCAGAGATGTAGCAAAAGCTTTGGACGTGGCCAAATCAGCAAAAAAGTAAAAGAAAAGAAAATGAATCCACTGACTAGCTCAGCAACACCAAAATACCTGAAAGTCCACAGAATGCAATAAATGACAGAATTATTGACATAATTAAGAAAAACAAACTCACAAAATCTAATGAAGTCAAGAGTTTATAACAAGGTGCAAACCATTGAGGAAGGTCTAGTGCAGATATCACAGATATCACAAACATTACATCTGGCGATGTCCATGGGCTGTAAACTTTAGGTAGACATGGGCTGCAAAGTTTTTTTTTCCATCCAAGTATTCTAAGTCTCTGAATTTAAATTCATTTTATCTGATTAATTTTGAACCTCTGAAAATGGGAGACTGTGTAAAAAATGTCTGTAATTCTTTAACAGTTTATGCAAAACTGTTTGTTAAATCACTTAACTTGAAAGTAGTAGCTGTGTAGCTATGTTTGCGACAGTGAGCCACTCTGAAGACAGCTACCTAAAAGGTGACATCTGAGGTGGAGGAGCTAAAATAGAGGCTTGTTTCAATCAGAATGGGTCCTAATGACCAATACAATATTGGCTGAATAAAAGCGTAACAAAACAGACGCAAATTCTGTGCAGAAAATCTTGGTTCTTCTCATTGTTGACTTCTGATTGAAGACACTGCTGGCTTCGCAAATCTCAGAAATGTGATTCTCAGAAAAAGAGAAGAAAGAAAAAAAAGCACACTCAGAGTCAAGGACATTCTGTTTACCTTCTATACCTCAAAATTTTACTGTTCAGAACGAGAAGATGACACTATTTGTTGAAATCATTAAAAAATGAGGCTGTGTCAACACTAATCTCCCACTAAGGTTCCCAGGATGTGATGTGCTGATCCTAAAGACGAAACGAGAGCCGAGATTTATCGATAAAACTCGATGCTGCATTTTAATGAAGTCAAACACTTTCAAGCCTCTCAGCAAATCTCCAGACTTTACCTGTGTTTACCCTCAAGTCCCCAAATGTACTGCTCTTCAGAATACATGGGAAATCTACAGGGACAATGCTGAAAACTGGGCAACAAAACATTCTGTGAAAATAAGATCCCTGAGTGATGTTATCTAATCACACTCCAAGGAGTGAATTCAATAATCAAAGAACAATATGATTAGGATTTATATCTATTGCAACCATTTCTCCAAAAGAAGACGTAATAGAGCATCTTCACTATGAGTTTATTAAGCTTTTGTGTTACATGTTGGTTGGTTGGTTGGTTGGTTGGTTAGATAGATAGATAGATCGATCAAAAAGCACATCCTGGTAAATTAAACAGGGCTGTGTATAAAAGGATATTATCTCTGGACACATTTGGCTTATGCACTTTTGGTGTAAGACTCTGCAGGTTTGAAATGCGTGTTCAAAGGCAATTCCATCTTTTTCATCATTTGTGATTAAGCCTCAAGCCAAATGCCGTGATTGCAGCTATAAGTGTACATGAGGAGGAGGGTGATTTGCTGCTCCATTAGATTACCTTGTGATTTTGTATAACATTACTGAAGTGTTGTGGAGGAGGACATAACTGTGTATGTTGCATAGACACATTCCTGCCAAGAACTAGAGGATTAGGTACAGTAATATTAACCCAACATAAACACGCCACTTGATGAAAATGACAAGTGCACGACATCTTTATGTAACTGCCACTTTTCAATACAACAGGCGTAGGTTCAGAGCTGAGCCACATTTCTCTTTGTACAGAGTGTGCAGATGCAGAAGGGTCGATATTCCTGTTTAAGTTTTCTGTCATATAAGCAAAATAATCTCTGTTTATGACAGCATTTCAGAGAAAGAACAGTAGAGGAGGGTGGCAGTGAAATAACTTGAAAAAAAAACATTAACATTTTAGCATCTTTTATAGGTGACAGAATAATGGTATCCTATTAGAGAACAGCTATTTATTAAAGGTAGTGATTTAAAGCAAATATTATGACAGATTTACAAACTGGAATAAGATCAAAGGACAAAACGGCTCCATCTCACTAATATCCCACTGGACTGGCCTAAGATTGCTGAGATGCAAACACATCCATCCACTCACACAAAAATAAATGAACCTGCAATTTAACAGATTTTTCCCCTTTTAAGTTTCAAATAATTTTTCTGTTATTTTTTCATTGGAGATTATATATCGGAATTTCAAGAGCGGGACCACGCCTCCAAACACGCTCCTTACGGTTCTGATCTATATAGGTTCCCCCAGTTCTGCAAGCTGTTCATTCTCGTTTACATGCCCCACCCTCCCTTCCTCCTTGTTCTCAATTCTTTAACTTCTTCATTTCTATTTAGTACATGAGGATCTGCCATGTCCGGGAGCCTTCGCCAGTCCCCTTCGAGGCCTTCCCCAAACCGCAGCTCAATTCATGTCCAAGCATTCACCTTTACCTACTAAAACGCTGTCAAACCTAAAATGAGGACGTGGGCCCAGCTAGTGAAATACATAAAATAACACTTTGCATTGCGCTTGGTGATATGAAGTTTGCATGCAGCTGCTCAGACATGGAAACCTGTTGCATGAAACTCTCTTTACACACTGTTCTTGAGCTAAGCTGAAGGCCACATGAAGTTTGAAGGTCTGTAGTGACTGACTCTGCAGAAAGTTGGCAATCTCTTTGCACTATGCGCCTCAGCATCCACTGACCCCGGGCTGTCAGGCATAGATAGAAGTCTTAATATAGCAATTACAATGGCACCATGTCCTATATGACAGCTTCTAAAATTTTGTTTTAACTTACACACATTCATTAAACGTTTGTCACATCTGATTTGGCCTCACGGTTGATGCACTAAATGAGATGGTAAGCACAGGACTAAACAAATAACTTCAAGTGCATCATGTGCACATGAAGGAAAATTAGAGACAGTTTATCTATACAGTTGCTGCAATTTTCACCTGCTTCAAAATAAAGTCCAGCATTCTCACTTGTGTTTCAAGGATTTTCTGTTGTTTTCTACAGCTCTCATCTACAAATATTGACATCTACTAAAAAAAAATTTAAAAAAAAATCTCTGGTTTTGTTTTGTTTTCTTTGTGTCCCTCTTAAGTTTCAGTCCCCATCACTCTGCCACAAATAGTAATAGTATTACTGCAGTTGGTAATTTTCCAACACTTAATCGACATCACGACTTTCATTAACTGTGCAGGATAGCAAAGCAGAAAAGTGTTTCACTGGGGTAACGATTGCACCACTGCTTCTAAAGAAAGTCTTTTGTTGGGGAACAATGTGAGTGTGAGTCATGTCACTTCACATTTCCTGTTGATGATCAGAAAGGGGGGGGAGACAAATGTAAAGAAACAAAATGCCCAAATTGCTTTTTGCTCACATAAAAAGTTGATTCGGGCAGTTTCAGACCGAGGATCCAGAGGATGGATTAATAATTTCCTCAAAGGAACAAGGCCCAGTGACTCAGGGAGAACATTTTCAGTTCTAAGAGGAGTGCCTGTAAAGGATAACCAAACTTTCTGACCTGGGGTGTACTGCTGAGCTGGTGCTATGTGTATGTTTTGTTGAGCAGCCCTGCTCTCTCTAAACCTTTCTGCAGTGATAGTGTCACTATCAGATTGTTTCTGTTGGACAGGGACAATTCAGTGACACAATCACAGGGAAATACAGACCTGGGTTTACTACATGTGAGCAAGAATTACAGGAGGCCAGCAGGTTGTCAGTAAAAGTGTTTACTTTAGGTACAAATTAAAGAGACTGGAGGGTGCATAAAGACAAGTGGGAGGTCCTCTGCTAGGATTTAGGGTGTTTCCTTGTCTGACCGTGGTAAGAGCCTCACAACGTAGGGAGAAGGGGTTTTATTGCCAGGACTGAGAAGCTAAGATGCTAAACAGGAGCACAAGGGGAAACACACAACAATGACGGTGTATGACACAACAAAAGGCAAAGGAAAACACAGGGCTTAAATACACGAGCGAATGGGAAACAGGAGGGAAACACAGCAGGGCCTAATCAGACATAATGAGACAAGGGGAAGCAAAACTAGATACACTGCGCACAGGACTATCAAAATAAAGCAGGAAACAAGAGACAATCACAAAGACGGGGACTTGACACAGAGACAGAGGGAACATGGAGACAAGTTGAGAAACGTGAAACACGGGAAAGGCAAAGGAACTGGAACCTAAGGCCTAAGAACAAATAAAACAAAATAAACATAATAATGAGAATCAAAACTATGAATAACAATAAAGAAGGAATATACATTAATCCACAACCACACGACACCGTGACACAAACTCAATGTAGGTGATATTCTTGTGATTTTATAGCCAGCAGTGCCCAATGTCTCATACCATAGCTCTGCCCAGATGGAGTTAAATGATGTGGGCAAGATGTATCCAGTTGCAGCTAAACATCTGGACTTGGGGACTGAGAAAGTACAGTTCTGACCTAGAGTAGCCTCACAATGAACTGGAACTACAACTCTGGTTTAATTAGAACTGGGGCTGAGATTAACTGCATCTTCACTTTTTTAAATTAGATTTTTGGGGACGTTTCAGACAGAATTTGGTTGATACTCAGAGGCTGTAGCATATTTCATCACTGGATTAGCTACTGATTAGTTGTCTGCTCATGCCCCACTAAGGATTTTAAAACTTGGTCAGTACAACATTACAACACTTCCTGGCTAGCTAGGTCACAGTGGACTGCACAGTGGTTTTGACAAGATCGTCTGGTTCATGACAGAACCAGAACAAGTGGACTCAATTATGCAGACACAGACATCAAACACAGTTCAGAGATTTAAAGTGAAAGCCAAAGGAGTATTCCTCACTGAGGGGAATTGGGCTGAGGTAACACCGAGCAGTGGAGAATGGGTTGGCAGGTGAGTATTTCCAAGAGGTAAGTTTCCCAGAGATGCTTGTTTCAAGGTGGAGGTTACTGGCAACAGGCAGCTGCACCAGAGGACTGTAAGAAGTAAATATTCAAACAAACTAGGAGCCGAACGTGAAGCTGTACTATCTGGTGAAGCATGGATGACAGAGTTGCTCCACGAGTACTCAGGATGGGAAATGTGCTGATGAAATGCAGGTGTAGCAGCCAGATATCCAGCTGGAACTCAAGATGCCACAGATATGATAAGACCTGCCCACTCACGTACACTTACACCCGAAAAAACAAGGTGAGAAAGAAGGTGAAAGAGAGAGAAAAAACTAGAAGGAGGGAAGAGAAAGAGAAAAATGAACCATGAGGAACTGGAGGCAGCCACGGCGTACGACAAAATGATCTGCAAATCATTGCATTCTGCTTTCATTTACACGAAACAGTACTGCTTTTGTGTGTTACAATTTATTACCAATCCTTGAAGCTTTGCAAACCAAATGCATTTAACAAGTAGATGTCCCTTTCAAAGAAGCCACTCCTCACTGGATAATGGCAAAAAGAGGAAGCAGTTCTCTTTTACATCTGCTGACATGTTCTGCTAGCTGCCTCCTTTTCTCTCTGCCTCTCATAGTTAACAATGACAGATCCTGTCTTAGTGTTTTCTTGAAGTTGCTCTGATGATGAGCCACTCTGCTTTCCCCCCGTGTTATTATTCTTTTTCATGTTTTCAAGCGTCATGGATGAATATGTTTTCAGGGACAGATGTGGGAGGAAAATAAATTCTTCTTTCATAAAAAATCTTTTGTGTATTTATATGCAGCGCACATCACACCCAGTCATTGTGGAATGTGAATGTATGTATGTACACCATGCTCTCTGCAATGTTGGCTTTGTTATGAGTGACACAAATTGCATGCTGCTGTGTAACAATTTTTTTGTGAATACATACACCACTGGGAATGAAATGGAGGCTGTGAGTTAGATTTTTAATGAAGGCAGTTGTGGATCCTTTTTAGTCTTGAAGGCATCTTTTGTGATTTAAATAATGAATCCATAATGTATCTATGCACTAACAAACAAAGAAAAAAAGGTTTAGCATATCACAGCACAAAAATGTCATAGATCTTCAGGGTGATCTTTACTCTGATCACCCTACATGGTTAATGCTTATACTATGTAACAAGTACACGGGGAGGAGGCTAACAAAGGCCAGTCAGTTATGTATGTAAATCAAAGAAAACTTTTTTTTTTACCATAACCACAAAAAGAAAAAAATGTATTTGGTTTGAAGTGATAAATTATCTTTAAGCAATCTCCACAGGCAATTTACTTGGAGCCAAATTACTTTTGATTGGAATTAATGGAGCTTTTTATTTTCCATTTGGTTTTTAATTTCTATTCTGTTTTATTTTGCTTTATTTATTAAAATCTAGCCTTAAAATCTAAGACGTTCCAAATAGGTGTTAGAATACAAGCATAGCACTTTGTGAAGGCCACAGTCACAATAATCTTATTTTCACACATATGGTTTTTTTCCCCTGTAATTTTATTCTCTATTATTTTCTGAAACTCTTTTCTGCACATACAGGTGAAACTTGAAAAATTACAATATCGTGCAAAAGTTCATTTATTTCAGTAATTCAACTCAAAAGGTGAAACTAATATATGATATAGACTCATTACTTGCAAAGCGAGATATTTCAAGCCTTTATTTGTTATAATTTTGATGATTATGGCTTACAGCTCATGAAAACCTCAAATTCAAAATCTTAGAAAATTAGAATATTGTGAATAGGTTCAATATTTTAGACTCAACGTGTCACACTCTAATCAGCTAATTAATCCAAAACACCTGCATAGGGTTCCCGAGCCTTTAAATGGTCTCTTAGGCTGGTTCAGTAGGAATCTGAATCTCATTTGGAAACCAAGGTCCCAGAGTCTGGAGGAAGAATGGAGAGGCACGCAATCCAAGATTCTTGAAGTCCAGTGTGAATTTTCCACAGTCCTCACAGTTGATTTGGGGCGCCATGCCATCTGCTGGTGTTGGTCTACTGTGCAGAGTCCAGAGTCAACGCCGCCGTCTACCAGGACATTTTGGAGCACCTCATGCTTCCTTCCCCAGACAAGCTTTCTGGATTTCATTTTCCAGGAGGACTTGGCACCTGCCCACACTGCCAAAAGTACCCAAAACCTGGTTCAATGACCATTGGATTACTGTGCTTGATTGGCCAGCAAACTCGCTTGACCTGAATCCCAAAGAGAATTTATGGGGCAATGTCAAGAGAAAGATGAAACATGAGACCAAACAATGCAGAAGAGCTGAAGGCTGCTATTGAAGCATCCTGGTCTTCCATAACACCTCAGCATTGCCACAGGCTGATAGCCTCCATGCCACACCGCATTAAGGCAGTAATTCATGAAAAAGGGGCGCAAAACAAGTTCTGAGTACATATGTATGATTATACTTTTTAGAGGTCCGACATTTCTCTATTTAAAATCCTTGTTTCATTGATTTCATGTAATATTCTGATTTTCAGAGATTTTGAAATTGGGGCTAACATAAGCTGTTAGCCATGATCATCAAAATTATAAAAAATAATAATAAAGGCTTGAAATATCTTGCTTTACATGTAATGAGTCTATATTAGTTTGACCTTTAAGTTGAATAAGTGAAATAAATGAATTTTTCAAGTTTTACCTGTATATCTACTGAAAGTCTGAACTGGTGTATCAAAAGTCCTGCAGACATCCCCAGTCTCAACAAACATCTGTACAAACGTCTCATCAGGCTGGTTGTTTGGTTGTTTGTCTGTATTATCATTTTAGTTTATTTAGTTTTCTAATGATAAAATCTTTTTCAAATCTAAAATATGTGTGCTTCTATTCACTTACTCATAAATTGAGATGATTTGATTAGATTTGTATTATTTTCAGAAACCTTCTGTTGCACAAATGTTTACTTAATCCATTGTGGAGATCAGACATTCATTCAAGCTGGAAGATACCGCTGGTGAGCAGAAATCATGGTCCTGTTATTTATGACAGCTCATGAAGCAGGAAAGCAGCCTCGCTGCAAGGCTGCTCGGGGCTTCACTTGAGAAGTATTTCTTCTTCACTCTTTTTTTTTCAATCGCAATGTGTTTATGCACCACTCTGCATTTAACCATTAGTTATGTGCTCTTTCCACAGCATCGTCCTCTCCTCACTCGCCGCCCCTCCCTGAGCCTGGTTTTGCCAGAGGTTTCTTCCTATTAAAACAAAGGTTTTTCTCCCCACTGTTGCAGAATGCTTGCTTTAAAAGGGTTGTTTGATTGTTGGGGTTTCTCTTTATTATTGTAGGGTCTTTACCCTACAATACAAAACGCCCTGAGGTGACTGTTGTTTTGATTTGTGTTGATTACGCTGTAAAGTTGAATTTATTTAAACTGATAATGGCTTTTTCCTTGGTTCTCTGGTGTCCCACAGCTTCATGGCTTTATAACCCTTTAAAACTGATAGATGAATTTTTGAGTTTCTTTCGATTTGTGGCATGATGTGTTGCTTTGTGAGATCTTGTGTATTGTATATTGTATATTGTATAGCTTTCTTGTTATATGTAAAATTGTATTGTATTTATTTAAATTTTTACTTTTTAATTATTTTACCTGCATTTTTTAATCACTCTTATATTTAAATGTCATTTGCTATTTTATCTAGGGATTGAGAGTAACGTAGTTTCTATTCTCTGTATGTCCTGTACATGTGGCAGAATTGACAATAAAGTTGACTTTGACTTTTGACTTTGACTAATATTGCTGCACTGCAGTATTTCTTTTTATCTGGGATCAAATGAGTTTGGTGTGCAGGGTATAATATCTTTTTATATGAAATGTAAAAGTCCAATTAAAACCTTAAAAAGAATATTTCCATCAGCTGTTTGCATACAATTTTTCTGACATCTTTACATTACTGCTTGTCACTTTGAACCTCCATCTGTTCCATGAATTCTTCATTTTGTGCCATATCCTGTTGATACAGCTCCTCCTGCAGTGACCCAGTTTCTATACAGCGATCAGTACAATTTTATCTAATTTGTCATATTCTTGTGTACATCCAGCTATATTCACTGATTTGCATGCCATGTGTTCTGAATTTTGTGCGAAACGTCTTCCTCCAACCCTGAAGTGAGTCTTGCATGGGGAGGCTGACTTGCCCCGGTTTCATAACCAAGGAATGACAAACTCACCAGAGCGCCTGCGATGCATGACTCATAAAGATATGATTTTTGAAATGCTAATGAGGTGAAGATTATACAGAGTGGAAGAGCAAGATAGAGTGTGAAACTGTGATATAGAGACAGTAAGACAGTGGGAGCGATTCTCCGTATCTTGCTGGGTGTTTTGCTGGAGCTGACAGTCATGGTTTTCTAATGAATGTATAAGATAGTTTTTTAAATAATCCCCCTTTACCCGCTTTAGTATTTCATGACTTTGCGATGAGTCAGAGAGGGAAAGCGCGTCTATGCGGTAAAGCCTGCAGCACTGTGAGAACACTCCTTACTTTTTTCTCTGCCTCTCTCTCTCGCTCTCTCTCTCTCTTCATCATGTGTTCATCTCCAGCACAGTGAAACAGGGCTAAACAAGGTTAAAGAGAAGGTCAAACACACATGGACACAGTTAATCTAATTCCTGTCACTCCATCCACATGGGATACGGCTCATCCAGGAGAGACTCAATTGTGTTTGGTAGTGAAATACACTGTATTTTCTGCATGCATGGTTATTGTCTATTAGTATGTGAGCACAATTAAGGTGATGTTATGTGACTGACGAGCAATCAGCGGGGCAATCGAGCCCTTCAGGTCAAAGATTTATTTTAGTACACGTGCTGTGATCTCACTCAGTTCCCCCCCCCCCCCCCCCCAATTCTTTACTCAGAACGTTTTTTGCTCCGTCTGATCATGCTTGTATAATTTTTCACTCTTTTCATCATCCTCTTGCTATTTATCCTCCTTCTCAAAACACTTCCTTCTGCTCGTTCACATCTGTACTTCTCATTCGCGTCTCTTTATCCCACTCTGATTCCGTCGTTCCCTTCTTCCGGCATGTTGAACTTGTGAAGGTCATTTTAGTGTTGGAGACAGAGGGGAGGGGAGGGGATGATACAGCTGCAGTTTTTCGCAACTGCTGCTTTGGGTGAGTGCAAGAGGACGGCTGGATGGATGGATGATAAGAGGAGGAAAGTGAAAACCAAGAAACGGAAAAGACAGACGGTATTCAATCCCACCTTTGTCTGCATCCTGATGAGGACACAGTGAGCTGGAGTGTGCGTGCTTGCCTCTCATGATTAACTGTGCTGTTATGTGTGCACTAAAGCATACTGCTACCATTTGATTTCATTAGTAGTCCATCCAGAGGGGGCCCCCTTCAAATTACCTTGCTGTTAGCTGCAGCGTCTTTATTTGTCTTTGACATGAAGCATGGGGAGCCAAAGAAAAACAAGAGCCTTTTAACCCCCAAATGACCATTTGCTAAAACCCGCCTTCAAACAGAGACGAGATATTTCAGCAATTTTAACATGCCAAAAAGCTGCATAAAGAATGGAAAATAGTGTCGTCACATTACCTGCTGTAAATCTTAAATGTTTTATGCCTAAATGGCTAGTGGTAACAGTGTTATACTGTTTCCAAGACCACTAAGTGTTAACCATTTTGGTGTATTACATAGCAGCTTTGGTAGCTCCACTTCCCTTCAGTGCTTTTTGCTGGAGTTTAGAAAGCACTAGTGTTTGAGATTTTAATGGATTTTGAAAATTTTCCACCCCACCCCACACAAACTTTTTACTTAACACTGGTCTTAATTATGAAATACCTCATTTGGGAGTACTGGATACCCTTGAACATTAAGGGGTGACTGGGTGCATTTAATCCAAACCAAAGAGTGAGTGAAAAGGAAGGAAAAATAAAGTTCCACAGCTCTGGAAATTGGGTATAAACCATGTTGTCCAGATTTACACTCTCCCGATTTATGTCACCATAACCCCTACTGCCTCCTTATGCGAGCTCTATCGCTCTTTCAAACAGACTGTTTGCTCTTGCCGTGGCCACAGCATCAAGGTTCAGACACCACAGTACACATTGTGCATATCTCATTGATACCAGCAGCTTCTGGCAAAATGACAGTATCTGACACCTGAGATGAAAATGGGTGGAAGTACTACATCTTTTAAAAGCTATTCTGCCCATTGTAAACAACAGCAAACTGGAAAGGTTAATTGCCAGAATAACTAAAGATGTCAGAAGACCTGGTGAGCAGTGTTGGTCAAGTTACTTGAAAAAAGTAA
Organism: Astatotilapia calliptera; assembly: GCF_964374335.1. NCBI lineage: Eukaryota > Metazoa > Chordata > Actinopteri > Cichliformes > Cichlidae > Astatotilapia > Astatotilapia calliptera. Next base: position 25,121,837 of record NC_137437.1, read on the forward strand.
TCAGTAACTAATTACTGATTACTTCCCCAAAACAGTAATCCCGTTACTTTACTGATTACTTATTTTCAAAAGTAATTACTTAGTTACTTTTAAAAAACAATTTACAACCTGAATAGGTGATAAAGCGATAGATCTTTCAGCCCAATCTACTTTTTCTACATAATCAATCATACAAAATGTAATCAAATGGAAAAGTCTCTTTTTAAAACTTGTTTTATCAGTTTTAATCTTTTAACTTTATGCATCAAGCAAAAATTTCATTATATGCAACATTCTCTGACTGGAAGAAATTTAACATTTAAAGCTATTTTCTGCACATTCCAGCACGTAAAATAAAATATTTTTTTGTGTTTACACTCACTCTTTCAAATAGATGCAAGTAAAACACAGCAGAAAATAAATAAAGTCAAAGACTAGCGGTCCTTTGGCTCTATTTTCACCTGTAAAGCAGGAGTAGGGTAGGCGGAGGTTTACCCTGGTGCAGGTGTGCCGCAGCAGTCAGTTGAAGAATCCGCGAGTTTCTCTGTGAATTTCCCATTACGTCGTAGCGCACTCGGTGCTTGCTTGGAAGTTTAGGGGTATTTTACTCGTTACTTGAAAAAAGTAATCGGATTACAGTAACGCGTTATAAGTAACGCGTTACTGCCCATCTCTGCTGGTGAGTCTTCTGCTGTTTACTCGCAATATGCTAAAAGCTGAATTTCTTTTCACTGGTGTAAAATATGATTCTGTTACAATATGTTGAAGAGAATTTGCTTTGAAATGGAACATAAAATAGAGCTATCATGTCAAGAGAGACCAAAGAGCTCCAGCAGGAAGCAACTTTTCAGTTTCATTTGGTCTTGCATCAGTTAGCTCTATGAATATGTTGCTATTTTCAGGTGACAGCAGTATCGAACAGAGGACAAAGATTTGTGCCCTGCAGGCTATAAACACATGCACACTCTGATAAACAGCTGGGGGGGAAAAAAAAAAAGTGCAGATTTTGTGTGGATGTTGCCAAAAAGCTTCTTCCTCTGTCACTGTCAGATATACATCTACACATCTCTTCCTTTGGCTTGGCAGTAACTGCACGCAGGATTTTGTTAAACCTGAACTTTTCCTTGCCTCAGTGAAAAGTATATGAAAGAGATGGAGTTAAAAGAAAGCTGCAAACAGAGCTCAGCCTGAGCTCGATTGCTGCTGCACAAACTGATGTTTCATGAGTGGAGGTGGTTAACAATCACAGGTATTAAATGAATGGGAGTCTTTCCCTCTTGTGGATGTCCTAACTTGATAGTGTAATACAGATTAGGCACTCTGCAGTGAGATAACATAAAGAAGAGGTTGCTTTTGCATGTAAGGTTATGCTTACTGAAAATGTCTAATAGACATTAGCTACAGCTGCCCTGCACCCTGCCTACTGTCTGACATGCTGTGTGAAACGTGTTCCGATTCCCTCAGGTACTGAACCGGGGCAGCCCTGGCATTTCCATCCTAATAAAAACAATGATGAGAAAAATATGTTAATCTGCTCGGCTGTGGTTGGCCGAAACAAACTGTGCTCTTTTAGAAAGGCCACACGCTCCTGTGAGTAATCACCTATGGCAACTGAATCCATTTAGCTGTAACCATTATGGCTCTCTATTTGACCCATGCGTGTGATGTAAAGATTGATATCTGGCTAGCTTGTCATTTTATGACAGAGCTAAAATCATCCTTAAGTGTCGGGTCACTATTTACAGGTAACGGCCCAAAGGGAAAATCTTTCAGGAGGAACCATCATTGGCAAGTTTGAATAATCCTGTTCAGTGATGCAAAGTGCTGAAAATCATCAGTTTTACACAGAGGACTAAACCCAGTAAACCAGAGCATATCACAAAATGAGCTGAACTGCTTTATAGAAATAGTATAAACAGTTAGGCTGTTGGATCTTGACCAATAATATCTCCAAGGGAAGGATTTAGTCAGGCAGAGGCACTCTTAATGTGACTAATCACAGAAGAATACACAGTATGATACAAACACTGTAAAGAAAAATGTATTTGGTACAACTGTCAGTTATTTTCATGAAAACAACAGTGAAAAATAAATATACAATAGAGACTTACAGTTTTAAGCTATGATAAAAAAAAATGGAGGTGGTTTAAAGTAGAAAAGGAAACAGTCAAACTCCAGTCTTCTGCATGAAGGTGCTAAAATTAGCTTGTGTTTTTAGAGAGGGGTGAACTACTTATAGTTAATAGTATGTACAGCTAAGACATTAGCATTGCTTATTCTGGCAAGAGTTGACAACAATACTGAACAGTTGCTATGTAGTGTGCATGCACCTGTGTACTGGTGATGGCAGTTCTGACAATGCAGCTACCAGCAGCACTGCATAATTTGAAGGTGGTTTTAAAATGAGAACAGGTTCTGACAGACAAATGTTCCAATTAGAGCGTCAGTCAGCTGATGTGATGACAACAAATCATTATTAAAGGACAAACATGTGGGGAAACAGCTGTAAAAGTTCCTGTTGGGCTGTGTTATGTTTTTAAAATGATCTGGATTCTACTGCTCTAAAAATGATTGCAAGATTTACACTCACACTGACGCTTATTCACCAGTATGTCTGAAGCAATGTTCTCATCCTACACAAAATATAACACACACACACACACACACACACACACACACAATTACGATCAAAATCATGAATCGCGCATACCGGCTAATACTGTTCCTATGTGGAGAACAAGGGACATCTGATCTGTCAGCCCTACAATAATTACTAAAAACAGTGGGTTATCACCAAGAAATGAGAGTTTATTTTTCAAACTGACGTATACGTTTACTGGTGTGTGTAAAATATTTGGAGATGTTTTTGTCTGGTGTTTTGCCTTTTTCTTTGTATTGTAAAGCTTAGTGCTAAAAAGGTCACCTATTAGAGTATTTTAATATAAACTACAGCATTACCATTATGAGTCAACATTTTAAGCTTTTTACATGTAATTTAGCTCCTTTTGGTAATTTATTTAGTTGAGGGGTTGGTAAAATTTACTATCAAGAGAGTAATTTTAAGCAATTTTTGACCAGAAAATCTGTACTGAGCCGCAAAACATATTCAAGCCTTGTAATTAAACCTAAAATTTAAGATGAACCTATCAGTATAGGGCTATTTATTACTTTAACTTTGTGTTTTCATTTCAATAATACCCTTTATTATTTACTGTATTTATGAAATTATAGAAATACAATAAATTAATCAAAAATGTTTAACTGTTATTTACTTAATTTAATCATCAATTGAACAATTGTGGTGTGGATGAAAAATATAATAGCTTGTTGGGTAAATGAATCAGTTTAAAGTAACCTATTTCGATTTTAAAAATTATTCTTTAAACTATTTTAATAATAGTAAATGTTTTTTATGTGTTTTGTTTTTTTAAAGGCTAGTTTCAATTTCATTTTAACTAAAGGTTGAGCCATAATTTAAGCATTAGCACTGAAATTAAACACATTTGTTTACGCACTATTAAATTCTTATTAATTCTGAATCAGTAGGTGGACTCAAAAATATTTATGCATATACATCCATGGTAGCCACCTCTACAGCTTCAACAAGATTAAGAGGATAAAGTGACAGGTGCTCGATGTAAGCTGTAATTCAGATGTAAAAACATTAGGAATATGAACTACACACATTTAAAACTGTAGAAGATGATCCATAGTGAAGATAAATTTGTATTTTTTGTTTTATGAAACCCACAGAGAGCTACTGGAGATGGGTAAAAGAGCTGCATGGAGTTCAAGAACCACAAGATACCCCTGATTTAGTTCTGATTCTCAGCATGTCTTTCTCATATTATTTTGGAAAGCTGTAAATACTCACCAAAATAAATGCAAAAAATAATAATAATAATTAGAAGAAGTAGTAATTCAGTAAATTCAATAAGACGAGGTGCTTTATACTGTAAGGTAAAGACCCTGCAAAGAGAAAACAGAAAACCCCTACAGTCAATTAAATCCCTATGAGCAAGCGCTTTGGTGACAGTGGGAAGGAAAAACTCCCTTTTAATGGGAAGAAATCTCCTGCAGAACAAATTAGTAGTAGTAATAGTGTTGTATTATGTTCAGAGATGGGCAGTAATGCGTTACTGTAATCCGATGACCTTTTTCAAGTAATGAGTAAAGTAAGGGATTACTATTGCAAAAAAGTAATTATATTACTGTTACTTTTCCGTAAGCACGCTGCGTTACTGCATTATTGAACCTGATTTTGTTTGTGTGAGCGTCTCATGACAATGGCGTACAAGTGTGCGACGCCCGTGGTAGCAACAGATGTGTGTAGATTAACAATGGATAATATGGAGTGCGGGAGAGAGTATGACCATACGGCGCTTAAAACTTAGAAGTACTGACATTACTTTGAGTTTGATCCCATAAAAAGTGACAAAAACAAACTCTGCATTGGAAGAAAACTTCTTTCTACAGCAAAAAATTTAACTTCAAATTAAGCAAGCAGCACACTGCCACGGGAATGTGAAATTAACAGAGAAACCCCCGGATCCCCCCCACTGACATGACCGGGCAAACCTCCACCGGCCCCACTTCCGATCTAATGATCATCAAATTAATAATCAATATCTTTGTTTTTTTCCCCCAAAAACGTCCATTTAGAGATGAAGACACAGAAAATGTTGGAATGAAGAGAAGCATGAAAAACCCCTAACTTTTTTTTGTGTGTACTGTTATGCGTGTACAATATCCTCTGTGTGGTGTGCCTGCACAACAACAAACTTGGCCTGCTGTATTTGCTCTAAGACAATAGAAGGCTTGATCTTTAGTCGGAGTTTAAAAAGACAAAAGTAAAGTTGTTTCAGCCGACTCAAAATTAGCTGTGTTCTGCTGTCTATGAGATACACAACAGAACTTAATGTACACCGAGTAAAGATGCCAGGTGTTGCCGTAAGGTCAACAATTCCTTACACTAAATATTAATTTTAGTGTAAGTTTGAAGTGGATTTGTTAAATACGTTAACATGGCTTTAAGATATGTAAATGCTCAAAACGCATAGCTGAAATGTGTCAATGAATGACGAACTCATACAGCAGTATCTGAACTGAGCCACCATTGTAGGAGGTGAAGGCACAACTTCAAAAATTACATACAGGGTTTCACAAATATATTAACCGACCTGTCATGAAAGCAATATTTAAAAAATAAAAATAAAAATAAAAAAATGCAAAAACTTGTTTAAAACTAAAAACGATGTTGTTATTTTAGGCACTACCTTCAGTATAAATGCACCAATGACACGCGGCATGCCTTCCATTCTTACTCTCCACTCTGGCATGGTCTCAGTGTTCTAAAAAAATCACTGTAATAAACGAACAAATCTGGCTGTGCCTGTGTGCGTGTGTGTCCTCATTGTGGCTAATAAATCAAATGACGTCAAAAAAAGTACGAGGTATGTGTGTCCCTGATCCTTTTATGGGGAGAAGGGGCATGTGGGTGGGTGACAGGTTGCCACGAGCAGAAATAACAACCTTGAGGCTGAAATATGTCTGCCAGACCAACTTCCTACTGTGTGTGCGCGCGGGCATGTGTGAGAGACTGTATTTAGTCATGCTAAGGGGCAGGACAAAGATACAAAAAACAGAAGCAACAGTAAGTGACAGAGGCGGGAGGGCAAGAAAGGAGAGATTAGTCATTATCAAAGGGAGAACACACACACACAAAGCAGAGTCATGTTTCCATCACTTCAGAGAACACTGCATTGACTGATATCCTGGAGATTAAGTCAAACTGCATCCATGCCATAATTAAAGCAGCATGTGCAATTCCTAACGTTCAGCCTGACTTTAAACTAGGATTTTACCGTGTTTACTGATTTATGTTCTCAAGACATTTGGCTCCATAATGGAGCCAAATATCCAAAGCATGAGTATAAAATCCAGACAATATGAGGTAATACAAGTACACACAACCCTCTCAAGTCTCCACTAAAATGCATTGTTTCTCTGTTTGTAGCCCATGAAAACCTAAAACCTGCACTGTGTGCAGCCTACAGGGCAGACATCTTTGTCCTCAGTTCAATAGTCCTGTCACCGGCCCATGAATTATGGAAGTGTTTGGAAGTGACAAAGCACAGCTTACAGCCAAGAGACAGTTTCACTGAGTTGCGAGACGTGATGGATGTGTGCAAGTCCGTGTGCGTGTATGTGTGTATTTATAATTCTGTGTGTGTTAATCCATTCACCACGGTCCTGATAAAAAAAAAAGATACAGATTGCCACTCTCCTCCGCTTTTCTTCTTCGTCACTCTGCCGAAGCAGCACGTCCACCACGATCTCTCTCGTTTCTACCTTTTTCTAACACGCAGCTGCCACAATAAAACAAACTGAGGTTTGAGGTTTTCCTTCTGAGCACTAGGCACAGTCAGCCTGGTGAGACTGTCTCTACTTGTTATTATTCTCCTCCAAAGTAATGGAAAACTGGGATTGTACTTTGCAGACATATAATAGAGTGGCTTCACAGCTATGAAAAATATACAAAGTGCATATCTGGGTCCTGTTGCTTGCTGAAGACCACGTGACTAAAGTACTAAATAAGTGGGTCATGTCATATAAGGTAAACTGCGGATGTCATTTTTGGAAGAAAATTGTTTTTCTAAAGCAAAACTGTGTCACATCAGGTTACTATAGCAACACAGGTAGATATAATTCAGACAGGGACTCTAAAACATTGATAACGAGATGTGGATACAGATTTGGCTCTTTCCCAACACTTTATTTATTGTGTAAAAATAACCTTGGATTTGACAAATGACTGTGTCTACTGATTATAATACAATTATAAAATTCCAAAACTGAAATGAGAGCCCAATTATTGATGATAAATCACTCACATTCTTAACATACAGATGTGATAACTCCTTAAAAAGGTTAGTTGTTTTAATGTAGATTACGTACTTTGCACAAAAGCTTTGCTCTAAATGCAATTTGAAACAGGAAAACTTTGTTTCTTTTGAAAACTTTGGAATGAAAACATAACTACATCATAAAAACAGCCAGGAGCCCTAATAAGCAGAACACACACTCACAACCCCACACACACACACACAGTGCACGCACAACGTCTCAGGCATAAACTGAGTGTGTTCCCTGAAATGCCCTGAAGTTGTTATCTTAAAGTGGCATCCTGGAGCTTTAGGGTGGGCGGGTGCGTGACTTGTGGAGCAGATTTAGAGTGTCCCTAAAGAGTACTACACACACACATACCCCCACACACAAACACTGAACAGCGACACAGGCATGAAGACAGAACATTTTCTATATGCCAGTTAGTACACATACTGGTAAAGACACACCCAGTGAAAAATATGCAAATGAATATGAGTTATAAATATTACATACTGTGTAGTAATTGAGAAACACTCACAGGATTTTTTTGTTTTGATAATTTTTTTCTTTTTATTTATTTCCTGGAGGGAAGCGTGGTTCTGCACATAAGATCAAAAATCAGAGCCCAAACACACATGCATACATGTAATTTTTATCCAATGTTTACTGGATATCGTTCTTTGTGTTCAAGCATAGTCAGCTGGAGATAAAACGTCTCAGGGTTTCCTGGCTGGAGTCATTCCAGGGAGGTTGTGGTTACAGTGATGTGTGTAATAGACTACTCTGCATCAGGGGTAGCCTCCGTCTTTGATTATTTTGGGATTATAGTTTCTCCTGTCTGACTTGAGCCACATGTTCCAGACACCAAGAGTAAAATACCCTGGATGCCCCCAGCTCACTATTCTCTTCTTAGCGTGACTTCTATTTTTAAAGCTCTAACTTTCTAAAACCATGCATAAAACCCACTCAGGTTGAACCTGAGACCAGCACAATAATAACCTCATGAGATGGAGCAGTAAATGGAACTGAGAGGTGGAGAGGAGAAACGTATGCCCCTTTCTCTGCTGGAGTGGAAAACACTGACCTGTGTCTAAATCATTGACGAAAAGAGAGGGAAAGGAACTTAAAGAGATACTCAGAGTATCCTGACGATTTTCTGCAGCAGAATAACAAAACCTGCACATGAATTGTAGACAGATTGTTTCTCGAAAATATTCTGCTTCACTGAATTTTTAGAAGCTACTCCCTGCTGTAACACACACACACACACACACACACACACACACACACACACACACACACACAGCCTTTTAAAGTGTTGTTATTTTTGACCTCATGAGCTGGATTTCTTTAAACAATTAGGAAAACTGTTCATTTTTAGTGGTTCCGGTTACTTTAAAATGCAAAGCAGTGGGATAATTTCACCCAGAGAAATTAAACTTAACCTTTTTTTTTTTTTTTTTTTTTAAATCAAATGAGTGGAAAAACTTTAGCAGATCAATCTTATCTGGTTTTAATATGAAGAGATCAGTAATTACAAGCACGTTAAATCAAGTATTCGGCGCAATTACAGTCTTGAATTAATTAAAATTCAACCTCAGTTAAAATAGAGCGTTAGAATTAAACAGAACACTTGTGCTTAAACCTAAGTAGGAAAAAATATTTTGCTTTAACCTTGATTCAATCACATCTAAACCTTAACTAAAAAGCTTCCCAGAATGGCAGTAATACAAGGTTTTAGCAGAAAAACAAAAAACAAAAACAAAATACTAAAGTCAAAAAAAGGACAATACATGGCATATTGCAAATTAAGAGCCTTGTTTTCCCAGAGTTAATGTAGAAGACAATATGGTATAAACCTTCCCTTTGCTTCCTGATCCAGTTCTGATGGTCATGATGGAAATGCAGCCACAATAGCATCGGGGGTAGGACAAAATATCAATATATCATACCACTTCCTATTGAATGTTAGTATTTTACCGATTCACTGCATTCCAACAGCTTTTAGGGGCAGCATTGTGTGGCACCGTACCCACAGGACAGTCAAACTTTCAGGAAATGCTTATAATGCTACTGCCTTTATTTGTATTGGCAACATTTAGGAAATTCTACTCCTATATGATCCTATTCAGCTTGATAAATGCCCCCAAAAAGCACCATTTTCATGCAAAAACTCTTTTAGGTGTTTCTAACAGGCATCGACACCCAGCTGAACACGGCACTTGTAAAAGATCGTGTAATACAGCACACTTCACTGGACAGTACCAGAGTTTCCACACAGGTCAAGTTGTCTTCAGCCTCAGCACTTCATTTCCCTTCATTAGGCCAACTCTGTAAAGCTGTCCTCAAGGATTTGACATACATTCTAATTTGTTGCACTTTGAAGTCTGATTAATTCAAATTACTGAAGGAAAAAAGGAAAGCTGAGGACACGGGAGGCAGCGAGAACAAGCGAGCGTATAGATATGTTACAGAGCAGAGTGAAGAAGTAGCACAGTAATCTAAATACAGCAGGTTTTAAACAATCCTAATTACAGAAAGGCTGATAAACTCATTTTAGCTGAAGAAGCCAGCAAGTGATTCCGTGTGAAATGATCTTTGGCGTGGCCATATTTATCCAAAAGTAAATGTGACATAATAATGCAACATGCATTGAAATTATAGCTGCAAATACTTGTGTGGAGTCTAGTTTATATGACAGATTGAGAGCTGTTCCAGGGCAGCTCAGTAATATTTTGAGTAAACTGCATTACATCAGAAACTGAGCAACTGGCTGAGTTTCTAAGAAGAGGCTGACAAGTATATTCTGAGTACAACTATGCTGCACAGAGGATAACGGTGAAATTAATCATGAACCTAGCCATTGTGGAGAAGATTTGAGTCACATCCATCATTACAAAGATGAAAGCGCAAAGACAGTTTTACTACGCTGTTAAGAGCAGGAAATAATGAGCGGTTCAGCCAAAGGCCTTAAAACTGCATGATGAATTTAAAGATTCAAATAAGTTCATCTTTTTAGCACTGAGAGTGGAAGCTCTAGTACAGACTGACAGATTCATCTGAGTCACATTTGATTGTATTTTTTATGAAAGAGCTGTAGTACAAAATTGTTGTCAAAATATGCACATTTTGGCATTTCATTGCTAGCATTTTCACACATCTTCTCCATTTCTGACTGCACTTAGTGACCAACTCAGCCCACACATCCGTTGCAATTTTTAAAACTAAGCATCTTTCAAAACCTTGACCTTGGAGTGGCAATAAGAATGAGTCATCTGTCGTCAAGAGGAAGTCAAATTGTAGAGACCTGCATGACAAAACAACCCTACTGCTCACTCACCTCCGTAAAACACCTTCCTGTTCAGTCTCAGTTGGAATTTTGCATACTTAAATCAAACTTTAAATTCATTTTGCGGCTTAAAGTAGAGTTTGCTTTAAACTGAGTATCTTGTGACAGCAGTATAAATGTGCAGCATCTGATTCTTAATTCAGAGCTTCCTCATGCTTATGAGGTCAAAACAAAATAATAAAATTAAAAATGCTGCTCAAGTCCAGGTTTTTAAACAAGACTTCCAAAACAAGTGGATGATGTTACAGCGGGTACATTCATATTTTATATACAGCCTACAATAAGAGTATAACTTCTGTTGTTAAATAGAGTCCCTTTCCTTTTTGCATGAATAACTGATAATGATTCACATTGCTTTTGACATGAACGATCAGTTTGATGCAAAAAAGTTGTTGCAAAAGGTTTAAGCTTGGCTGAGGTGAGAAAGCTGTCATAATGAAAAAGCAGCTGTGACCTTGCAATGGAAATGGATAAATGATGATGCACATAAAGTGCTCCAATCTGCAGAGCTTCTATTCTAACTGCCCTTCCTCCAACTAATGTGTTTAACTGGCACTTCTTTACTGATTTCAATGATGAGCCAACCCACTGAAGAATTAGTCTATAAAACTGTATTTTATGTTCTGATAATCTTCTGGCTTCATCTGCATTCAATAGCTATTCAATATCCCATTAACTTCTATTAAATGATTAAACCAAACTATTTCTTCTACCAGCATTTTTTCTTTTTATATAAATACTTTGGGAGAGAACTACAGTATATACACACATGCAAGTGTCAATGCATCAGATGTATTGACACTTAACATACAAAACTGCCTTTATACCCTCATTTTTAATTTCCAGATATATATGCTTACAATAGCATAACTTTAAAAAGTGAACAGTTTCAGCTTAACAAGTCTACTTTGCTAGATCGGACTGTTTAGTTTTACCAGTTCTAGTATCTGCTGCTACAGCTTGCTTTAAAGCTCACTGGATTTTATTCATAAAGCACAATATCCAGATTACCTTAAATACAATTTAAGGTTTTAGGAAAGTAAAATCTTAGGGGGGATATATCAGGTTAAAAGCAGAGGTTAGGTAAGACTCTCCATCAGCTTTGACATTCACAGATGACATAAGGGTAGGGAGCAGATGGAAAAAGTGGAGGTATACACTGGGGAAAGAAAAAAAAAAAGATGGCTCAGTTGAAGCAAGAGGTGGGGAAGGCGTTTAAATACCTAGTGTCAATGACAATGCAACAGGTAAAGAGTACAGGCAGGATGTAGTGGGTGAAGATGAGTGTCAAGGGTGATCTGTGAAAGAATGGCAACAAAGGTGAAAGGGAAGGTTTGCAAGATGATAGACACCCCTGCTATGATGTGTGGTTTGGAGGGAGTGACAAAAGGGAGGCAGAGCTGAAGATCTTAAGATTTTCACTGGGCGTGCCGAATAGAGACAGGATTTAAAATGAGACTATTCAGATTAAACAGTCTGGAGATAAAGTTTCCAATTTGGAGACAAGCCTTAGCTTTGTTTCTGAGACCTTTTCAGCTTCTTTATGGTCCTTACTAGTGGCATGCAGGGCACCTTTTGTTCTTTCTAAGAAACTTGATGAAATTTCCTGTCATACAGATTAATGTCCAAAACAAGGACATTAGTTTAAATATCTAGAGTCAAACCTTTGATTATGCAATCAGAAATGCGACGCTGTAGTTATGCTGAAGAATTTATTCATTTTGAAATTTCATGGGAAAAGTGAAAACACAGGAAAGGGATGTGATTCCCCCCCCCAGGAGTGAGGCTTCACTCCTGGTACAGCATCCATTTTTTGTCATCTTATGCCTTTTTGTGTCCCAGCACCGCATCATAGATCTTCCCAGTGAGGCAGTGCCGGATGTTGGTGAATCCGGCAGCAGTCAACAGGGCAGCATACTGAACATCTGTCCTCTCTCTGCCCTCCGTCTGCACCAGCATGTTCAGGGAGTAAAGCTGAGCTGTAAGCGGGCCAGAACCATCCTCACTGAGCAGCGCCTCCACCACCAGCACAGCACCTCCTATAGCAGGGATAAAAATACCTGCTTCAGTTCTTTCCCCCTTTAAATAAAGTGTCCTGGCAAAGCTTGGAGACAGGTTTGCAAAACCAAAAAACAAAATAACCACACACGTTAAACCAATCGATCCAATGTGATGATCCCTACTAGGTGTTGCTACATCAGGCCACCTTTCAGATGATGATTATGGTTAATGACTGGCATAAGCCAAATCTGAGCCCAGGTCTGCTTTTAAACCCCACTTCCTTCTGTAAGCTGGCACTGTGACACTATTCACCATCCCGACTTTCTCATTTTTCTTTTGCTGCCCTCTCTGCTCTGTGATAGAGTCGGCTGCTTTGTGTCTGACTTTGATCAGAGTCAGAAGGACAGATTTCTCTGGGATCAGCTGCATTGTGGGATACAATCTGCTCTCATTTCAAGCAGATGAGAAAAAAAAAAAAAAAAAAAGGCGCTCATCCCTTTCACACTCAGATATGCTCAGACCTGGTTTGCAGGCTTTATAGATTCTCTGGAGTAGCTCTACGCAGCGTTCGTCTGTCCAGTCATGGAGGATTCTTGCCAGAATATAGAGTTCAGCTTCTGGTAGAGAGTCTTTGAAGAAGTCCCCTGAGAAAGAAAGAAAAAACACATCCATCCATATGAACATTTTAAAACTCCCTCCATTGAATTCCTAAGACACAGCTGCATTTCAGTCATCCAGTTCTGATGAATAGATTATGTGAATGGGAGTTCTAGGCTCTGAATTTAACCCTATAAGTCAATGCTAAAGTGGAAAGGATTCTCCTGAACACGTGAGCCATATGCATCTAGACATGCACCAGAAATGTAAACAGAGCGGCCATGATTAAAAGTGTACATTTGATACGTGTTGGTGGAACGAGCATGTCAAGTTAGTGACTCAAACTAGGCCGAGTGCTTCCCTTTGATTTAATTATTCCATGTAATTAATAATTCTGTTGACAAGCCTTCAAGTAGTAAGACATGATTCGTTTAGTGGTTTACATTCTCAAACCTAATTACTACTAAAGGATTATGTCCGTTATAAAATGCATGCAACCTAAAAATTACTAGAGCATATCTCCAGCTGCTGTCTTGTGCTGATAGTTATCAGGGAAAAATTATTTTCCTGCCAACACAGCACCGTTTCTGTAATATCAGTGTGCAAGCAGTAACTATTTTTTTTCTATGCCCATTGTAAGAGTGTCGGCATATTTGCAAGTTATGAAATAAAGCACACTGAGGCCAACACTCCTAAAAAGGCCATGTCACAGCTTCCATTGTGCTCAACACCATGATGGCTAGGAAAACAGCAGGAAGCAGTTTTGTGTCTGGGTTTAAGATTGCCATCTGCTGCAAACCTGCGCTCTGCCTTACAATAGCTGCTGTGCTGAAGGTAACAATATACATTAAAAAAGGAAGCAGGAAGTAAAAAAAAAAAAAAAAAAAAAAAAACAATTAGTATTCTACCCAATGTTTTCCAGCATGCCACACAAACTCTGGGAGAATGGCAGACTCATTTGATGACATCAAAATTCTCATTCTGCTTGTTTTGAGATCAGTGATTTTAAGACATTTTGCAGTAATGACAGGCATTATCCTGTCTTCCTTCTCTCTCCCCCCCAAACGCTTCGCCGCAGGCATCGGCCCCTCCCTGAGCCTGGTTCTGCCAGAGGTTTCTTCCTGTTAAAAGGGAGTTTTCCCTTCTCACTGTCACCAAAGTGCTTGCTCATAGGGGTCATATGATTTGGGGGGGGTTCCTCTGCATTATTGTAGAGTCTACCTTATAATATAAAGCACCTTGAGGCGACTGTTGTGATTTGGCGCTGTATAAATAAAATTGAATCCTGCTTTGGATCAGTGGTTCAGACTGATGTCATGTGTATGAGATATTTGCTTGACACCCTTTGGGCCCTTTAGTACCAACTAAGCATCACTGAAACACCACAGCCTCCCATGTGTACCCAACAAAGTAGCCAGTGAGTGTATATTTAGAGTTGGCCGACATGGATACCGAGCTGGATATTATGCAGGTGAAGTCAACTTGCTGAAAAACAACCAAATGTCTGCTTTTGTTTACCTTCAACTATTTTCTAAAAAAAAAAAAAAAAAAAAAAGCAGCTGGAGAATTCGTTTTCGCAAAAGTCACTCAAACAGAATCATGAAAAAATATTCAAATTAGAATCCATGTTTTGTGAACAAGGAAACATGTCAACTAGAAAAATGAAATAGTTCACTGATGTCTTTTGGGTAAGAACTGAAGAAAAAGTTTTATCTACACAAAACCCTCATTGCCATTTCATTGGGATGGTCACATAGCTCCTGTCTTTAATTTCCATAACCTTAGTATCAGCCAGTTTTGTTGACAACCCCTTGCTCTGTTTATGTAATTTGCATATTTAGATCTTATCAAAATGCAGCAGAACTGAGATAATGAGTCCTTTTAAAACCACAAGAGCTCAGAGTGTATCCAAATGTAGACTGCTTGTCAATAACATGTGAATTATGTTATAGACACCAGTCTATTGAGAAGAAAAGGGAAAGAAAAACATAACAGAAACACATGTTATATTGAGACTTATTCCTGCATCCATCAGGGGTTTTGCCAAGTAATAATGGTGTTACCTTCATGAAAGCTTATCCTCTGGTCATCCTCCTTGATAAAGTGTTCCTTGGACATGTGCACCACCTTGGGAAGGTCAAAGATTGTCACAGTGCATTCTGGGTAGGCTGACGTGCAGTGCTTGGCTAATGCCCCACTGCAGCCTGGAGAGGGAGAATTACCGTTAGTTGCAGCACAATGAATGCAGTCTTCATTAAAAGGACTGCATCACTCAAAAGTGCAGTCATACAAGCGGAACAGATGCTTTCAGGTAGAATCTGGTTATTTGCATGATTTGTATGCGGTGGCTTTGGGAATATGGTTCAGCTAACATTCATGCCAATAAAGCAGAGCAGAACAAATTACTTGATTTGACTAATCAGTTTTAGTCTGATTAGACTTCTGAATATCAACCTTTATGCTGGAATTCATTTGAAATCATTTTTAGCTATGAAAGCTGCCTGTTCTCTCAAGCAACAGTCAGTGCACAAATTCCACAGCAGTTCATTTCATCATTGAAGTCTCTTTAGACTGGATAAACAAATGTTTCAAGTGCATAGAGGATTACTTTGTTTTCCACTTTGGTGACGGTCCAACTTTTCCTTTAGTGCCATTAGTAGGTCAAACCCTTCCACCAGTGAGGATATGATGAGCAAGCAAATTTTTAGATCAGCTAAACATGAGCATGCAGGCATCCTCGGTGTGCATTTTAACATGAAATTAGCATTTAGGAGTTCAAAAGAAGCCATTAGTGTTCCTCTGAGAACCTTGACTGAAAATCAGACTTTATGAGATGGGAAGAGGCTTTGAATTGAGGAAATGAACAAACGTGCACATGGGTGGAAACAATGACTTAATGTGAAAATATGAATCCTTCAACTTCAGGCGTTGGCAGCATCATTACCATCAATTATGCCTCATAAAGCAAACTGAATTTAAAAATTCAGAGTGACCGATATGGAAAGATTGGACAAGAGAAAGTTAGAGAATGTATGAATGAGACAGAGTGAGACAGTGAGGTAGAATACAGGATCAAAGGATTTCACTTTACACAAACCTACAAAGGCAATCAGACTCCGGCTGGTGTTTGTGGGCATATATGCCAAACCATCTAGCCCTGTAGAGCCTTCCTCCTAGTATGAGTTGTTGCTGCTATATTGTATTCTTACACAGCTTTCTATAGCCCCTACAAACACCCACCTAATACCATATTTGGCTCACATCAAACAGGGGTCAGTAGAGGAGAAAAATCAAAGAGCAACAAGGGGAAGCAAAACCCAGACACAATATGCTGTTGGAGTCCTCCCCAGCTGACCCGACTGTCTCAGTTTGTTAATGAAATCCTTTGATGACGGTTTCAGATTATAGCAATGCAACAGTTATTGCTGCATTTTAAACTAGTCAATGTCATGAGTGCAAGTTTCCTGAATTTTTATCCACATGGTCATTTAAATAAAAATCATAAAGAATTAGGATTTTATTCTCATGGAGTTTTGTTCATTGGACAGTTTAAATCCAAACTCATTCTGGTTTGCACCCCAGCAGTATTGTGTCAGCTGGATATTGTTGACTACATCTGCATCCAATGCAGTCACAGAAGGGGCAACTTTATTTTGCACATACCTCACAATGGGGAGTACTGCTCAGCCTGTGAACAGTCAAGTAATGCCTCTGTTGCTCTGGAGCAGCTTTCAGAACAAGCTTCAGCATAATTACATTTTTCCTTTATAAACCAGAAGGTCTTTTTCAAGCTGGGGAATGGAGCTGAAGAGGATTTCCTTTGGGGAAGGCCTAATACACCCCAGAGAGATGCATATTGACGAGTGTGCAGATTGAAGTGGCGCCATGCTAGGGGTTGGAGGTGAGGATATATTGGCCTTAAGATGCAAATATTTGACCGCCTGTCATTTGGAGTTGCCTCAAATTTATGGATGAACCAATTTAATTTCAGGAAAGTCATCAGAATGACACTGCTGCTTTAAGTGGCATTTCCTTAATACTTTGAGATTTTGTTTGCAGTCTAACATTAAAACACCCTGTCCATATTCTGATGTCTTAAAATGCATTTGCAGAGAAACAAATTGATTAACATGAAAGTAGCTTGAAAGGTTTCAGTTTGCTTGTTATGCAGTTACCATTGATCAAAAGGAAACAATTAGTTTTTTGTAGGCGTTTACCTAGGAGTCAAATTTAGTTACGTCTAATAGACCAAATGAACCTCATTCACTTTGAATGTTGTCAGGGTTTGGGACACAGCTCACATGTCGTTTATAGTGAAGACATGTGACTTAACATTCATATCCCCACAGCAGAGTAGAAAATGATGTTTTCCCCACAAAGATTTGGCTACTTTTGAATGTCCTGTCTACAATCAGAGCCAGCACTACCAAACCAGTTTCAGATCAGCACAAATGCCCAAATGTATACATGCAAACCAATTCCCACAATTGGGCTAATTTGTCAGCCCAATGAATTTGATTTAGTTAACTTGGCCACATATAAAGATGAAAATATAACTTGCTTTCTTTTTTGCTGCGACTACCTCCTGATATGTTTCATACATTAGTGGCATAGCCTAGAAGCAGACATTTCAACAGCTGTAAACTGCAAACACTAACAAGCTATGGTGGGCTTGTTTTTGTTCCTTTCCTAGTTTTGTCATAATTTTCATTACTGTTTATAATAGTGTTTCTTAAAACCTTATTCTGCAAGTCTCTCATTAGAGAGATTCCCTTGGGGGGCATATATAGAGAGATGTCTTGCCTAGATGGCAGTTTACATTTTAGAGGTTTAACAGTGGTTGTAACCTTTAAGTTGATCATCCATTTTAAACAAAAACATGCCTTTTAAATTGCCATTAAATGTCACATTAAAATCAATGTAAATAAACCCAGGGAAGGCTCTTTCCAGAGATGTGCACACAGTGGTTTGTAATCCAAACCAAATCAACTAGTTGACAGAGTGCTGGACAGAAAGAGCTCCTGAGCAGCAGGTGTGCACAGACACAACAGATGCTGTGTGAGACTGTCTAGATGGGATGCTGCAGTCGTGCCCTTGAGGCTCCTACTATTTCCCCAAGCACACACTTTTCAGGGATGCAGCATCATGCATAAGCATGAACATACAAGCCCATGCTGAGAAAGCCACAGAGGGGTGGGTAAAACACTGTACACATGTAGGGTTCCATGTGGGAGAAGTTGTTCTTTTATTGGCTTCACAGCACCCCTATGTGGTCAGTAGTGGTGCTACAATGTAGCCACCTGTGGTACAGCGATAGTCAAAGTAGATGCTGCATCTGTTCTCAGTGAACTAAAGGTCAGTATGCGTTCAGTGTCTGTTTAGTAGTTCACCCAGTTTGTACAGCGCAGATTCTCTTAAACATGAATACTGGACTTTCAGGGATAAGCATCAACATTTTAATGCAAGCACCACATTGTCAGTGGGCAGAGCCACCTGAATTCAATTGGTGCATTGTAATGTCACCCAGTACAAGTACAGAGCTGAGAATACACTGACCTCCTAGCTCAGCTTGATTCACATGATGGCAACAGACTCAATATCTCAGACAAAAGCCTTTTCCAGCTTTTATTCATAGTATTTTTAGGATAGAAGAAAACTCCTGTGACTACCCTTTTATTTGTTCCTCCATGCTTCTTTTTGATCTGTTCCATTGTTGGTTGGCTTTCCTGCATAGCTTTACAAGCTCTGTTCTTATTGTGTTTGTTCAGTATTTCTCTCCCTCAAAGTTTATTCATTGTGCCATTTGCTCTCCTTGTAAAGCATTTTGTAAGAAACCTGCTATTCAAAAGACGCTATGAATAAATCTGACTTAAAGCAGTACACGCAGAACAGTGAAGAAAGCTTCCTTTCAAGTATCCAAAGACAGGTGACTGCTGTGAGCAGCGTCTAGTTTCACATATATTTAAAAAAAAAAGGCACATAAGCTGTTCAGTTCAACAGTTGTTACAATTGTATTTACTGGCTTATGCCCAATTCTAGTTTGTGGGGAACTTCTTGTGATAGGGGTAATAGGATATACATTTGTCATGCGTCTCCATACCTGTAGAATCAAGTTAAATACAATCCACCAAAATGTTAGATGGTGTGTAAAGTGTAAAAATATTTGTTCCAGTCTTGTCTGGAATGAGATTCTAGCTGCCTAACCCTGGAAATCTGCATTTTGTTTAATGAGTCAAGTGTTTTGGTAGGCACTGCACTGCACTGATGTTGTAATAGATTGAAAATGTGGTCTGGCATCATCTTACTGAAATGTAGAAGGCCTTCCCTGAAAGACCTCTTAAGGAGCGCATCTGCTTTTCAGCACAGATTCTCATTTTCCAGATTTGGAAGTTACCAATAGTACAGATACTAATCCACCCTCATATCATCACAGATGAAGGCATTTGAAAAGAGTGCTGATAAGCCAGATGGTTTCTCTTTCATTCATATTTTTCCAAGGAGAATTACAGATTTTAACAAGTATGACTCAGAAAATGCCAGCAAATAAGCCAAATCAGGCTCTAAGAACTTAAACCACCATCGCAGCTAACAAATACCAAGTTTTGGCCTGTGAGGAGATTAACCCAGATGCTGGTTCTGTTATACTGTAGATGTTCAAAGTCTTGACATTGAGGAATAGTCTGAGATTTTTCCAGTTTGCAAATGTAATTCTTTGCAAAACAGAGTATAAAGGAGCATCCTAGCTGAGCTTCACAGAAGGTGGCCAGTTTTTCAATCTTAACGACCTGTTGCCAATTAACTCATTCCAAGTCTTCTTTCAGCTGCCGAAATTATTCCAATAAATAAATAATGTTTAATACAAACTGAGATCGGGTTGCCTCGAATTCAAGCTGACCTAATATTTTTAAGGAATGACTCTGTTTAAACATCTTTGTTCCCGCAGGTTTTTTCTTCCAGATCCTATCAGATCCAAGACATGGTTACTAAAAGGTAAATGAAGTCTTTGACTCAGAAGGTGTGGGGAGATCAAAGATGCGTACACTGCAAATGTGCGGCTGACCCAGCAGCTGCTCAGTTAAGACAAACTTGGACGGACTTATGGAAATCTGATGAAAACTTACCTCCAAGGTCGCAGATGACTTTGAAGGGGGAAAGGTCAAAGGCTGTGACCACATCCTTACCACAGATGTTCCAGATGGAGTGCATTAACTGCATAAATTTCACCATTTCCTCATCAGACCTACACACACGAGAAACATTGGTAATACTTTCGTCGTCTCAATGCATTGTAGGAAAAGTTTCATTTTCTGCAAGCGATCGCCTAAAGGAGGCTTCTTGCTGCGACACACACACACACACACACACACACACACACACACACACACACACAAAGTCTTGCCCTGTGGGGACACCATGTTGTGTGCGTGCGAGACAGGGTGAGGCAGAACAGAAGAGCCTGTGGTGACTGCTGCTGCTCTGAGGAGTCTCCACCTCATCAACCAGCACTCCACCCTGCCATGAGGGCACTGTGCATACAAACAGCCTCCAGTTTGTAACAGAATTTATCCAAACTTCAGGGTAGCAAAAGCCACTTCCATCTGACGCACAAACCAGCTTCAGACGACACAGTGACCTCAAGAGTAACTTTGAAAGTGAATCATTGTTGCTTCAGACACTGACTGCACTGGATGGGAAAAGATGAATTGACTGTGAGGTCAAACAGCAGACTGTCATCTTCAATTTGAAAACATTTGGGGTATAGAATGATGAATGCCCCCCCAACGACAATCTTCAGTCGTTTTCCTTCATGAGGAATACATTTACTTGAACTCTCATCCCATCTCTAGTTCTATTGAGTAAAATGTGCTTAGCCTGGTTTTCTGTCCTCGTCCACATCATGATATTAGAACTGCATGACGTGTCTTATATTATTCAGCATCCCCCAGTCTCCATCATCTCTGCACTTGCTGGAGACCTAGCTAATGGCTTTCTGTTGCTCCAGCCTCTGCCATCCTGGCTGCAATAGAATAGTTTGAGCAGCAATGTTTAAAATATGATTCACCAAGTGTTGTCATGTTTTCTGACAAACTATTGCAGTGTATTCCTGCACTGACAGCTGATGGGAGACATGAGAGCCATTTTCCATTATACTGGAGCCAGTATAAAGTACAATCACACAGGTTCAGAACTGGTTACTCCAGCATGCATATCTTTGGACTCTGGGAGGAAGCCAGAATCCCCAGACAGCACATGCAGATTCCACACAGGACTCCAGCAAGCTAGTCTGCATTTTAGAGCCCAGACAATATACTGATGGGGCACATATTTTCAATTTGTAGATCTACTGTAGTGGCATTTATCATGGCAGCAAAATTAAAGTTCAAAAGGCAAACTGATGCCTTATGCTTTATGAATTATGCTTCATAGTTTGTTCACCAGCACAACTTTCCTGCTGGTAACATTCATGTTTGGAGCCACAACCAACCCAAGTCAGTGAGAGCATTACAAGTAATCCATGATTTTGTGACAATCTCAATCTTATTAAGGACTCAAATAACCAAGTTAGAGAAATCAGTTTTGCTCAGTGCTTCAACATCTGTATTTCCTGTCAATTTCATGCAGAAGCACAAATTCAGCCAGTGATCGTTTCCTTTTATATGCAATCCTCAAATAGACAAGAAATTTGATTCTGAAACCCTCCTAGTCAAATAAAACTCATCTTCAGAGTAAAGTGTTTTACTGTTAAAGGGCATGTGTATCACAGATAGCCAAAGCCAGACCCCCTGTTCGCTCCAAATCATCTGCTTTCTCAAGTATAAGAACTCGAGCTCTAGATGAGACTTTGCTGTAAATTATTCAGGTGCAGTACATGACTGGTTAAATGGCTGTGAGTAAACAGGAGTGACTCATCCAGCCAGTTTTGAATCATCCTGCTCCCTGCTGCAGCACTCCAAGAATGCACTGATTTCAGTGGTTGTTTTCCCCCTTACCAATTTACCCACAGTATTCACAGGGGGAATCAGCTGGGACAAACAACTGCTTCTCCACATTAAACTGTGTGCAGGTGCAGAAAGTCTCTCATGTAGGGCATTTTAATTTACAGTCAATTAACATTCAATTGGAGAGTCATCAGCACAAAGGTGTATTGTTTCTCTCATATGCTTCATGGTTTTTGCATGCATCCTTGTTAATGAGGTTTATTCAGTTATATCAGCTGCAGTTTCAGAGTACAAAACGCTAAAAACTGCAAGTACAAAGAAAATTTAGCTTTATGATATCTGCTTAATGTGTGCCCAGGTTCACTACACTAAAGACCTCTTTACTTTGGTGCTTTTCAGTCCTATGGAAAATAAACTGTCACAGTTTTGCAAATCATGCCATAAGGATGTTTTATTTATATTTTTATTTATTGCCATTTGTTTCTGGCAGCGATTTACAGTGCACGGCCTCAGGGAGACCGCTCAAAACCTATTAGCAAACAAAGTGAATTTTTATTGCATGTGATCCCTGAACACCGCAGATTGGTGAAGCGTTAAAACTGTGGGCACCAGATACTATAAACACATGAGTCCTAAAGGACAATGGCGGTTGCATTCTCTTTGCCCCAAGCTTCCTCACATCACTGCCTGTCCACACCCCCTCTGTCTCACACAATACCTGCCTTCAAATGAATTCCAGATAGTTTTTGTAAATAGAAAAAAAGAAAACAAAAAACTGACAGACAGGCTCAAGATGGAGAGACATGGATGGAATGCAAATGTGGTAAAGTGTGCATTTCGTCTGTTTACCACAAAGGGAGCTTCTCACCTGTAGATTGCTTCAAACAGGTCTCCAGAACTGACTCCAAAAGCCTTTTCATACTGGGTTCTTCCCTCTCTGGGATAAGGCAAAGAAAGAATTACTTTATATGACAACCATAACATGCAATTATCTGGTTACATGAGACTTTACTAATCATATTCAACTCCTATGATACGTGAGCATTTCACAGTCAGTTCATAAGATTATATCCCAATTTGGTAAGTGGCACATGCTTCGTTCAGCTCCTGCAAGATCAAATTAGTCATTTTGATCAGTGTCTTTGTCCTTTGGCATCTTCAGTGAATGGTTTTTCACCATTTTAGATAAACTACAGCAACAGTTCATTCAGTCACACTGCCTGAAATATGCTGGCAGCCCACCACCGGATATGAGAATCAAATCAATTTTAGGATTATGTTTTTTAAAAAAAAAAACCCACAGGAAATCCAGCCCACAATCTTAAGCTACAGGTCAAAACTTACATTCTCACAGCTCATTGCTAACTCACTTTGGTATGCTCAAATCTTAAACTCCAAGCATGTGTCAAAGTTAAATGTTTATAGAAGTACTTTAGTGTGCCGGGCATTGTTCAATTTTCTAACACTATATAAAGCATAGATTAAATTTTTACATAAAATAGGCAGTTTAATAGAAACTGAAGAGCTTACTCCTGTAAGACTAAAAAGGTAATGATCTAATAAGCAACAAATATCACTAAGTGCTTGACAAGTGGTCTGTCAAGTATTGAGAAAAATCAAATTAGAAAATTGGTTTTATCATTAAAAAACATTTTGATAAAATTTAAATTGGATGGCAGTTCTCAACCTGGACACTGGATACATTTCTAAGCTTGTGATGTGGTGATGTTCAGTGTACTGACCTGACGGCATCAGTCAGATAGTGCCAGCAGAGGTAGATTGTTTTGGAATGGTAATGGATGGACTGGTAGAGGGACAAAGGACTGGAGCGCGTAAGAAAGAGCCTGGCCTGCTCAGTGTTACTGTAAGACACTGACAGGTGGGAGAAGGGGTGGAGTAAATTACTGAATGAATGCATGCATGCAACCCTTTTACTTCATATTTGAAATGACGTGATATCTGAAGAAGGGGAGGTGCTCAGGTAGGAAGTGAATCTCCAGACGGATAAATTACAATAATCGATCACAAGTGTTAAATTGTGGGCTTGTAAATTCCAATTTTCTTCCACATTCATATTTAAAACTAGTTCAACCTTAAGTGACAATTAGTAATGAGAACTGCTACATGGCTCACTTAAGTTGTATTACTGATGTGTGTCGGCTGACCTTTCCCATCGTCTTGGTGTCTATTGAGGAGCTGCATGCCAGTGCAGGCAGCCAGCAGCCTCTCTGTGCCATCCAGACTCGCACCCACAGCCTGACTGATCTCTGCTGCAGACAGGGAGCGCTCTGAACCCAATAACAGCTCAAACACACCCAGCTCGCAGGATGTGAACAATGTCTAGGTCAGTGAGCAGAGAGAATAGAGATAAATGGAGAGGCAAGTTAATAGAATAAATTGACTTTTAAAGAATGTTATTAATGAACTTCTATTGGGTAAGATTGGGTTCATCTACACAGATTAATATAGATGAAAGTACTTTTGGCCAGTTCCTCTCAGAGCTGCTAAGTCCTGCATGAACTACATAACATATCAGAGACTACTGGTGAAGGGGAAAAAAGGGCACATGCCTGCTGTTTTGAAGTAACATACCAAACATAGGTTATTAATTTTGCTGACATTCTGGCTCACATTATTTCCAGCATTTTTTGGTCCAATTATTCAAACAAGTGTTTGAAGTAAAAAGACTTTCCTTTCAGAACCCTTTAATTTTGTTTCTTAAATACTGTAATTTGCCAGTCAACAAGCTTCAGCATGCAGCATCTTTGCACTATATACACGATGGTTTTCGATATCAAGACCTATATAGTTTAATAGATGATGTACTGATTATTATGTTGGAATTTGTGTTACATAATTAACCAATTAGTTAATGCACCACTGAAATGTCAAGTTTACAATCCAACACATGTCTGCATTTGACCTGTATACATATACGATGTACATATGTTACCTTGGAGATCAGGAAGCCTTCGATATACTCCATTATTCTTTTAGGGTACACGTCTGCAGTAGGCGACACCTTAATTGGAACCATTTTCCCACCGTCAGCCATTGCCACAGATCGATCTTCCAGACAAGAGAGAAACGTGCCTTCTCAGTTGTTACACCTGCAAGAGGTTTGCATGAATGGCAGTAAGAAAAGAGGCAGACTAAAACTACACAGCGTGCCCACCCAGCAGCAGCAACGAGTGTTGCAGTGGGCTAAGCTGATTACAGCCAGATAACCTAGATTAGAGCATGGGCTCAGTGTGTCAGACAAAGAAACAACTCTGAAAATACTGCTGCCTTGTTCATTCTCGCTCAGCCACTGCATTCTCATACCAGACCCAGTTTCTACAAAGATTTCATCACCCCAAATCCAATAGTGTGGGATAGCCAGCTCTTTGACAGGACATAAGAGCAAAGTGTGCTGCTTACATTTCATGCATTAGCACTCAAGTGATACTATGTCACCATATATTTCTTAGAAGCACACATTCATTGTAATTTCATTAATCATTCAATCCGTGATGGTCATACTTGCAGCCACACAAATATAAAGCCAGCAACCAAGACTTAATACAACTAACTGAGCCTCCTTATTTTCTGATACAAACTACACTTACAAACATATTCAGCACACGTACGGTTTTGTACCATTTTTTTTTGTATTTAATGTAATGCACTTTCTATCTGTTGTGCACACATTTGGTTAACTTTATGCTCAACAACGTTAAACTACATCAGACAAAGGGTTTTCTCTTGTTTTACCAGAGCTGTGCCAGGGTCCGCTTGGGTTCTGAGGTCTGCTGGTACCAAACAATATTCTACCCGCCACTGGAGCACTATTACATACAAGAAGCGCTAATTGGGACATACCAAGTGTTGCTACATCATGGGGAGAGGAGTATTTAACTTAAATACGTTGTTGATTTTCTTTGCTTTCTGAATTAGTTATTTTGAATATGGCGATTTTTACATAAATAACTATTAAAAAAGCTTTTGTTTTTGTTTCTTTGTTATTGGATATGTTTTCAGTGTTTGTTCCACTTGATTGCCTAAATTGGCCAGTACCAAAATGATCAATACTTGGTTTGTTTGTTATTTTGTATCCTGGTGCTTCATTAGAGCTTGAGTTTAGTTGACCGCTTTTAAGGGTCTAGAACTATACTTGACTTTGGAAAAAGTATTTTATTTGGGGAGTGGAAATAAAGCCCTGTTCCAAAACCTACTACACGACTCACACATGGTGGCAGTGCAGTGATCAGCCACCTTTCTCTTTTTATAACTATAATTTTTCTACTTTTTTTGTTTCTAATATGGCACCAGATGCAGTGGATGAAGATATCAACTAGCTAACATTAAAGGAACTAGCCACAATCATCCGGGCCTTGATGCCACAGCAGGAGGTCAAATTGAAACAAGAGTCTAGGACAAAAACTGTTTTTAAGGCAATTCAGCAGTTTTAGCTCTTACAGAAGAAAGCACAGGCTTGCTCTTCCCAGAGACCACTTCAGCTGATCCAGAACCACAGGAAGTTGTGATCTGGTGGTAAACCACCACCAGGTCCAAGATAAGACACCCTCCACAAAATAAGAGAGCCAGTATTCCCACAGGTCAGTCAAAAAGCTCATGAGCCAAGGTTACAAAAATTTGCAGAAAATACTGAGCCTTCTGTCCTCCTTACCTTTGAGAAAATTAGAGCCTGTAGAAATATGACTGGGTTTCCTGCCTCATTCTTCTGTTGAGGCTGGAGGTGCTGGACTATACAAGGATGCTGATGAGTCAGTTGCTGAATGTTGAGGCTGCAGACGTGACCTTTTCCTGTGGTGCTGGGAGATCTGCCTGTTCTTTATAAGTTGTTAAAAATCAATACAAAGCTTTAATCCTGCTGGCTGTTACTGAGACCAAAGTTAACGGTCAACGTGATCACTTCCCAACTTATCACATCTTACTTATGTTTGATGCTAAGGAATCAGCCTGGAAAGTCTCAGCTGAGGTTGCTCCAGATGTTCCCTCGAGACTTCAGATGCAGCAAAATGAACCAAACTTGTCAGCCATCTTGTTAAGAACTAAAGAGAGACAGTCTGTTGTTGATGCTGAGTGCAGGGAGGAGTTTTCCCCAACAGAGACATCATTAACCATTACCATTGCAGCGGAACAAGAAATGATAGTTATACAAGCAGGGGATATCACACCCACTACACCTGGCTTGTAGCCACAGCCATAGGAAGTGACTGGACAAGGACATGACCACTGCGACCACTAAACATTATTTCAGTCACCCGGGATTGTGCTCAGATGTTGCTGTTTTGTATGACTGGTCCCCATTGTCAGATGCCAAATGCCCCCACCCACCTAACAGATCCTTGAAATGACAACTCTGCTCCTGAATCTGGGTGTGATGGCCACATTTGCAGTCAGAGCCATAATGAGCAACCTTATCCCAACAACTGACAGTGTCTGATTTCATGTATCGCACTCTTAGTTATTAAGCTTTGTAAAACACTAGATGTATTTTTAGCACACGTTTAGCTAACTTTTGTATATTAAAAAGTGCGCTCTGATCAGCCAGTTTTTAGACAAAGCTATGGACTTTGTCTTAGATCAGATTTTGTTTCAACATGACTTTGCACCACTGCACAAAGCAAGGTCCATAATGACATGGATGTGTGGAAGAACTTGACTGGCCTGCACAGAGTCCTGACCTCAACCCAAAAGAACACCTTTGGGATGAATTAGAGCAGAGACTCTCACCCCCATTCTCTGCGACCTGCTGGAGCGGGGGGGCTAGGAGGAGGAGTTGGCCGTCCGACTGCGGTCTGGAGTGTGGGGCCTCCCTGCTGCTGCGGAGTCGGGGCACGGCTGGCTGCCAGCGGAGCTCACGGGCGCGTCACTGCAACTCCCCCTGGCTTCTGCTCCGCGGCTGCTGAGTGAGCCCTCATCTGGGACTCTCCTCAGCTCTTTCTGGGACAGTGGCGCGGCTGCCCCTCTGTTGGTCTTCCTTGGTCTCTTGTGTTCTGGGGGCCTCTGGATGTCTGGAGTTTTGATCTCCTCCATACCTGCTTCATGCCCTGGAGGACAGGGCTGTGGCCCCCCCACACCCTCTAGCAGATCATTACATGAAGGAACCTTTTAAAAAACAAAAAACAAGCGCGTCCATGCTCACAGGTGTACA
The DNA here is from genome assembly GCF_964374335.1 of Astatotilapia calliptera. Classification (NCBI taxonomy): domain Eukaryota; kingdom Metazoa; phylum Chordata; class Actinopteri; order Cichliformes; family Cichlidae; genus Astatotilapia; species Astatotilapia calliptera. The sequence goes on from NC_137437.1 coordinate 25,149,750, forward strand.
CACAGGTGATCACACCCACAAACTACACCCTTTTTGGCTCCTACCTCAAAGCACACTGTGTTCTGTTGATCTTATGTGCTGCACAATAATGTTTAATATTTAGTATTTACTGTCATATTCCCATATATCATTGTGATGTTGTTTATTCTATTACTCTTGTTCTCTTCTGCTTGTTTTCGTTTTTCTTTCTCAGCAGGTGACCCAGGTGATTGATATATGCATTTTTTTTCTGCTCATTCTGTTGGTTTTTGTCTTTTGCCCTTCTCCCCCGTCCCTCTTCTCAGCTGTTTCTCTTTCCCTCTTTCTTTCTCCCCTTCTTTCCCCCAGTCAAGTCTGTCCCGTATTCAGTAAGTGAAAATAAAATAAACAATAAAAGGTGAATCAAATGGACCATTACGGCAAGGCTGGGATGGTCAATTTGGTAAAGTAAATCCGTTGGGCATCTTTCTTTGCCTTTAGACAACAATTCTGATGGCAAAAGAGCCAAACGGGACAGGCAAAAAAAAAAAAAAAAAAAAAAAAAGAGCAGAGACTGTGAGCCATCCTGGCTGAGTTTGTGTTTAAAGCCATGTCCTCATGCTTAATCTAATTGGTTCCTCAAACAGCCACAAATGTCATAATACCAGCATCGCATGTTTTGTAGGCCTCAGGCTGACTGAACATTTTTTTGTAAATGTAAATATTACATTTTGATGATGAGTAGGAAAAAAGGTAGCAGAATATCCTAAACTTGATTTTAAACCTTCCATTTAAGGTTCATTGTAGTAAGGAAATTGCAGGTTTATCTAGGGAAAGAAAAAAAACAAACAAAAAGGGCTCAGCTTGAATTTTTTTTTATTTTAAACAACTTGCAATGTGCGCAAGACATGCTCTAGTGGATCATGAGCACATGGAGAACAAACAGGCTTTGACACAAGTACAAATGACAAAGTGTCAGCAAAACTTGGACATCCTCTGAGCAAGTAAATGTCAAGAACAGTCTGTACAGTAATTAGTAAGGTTGAAGAAATTTACCTGTCACTACAATTGGTCTGTAAAAGCAAGAGAAACGTCATCATAGTACACTTTTACAAATGCATCCAAGAAACTGCTTTATCAAAGATTTGTGAAGTGTTGAGGAAACTAGACAGGCCTCAAATCCATCACTTGCACTCTAGATCAACATCTGACTGTGAAAGAGCAAGTACACTACCTGCAGAGTTGGGTTTAATACATCAAGCCTTCAAACAAATCAAATCACGTCATTCAACTTCAAAAGCAAAAATGTTCTTTGAATTGTACACAAAAGTAATTCTTTAACTAAAACTATGTGCTGTTATTCAAAGTTGACACAGTCACAGAGAGCTGTTTGTGTTTTTCTCTGAACCATTATCAGCAACAAAGCCAATACATAAGCAGTACTTAACAACAACAAAAAAATGATAACAAAACCAGTCATTGTACCTTACAGTCTTAAAGCAGGTATGCGTTTCATCATTTGAGAATTCTCTCCCCCCCACTGTAATTGAGCAGCAGCCATTTGTTATGGCTGGTAGTCACCTTTACAGTGTTCGGCAGCTACTGTAACATGCAAGTGCTTGTTAGAACAAACCTTATGTATATTAATATCAGATCCTGTGTCTTATTTTCTAAAAATCTGACTACAAATCTGGACAAAAATAATAATAATAATCATGTCTGAACTCTCGGTTACTCACTGATCCGTCACAGTCATTGTTTTATGTTTTAATGAGAGAACAGACTGTCGATGTAATAACCTGTGGACCAGGATATAGCCTTTAACTTAAATTTGTCCAATCACCCCTTTAAAACTCACTTTTTTAGAATTAATTTTTAGATTTATGTTTTAGTGTACTTCAATCCAGTTTATACATTTTACTTCACACACAAATAATTTTCCAGGAAAGGGAAAAAAGGTCAAGTTTATATTTTGCATCACTAATTTTTGTGAACATGCTACACTGATTATAGTGAAAATTTAGGTTGTCAACAACATCAATCTGAGAACAACTTGGGTAAAAATCCACAGCAACAACTAAGGTTCACCTGCATATGCAGTCTGTAAAGTTGGGACGTTCTTCACCTAACTGAGGAACCAAAAGTATCTAATCTTCTCTGAAACTTGCTGAACTTGAAATGTCAGTCCAGAAATGGTGAGTACAAATGAATAAAATGATAACTGTCATCCATGAGTTTAGCGCCGTGTGGAGTGGCTCCTATCCCTGCTGTTGCTGTGTCTCCTGTATCGTCGACTATGACTGTGACTCCTCCGGTCCCTGCTCCTGCCACTGCCTCTGCGATGACTATGCCTGTGACTCCTCCCTCTGCTGGAACTCCTCTCAGTGCTGCTCCAGCTCCTCTCTCTGCTGGAGCTTATGCTCCTGCTCCTGCTGCAGTGGCTGTGGCTATATCTCCTCCTGCTCCTATGATGACTGTAGCTCCTCCTTCGGTGGCTGCAGCTCCTTCTCCTCCTGCTGTGTGACCGTTGCCTCCTTCCTCGGCTGTGAGAGCTCCTTTCCCTGTGGGAATGGTCTCGTGCTCGTTCCCTGCTGCGCTTGCTGCTAAACACTTCTTCCCTTCTTCCCTCCCGGTCCTTTTTTCTGTCCTCCCCTTCTCTCCTTTCTTCCATTAATTTATTCTTCCCTGAAACTCGGGAGTGAGCACCAGATTTGGACATCTGCTTTTCTTTGCTTTCAGCTGCCTTCAATCCATTCACCCCACTCAGGACCCCAAGTATCACATCATCTGGATTACAGATATCCTCAGTCACTTCAGGGCCACTCTGATCCTGGATGCCTGCAGCTTTGCTGCTGTTTTTCTTCAGCAAGTTGGAAAGCAGTCGCTCCCTGAGCTCCTTCTCTCTCCGCTGTAGCTCCAGTGCTCGCTCTTTCTCCACCTCCACCCTCCGCAGCTCCTCCTCTTGCTTGCGGCGACAGGCCTCCAACTGCTGAAGACGGGCCAATTCCTCCTCCTGTCGAGCTTTCTCCTTCCTCTCCTGCACTTCACGCTCAGCCCTTTCTTTCTTCTGCTGCTCCTGTTTCAAAGCCTGATGAGGAGAACACAAAAGAAAAGATAAACGAAAGCATATGATTTAGGAGTCGGTTGGGGGGGAAGTATCACAGGAGTAACACTTTCCCAGGAGTTGTATTGTGCAAGTCCCAACACATGCAGTACTCTGGTTGTCAAAATGAAATCCAAATTAGAGACATTAGTCATCAGCATTTTACTTTTTCTGTCCCAATGTATCAAAGTCCTATATGAGGTCCTCAAATGCTTTTCTGATGTCTTGTACCTTTAATAAGTGTGAAAATCCTAAACTCAACAGCAAACCCTTTTTTGAAGGGTTATATGCCATGTGTATTTGTGGCTGTGAACTTGTAGTGGGCTTAGTAATAAATTTCACATCTATGCAAGAAGAAAAACAGCACCTTTCCTAAAAAATAAAATTATTCCTTTATGCTGACATGGTCGAGTCAACTTTTATTAGGCAACAGAAACTTTGCGTGATTCGCAGTTCAAAACAACCCTAACTGATTCTATACCAGTGCTCTGTGCAATCTCCCATTTCATCCTCTGTCTGAAACAAGACGCTTTAGCACCTCTTGCTTTAATATTACCCACTCTTTAATGCTGAGACTTTGTTTGCAACTCCAATTGAAACCACAGCATACAAACGCATCACTCTATGTTCCTTGTAATAGTACTTTAAAAAAAAAAAAAAAAACTCTTGGTGTGATCCGAAGCTGTGCAAACAACAGACAGAACAAAACTGGGTTGGGGATATTACATCAAACACGCATACCCGGTGTATTTTCAGGATACCACAACTTTTTTCTGATTGGCTGCCCCTCACAAGCATTAGATAGGGGTGCTGCTCACAGCCAGAGCTGTGTGCCTAAGATCAGCGGTCCCCAACCATTTTTGTGCAACGGACCAGTTTATGTCTGACAATATTTTCACAGACCAGCCTTTAAGGTGTCGCGGATAAATACAACAAAAGAAAACCAGTATCGGTACTAAAAAAAAAAAAAAAGAAAGAAGAAGATTTATTCATAACACAGGGGAAAAGACCCAGGGAAACCGAGTTAACGATAAAAACGGTTAAAAACATAATGATAGAAACCGATAAAAACCCAGAAATCCATAGATTTCACACCCGAGCCTCAACTCTCGCGGCCCGGTACCAAACAACAGGTCTGTGGCCCGGGGGTTGGGGACCACTGGCTAAAATGATAATATTAAGGATAATCACTGTCACTACTACCAAACAGCCAAGAATAGCAAAAAATGTCTGAAAGAGAGCAGCCTGGCTGGCTCTGTCACATGTGGATTACTTGCAAATATGCCAATCTCACCATTTGAAACTTCTGCAATTAATAATATAAGCTTCCACTATTATAATCACTCTCAGAAACAAAAATGGAAAAGCAAGATAGTTACATTTTAAAGATCCAACATGAATACTCATATGGGGACAGACATTTAAAGTTGAGCTGTACACACTGCAGAAGTCTTAAATATTGATTAAGCTATTGGGGTTCAACAATAAAACGCAACATTCTGCTGGACCATTGTCAGGGACTGCAGAGTACTTATTCAGATGCGTATAGTGTTGCATTGTGTAAATTGATACCTTAGCCCTGGCCAGCAGCTCAGCAATGAGCCGTATCGATTCCAAGTTGCGCTGAGCCAACAGCAGTCTCCTCTCTTCCAAGGCAATCTTCATCTGCAGCTTCTTCTGCTCCTCCTCTTGCTGACGCCTCACTTTCTTCAGATTCTTGCGCTCCTCCCTCTCTCGCAACTTTTGCTCTCGCTTCCGTAATCTTTCCTCCTTCTTCCTTTCCCTCTCCTCCTCTTCCAATTCCTTTTGTTTCCTGAAAAAGTGGTTTAATATGCTCTGTGAATATTTATTGTTAACTTTTTGTCAACTCTTATCAAACCAGGTGATGAAGTTGTTCATTTAAAAGCCACCAACTCCATCAAATACTGAAAATCAATCCCCCAATTTATTTATTTTTTTATTCCTCATATTAAGTTGTTTAAACAGAATTTCTATTTTTTTTCCCCCTAACATTTTTTCTGTTTAACTTTTCAATATAGTCCAATTTTAGTCCATGTTCCTATGTAGGCTTCCATCATACCTCTCTTCTTCCTTACGCCGCTCCTCTTTTTCCTTCTCTCGTTGTTTCTGCTCCTCTCTCTGCCTCTCCAGCTCCTGCAACTTCATCCTCTCTAGGTTTCTCTTCTTCACAGAAGCATCGCTAAGGTGCTTGCTTGTGTCAAAGGTCACCTGAGGATAAGAAACGCACATCATATGAAGGTTAATTGTCACAACAGCTTTTCATATCGAAACAGCTGAGCACTTCAGTTGACGTCATTGGTTTGACTGAATGTAGCTATTAAAATAAATGGTCTTTGTTTTGGTAAAATTATACACACAAAAAACCCCAAAACAAAAGTATTTAAATTTTTATTAATTCAGTACTTTAACCAACTTTGGAGGAGATAGTGGCTAAAGCAAAACAAAATATCATCCAAGAATACCAGATTGATTGGGTTGGGTTGTATGGAAGCCCCAAACGCAATTTCATTGTTCTTGACAATGACAATAAATAAATAAATACTAAATACTAACCCATTGGTGAGTTTAAGGGCTTATTCAAGTGCTTCACACATTTCAGAGTGGTTTACTATGATTACAACATTTTATAACCATGCTTAGTCAGGAACAGTCATTCCAGCTCTTCATTTGAAAGCTAAAAATATTACATCCATGGCAGATTACTGTGGCAACACAGATTTTAAATAAATGAATAATGAACAAATATTCCAGTGACACAGCTACAAATACAACATCTTTTCTGCTCTACAAGTTTTAAGCTATTGTCACAGTACATTTAACATTTTCATATAAGAAGAAAAAAAAAGCTACACTCACTGGTAGCCTGAATGGAAAAGGAGGTTCTTTATATTACATAGAATCATTCATTTATCAGCATGTTTATCAAACAAACCTCCCAAGGCTGCATGGTTAATACAACCATATTTGAAAGGGCACTGCATTAGAACACCTTAATAATGAGTTGAACTCCAGTTCTCTCAAAACCCTGGCATTTAAAGTTTGTACGAAGAAATTTCTCTCCCAGCAGTGACTGAACATAATTAAGAAAACAACATTTTAGGAGATGGATTAAAAAAAAAGTCCTGGAATGATTGGTTTGATCAATTAAGAGGTAGAAAATAAAAGCAGCTTTAATATGTGTAGGCAGAGGCTTGACACTACTGTAGTCTGCAGTACCTTGATGTTGCAAGCCACGGCTTTTCCATCGTCTCCTTTCAGCATCAGCTTCATGCTGCGCATAGTGTCCATGGCTTTCGTGAAGCCACAGTATTCCTGATACTGGACATACGCTTCAAAGTTCAGATGGCCCCCAAAGCTGAATGTGCTGAAGTTCTTGCCCATCATTTCCTCTCTATATGGGTCCAGCATGGGAATGTCAACATTTCGTACCTTAAAAAAAATAAAATAAAAAATACTAATGTCTTAACTTTTTATTTCGACATTTATTAGTTTCTTGTTGTTTAGTTAGGCACTGCTTATATCTTCTTCTTTTTTAAAATTGTGAACTAAAAATGTGAATATTAAAAGCTTAATTTCCTTTTAGCTACACAGAAACATGAATGTGAATCACCTTGCCGAATGTCTGGAAAACTGCAACGAGGGCTTCTTCTGAGGGCCGATCTGGGTACTGGCTGTCCTTCTGACTGAACCAGCGGCAAGGAAGCCCTTCTAGGTGGATGGTGTCAGGCCTCTCACCTGGTAGCGTCTCATTCATGTCTTTGGCATCACGGAAAAAAGAATCCCAATCGTGACGTGTCGGGAAGTCCACTTTATTTTCTACTGCACGAACCTTAATGATGAGAATGACATAAATATACTCTGCTGTCGGTTTATTAGTGCAATTAAATTCAACCTGTAATCAATCTATGGTAGATAATGTTATAATACTTAGAACTAGCTGCCTTGCCTTTGGATAGTTGTTTATTTTCAAGGTAATTTCTTTGAGCTGCCAAATTACAATGTATTGACAAAGAGTTACAAACATTCAGAACATTTAAGTAGCAACAACAAACTCCAGTGACTCCAATAACCATGCAGTTACTAATTATAAGTACTGCAATGCTCTACATTTGTTCACCCTTACCTTCAGTACATCAGTAAAGCCACTGAGTTTGATGCTCTTCCCATCCAAACGACTTAGCAGGCTCTTGACTATAGTTTTGTTTTCCACTTCACCTTCAAAGCGGATGAAGTCCATTGTGCTCTTGGAGATTCGCAAGACTGAAAACTGCTCCGGAGCCACCATGGCCTTCACCCGCTCCATTACCTCCCAGTTGGAGATGCTTTTGCCTGGCAGCTTGAGCTGGGGCAAAGCCACGCTGATGGTCATTTTGGCAATAGGCTTGAGGTACAGGTTGTAGTCAGCAGAGAGGCACACTGCCTCTGTGGTATCATGTACAATGGTGGTCATTGCTGCAGAGACACAGAAGCTGGTTACACAAACGTTAGCAAACTCAATGTAACATTAGCTGAAAGCTAACGCTAAAGTCTTCGCTTCATCCCGAAGGACGGCAGGCTAGAAAGCTATGAACTTAACTAAACAGCGATCTGGTTAACGTGATTAATTTAACGTTATTACGTGCAAACTGCGCATTATTATTTGTTTACTGATTGTTATTATTTGTTAACGTTACGGTTTTTACGAGTTTGGTCCTAAAACATCACCGCTTTAGACAACAACATGCTAACGTCAGCTAGCACAGAAGATAACAGACTAGTCACAACCTACCAAAATCACTTAGCCCCCCTGTAAAAACCGAAAATGCAAAACACAACAAACACACTGTTGTAATTTAAGGTGAGCCATACACTTGAGAGGCATACAGAAAATCCAACTACATGCTACTTCCGAACGCAATGAACTCCGACCTTCTACAGAAGCCTATACCAGCGCCCACAGCGACACCACATGGATGAATATGGCGGTGAGAAAAATGGAAAAAGATCTCTTAAATTGAATTCAGTTTAATATTAATATTCATAGCAATTTTCTTCTTGGACTGCCTGGTCGCCGGGACAGTGAATCATTTGTCTCCATTGCACCCATTTCCTAGCATGTTCTTTTTTTTCTTTTTTTCTTTTTTTTTAAATTAGCAAAATACAACAAAATGCACAATATATTATACATTCAGAAAATACAAATTTCAACCTTTGTACAAAAAAAAAGAAGATACAAAGACGGGGTCATAAAAGTTAACAGAGTACTAACTCACTAAATCAAAATCTTCCGAAAAGGAAACAAAAAAATGCAGCCTTTTTCTTTTTAACTAAAGTCAAAGATTTAACCATCAGGTTTAGGTCGTTTTTCCAGTAAAGTAGGGTTGAAGTAGGGTATAATCTTTTAATATGTAATTACGTCTAAGCAAATTTGGAGAATAAAGACTCCTTAATGAAGATCTCAGAAATGTATTATTGCATTTAACATCACAAAACTGAATACCATCTATATATAATTGCCTTAACTTGGGGGAGATGTCAGAATATACTATATCACTTACAATTATGTTTTTAAGTGACAATGGAATGGATTTTATAACCCGATTAAAATTACTTTTAGAACATTGGATATTAAATTTTTGCCAAAAATCGTGATGTCAGAGCATGTCCCTCCTCATCTACAAAATGAGCAATTGCCCAAACACCTTTCTAGAACCAATCTTGAATAAAAATAGATTTTCTATTCATCAGTATATATCTATTGTTCCAAATCGGGCTGTTATGTAGAGTGAAATTATGTTTAAATATAATTTTCCAATACAGAAGGACCTGTTTATGGAATTCAGAGAGTTTAACAGGTAGCTTAGTAATTTCAAAGTCACATTTGAGGAGAAAATCGATACCCCCAGTTTGTTAAAGACCTTACTTGGTATAAGAAACCAAATGGAGTGAGGATTATTTAAAAAGGATTTTAACCATTTAAGTTTCAAAACACCATTCATTATATCAAAGTCCTAGCATGTTCTTCTGCTTCAACAACTCAAGGCTACCATCTACTCAAGGCTTTTCGTAGAAGGTATAGCAACCTGGGAGTTTGTCTTCAAACAGCAACCATAATCTCCACCCTTTGGCTTTTGTCTCAAACTAGTATTTCAACTTTTTTTTCTCAAAATACATTTTTGACTTTATTCTCAAAATTGTCAGCAATATTTTTTTTCTTAATAAGGCCCTCCTGCCTGGGAGCTCCATGTTCAACATCATATGTCCAATATGTCCACTCTCCCTCCTCTGCACATGTCTAAGTCAGCCTTGCCTCTCTAACTTTGTGCTCAACCTGAGGTCTCCCTCTGACGTGCTCATTTCTAATCCTCTCCATCTTCTCAACGAAAATCTTAACTTCTTCAGCTCTGGCACTTTTGCCTTGGCCTCCTGTCTTTTTGTAGTGTCACCATTTCGAAACTAAGCATCATAACAGGTCTCACTACCATCTTGTTAAATCTTGCCTTTCATTGGTTGACACCAGGTATTTAAACCTATCTACCATCAGTACCTCTCCTCCTTGTATGTTCATGGGGTACATGGCGGTCTGATGATTAGTGCTGTCGGCTCACAGCAAGAAGGGTTTGAATCCAGTCTGGAGCCTTTCTGTGTGGAGTTTGCAGTTCTCACAGAGAGAGAGAGTATGCATGGTTTCTCTTTGAGTACTCAGCTTCCTTCCACTGAGACCTTTTCTGACGAGGCTTCAGGGAACAGTAGATGGGTCAGATGCATCTGTGAGGTCTTTTTTTTTAACCGGGCTCACAAATTATTCAAGACTTTTGGTGTAAATAACCAAGGTTTATAGATACATATATATTAGCAGTATTTAAAAAGAGAAAGAACACACACCCTGCTATATATTTCAGAACACACATAATTAATACATAATAGAAACTTTGGCAATTGATTGTAATCGCCTGCAATTTAATTACTTATTAGCAAATCGCTGATATGGTTTATGCAAAAAAAATGTTGATCAGTACCAAAAAATGGTTCAGGCTGGATTCACTGTCTTTTTTTATATCTGCCACAAGACAAACAGCACTCTGATGACAGTACACATTTGTTACTCACTTGATATCTATTTGGCACTGTTTGTGACTCATTAGGGTTTGTCTGAAAGCCATCATCACTGTGGTAACTGTGTGAGATAAAAATGGACTGGACTTGGATTGGTCCAACAGTGGAGGCCCCAGGCTAAAAAGTTGGCACAGTTTCCCTGAAAGGATGGCAGAGGAATTTGCATAATAGGCATTACTCCCTTCACTGTGCATGTAGGTCAGTTACTGCAGTCAAAAAGGCTCTCTATCCTGTCCTGATCAGCAGTCATCCGGTAGATAGCCTGCCTAAGGCAAATCTGGATTCTACATAACCAGAAAAAAAAGCACGTCACTTCTGACCTCTATAAATCATTATTTGACTTCTAGACCAGGGAAACCCCAGAGATTACAGAATCATCAAAGGAGCTGTCTTAAGAGCATTCAGTTTTATATAAGAAACATATTGTGTGATACACTGTGACTGTTTACATGTAATCCAGCTTTTATATGGTTGGTTTGATCTGGGAAACACGAAGCAGAGAACAGACAGGGTGCCAGCAGGACATCAGAGCAACAAGAGGATTGGCAGATCTGTAGTAATCTGTTCAGGCTCAGGCACTGAGAAATGTATCGTATCCCCCACACACATATGAAAGCTTGTGGGCACTAAATTCCTCTGTACTCTATACTTTCTCTAACCAATGACAAAAATAGCATAGCAGGGAAACACAAAACTGATTGTCCTCTTAGGTTCTCTTAAGTATATTAAGATAAACACGATAAAATCTGATTTTCAAGTATTTGCAAAAATGGATTAAATAGAGTTTATATCCCAACAACAGCAGTGTTGACTTTAGGTCAGTCTGCATAACAAGAGGTGCAAAATAAGAACTGGATACTAATCTGTCTGGTGGGCCATGTGGACAGGAAGTTGTGGATATACTGTAAATGCCAGAGCAAAGCTGGGGTCGTCAGATCATCAATTATTCAGCACCAACAGGCAAGGACAATCAGCTGGTGTCAGCAGGAAGGGCGGATGAAGCGACTCGCTTCAATTGTATTTTTAATCTATTCTGGTAACGTTAACATGAGTATTCACAGCTGCTCTTTACATTTTAAACCTTCTCATTATTACCGAGGCTGTTTCTTTATACAGTCATTGCATCAATGGGACAATACAGCGTAGTTGACAAACTTAAAAACTTTAGATTATGCAAATAAAAACAAAACTTCTTTATTTCACATTTATGGATAAGACATTAATCCAAAAACAAAAGTGGCTCGTTAACAGTGATTTCACACCACACAATCACTTCACAGCATTTTACAATGAAAACACATTTTCTTTATATAGACATAAGAATCAACAGTGTGCTGCATTTCCATTTCCTCTACTCATGCCGCTGAGAAAATGACATAAAATCTCTACATCAAAAGTGTCAAGACATAGAATGACACGAATCTCCGTGATAAAAGTACAAATGCTACAAATTAGTAACAGAACATTCATGAAATTTGGGAGGAAGAAAGGTTCACATATTTGGGAAACCACTTGCGAAATCGCTGCTAAACCTATGGCACATTCTGGCCAGAGTCCTTAGAGAAAACGGAGCTTGATGAATAGATGACAGTGTGCATGCAAAGTCAGACTAATATATGGGAACAATATTGACTTTGTCTCAGTTTCATATGATGTCGTGGTTTCCGGCGGATATCTATGACCGTGGTTGCCTGAACCTTTACCCTTATGAACCAATGAATCCTGTGTCACATTTTTGGAGTAAATATAGAAATGAAATGTCAGATAACAAAGCAAAACTCTGCAACTGACATTCAGAGAGCAATATCTAAATATCAGTGTCTGAACATTTGCATACACACCACACACAAAGCAATGTAGAAACAAGTGAATTAGCTTCAGAAAATTTGAGGTACGTTATCGGCAGTAGAAAAATGTATATAAAGTTGGTGACTGTGCTTCTACTAATCTGTGTTTTTGTATAGCTAATTGGAAACAATTAAACAATTCTTAGCAACATCTCCCCATTAGTGAACCTAACTCTTTTTGGCTCCAACTTTAAATAAACAAAAATGAATGGAGAAATAACTTACCAAGCCCCTTTTGAATATCAGTTAATTTTGCATTTAAACAGGTAAAAATCTGATCCCCTTTTGATGTTATGCCTAGAATTTTAAAAAATAGATATGATTTGGGACCCAAATGGATTTTTCTACTACCAATTTTTAAAAAGTGACAAGTGCAAACATGATGACTGTACACTGTTGCTCGTTATAAAAAAAAAATCTGCGATTTCAACTGTCTGAATATTAAAATCTGCCACTTTAAAAAATAAAATATTTGTTCACATTACAGGAATGTACTAAAAAAAAACGTCAGCACCATCTAATTTCAGACTAATAGTGTGTGTAAATATATATTACTCTGCAAACAGAAACGCGGTGAGGAAACAAACCAAAGTGCTTCAAAGTGAAAACTTTCTACAATACTGCTTGTTGCTTTTGCATTTTTATGAACATAACTGTACTGTAACATATTTAAACTATGTTTGTGATGTTAGTTGTCCAAATTAAATAAAGGGGGGAAAAAAAAGTCAAAACAAAAATCAAGTTTGAAAGAATTCACAGTCTAGCCAAGGCAAATAAACTGTCACGTGACTGTACCCTTCCCTCAGTGACAAACAATAACTGCAACAGGAACAAAAATAAACTAGAATTTTAGAAAATTTTGTAAAATGTGTTAGTTTCTGCACTGTTATATTTTGTCACTAAAATATCTGACCTGTCAGATAATAAAAGATACCTATGCTACAAATAAAAACACCTGGGAGTGGTGTACAGCTCTGTGTCGCTGGCTTAGAGTGGTGTCGATTTATCCAAACAGGTTGGACAGCGGTCTCGTTCGAAGAGGACTGCTGTGTAGCTCCTCTCCTCTTCCCACCTCTCCTGTGTCCCTGAAGGAGGCGCTGTGGATGATCTGGGCTCTGTGGCGTCCTCTGTGCAGCCGGGCATTCAGTCGGCTCAAAGACGTCTTCCTCTGCATCCCCCCTTTACTCTTCCCGTTCCCCGTTCCATCTTCTGATGCCTCTGTTGGTGAATTCAGCAGCCGGAGCGGGTTCAGATTCCCTTGGAGGACTTTGGCAAATCTCCAGCCCCGACCTCTGCCGCTGCCGTTGTTCTCACTGTCTGACTCAGGTCCCGGTGAGGTGACCACTCCTTCTTCCAGCAGGTCAGCAGCTAGCGGTGGGGACAAGTACTGCATTGGTCTCCTCCCGCTGTAATCTCGAGCTTCAGGGTCTGCATCCCAGTCTGACAGCAGGACACGAACCACCTGTCAATGCAAACACACCGCATGCAAACATGAGAGGTCTCGTTTTCATGGATATTAGAAGGCGACCATGTAGCTGCATTTCTTTCCCTCTCTCTCCCCACTTTCATGTCTGTCTACACCGTCTCTATCCAATAAAGGCTAAAATGCCAAAATAATAATAATACTAATTATTAAAAAAATGAATAACTAGACATTTGAAACTTGTCCACAACTGGGTGTTCCAACAGGGCATTAATCCCAAACACAAATAAAAACTAGAAGGTGTCTGTGAAGGTTCTCAGTCATCCAGGTCATTGTAGTCTAAGGAGCTTGGAAAGGAAAGCGTCTGGACTTCTTTACATTGCTTGAACGTAAAGAAGTCCAGACGCTTTCCTTTCCAGAAAAAAAAAAAAGGGATAGAGAAAGCTAACATTAAGCTTCTGGTAAGAGCACTGATCTGTAATAGGTTCTAAATGAATCAACTCTGCACAGGAGAGTGGTCAAATATCCATATTGCTACTAAAACATGTGGTTGAGGTGCAACTTGCTAAGGAATATTGAACCAAATAACAGTGCACGTTTGAACCCCTATGTATACTTTTGGCGCTATGTGGATTGCAGAATATCTAAAATAAGCTCAAACTTCTTGTCATTAACAATATATGCTGTACAATCATTCCATCCTGGAAAAAAAGCTTCAAAGAAATCCTTAAAAAACCCAAATTACCACCTAGGATGAGTGTGTTTAAACTTGTGTTTACAACCATAGTTCAGTTAACTTGTTTTGAGCTAATGTTTCTAGCCTGGGCAGATAAAGTGTAGGTAATTATGTACTGCTTCACTGAGCAGGTGTAACACATGATACTACTCCCTGCAACCCACCTGGGTGTGTCCATGCATGGCGGCCAGGTGCAGCGGTGTGTAACCAGCACTTGATCTCACATTCACATTCACAGGTATAGTGTTCTCTTTGGCAAAGGTGAGCAGCTGAGACAGCAGCTCAGCTTTTCCCTGCTTAGCTGCCCAGTGGAGGCAGGTAAAACCAGTCACAAAGTCTCTCTTGGTCACCAGGCTGGGTTCGACAGCAAGCAGGGGCTGAAGGCTGTCCCACAGGCCGTCTGAGGCGCACAGCATCCACTCGTGCTCTAGAGGGTCCAGGGTTACTGAGGCGCAGTCCTCGTCAGTGGCTGAGGAGAGGAGGGACGCCGAGTCGCCTTCGCTCTTAACCGAGTCCCGGAGGCGTGACCCACGGTTGATCAGAGATCTCCGCACCTGACAGAACATACAATAGCCGTGGCTTTTGTTAAGATTTTTGTGTCACAGCACAAAATGTAGTCATTTAGAAATTCCCAGCAAACTGTTACTTTCCACAGAAAGCTGCCATTCAAAGAAAGAAAAAAAGAAGGGCAAAAGCAACAAATACTTAATGATAATAAAAAGCACTGTGTCCTACCTGAGGAGAACTACTCATCATCAGCTCTATGAAGTTCCTGCGACTTCCTTTGGGTGTTTGGATATCTCCTATATGGTCCAGTCCCTCCAGAGCACTGTCTTCAGACAGGCAGCTGGTCAGCATGGCACGCTGTGACCCTCTAGACACCCTGCGTCCCCCTCTTGTCTGCTGGTTATGAGATCCTCCTGGTTGGGCCTGGTCGAGATCTGGCATCCCAAGAATTGGAGCTGACTCTCGTCTCCTTCTGTCTCTTAGCTTCACTTCACCTCCTCCACCAGGGGTAGGAACTCCTGTGCTGGTCTTGCTCTGGGATGGGGTTGCAGGTTTCTTATTGCCATTTGTCTGTTTGTCATTGTCCAGTGGAAAGTGGACCCCTGTAAGACCATTAATTTTTTTTGTGTTCATTCAACTTCATGCAGACTTTTGATCACATGCTGCAGAATTTAACAGGCTGTTGTTGTTATTTTTCCTCACTGGTGTCATTAGTATCCTGAACCTTAGGGATTTTGTGTTTTTGGCAGGAAATGATTCCAAATTAAATTGAATCAAACACTATTTTGTACGGTGAAAAGAAAAAGAAGCAGTATGCGTATATTGGCCTGTAAAAACAACAAAATAATTGCCAAACCTTTTATTTATTCGTGCTGTATTACAAATAAACAAGTAGACAGTACATAAACAAAAATATAGATAAAACAGCCTACGTTACACGTAAGAAAGCAATTCATGGATAAAACACGTGCGTAAAAATCACGCAAACACAATGGATCCGTCGTCCTCACCTGTTTGGTCGCCCTTATCATGATTGCCGTTGACACAGTTGTTGTCCAGCGTCTCTTGGATGTTGCCATTGCACTCCGCACCATCGTGGCCATCTACGTCTGTACGCATCACCGACGCCCCGCTGCCTTCACTGTTCAAACACACAAATTTCACGCCGTTTTCTACCTTCACGAAACCCACGCTGTCAACGATGCTTTTCAGCACCTCGCGATCCACCCCTTCCTTCGACTGTTCATTCAGCGATAGGAAATGATCGATCAGCTCCATCTGTTGGACCCTCCCTCCTCTCTCCGACAGGAACTCCTGCACGGCTTGCACTGTGCAGCGGGACGCCATCATCATCATCGTCCTCGTCCTGAACGACTCAGACAGAGCGCAAAGATCACTGGGTTATTTGCGCACGAAGGTTTAAAAATGAGCCCATTAACGCGCTCATTCGCTTAAGGAGAGGATGACAGCATCTTCTTCTCTGGCCTCCTCCTCTCCTCCATGGGAAGACCAGTGTTTAGCTCTTTCAGACAGGGGGCGCTCACATCGTCTCACAGGCAAGGGGCAAGAATCATGTTGCGTTCCAGTGCTCATCGGAAACGCGGGCTTCCCAGACGACTAGTTATTTAAAAGTGACCATAAATACTGCGTATACATAATATATAATAAAATACACATTTTTTTCCGGTCAACACACTCACAGTATTAATAATAATTGCACTGCACAATTTGAACTTTTCAAAATAATATCCAAGGTTCATCCAGATTGCATTATGTTCATCCTATTTACGGCTATCTTTCATGCCCAGCTGGAGTTTCTTTTTGCATGCAGTGAGGAAACCGGACTCAATCTCCTTGTATTTTTGCAAAAACTTGGCCAGATTAAGAGGATTCTGATCCTAAAACATTTACCTCACCTCACAAAGAAAAGTAATCCACCGCAGAACTTGATCTTTCAGTCCTTATTAAAATTTTACAAAACAACAAAAACAGGAGGTTATTTGAGTAAACAAATACACCTTAACAGTCAAGAAGTAAATTCAAGGGGAAGAGCACAAATTATTGACCTAAAAGGTGCAAATTGAACCTTAAGCTTATTAAACCTGTACTTATTTGTTATATTAAGATTTCAACCAAAATACAAAAAAGATGATACAATATGAAGAACCAAAACAGAACCAGGACAAAAATAAATGTTTCTTTTAAACAATGGAAATCATTCTGTTCCACATTTTTACATTTGTTTACGATCTGATTTTTAGACTGTTTTTAAAATGACATAGTGAACAGAACAATCGTAATTCCTCATTACAGTTACTCACATTTACCCATATAACAGATACACCTTGTATTTGTTTTTAAATTGTCCTGGCCCTGTTCTTAGTTAACATGCTTTCCCTCTAATTTAAAACCTCCAAATACAGTTTAGAAGGAGATTTTTTGTGCTTTGTACAATATCGGTGGAGTCCGGAGCTCAATGAAACAGTAGAATTTTAAGGCATGCAATTTAATGGATATTCTAATCCCTTGATCATAATAATCTGATAATATTTAATCTATTTATAATTGCTTTAGCTTTCTTCTGTAGCATATAAACCGGATTAGTTAGTTGGTCTTACATGCATTTCCCCATAGCTATACACAGCAGATCCTATATGGAACAGTTTTAAATTAATATGATATATATAATGATTTTTCATTTCGTTATTTTATTATAATAATCACACCTCAAAAAAATCTAATTTCATACATTTTAATGTTTTGTCGGTGCAAACAGTCCCCAAAGTAAGCACTGGGAAAATTAAATTGCGCTGTACCATTATTAGAAAAGGGGGGCGATTTTATTACTGCATTAAGTTTTTCTTGCTTTTCAGCGCTATCTTATCTTTTATTTTTGTAAATTACATGCTGTAGAACATTTAAATATTGGAGCCTCCGCAAAATTTGCCATAACTTGCATTACTGTCGATATAAAGAAAATTTAAAAATCGTCCCATTACTACATTGTGTTTAATGGTGTCGTCTGTCCAGTTGTCGACAGCAGTAGGGCGATATTGAGCGAGATTCTTTGAGAAAGAAGTCGATCCTTTTCTAATTTTTATTTTTTTAAAGTTATTTCTGAATCTGTTTACGACCCATCTTAAGTTATGGCTTCTTCGGATGTTGCGCGGCAGCCGGTTAGTATTTTTTTTAATTTTTTTTTACTCTGTGTTGTCGACAATAAACTTCTTTCTAGACAGTTGAGCAGGGAGTGTCCGAGGCTATCGTTAAGTTAGCTCCTAGCCTGAAAACTTTCAGTTATTACACTTATGGAAAACATTCATGTTTAAACGGGGCAAAGTTTAAAACTCGACAACATATGTATGATGTGCTATCAACACAAGCACTGAACCTTTTTTTAAAAAAAAGATCCCCGGTTATGCCTTTCACTACGGTAAACGGCTGAGAGGGCGCTAGCTGGCTAAGGCTACACTAGCAGTGCTACATTAGTTTCATAGAATCGTTAACGTTAGCTCCGTGATAAGCTTTTGAAAATATGTGTGCAATTCGTGCCTTCCGCAAGATGTATTTGTACGTTGCGGGAGCTTTGTGACACAAATATCATTGATTATTAGCCCTCACAAATCTGAATGAAAGTTGGCGTTTCAACCTCCAGCAATGACAAGGATTCAGAAATAAAGCACAGCACCGCCCACAGAGTTATTAAAGGTTCTTAGTCATAGCATATCTAAATCAGTGCTGCTGACCACCTACACTCGGGAAGTTTCATTAATTTAGACTGGAGAAGGTCTGACAAAGTGGACGACGGTGATATTTAAAGTTATCTCAGGCTTTTGGAAGTTTGGTGGATTTATCTTATTGTCCTATTTAACGTCTTCTAACCGCTTTTGTGCCTCTTTGGCCCACACACAGGCTTTAAAAACCAGATTTATCTAATCAGGCAAAGAATAAAGACAAAAATACGTAAACATCTTGGCTGGACTAGACTACTCGGTGCATTATGTGATTCTGTTTGTTTGTAAGTGCAATATTTTGTGAAATAAGAGAGGAAAAAAAGCATCATAATGTTACAACCCAGCTTTTCCTGTCAAATTTATTCCACAGGATAAAGGAGTCCGGTCCTTGTCTCTTGCTGGCCATGTGGGCTTTGACAGCCTTCCTGACCAGCTTGTCAACAAGTCCATCTGCCAGGGCTTCTGCTTTAATATTCTCTGCATCGGTACTGTGTCGCTCACACATAGATACATAGATGAAACTCTGCATAATGTATGCAGAGTTTCTTTTTGCTGTTGATGATGAGCTAATTAAAAAAAATTTTTTTTTTGGTATTTAGGAAAAAATTAAGACATTTTTTTTAAATTATTTGTCATGTCATTTAGACAGGAGTAGTGGACATTTTTGTTGAACAAATTGACAGGAATAACAGAACATAGACTCTCTCAGAAAGTTTTATTGCCTTTATAAAACGTAGGTAGATTGTCTGTCATTAAATAGTAATAGAAATGCATTGCTAAATTTTATTTTGCATACAAACATTCAGTTAATGATCTCAGTTTGCAGCTCTTAGTCAGGCATTCCTGATGTTAAAGCTCCTGCACACTTAGCTAGAATTAATTGTGACCACAGTTGCATTGCTGGATAAATCTGACTTTCTGGCAGTTATAGTTACAATAAAATTGTACTGAAAAGTTTCTGTTTCAAGTTTAGTTACTAAAGATTGCATCATACGTCTCTTTTGTGCCCCTAGGTGAGACGGGTATAGGCAAGTCTACACTGATGGACACGCTATTTAATACCAACTTTGAGAACTTTGAGTCATCCCACTTTGAACCTCAGGTGAAGCTCCGGGCTCAAACATATGACCTGCAGGAGAGCAACGTCAGACTACGTCTCACTGTGGTCAACACAGTTGGCTTTGGAGACCAGATGAATAAACAAGAGAGGTACGGGGAAGAGCTGAGTAGGTTATTAATGTTGGAGGATTGCGACTGCCGTGAAGTGATTTTACTGTCGTTGTGAACTTGCCAGTTACTGATGATCACTTTATGTATGTCTTTTAGCTACCAGCCTGTGGTGGACTACATTGACAGGCAATTTGAGAGTTATCTCCAGGAGGAGCTAAAAATCAAGCGTTCTCTTCACAACTACCATGACTCACGAGTCCATGCCTGCCTTTACTTCATTTCCCCCTCAGGCCATTCACTCAAATCCCTTGATCTGGTCACCATGAAGAAATTAGACAGCAAGGTAGGAGAAAGGACCACAGTGTCTTCTGCATGTCAGAGGGTATAATAAATGTGTTGTATTTCTCAGTGTCACTGTAATGTAATACTTAAGAAAATCTGTCAGTTTTAAAGTTGTTTTCTTTATGTTTGAAGTAGAAAAAGTAGCAAGTCAAGTTGTTTCACGCATTTTGTGTAATTGATGGCGAAACTTACCTGTGTCTGTGGTTGCAGTGCTACTAAGTAGCATAGTTAATAGCAGGCTTAAGTTTAAAAAAAAAATCTAGCCCAGCAACATTTCAGTCAGGCGGCTCACATTTGAAATGTATTATTGCAGCACAAGAATATAATTGGCGTTGGCATCTAGATATGTTACACTTGTTCATTGGGGAATGATGATGTACTCCAAAGGTTAAAACGTAATTAAAAGGGCATGTTTGGTATTTGATCTGAGGAGAGTCAGGTGTGTTGATGTGTATGTCACAACATACCTTCAAACCTAGTTTGTGCTCACAATTGTTACTTTTGCAAACAGCAGCATTCACCAAAACTGACGTCACAACTATTGGCATGCGCCATGCTGTGGTGTAGTTTGGGCTTGTCGTTTCCCTTTTCGATTCCCTTTTCGACCTGACACACAAATCTATGATCATGTTGGTTTTTAACTACCATTTAAGTAAATATCAGAACAGAAGCTAAGATTCCCGGAATATACAGATGGTTTGAAGAGATTATACGTTTTGGAGGAAAAAACCAAACCAACTTGCTTTTCATGTCTTCTTGTTTTGACTTTTCTACTCTTATGCCAGCACTAATGCCAAGATTTTTTTTTAAAATGATAAATGGCCTGTATTTGTATAGCGCTTTACTTAGTCCCTAAGGACCCCACAGCGCTTCACACTACATTTAGTCATCCACCCATTCACACACTGGTGATGGCAAGCTACATTGTAGCCACAGCTGCCCTGGGGCGCACTGACAGAGGTGAGGCTGCTGGACACTGGCGCCACCGGGCCCTCTGACCACCACCAGTAGGCAACAGGGGAAGTGTCTTGCCCAAGGACACAACGACCGAGACTGCCGGAGCCAGGGCTCGAACCGGCAACCTTCCGATTACAAGACGAACTGCCAACTCTTGAGCCACGATCGCCCTGTGCTGAATTCAGGAGAAAACCTGTCATTCAGGAGAAGTCTGAACTGAGCTGGTTTGCTCCAGGTGCCAATATAAACAATGCCGGGGCTGTGGTGACGTTGCATTTGGTGTGCGTTGACCATAAACCAGGCTTAAGTTGTCTACCTGACCTGGACCACTGCCCTCGGTCCACAACAGGCCAGTGATTACCAATGAGGAAAGGGGCAATAATGCAGTAGACATTCTGTAAGGCACCATTTCATTACAGTTAAAAGGGTAAGACAATGACAAGAATTGTTGTGTGGAGATGAGTAGTAAAAAATAGAATATGATGTAGACCATATACTAAAAGCATTGTAATCTCCGCATTTAGTTTGGAGCTAAAGATGACGAATTGAACATTATAAAAGATACTCTGAAAAATCAGGCCAATGCTGAAGTGCCGTAAACGTTTTATGGCCGCCAGTGGATAATAACTGTGGTTCCAAAAAAGAATTTATAAAAGGTTATCTGAAAACCACCCTCAACTTCCTTTCTTTGTGACCTCAGTAAAACACCTTATTGTTATTTTTAGGTAATCCTGAATAATAAAAAACAAAAGTTAAAAATCTGGTCAAGAGAATTATGGAGGATATGTTCAGTTTCAGATCCTCCTCTTATTACACGCAGTTTCAAAAGACCAAGGAGGTGATGGCAAACGCTGTTCAGCTTAGAACAGGATTTCACAAACCACTGGCTGATGTCACTGTGGTTACATCCATCTTTTGTACTGTCTGTGGATGAAGATGAAGGCTGGCTTAACTTTGATAGCTTTGTCTTCAGTGAACTACAGGGATAACAGGAGATTAATGATGCGTTCATGATGCATTTGCAGGAGATAAATTTCAAACTTGGAAGCGACAACTGCAAAAGGTGCCTTCTTTTAGTGCTTCTTTAGTAGGAATACAGTGTGAAAACATTTAACATGAAGACAGATTATATGTGGTTGTGTGTGGGAGAGATGGTGGGAGTTTCTGTATAAGTTGCTACTGAGGTTGTTTTTATGTCTGACTGCTGGGAGAGGTTCACTGTCCAACTAACTGAACCCCCTTCTATCCATTCCTCTTGAAATGGTTAGAGAGTTTCCCATGCTCCCTGTGTGTAGCAACTTTGTGCTTTTTGTGTGTTTGTGTGGTTTCGCTGCTCTGGAGTGTTGGTAACCCTGGATTTGCGTGTGAAAGGGATAGAAGCAGCACTGGAATGCTGTAATCACCTCACGCACACACACTCGAGTTGTCCTTCTGTGTCAGTGTACAGAACCACACAGAAAGAGCCAATTGTTCAATCTGCAGCAGTGACAGACAGGCAGTCACTCAGACAGCTTTTGGATCAGATCTCTTAAGACTTCTCTGCTGGGGTCAGTGTGTGTGTATTCTGTATGTGTGTATGGGTGTGTGTGGTCTGGCCCCAGAAGCTCGCCCAATGACAACAAGTCATTCCAGGTCCCAGTTTGGTTTGACAACGTGACAGACAGACAGGAATGTGGGACAGCGTGGTGAACTGCTGGGCCAGAAATGACATTCAGAAAACATGGTTTTTATAACACTTAGCAAAAAATAGTTTTAGGAGAAAGAATTTCTGATAAAGAGAGAGACAACAAATACAGTTCCCGTTCTTGTTGAGTGATACTGTTACCAGTCTGATGACAGGATGTATTTAATGTGTCTACATGTACTTTCATGGTATGCTGTGCTGTGAAAACAACTTGTTTTAGCTCAATTAGTGGATGCCTGTGATATCAGGAGTTGCTCTTTTTATTGAAGATAACTTTGTGAATTTAGTGTTTTGAATTTTATATATTGTCTACATGCAGCTTAAAGACAACAGTAGTTGCTGTCATGGTATTTAGTTCTTATTGAGAATAAAAGTCTCTAAATTAATGTGATAGCTGTGATGAAAATACATTTATTTGTTTCTATTTTATATTTTTCAGTATTTATCTGTATATAAATGTCCTTTAGCATACTGAGGGGAAATGCAGTGGTTTGCATGTCTTAGTTCTCAGTGTCATTGAACCATATCAAGCTACTGATATCAGTGCGGCCTTGCATTCTTTAGTGGATTTATAATTTTGTGCATTTGAGGCATTGGATGTTAATGGAGATGAAGGTCTGACTATGAAAATGGAAGCTAAAGTGTGACTCCATCATAACAAAGACATGGTGAAAATATGTTTGATGGTAAACTGGATTATCAGATTATCATTTTGTTTTTAATTATTATTATTATTTTATTTCACAGATGGCATGAAAAGTTATTTTCTGTAGCTGGCATGTATTTGTAAAAAATACTGTCACTATGCTTATCATGAACATTTATCACATCTGTCTGTAGGTGAATATCATTCCAGTGATTGCCAAGGCCGACACAATCAGCAAGAGTGAACTGCACAAGTTCAAGATCAAGATCATGAGTGAGCTGGTCAGCAATGGTGTCCAGATATACCAGTTCCCACTGGATGATGAGACAGTGGCCAAAGTCAACACTACAATGAATGTAAGGAAACACACACACACACAGACTTTTCTCAGATACAGGTTTAGGTGAATGTTTTTACTGGCAGAAATGTTCGAAACATATAATTCAAATTTCAGACACACACCGTGTGTGTTTTGTTTTGTCAAAGGAAACATTTCTGAGGTGTAAAAGGAATCTGTGATTTTAAGTGAGAATATTAGTGTAGGCGTTTGATCTACAACAGCTTTAGTTAAAGTATTTTTCCAAGCTGTGTCTTTTGCTTCAGATGCATGAATCCGTCTTGTATATGATTTTTTTTTTCTTTAAGGGTCATTTGCCATTTGCTGTAGTAGGCAGCACAGAGGAAGTTGCTGTTGGAAACAAGATGGTGAAAGCTCGCCAGTATCCATGGGGTGTAGTGCAAGGTAGGATGAATTACTCTGTTTATGGATTTCTTTAAAGCTTTGGCAGTTCACCTTAACATTTTCCTTTACTGTGGTTTTCACTGGCTACACTTTGTGTCATGCTTGAAACTAGTGCTGGGCGATATGGAAAAAATATTTATCACAAATCAATTATTTTATATCACGATAATGATATATATCACGATATACGACAATTTTACCTTGTTTCCAGTTATTCTCTGGAAAGTTTGACAAATTTCATTGCTCACTTTTCTCCAATTTTAATTTGAAAAGACATTTAACAGAACTGTTACAAATAAGAAACAAACATTTTAGTGCAGCAATATCAATGTATCAAATGAAAACAGCGGCTACTGTGATTTGTTTATGGCCCTGGGACGTTTTCTCATTGTGCGAAAGACTGCTGTATCTTCAGCTGGCTATAGTTCTTCTTTTTCCAGCTTGCTCCCATTGTTTCACAACTTGGTTTAGCTCGGGTTTTCTGGGTTCTTGAGTATTCTTTTTCTTGGACCTTCTGTAGGTGATAGAAGAGATTTGTTGTGTTGCCATCAGGCGCGGGAATAGTTTTATGGCATAGCTTGCAAATGGGCGTCTTCCGCTCTGTCGGTGCTGTTGAACCCGAAATGTAACCAAATCACAGACGTACCCCCTCTTTTCGGTAAAAGTGCTTCTTCTTGGGGTGCTGTGTAGCTGTCTCTGCCTGTTGCATGTCCGGGCATGAAACTGCAACCTGTCGCGCGTCCATCGTTTTGAGTTGCCATAAAGCATCTCGCAAATCCGGGTGCACATAAAGCAGCACCATGTCGCAAAACCACAAGACGGAGTTTCTTTACGAAAAATATAATTTTTTTTTTTATACTTTATTTTCTTGTGCATAAAGTTAGAGTATGTATAGTGACAAGACAACACTAATATATTTGCAACAGGCTATTTAATGATAAATTTTATGTAATAATTTATACAATTAGGTTAGGAACGATAGAAACTATAGAAGACAAATGCACGATAGACACTTTTCTATCGTCCAGGCGATATATATCGTCATATCGCCCAGCACTACTTGAAACTATTTTTTTTTTTTTTAACTTGAAGTTTAGAATGTATTTTATTATGAAGAATAACCCTTTGATTTCTTTGATGTGTGTGTGTCAGTGGAAAATGAGAATCACTGCGACTTTGTTAAGCTGAGGGAGATGCTCATATGCGTAAATATGGAAGACCTGAGAGAGCAGACCCACACTCGGCATTACGAGCTTTACAGACGCTGCAAGCTTGAAGAGCTTGGTTTCAAAGACACAGACTCAGAGTGCAAACCTGTCAGGTATGACGTCACAAACCCATGCATACATCCACAAAATGAGAAAATGCACGGGCATATGACTTACAGCTGAGTTATGTGTGTTGCAGTTTGCAGCAGACGTATGAGGCAAAGCGTCAGGAGTTTCTGGTGGAGCTGCAGAAGAGGGAGGATGAAATGAGGCAGATGTTTGTGCAGAGGGTAAAGGACAAGGAAGCGGAACTAAAGGAGGCTGAAAGAGAGGTATACAGTGCATACATGCAAACTGATGTCCTCACAACACACCTTAAGCAATGTGCTTTTTGCCCCGAGTTTCCTATTCTTTATATTTAATAGACAAATAAAATCTCGCATCAGCTGAAGAGATTAAAGTAAAGTGTTTCCTATTGGAAAAATAAAGTCAGCTTTTCCATTTTTCCCCATTAAAGAAGTCATTTATTTATATTCCGCTTTCAGTTTTATGCTCTATTATAAAAAAAAATTCACTGATGTTTTGTTTTCACCCAATCAGTCTACCTTTCTACACTTTTACATTCAATTTGTTCGACGTGTGAAAGTAAGTATTATGTAATGAACATGTGTTGTCACATCTCATTCTTTCAGCTCCAGAGTCGTTTTGAGCAGCTCAAGCGCCTCCATGCAGAAGAGAAAGCTGCTTTGGAGGAGAAGAAGCGGCTTCTTGATGACGACCTAAGCTCCTTCGGCAAGAGAAAAGCTGCTGCCCAACTCCTGCAGGCCCAGAGCCTCACTGCCAATGGCAAGAAGGACAAAGACCGGAAGAAGTAAGAGAATTCTGCAAATACCAATGCCTGTGCTTTTATGGAATACTGGGGGGCGAGTCATACTGGACATCTGAGTAATGTGTTAGGAATAAATAGATTCCACATTGTTTTTTGGAAATGAAAATTATCAACATACAGACGGCTGAATTCATCAAACCAAAGAAAAAATGATGGCTTAAAATTACAGTTGATTTTTGTGAAGTTATCAAAAAACTCATGACTCCTCGAGTGATGCCACTGACCAGCCAATCGTGGCATGCAGTCTGTAGATGTCATATTTTTAATACCTGCTCAGATTGCTTGGAACCCCGGCTGGTCAGGTACTATTTTAGTATCTGGTACCAGGTACTATGACCTAATGGAAAACCCCTGAAAAGTCGATCTGAGTAGGTAATAATGGAAAAGGAGCTATTGTTGCCTCTTAGTGCTCCTGTTGTTAATTTCATAAACACCTCTGCTCCTTAACTGGCCAGATCAATACCCCAGAAGTTTACCTGGTGTGATGCTATACTTTGATTAAAAAGTGTTCCTTTATACATATATAATCATAATATCATATTGTGAGTAAGCACCCCTGCACAGGTCATTAATTACTTGTTCTCTAAGAGACAGTGCAGATGAAGACATACTCATTGAACTCAAGGGTATCAAATCTGATAACTAATGAGGATGTTTAAGATCTGTGCACATGTAAGATGTTTAAGTTATTGTCACTGATTAACTGCAAACGGGAAATTCTGTAAGTTGCTCATATGTCTCTCTCTTGTTCTTTTTTTCAGTTCTGGTTTCATGTGAAGATTCTCAGTTGTGACCAGCAAAACCGGTGACATTATACCCCACACCCTTTCCACACCCCTGTGGCCAGTTGTAACACTAAAGAAACCGCCCACATAAATCAGTTCAACAAAGTCCAAAATGGGTTTTAAAATGAATCATGTATTTAATTTTTTATCTTTCTAGCAGTGAAGTGGTTCCTGTGAGGTACAATTCACTTTCAGCTTGTCAGCACCATATGTAATAATCCATCACCATTTTTACAGGTTTGTCTAGTGTTTCTGTCATTAAGAGTTGTCAAAAGTGTCACAGGATATTATATTTCCCTGTTTCTTTCTAGTTTTTTATATTCTCTTTGTTTGGTACACCACCTTGATGCTCTAAATCTTCAATCTGAACATACTAGCATTAACTAAAAAAAACCCCCCAAAAACACTGTTAGGAACCTCACACGTTCTCTTGCGGTTGTTCCAAAGGGAACAAATTGGTTCAGAGTGTTTCACTTCTCTGCCGAGGTTTACAGTTAAACGGTTTTCTGAGGAGGGTAAAACAGAGGCTTGGTTTGGGATTAGGTACATGTTACTGTGTATTTTTATACATATATTTTTTGTTTTACTTGCTCTCTTATTTTCATTTTTATTTTATTTTTTTTATATATTGACACAAACCGTTGACGCTTGCAGTCCTGTCTGTATGAGAAGAGCTGACTCACGGGGAAAAAATGCATCACACCGAGTCGCTGTTTGAGGGAGAATTGTATTTCTCTGAAGACTGTATTCTACATATTTCTGTTCATCGCTTTTCGGACTTTTTAACTGTGTGAAACCCTTTCTCAGCAATACTCCAGCATAAACCGCTGCTGGTTTCAATGATTAAAAAAAAAAAAAAAACTTACTGTATTTACACTAGTTAAAGGTAATAGTGCCTTATCTGTATTAAACCTAAAAACTACGTTATCCAGTTTGTGATCACATCCAGGGAAACACATCGATGCCTACTGGATAAATGCTTGCCTGAGACACATTTGTACTACACTTATATTTAAGGAATAAACAGTATTATATGGGAGCTTTTCTTCTTTCTAAATAAATCTTTGTATTTTTATGATGATGGATTGTGTTTGTCTACTTCATTAAAGGCTGGGATGTTTATAGGCAACACATCTACTGGTACAGCGTGAGGTTCAGACTGTGATGTAATGAATGAGGACTGATTTAACCGTACCCACAGTCTGTTTGCACTGGCTTCAAAGATTTGACAGCTACAAACTGAAATGTTATGTCCATGTGTAATGGCATCATTGCAGTCCTGCCAAGGAATTCCCCCAGGATATCTAATTGTGGAGATTATTACACTATTAAATGTACTGTTGGTCTGACATTATACACTGTATTTGGGGGAAAGCATTTCTTTAGCGAGGCCTGTTTTTGCCTCACTAAAGTTTTATTGTTGGTTGCTGACACCACATCTAATCACTGGAATAACACTTTTAAGGCATTTGAACGTTTTCTTTTATACCGTACCCACATCTCCAAGGATCTCACCTGGACGACCAACTGCTCCAAGCTGGTCAAGAAGGCTCACCAGCGCCTCTTCTTCTTGAGGACTCTGAGGAAGAACCACCTTTCCTCAGACACCCTGGTGAACTTCTATCGCTGCACCATTGAGAGCATCCTGACCAACTGTATAACAGTCTGGTACGGGAACTGCTCTGCCTCGGACCGGAAGGCGTTGCAGAGGGTCGTGAAAACTGCCCAGCGCATCGCCGGAGCACCACTTCCTGCCATAAAAGACATCTACAGGAAGCGGTGTCTGAAAAGGGCTGGGAAAATCATCAAAGACCCCAGTCACCCATCACATGAACTCTTCACCCTCCTGCCCTCTGGGAGGCGCCACAGGAGCCTCCGGACTAAGACCACCAGGTACCGGAACAGCTTCTTCCCCACAGCTGTCAGACTCCTGAACTCTGCCTCCTGACATCTGACCCACCTTAACACATGGACTGAACATACACACACCCACAATGGACAACTGTACCCTCAAACACACAATAATAACATTGACTGAACCACCACTCACAACCACTAGCACTTTATATAGCCTCTGTAGGAATTATATCTCACTTAACTGCACTACTGTATAGCTCTGTGTAAATAATCATTCTGTACATTCGATAATCTTTAATCCTACAACTGTTTACAACTTGCATAGTTCACATTTCTGTATAGCTGTATGTCCCAGATTCTGTAAAGTTATTTATTTCATATTCTGTATAGTTTTTCATATTTATATCCTGTTCATAGCCTGTACATAGCTTGTACTCACTACAGCCTGTACATACTTATAGTTATAGAATATTCACAACATACTTCATACCGTGTACATTATAACATACCATAATAGACCCATTTCTGTAATATATTCACATATCTATATTATTGCTAATATATATTGTAATATATCTATATCACTAAAGCACTTCTGGATGGATGCAAACTGCATTTCGTTGCCCTGTACCTGTGCATGTGCAATGACAATAAAGTTGAATTCTATTCTATTCTAATTCTAAAAGAAAAGGAAATGCCTCCATCTGTGTGGTTCAGTTAGAAGAAATGTTAATGTCTACATTTCGTTTTCCTTTTCTCAGAAGATAAGTGGAAGAAGCTCTCCCTTTGCTTTAGAGTAAGATTTAGTAGGTAACAGCAGCTTAACATCTCCCCTACCCACCACTTGCTATATCTGAACACGAACACACACACACACACAAAGGGAGTGCCCTATATTGCCTGATAAAGGACTTGTTCCCTGCAGTGTCTTACCCTACAGCCCTCTTTCCCTTAGTGCGACTCTGGAGCTGGCACACAGACAGGTGGAAAGACAGCTCTGGCGTATAGCAGAGGAATGCTGATCGATTCCTTGCAGGAGCCTGCAGCACCTCACTGGTATAATAAGCTGAGAAGTGGATACCTAGAGGAGAACCATTTCACCCAGGAAAACTGTGGAGAATGGGCACGTGTGTGTGTGTGTGTATATACAGACACCTTCAGCTGCTCTCTAGGAGATTCAGCTCCCAGGTGGGAAGTGATTTTACCCAGTTTTCCTGGAAGAACACAATCTGTGCACTGCAGAAATCTGAAAAATCAAAGAAAAAGGTGCAGCATTCCCTCTCTCTGCTTTAAACGCAGCAGTTTGAGTGTTAGAGTCGAGTTTTTTATGACTGGGTTTACAGCTAAGATAGCTGTCATACACCTGCACTCGCACATGCAGACATTCCCGTACACACCCCTGTCACCTTTTGCCAGTCACTCTAAATGCAAATGGGGGTGATCGCTGGAGACAGGCTCGACTCGTGGAAAGATAGGGTTGTCATTTAAGGGGAGTGCCGCTGACGCTCTGAAATTTACCAATTACACACCTCATCCACGCCAGCGTTGGCTTTTAGAGGCCAAGAGGAAGAAGCTAAGAAAGGAGGAAGATAGAGATTTGAGAATGAGTCAAAGAGACAATGGGGGGGAAGGATAAAAGAGGAAGAACGTCTCCTTTATTCCTAAACACCTCTTCACTTCACACACTTCACTAATGATACGCCGACAACCATACCTGGAGTGTTGCTCCCACAGCTTTTCACAAGATAATTATAATTATAGCAAGATACAATATGACTCTCCAGGATGGATTCTCTAATGGCCAGCTGTGAAATCTTAATGGGCTATACAGGTAATGTCCTTGTTTTTGTACCAGGAGCACATAAATGTGAATTGATTCTGCCACTTCCTCTTTCATGATAATCATAAAGCTGCAGGCAACATGTAGAGAAAAAAACACACTGAACAGCTGTTTTAAAACAAAGGCATTTATTGCGAAAAATGCACTTGACATGAAAAAACAAATCAACCACGGGTCATCAGTACAAGACGATGTATAATGATCACATGGTAGAGAGCGCTGGGCGTGGCCAGCACAGAGCATGACTTCAATGGCACAAAAGGCCTATAAATATTCTGCACAATATAGAATAATATATATACTTTTTTTCGTCCCTCTGTTTCTCTCACTGCTCTGCTGGACTCTTTCCTGGAGAGGCATGAGTATCCATGCTCCACCGAACTGTTTTTTTTAATTTATTTTTTTTAATAAAGTTTCTTTTTTATGTAAAGAGCTACATACAGATGCCTCCTCCCAACCTCTCTCATCACACACACAAACACCCAAGTATCCATAGGAACAAATATGGCCAACATCTAAGTCAAGATGGCAGGGTGACACAGCTCAGGCTTCCTGGAAGGACAAACCAAAATTAACTATTATTATTTCAAATTCATAATCTGAAACAAGCTCAATCGAAACAGGAGCGTCATACAAAATCCAACGATGTGTTCGCGTCCAGTGGGAGCTACCGCTGCTGTTCAAAGCCTGTTCACATTTTCCACAACCAGGAAGCTGAGGCAAACGACAAGCTTACATCACGTAATCAAAACACATGAAGACAGTTTGCAAAAACCAGCGGTTCAAGTTATTTTGCGTAAAGTGACCACCGTGCAGTGGTTTTATTCCTGACTTTTTGACTCTTGTAAACGCTTTCTCCTCACATCACCCACCCCAAAGAAAGAAAAAAAAAAAAAAAAAAAAAGAACAAACCGGGCAAACAAGGACTTGTGCTTAAGTTTGACTCTATAGAAATTAAAGTCCTCAGTTTAGCGGGCATCCAAACAGATCCAAACTTTGCTCAGTGTTTCTTCGGAAACTGTTCTGGGATCCGCTGGATTTCCGTCTTTGTGCGGATTGAAAAGCAAACAGCAAACTTATCACACTGATACAAACAAAACAAAGAGGGAAAGAGGGCACTGATCTACCTAGAAGGAAAAGTAAGAGCGTATACTTGTGTTTGCGTGTGTATTGACATTTGTAGGCACTGGGGTTTGACTGACAGGTTTTGAAGGCCAATGTAGATATGTTCAGATTGAAGTTTCCCATCACAATATCAAAAAATTTGGCGTTTACTTTCCCTTTTGTTTTTTTCAAGGTAAATAAATGGCACTTTTAATCGACTGACCCCAAACGCCCCACTGAAACACATACAAAGATCATAGTCTGGTACACTTGTATAAAATAACATCACATAGACAAAAACGACCAGTTAAACATTAAACGTGTTAAGAATTGAAGCGAGCTTCTTCATATAAGTAATGTTAACGGAAAACAGCCTAGCCCTAGTCTGTATGTGTTGGAAAAAACTTTAATTTAGAGTCCAGTATATTTCTTTTGCTTGTTTTTCAAAATTATATGCCTACTGTTCAGAAAGCACAAGTATCTCACAGCATCAAAAGTATCCGGGAGGGAAAAAAATGGTTTCTAGCGAATTCGACGTTGTAGTCTGATTTAGCATCTGTTTATGTTATGTGCTTTTTTCTTCAAGTATCCACTGATTTCGCTGGAAGGTCTCAGATTTGATCATTCGGTCTGATAATTTGTGGAAAACACGTGACAGTAGCTTCCAAACATTTTGTCCTCTAGAGTTTGTAGAGTTTCCTCTCTGAGGAAGAAAAAAAAAAGACCAAAATGCGACAAGTTTTGTGCCATTTATCTTGTGGATGTTCTTTAAATTAGCTAAAATTGTATGCATCTTCAAAAAAGTGCTCTATAAATATAGATTCTCAGAGCAGTGTAGATACCTTTTTGTATCTACACTGCTCATTTGATCAACAAAATATAGCACAATGTCAGTTCGACTTCAGGGACATCAATCTGTGCAGGTAGGAAGCACGAGGAACCATTGTGGTGCACATGAAAGTGACAGCAAGACAGCCCACCACAAAGGGAATTACAGGAATTATTAAAGGATTTAAAGGTGGTGGCCACAGACCATTCCTCTCTCCTCATTCCTCCTTACTCATTTTTCAGTAGTTTTTATTCTGTCTAGTATCCTTCTCACTACTGGCAGCATGTGACGATACTAGCAGGTTATACTACAAAGGGAGTTTTCTGTGTCTTCTGACTAAATCACCGTGGTAACTTGTTCTGATCACATAAAGTGGTCAGGGTCAGGTTATGTTCAGAGTTTTGGTTTAAAATTGACCGGGAGCTCCACTTTCTTGCTGATTCTTTTATTTACAGCATGTTTTAAGCGGAATGTAAATTGTCTGCAGGGTGAATATGTATTACGTGCGCAAGCTGTTAACATCATGAATGAATCAGAGCGTTAAAGGTTCAGCAGTGCAAACTGGGCATTGGCATGATACATTTATTCATTTGGTGATGCAGAAAATCTATAAATGTTGTTATACTTCACACGAATCTGCTCTTAACTCTCTTTTAGACTTCTGGAACTGCAGCTAAAGAGCGCAGAACACACACCAATCAATAAAATTACTTTTACTTTGTTCTGCTGACAAACTAAAGCAATTTCCATCCAGATGAGCAGACTCAACGTTATGGCATGTCTGTACGTGATCATCCATCATGACACTTTGACACAATTTAGCAAGGATGGCTTAAAACTGATACGTAACTTTGATGTTTAATTGTATCTATTTTAAATTTTCATTGCTCTGTAATTGTTTGGGTTTTATGGAATTAAGCTAAAGCAAAGAAAGCCTGGCTTTGTTGAACTTTGTAGTATATCCCTCTGCTGTGTCTCCCAGCACATCACTGACTGGCATCAGCAGACTACACCAGAATCGGCATGTCAGCTCTTGGTGGCATCATAAAGTTTGCTACGGCATCTTCATGCTCTTTCACATCTTTCACATGTGCTCAGTGTGAACCTGAACCAAAGCAGGTGAAACTGATTCACAATGGTTTGTGCTTCCTAACTGTACAGCATGACGTCCCTGATATTTTATTTACTTTAGTCTGTACTGTGATGATCAAATGTTCCCTTAATGAATGAATTTTTTTGTGAGCAGTGTATTTTTCTTCCCACATAACATGGATGTAGGAAGGAGACTCAACAGTGCTTAAGCCATAAAGGCTCTGTGCTTAGGATCAGGTTAGAGCCAATTAGAAATCTAAGCAGTCAGCCAATGAACAACCCTCGCCTGTGTGTTTAACTCTGCCTCGTTTAAAAAAATAGGTGAGGAAGTGCCTCGTGCCCTGTACCTGTGCTCTTTGACCGCCTCTTTATCTCTGATGTACCGCCGCACACACAGCGAGTGAGTCAGGCTCTGAGTGTTGCTGTGCTTTTGTCTCCGCAAGCAGAAAAACAGGTAGGTGGTTGTGGCAGAACGTAAACCAGGCAAGCCTGCATCTAAACTCTGGATACGAAAGAATCACAGAAGCAGACAGACTACACTTTCACTAAAGCAGAACAAAATTATTTGACACGATCTGAGTAACAAAGTCAATTCTGGCAGTTGCATGATGAAAGTTTGTGTCCTCTGAGTTTCCCCTCTCAGCTATTCTTTCACGAGCATCGAGTCTGTGCAGTTTTGGTTTGGCAACGTTGTCTCAGAATAGATAAAAAACTGTCGAGGAAAAAGCTGAGGAAGAGGAAATACTCTTCGCAATCTTTGTACTTATTTGATGAGAACTGTCAATAATGGAAGCTTTGTTTTTTTTACATTTCAAGCTGACATCTGAAAATTTTTTTTTAGTCATTTCACCCCACCAAAGAAATTTGTGCTTTCTTAAAGAAAAATCATATTTGCGCTTAAAACAAGTATGTCACAAGCAGCAGTGGAAATCCCCTTTGTCAAGTAAATACTGTACATTAGTAAAATACTGTAAATGTAGATATTCTGGAAGGTTGTATCAAATATTACCAAGTGCATTTCTTTTGTTTCTAAACTCATACAGAAGTTCAAAAACAGCATTATAAATACAAATGAATTCTTTAAAGGAGTTTTGGTGTGACTTTGTGTTCCTTTTTACATTCAACAATTCAGCTTAATCCAACTGATGGGGTCTGTTTAAATCAGATGTAATAAAAAAAAAAACTTGAATAAAAATAAGCGGTTCACCATTATGTTATATGATATAGAAATAGAAAAATTAATGACCTAATTTAGACTTTCTGTGACACTGGCTTTTAAATTACAAATCCTGTGACAGACAGCACGGCAACATAAAATATCTATTTCAACATTTTTTAAAAAATGTGATAATGCTACATGCATCGTTAACAAATAATATATCGGGTTGAAAAGAAACATACTGGTCGTAGATTCGACACAGAGATGTGCTTACAATGATTCTGGAGTGTAGGCTTATGTGCTTCCTCATCACCTGGCTGTATGTTCTCACTTCTCAGACAAAGAAAGCACCCGAATTTAAGTTCTGAGGTCTCAGAGGAAAAGCAAAGCTAATGCTTTTTTGAGCTAGTGTTTGCTGGTGGATGATGCCGAGGAGGAGAATTA
The DNA here is from genome assembly GCF_964374335.1 of Astatotilapia calliptera. Taxonomy (NCBI): domain Eukaryota; kingdom Metazoa; phylum Chordata; class Actinopteri; order Cichliformes; family Cichlidae; genus Astatotilapia; species Astatotilapia calliptera. The sequence continues at coordinate 25,184,922 of NC_137437.1, forward strand.
GGAGGCAGGGTTCGTCTTTCTGTGCTCTTTCAGTCTGAGTGCCTTCAGTAGTCAACATCACGGGTCGGGAAACCGAGTCTGATGGAGCCCCTCTGACCCAACACTGGGCGGATAATGGGAAAAGCTGCCCTGCTTCCTGTGTGGCTGAGCTGGTCGAGGCAGGGACGAGCTTTCTTGTACATTATCAGTGTGTATATGTGTTTGTGTGTGTAGATACGTTGGACTGATATGGATTACTATAGCCAACACCAATAATTAATAATTAATAATATAATTTCTTTATGGATTATAAAGTATTCTCATTCTGAATGATATTTTCCAATAGAATCAAAAACATTTTAATTCCAAACAGATTACTTGGCAAATATAAATAACAAAAAAATCTCCTTTGTTTTCAAGGTTAGCCGCCTCTTAAGGCCTTGTTGAGCTTTAATCCAATAAAACAAAGATAAATCTGGGGAACCTAATATCAGCCCAACCTTGGATTTTGTGTGTGTGTTCATGTGTTTTATGACTCAGTAACAGGAACAATGTGTGCATTCATTCGTCCACTTTTTGCAGTTCAGAAGCTCTCGACAAAGCTGCCTGGAAACAGGCCGGTCTGACCCGTCCTCTGCAGAGTGCCTTTGTACCAGCCGTCGTCCCTCTTCTTATGGACGAACACCACGTCTCCCTCCCGCAGCTCGATCTCTGCCTCGCTCTGGGGTGGGTACGGAACCACCACACGATACCTGCCTCACGGAAACACAGAGTAGCAAAGTCAAGATCGCATGCTGGGACGATCCTCCTAACTAAATGATATCAGCCAAATGATCAAAATCTCTGAGCAATGTTTCCAGCTCCTTATTGAATCTATGCAAAGAACATAAATTCTGAAGGCAAAAGGGGGCCAACCAGATACTAGCAAATTGTCAGTGAGTATAAATGTTACAATTTAGATGAGTAGTTAGTCACTGGAATAAACTTAATTTTTTATATTTTGACAATGCCCTCACCCTCTAATAAAATCTACAGTTTCACACACAGGTGCAAAATAGCAGCTCTTTTGAGTGACTGATGAGTCGCTTCTTGTTACAAGAAAAAAAAATCAAACATTTTACCTATAAATTAAACTGTTTCTTTTTTTTTGAGAACCAGAGATTAATTCCACAGTCCCGTTAAATCTTCCCCAGTGAATGATGTTTTTGTAAGTGCGTGATAAGTTGTTGTGATAACCATAGCGCTGATGTTTTGGTGTAATGCTGTCAAACACAGGGGACGAGATTTGTTTTCCTTCTCTGCTTTTTTCTTCGCACAAACAGAATAAGCATCATTCTGTGATAACCAGCGTTCCCATTACACCAGCATCCTGCTGACAGTGATAATTTCATGCTAAATGCATTATTCCCCCTCAACGTCCAGCTGAGGAGTCTTTAAGTGCGTTCCAGCATTTACAGGTTTTTTCTAAGGAGGCACAAAGTGTGTGTTAGTGTGTGTTAGTGTGTGTTCATGGGAAAGAAATGAGTAGGATGGCTTACAGGGAGCTGTCTATGTGTACACAGGCTTTGGCTCTCTTATACACCTCTTGCCTGCCAGTCAAATCAATGCACATTACTGTAAGCAATCTGAGTCTGCCATGCCTGAAAACAGTCGACCACGCCAGGCAAGTGGCTATCCGGTCAGACGAGAGCGTCTTTCAGTGCTGGAAATTCAACACTTTCCTCTTGAAGTCAACATTGCTATAGAGAGTAGAGCTCATTTATTTATGCTTTGAGCACTGAAATGCTTGATGTCAAACCTAAGGAAACATTTACAGTCTGTAGAGGACACCGTTTTATTGCTTAAAACCTTTGCTTAGTAAAGTAATCAAAAGTTTAGTTACATTACTTTAGTGTTGTAAATAACATAGAAATGCAATAAGCGATGCAATTTAGCTAAGAAGGTAACCAGTGTTTTGTAACCTCTTCTATTTCACAGGTAACACTCCTAACACTGTCTGTGTTTCACCATAGTATTGCGATGTGTTCTTATCAACACTTAAGCTCACATATCGCAGTAAGTGTAGAACAACTAACATAGATGGCAGCATATATAACAAAAAACTACCACCTCAAGAGAAACCCGGTATTACATATCTCTTTGTGGGAATGCAGCACCAACTGGTCATGAAGGCACCTCTGGAGAGGCTCCCAGCTTTGTTTTCATCCATTGTCTGCTTATGGTTTATTATCCCGCACTCTCACAACATTTGATGCCAAAATTGCTTAAACTTGTCAGAAAATATTTGCTGTCATTTCCAGCTGGTCAGAATGTTCGTTTACTCGCAGTATTTACGATATTGTCAGTGTTCTGCGCTCGCACATATCCAAATATTACCTTGTCTAACTTTTTAATCACTCTGGAGAGAAACAATATAACGGATTTGTTTGAGGAATATTGCATCGCCTGCAGCCTTGTTCTGCACAGTGACAATAAACTTGTGCTTGAGCCAAGTTCATAAAAGCATCACCTCGGCCTGCAAGCGTGTTTGTTTATCTGTGTTTATCAAGCGGCAACCTCTGGGGCTGGAAAATAAAGCCAACATGGAAGTGCCAAACACTCCTTGAAGGCTGGCATTAAAACCAAATAACCCACATGTTAAAATGCCCGGATACACAGCAGAATTTAACATATTCTGGCACAAAAAAAAAGGGTTTTGTCTTTAGAGCCAATATTCCTTTTCATGAAAACTGCAGAGGTTGTGAATTTTGGCCATGTGGCTGCTTTAAGTGACAGGCGCTCAAAGAGTTTGAGCATCTGCCTGTTACTTGATCCCTCTCTCAATCAAGTTGGTGGTATTGGTGTCTTCTGCAGAGTTTTTGATGTCTGTGTCTATACAAACTATGGATTCAGCTTGAGAACCAGGCTTACTTTTATTGACTGATAATTTTTTACTCCACCTCTCATCCAAACATCCAATCCAAACCACTCTCTCAAACATACAAATGTTAAGCTCGTAACAGCAGGTGGCTAAATCCACCTGTTGTGTACAGACTATTTAAGTGTGCGCGTGTGTGTTTTCATGTGTCTGTGTGCCCACCTCTCTCTGGACAGGGGTTTGGGTTCAGGTCGGAGGACCATCAGAGCATTGCCAGCACGTGTTGCCGGGGGTGACATGGGGAAGTTGGTATCCAGGGAACCGGACTTTCTGTGCAGAGGCTCCAGCCCAATTGCCCCCGCCATGTCGCTCTCGATTGGACAGGAACCGGCTCGTCCTTGCGACGCCATCGGACAGGAACCTGAGCGGGCGTGGTGGTGATGGTGGTGCACGGGGTCGGTAGCCACGGCGCCTTGACCAGTGGGGTCATGGGTGGGTGGGGAGGATGGGGGTGAGCGAGGTTTCTTCTTTGCTGCGGCGCCCGATAAGAGTTTTAATAAACCTCCTGCTTTCCTCTCCTTCTGAATACAGAGGCATGAAGAAAAAGATGCAGGGGAGGATGGAGGGATAGAATAAGGGAGGAACAAGAAAACAAATAACTCAGAGCTAGTAAGGGTCATCGTTTTTCTATATAAAGGTATATTTCGGAAGGCCTTTCTTGATAAGAAACTAATAAAAGTGATGTTGTAAAAAAAACAGGTCAGGAGGGTATTGTTTGTTTCCTATAACTAAATAACAAATACATTATAACATGGAGAAATACAGAAAACAATAGCGATGGCAAAACAACGCAAGCTTTACAAGTGTCAGAAAATTTCAGGTATGATTTACAACACATTAAATATTTTTATGCATACTGCTTTGCTGCCTCTTATGTTGGAAAGGAAAGAAGAGTATCTATCAAAATATTCCAGTTACAATATTTAGTGTAACTAAAGTGTGGTCAAAAGTTTAGATACATGTTTACTTGGGCATGAATGTCGTGGCTTTTAATGAATTCTTTGAACCATTCTTTTTCCAAAGAGGAATGATTGTACAGCATACAACTTGTAACTTTAAAGTTTAAATGTAACTATTTTGGATCCACTCCACAGGCTCAAATATATTCATACACCAGCAGTCTCCCAGTCATGGCAGGCTTGAGCCTTTGTGGTTCCTGGGTTGTCCGTCAGCATCCTAACCAACGTCATCTCATCTGAGGGTAACAATCTGGATCTTCTTCCGGACTTTAGCAAAGTGGTGAAACAACCAAAGTTAATAGGCCTTGATCTTGTCAAGTTAACACACATTGTAAAATCTTCAGCACTGCTTATTAAAAGATTTAAGAGCATGTATGTATATATTTGAACCTCTATGTATACCTTTTACCCTATCTAGATTAGATAATATCCATAATAAATAAAAAATTGTGCCCCAAAATTCTTGTTTTTCAAAGTAATCAAAGCTGTATGATCTACAATTATTCCCCCCTGGGAAAAAAACAGTTCAAAGAAATGATTAAAAGCCTCAAATGACCACGGCATTCAGACCCATGATGAGTGTAACTTCTGAGCACAACTGTACCAGTCTACCAAGCTATGATTGACAGTTTTACAGGTGTCCCAGTGACAGCAAGCCAAAAGTAAAACTACCATTGTTCTTAGTTAACTAATATTACTGTTAATTTTTTCTTTATTAATCACTATGAAGTATTTTGTGTAAGTCTGGAATACATTGAAAACGCAGCTCGAGTCTTCTTTCCTGCATTAGCATGCCTTACACTCATGACTTAGAAAGAAGGAACCAGTGGATATGTGAGATTGTTAAGAAATCTGTGTTCACAGTGTGAATGCCCGTGTTACACTGAGTGCTAACTGAGGAAAGTGGTTGGGTATGTGGTCTTCAAGCTGATTACACATGCAGCTGACTATGGTGTATTGATTATAGAGCAAGCGTTTCTTAATGGTGTCTGTGAAGGCAGATTCATGCCTTTTCATACAGGCTTCACTGTGATTGATCATGGACGTGCTTGGCAATATTGTCCATTCAGCTCATACAGCTTGCTGTGATTTCACACCCTTAATCATGATGACACGAATCAATAGTAAGCATGTCTGAGCATGATTTCAGCTGTTTTGGAGACGCACACAGAGAATTCACATTGGCTCTACCTCTGTCTCACCTATTTTGGTTGCTAGATCTATCATCAGATCTTTCTACGTATACATATATCTATATATATATATATCTACATATCTATAGATATCTATCTATATCTATCTATCTATATATCTATTTATATCTATATCTATATATATGTGTATATATATGTATGTATATATGTATTAATCTGGCATTTACTTGCTTGGGCTATACCTACACCTTTTTTTTTCTAACACTGAATTCAAAAATGAGAATTCAAGCTAATTTTAAAAGGTTTAATATCTTCTACAAACCGGTATATGAAAACTCTAACTTACACATACAAAATGTATAAGGTGCCACTTCTCTCTAGTATCGTGCTACATTCTTCTAATTATATGCGTAATACCTTTTAACTGTTTAAAATTATGAAACACCAGACAAAGGTTTAGCTTTTGACCTCCTTTCTTGACTCTGTTTATTGCTTTCAGTACTCTCACTTTTGACAGTGAATCACACAAAGACGTGTTCTTTGTCGTTAAACTGAAACTACAAAAAAAAAGCGACATTGAAATTCAATTCTAAGAAAAAAGTCACTTTTTCAAAAAGTTATTCATGAGGTTTCGAGTTATTTTTCATCACTTTTATTCCAACTCAAATGATTTCTCTGGACTCTACATAAGCTATTGAGCATGCTATAGTATACAGCTGATTAGCTATTGTGTAGCCTGTTACTGAAATTGAACTGAACCTTGACATAATAATAACGATATTAACAATAAGCTGTAATGGCATCAGAAACAAGAGCAGTTCCAGACTGGAATAAGTAAAACTAAAAATTTACTTGACAAAGGACATGAACTGAGTCCTTGGATAAGAAGAAGAAGACGATCTGTGAACATATGTCCAACTCTACCATCTTTCAATGCAGAATAATGAACAAATGTTAAAAAAAGAGTCATCCCAAAAATTGCTAAAACAGTTTGAGATCCAGAGCAAATCCTGCTAACAAGCAGACAAACAAAAACAGAGAAACCAAACTAATCATGTTTCCTTAGGGAGACTACACTTCTTCCATGTAATTGAAATTTAAGATATCGCTGTCTATATATCTGAATTCTGCTCACTGGCCCTTGTGATAGTTCTGCCCAGCTGTCACAGTAAATTTGCAAGCCTTTGCAGATGGCTTTACAATACTGTCGTCTACTGAACCAGGCTTGACGGAAAACCTGCCTGTTCTGCATGAAGTTGTGAAAACTAGAAGCCGTCATTAAATATGGAGGGCGATAAGAGTAATGATCTGTCACAGAGAAATAGCCAGAACACAACACTTTCGGGAGGATTACTTCTTCTTACTAATTATAACTAATGAGCACAAAACTGCATTGAAATGTGTGCTCAAGCAAAGAAACGAACAAGCAAAAATACTAGTTAAAAAGGCACTTATGTCAAAACTTTGTTCATCTTGGCTTGTTTGTTTCCTGCATGAAATACACCTACTTTGGCTGGTCAATAACTTAATTTGGACAGTTTAAAAAGATCATTTGTTCAGGTGTAAATGGCTTCCTGTGACAGTCTGTAAATTAAACTCTGTTCCTTTCGTGAAAGCAAACGTGTAGAGCATGTCATTGTTTAAACTTAAATCTAAACAGGGTCGAACATGCTAACCTTTAAAACTGCTGTCTAACTGGAGTTTCTGAAATTGAATCCATTAACTCTGAAAACAACCAGCATAGTATTCATCTACACAACAGCTTATTCAACCTAGGGTCAAAGGGGGCTATCATTAGCAAAAAAAGGCTAAAAAAAAGGTGGTGTATACCCTAGACGTATTTTCAGACCACCTCTAACATCCACATTTATGGCCAACTTAGAATCACCAGTTAAAATAACATGCATCTGCAGAGGCCTTGTGGGAATAACGCAGGCCCAATGAGAACACGCAAACTCCACACAAGAACGGCCCCATCGACCAGGAGGTCCACACCAGGAACCTTTTGCTGTGGTCAAAATTGCAAATAATCCCGAGTTGCAGCCCTCAGATAAATTCAATTATTACATCTTGGACAACCAAATTCCATTAGTGATGATTGAGTGTTTTGATGATAACTGTATTAAAATAACTGATAAAATGAAGCAAAACAAAAAAGGAGACCAATAATAATTCAGTCCTAATGACCAAACTTATTATGGAGGTGGGATGGTTAGAAAAAAGTGCTTGGGAAAGCATTAGGGGAGGCTGTAAAACACTTTGACTCAGCAGACCCACTGCAGAAAATGAACCGCATAACCTGCTCCTACACTCAGAGAAGCAGCGCTTTAGGGATGTGCATTCCTCTAAATAAAGACATATGTTTTTTTCTTGTTAGATGCCTAAAAAAATACTGCTCACCTTTCTTTATTTCCCAGCCTTCTTTAAAAATAAAAGTGCTCACTGTCTGGATAACATACAGCTGTCTCGAGTGTACTCTGGCATGGTATAACACGCATAAGATGTTGCACGGCTTTGGCAACACAGGTTTTCTTCCTTTTCATGCAAATGCAGATTGTCTGGAATCTAATTTGGGAGAGCGAGGGTGAAAAAATAAAGATTAAAGAGATAGAAGAAGAATGGAAGGATGGAGGAAAAAAGGAAAAGAAGTCAGAATGGGAAAGAGGTAGAGAAGAGGGAGAAAAAGAAGAAGGTCAACAGTGGGTGGGAAAGAAATACAGGGGGCAGGATAGAGAGAACAGAGAGGTTCAGGCATAGAGATAGAGGGAGGGAGGCGGGAGTGAAATGGCACAAAAAGTGAATAATCACTCCCTCTCTTCTTTCATCTGCTGGCTTAAAGGCTTAATCTGCCTCCTGCGAGTGTGTGCGCTCATCTGTGTGTGCGTCTGTTTGCACGAGTGTGTCGAGCCCCTGGTGTTCTTCCAAAACGAACCACGAGGGGGCAGCAGCTACTCGCATTTAATCGCTTGTGACTCTGCCGTCCAGTCTGTGATTTGCACAGTATGTAAATAAATACCGTTGATGCCCGTGTGTGAGTGAACTTGTGTTACACTTTAAATGTGAGAAAGCTGTGTTAAAGTCGCAGTGTTTTTAACTTCACTTCTAAAAGTAGGCACCATGGAGATCGGGGTTGATAGAAGTAATGCACTGGATGCCACTTTCTGTCCACCCACAGAGCTAATTACTCTGCCATTTTATTCACCCACGCTCAACACTCTGCTTAGGTTTAAAAAAAAGAAGTAAAATTGAGAAAGATTAATCAGGAAATTTTAAGAATGAACATCTCCTTCATATTCATATATCTTATTTAGTTTGGTGTCCTTGTTTTCCCTAGTCATAGCTGTCGCTTTAAGGACAAAAGAGCCTCTGGGTATAAGGATCAAGGTTCCAACATGATTTAATGACACCACTATACAGCTAAATGTGAGACTTATTTACAATCAATCTCCAAAGTGTTTCAAGGCATTTTCAGACTTCATGCAATCACTTCTGACAGCCTTTTTCTTGGCGGTTGGCCTGTGAGGGCAGGCCTCTTGGAAGTGGTGTACAAATGCATTTCAGTGTCCGGCGTGATATGCGTCTGTAATGCTGGCTTGCACTGTAGACAGTGTGTCGAACAGAGATTACCCTAAACTGCGTCTGGCAGAGAGTTATCATAGCTGCTTCATCATTTCCTCTGTAACAAAGTCTGTGCAGCCTCACCGCCACGCTGATTTCATACCTGATGTTTCAGCTGTGCCAATGCAACCGCGAACGAGCCAAGTACAAAAGGATAGTGTCATATAATGGGACAAAAGATGTCAATACCCAGTTTTTTAACCAATAATAATTAGGTTGTAACAAGCCCGTTTGTCTTCGGAAAAAAGAAGAATTATCTGGCTTTCCTCTGAAATTTTAATCAGCATTTAGATGATAAATGGATGTTACAACTACAGAAAAATCCATACTGAGAGGCTCTTTTGGGATCAGAGACAGCTCAGAAAGGATGTTTAAGCCAGGTGATCAGTTAAAAGCTGAGAAAAATCTCCTTAAACCCTCCAAATATATGATTTTAGGAGGGTGGTGCAGAGGTGAGCTTGGGTCTGTACATGTACCTGTGTGTGCACAGGGAACTGTGCTTGTTTGGCAAATGGTGATTTGAAACTGACCGTAGACGTGGGTGTGAAAGTGTAGTTGTCATTTTAGCTATCTGTCTAGGTTCTACTGCGCCTCTGGTCCTATATCAGCTGGGATAGGCTCCAGGCCCCCTAAGAAAACTGTAAATTGGTTAAGTTGTTAAGAGAAGACCATAGTGTGTATAATTTTAGTGATAAAAGGCAGCATTCTTTAAAATCATAATGAAATAAAGGATGTCATAAATAGCCATTTTAAATGAATTACAGGTAGTTGTAATATATTTATTAGTATGTGGAACACAAACTCCTAACAAAAAATGAGAGGCATTTCATCTATGAGTGTGACAGTGTCAACAAGGCCTCTGCCTGCTGTTCCATAGTCAATGAGCTGTTTGTCAGCTAGCCACGTAGTTAGATTAGCTGTCCCAGACAGTGAAGCCAACAGTGAGGCAAATGGAGCTGAGACAGATGTGAGCTTTCGGTGCCATCATTCACTGTCAAAGCAGCCCGACTTAACATCCACAGCTTTAACGCTGCGGTTCTTATAACATATAGGATGGCACTCAGCGTTTGTGCCAGCTGCCTGGGTGAATGACACTTACCGAGGAAGAGGACATACACAGCACAGATTTCACACCTACTTAGCTGTGAAAGGTGAAAGACAAAACACATTTTCTCCTCGCGTGGTGTGAACATTAATTAAACTATATGTGATGAGTATTAATAGGAGGAGTATAATGTCTGGAGACATAAAAGTAGAAGTGGCACCAATTACTTGTTCCCTCAGTTACTATCCGTGTAAATGAGAAGAGCTGGGCGGTCTGAAATGAGGGAATTTAGGTGCAGGCAAAATACGCAAACTGACAGATGAGTTTTGCCATGTTGAATTTCCAGCCGTGAAAAACGATTCTGTGAACATTTTCATTAATAATTTTGGCAATTCTGGTATATTTTTCTGTGTTCATGTCCATAGATCTGAAATATTCTTGCCCTGATATAAATACAGTCATTTATAGTTATTTTATGATTAAGAGGTGTGACTTTCATTTCTCATAGAACCTAATTCCCACAAAACAGTTCAGTTTTGTGATTATATATGTGAAGAAAATAATGAAAGCCATATTGTAATGTAAGACATCCAATTATTCCATTAGAGGAAAAGTCCTTGTGGCTGTAATTTCACAAAATCCAATAATTTTTTTTCAAAATCTGATGGCAAATGTTTGTACAAAAAGACAAATATTGAAGCAAGCTAATAATATTTGCTCTCTGCTGCAAAGTGTCTTCAGAATTATCAGCGAGAATGAGCCTCACCTTCTCTGCTTTGGGCGCGAGGACGCCTTGGGCTGTGGTGTGTGAGGGGCCCGGCGATGGCGGTTGCAGTGGACTGGCTGACTCTCCGTTGAGGAGCACCGCGGACACGTTCGGAGGCGTGAGGCAGGAGAGAGGGGAGGAGAGGGGGAGGATGGGGCGCGAAGCCGGGGAAGAGAGGGGCGAGGGCCCTAAGCTGGGTCCCGGAGATACCATGGAGAGAGGACGACCTGATTGGCCAGGGCAGCGCGACGGGGAGGAGCTCTGAGAACGAAGGGGAGATATGGCCACCGTGGGGCGTTCCGGGCTTGCAGCAGAGGGACTGTGGACTGGAAGACACAAAGATGCAGTGTGGATTAGTATAAATGAGCGGCCTTCACTGACTGCAGCCGTCACTCGGTATTAGGCCCTGGAGGGAACAAATCAGTGGTTTGACATTGAGTCTCACTGAATAATCACTTAATATTGCAGGAGAGGGCTGGTTTTAAAATTGTGTCTCGGAAATAATAGGTCTGCCTGTATCTGTAAGCAGTTAGCATCATTATTACTTTCAAAGTCATCTTAGCTTGTTTAAGATGTACCCGTGCTACCTCACCCCTCTGTCTCCTGATACTCCTCATATACTGGCTAACACTAAATTACTTGATACACTATTGTGTCCAAGGCTCTGGTGCAATTTGCACAGGATAGAAAACATAGACACAGTACAGTCAGCCGATTGTCAACACCCATGTTGGTGCAAATATGCAAAGAAGTTGTAACCACTTTAGTTCCTACATGAGAAGTCTTCCAAACCTGCAAGTTTATAATGTCTGTTTAGAAACCAACTTGTCCAACAGCTAAGATAATAGTCATTATAATGCATTACTTCATGCATTTATAATTGTATTAATTAAATTTATAATGTAGGAAATGCAATTTAACACTATTAGGGCTGAGTTTGTTTCTCGTGAGAATAAAAGTGCACAAATATACAATTCCACGACAACATTCAGGCAAGCACGTGAGTGTGTTTGTGTATGCATGTGCACGCACAAATGGACACATATGGTTGCTAGCCACCTGCTCTTCTACACTGCAGAACAGAGGCAGAAATCCACAGAGAGGTGTACCGGTCATGTGAAAAACCCCAAAATGCCAGAGCTATGCGCATACTTTCTTTTGTAATTGAGAACAGATGCGTGTGTGTGCATGTTCGTGTGCGTGCGTGCGTTTGTGTGCGCATATATGCGAGAGGGAGCGCAAGAGAGGGAGAGAAAAACAGAGCGAAAGGAGAAGCTCTGTCATTACGCCTCCATAAAACAAAAAGCACAGTGATGTCATTCAGCTGTGTGTTTTGTGAGTCTGTGTGTTCACTTGTGTGTACGTATGTACGTGGGAGTGCTCGTGTGTGTATGTGTGTTATTCTTGGCTGTCTCCTCACAGTGTGTACTCTTTAGCTTCCCAAATGAAACACTCACCATTATTTTCTCAAAGGGAGAAAGCAAAGATTCAAAGAGAGATCAAGGCTGATGTGTCGTATGGACACTGCTGTCTGTTTGTGTGTGTGTGTGTTTCTGGGAACTGTGTATAAGGGTGCTTCTGGCAAAAGCAGTAACACTGCATGATCAGAGTGCTTAGAAATGTCTGTGTTGTGTGCAGAAGTCCAGTGTCTTTATGTGTGAGTGCATGTAGTAACACTGACATTGTGCTAAATTATCCAGCTGAGGTACAATGTGTTCTTGTACAGCCTCTCTGAACATAAACTCCCATCTTTAGTGTTGTTCCTTAAGGTTTATGGGGTAAAATGCAATGATTGAGTGTATGTGTATGATGCACATTAAATAATGTCCCACGGTCACAAGTTTTTTCTAAATTTAACAAAAATGTTTTAGTGTCTATATTTAGGTTTTGCTGCTTTACTGAGGACTGCAACCGGTTGCAATCAACATGCTGCAGATACAGACAATATGATTGTTGGAAATGCATTATATTTACCCCACAGCATACCCTCTGGGCCATTTTATTAGGTATACCTATTCAGCTGCTTGTTATCTAATCTGGCAATCACGTGCAGGCAACTCAGTGCATTTAGGCTTGTAGACGTGGCAAAAACAACCTGATGAAGTTCAAACTGAACATCCAAATGGGGAAGAAAGGTGATTTAAGAGACTCTCAACCAAACTCCCTGAGAGAAACTATCCAGTGAGGGGTGGTTTTGCAGGTGCCAGAGATCAGACGAGCAAGACCAGATGGCTTCAAGACGACAGGATAGCAACAGTAACTCAACAAACTACAGGTTTCAACCAAGGTATACAGAAGAGCATCTCAGAAGGCACAACATGGCAAACCTTGAAACAGAATACTTTCAAGCAAAAGACCAGAGAGGGGCATCATTCAAACCCCACAGACTACTAGGATGACATGTCCTTCCTTCTGATTGGCTGCTTTCAGCGGGATAATGTGCCACGTCACAGAGCTTACATAATTTCAAACAGATTTCTTGAACATGACAACGGGTTAACTGTACTCAAATGGCATCTCCAGACACAATTTGTCATTCCAATACAGCACTTTGAGACAGGGTGAAACAGGAGATTCACACCAAGTCTGTCCAGTCGACAAATCTGCAGCAAGTGTGTGATGCTTTCATGTCAATGTGGACCAAAATCTCACCTTGTTGAAGCTATGCCACGAAGAACTGAGTTCGTTCTAAAGGCAAAGGGGGAACCAACCTAATACTCGCAAGGCATACCTAATAAAGATGATGAGCGTATTTTATGAATGTATTAAAGCGAAGCAGGGTTATAAAAAGAAACCTTGGTTATCATGTTGACTAATAAAAAATTCACCAGCTGTTAAATCAGGGTTTTTCTCTGTCTGGTTTGGGAAAACCTGGGTGGATATGTGCACTTTGTTCATCATTAGTGCACAACTGCTTGCCAGCACAATATACTTTAAAAGCCAAGTGTGCACATACCTTTGGATATTTTGTCTATGTGAACAATACTAACTGGGTTTCATTTATTTAGGCACATTTTTCTTGTTTGCTTTTATTTAGCTGCTACCAAAAACAATCAGCACATGACTAACAACATGGAAGAAGCTGAAGATTAAAGAGGTTACTTGTAAAACTGCATATGGTAGCTACTTGAATTAATGACTGTTCAATATTCTGTAATCAAAGACTACGGGGCAACAATGCTATAGCACCCCAAATAATCTGGACTTGGCTCCTTTAAGGCTGGAGGCTGCTGAGCAGTTTTACTGAAGCACATTAAAACTGTAAAAATACTGCACATCCCCGTATGATTTCTTTTTACTGAATATTTCTTTGCAGCAAAGATCCAGTCATCTGTCATTTAAAGAGGCTTTAATGTTTCCCCTTCTCCTGCGGAAAACCTTATTCTTTGTTTCTCAGAAGTATACGTCAATTTTGGAATAACTGATTTATCATCAAAGTAAAATCTTTTACCAATCATAGAACATACTGCCTGTGTCAGTTTGTTAGTCAGACCTTTGCGTTTTGCTAACTCTGAATTTGAAACTAACAGTCCTATTAGCCTGAAATCTGTAATGCTGCAAAGTAAAGTTTTTAAAGCATATTACAAAAACCCATGCATGATATTTTTCAGGATCTCCTTTGCTGTTACCCTGCATTAAAGAAAAATATACATGCGATTAAAGCAATACATCTATGTGATACTCTAGGTAACTGAAAAAAAAAAGACTTTTTCTCTGTGTCACAACATCCCACCTGGATGCAGTAGCCTTAACCTGGCCTGGCAGGCTAGGCTCAGTACAGCTGCTTTTACGAAATGAAGGGGAACGACACTGTTATGCTCTCTTCCGTGCTGTATATAGACCTTTTTCTGGCTTATAAATTGTTCCATAATGAAGAAAGGTGGTTTAGAATAGAATAGAAGAGAATAGAATAGAATAGAACAGCTCTTGTCATTATGACAAGCTAACAAAAGCACAAGAAAACAGATATGATAGTCTACTTTAATTGTTATATTTGGGTTTAGTACATTAAAATCCAATTAGTAATTTTTTCTCACAAGAGGAAAACTTGTGCAAAACTTTTGACCAAGTAGAAATATATAGATTTAAAATGTTTCTGCTCACCCAGCTGCATTGAGGTGCGTGCTTGGTTGGTATGCTGGCTGGAGCGCAGGCAGTTTTTCAGCTGGGCGGCAGCAGTTTGTGGCGAAGAGGCGGGACTGATGCTGTTAACAGCGTTGGCTGAGTTTACCAGTGGGGTGCCAGGACGGGACGAAGAGGGCCCCGGGGATCCTGGAGACGAGGGGTCTAAGATTTTACTTGCCACCTGACTGCAGCCACTTCCTCCTCCTGGGCTGGACAAACACGAGCTCCGAGTAGCACCAACTCCAAATGGAGCCCTTCAACGAAAAAAGGTGAAAGCGATATAGACTTTTTATTAAATTTATTTTATCATTTAATTACAACTGCTTTCTACTGTACTTGTGACCATTAACATTTACTGCTCTGAAAACATCAGTCTCTTTCAATACAGTGACTTTTCTTCTAGTGCCACATTAAGATTCATTTCAGTGGTTTAGAGTAAAAACTGTTGAACATATTGCCTTGAAATTTGATGTACCACTGGCCCCTGACAGTCCTCTTCTGTTTATTTGCTCAGTAACTCAAATACCCATTTAATGCTAAGTAGCAAATCGGAGCTTGAAAACCTAAACTTTAATGTGGTCAACTCCAGCTGTGTATTCATCTCAAGCTGACGTGAGAAAGTAGCTTTACAATCCAAGACCAGAAGCCATCTCCATGTATAAAAATAAGATGGAGATAGCTTCTGGTTTGAAAAGTAAAGCCAGTGTGGAAGGGCCCTAAACATACAACCATTGCAAAGGAAAATCTGATTGGACAGATTTACCCAATGATATATTAGTTTAGTTAACATCCTTTTTATGGTCTCTAGCTATAGTCTTCTTTAACACAGCATGGTGTTTGCATTGTAAGTTAGCCATATTTAAAGTAAAAACAGAAAAAAAATGAGGGATAAGTCTTTAAAAATGGCTACCCCAGTCCTTACCAACCTGCAGCAACTCTGGGAACTAATTCTGGCCTTCTGGTGAACGATAAATGCAACTAGTTAACAGATAACAGATTTGCCCTTTTTACTAATTTATCACGGTTAATTGCCATATTATCAGAAATTAATTGCATTCAAATGCAAATGTGATCCCATTCAGATTTAAACTGATAGACTGGTAGCAGATTGATAGTGAATGCAGTTTTATCTTATTGCATCAAAGTCACTTTAAAGACAGCAGCTGACTACAAGTGGTTGCAGACCTGGTCCCTTTCTTTGAAGCAACCATTTCAAAGGCAACAAGACTTTAAGTTCATTGCATGCAGTCACAGTAATTTAGTCATGCTGCGGTCTCTAACCACTGCTTTCCCTAGTGAGACCGTAGCACAATGGGGAATATAACTGAAAAAACAAACATCATATCATACTTAATAAGCGACCGAGACAATAAACTCATCAGGAGTTATGTTAAATGTTAATTATGAGCCAGTACTGAATCCAAAATTAAAATTTGCAAGCTTCCCTGTCAGTACTATTACCCTCTGTCAAAGTGAAAAATTCCAGTACTATTATCTGACCGGTGGATCAGCACGAGAAAGTGTCCTGCTGTAACATATATGGCGTTGCAGACTGCTCATGTTTCTGTCTGCAGAGTGCTGAATGGCAGAACAGTGAGCTGAACATTATTGACGCAGCGGTATTCACACACTTATGGTTGCCCATCGACTTCCCGTCAGACACATACAGAGTTATGGCTTTCTCTCCCTGTGTGTGTTTTTGCCAAAAGAAACTGCAAAGTTATCCACTGTTTCTTCGACACACTAAATTCAACTGCTTAAAGTGTGTGCTGGGTTTAACTCAGGTCTTTTAGCAGGCGTTTTTGGCCTTACTTATGAGTAAGTTTGAAGATTTCATACAAAAGAGGATTTTTTTCCCCCCAGTATGAGTTCAAGATCGGAAATGAATCCGGCAACACAACAATCAAAAGGCTTCTTGGGAGTCTTATGTTTAATCACATGCATTTGTTATGTATACTCACGGTTTGCATTAACCAGGATAATGAATTCCACAACAAATATGCAAATATTCAAAGTGAAATTTAAATTTGCCAGTATGGGCCACCTGTGTAGCTCTAAAATAAACATGCATTTATGTGTTTGATCAAGTCAGTGTGTTTCTGTGTGCATATCTTTGGCAGCTTCTCATTATCATACTGAGAAATTTCTGAGCTGCACTGCAGACAAAGGGGGGTGGGGGGTAGGGGGGGGTGTAAGGAGGGAGGAAGGCAGAGAGGGAGAGAGTATGCTTGCGTAAAAATAACAAATTGCCTCTCATTTGATTACTCGCCCATCCTGTCTTTCTCTCTTTCTCTCTTCTTGGGATTGCATAATTGCAAAATGTGAAGCAGCCATTCATATCCACTGGAGAAGGACACCTGCTGTTTTTGCACCCGTTTCATGTCTTTGTATCATTTTCTTTTGCTTTCTCTTCCTTCTTCTCTCTCCTGCTCCTCCTCCTCCTCACTCTGTCAATTTCTCTTTCAGCCATCTTCTGTTTGAATTTCTTTCCATAATTCACGCCCTTCTTCACCTTTTCCTTTGTCAAACCCATTCTATTCCCTTTCAACCGTTTTCTTCTCCTCTCACATTTTGCTTCCCTCCATTCGCTTTCCCTGTTTATCCTGCATAGCCTCATCATGCTCTCCAGCTTCTCATTACCTTCCTCTCTCTCATTTTTTTGGCTCTCTTTTCTTCCATTACTGTTACTGTGCCTTGCTTTCATTTTCTTCTCTCCTTTTTCTTGACTGCATCATGGAGCGGAATACAGATGAGATATAAAGCAACTGAAAACGTTTTAATGCATATGGGAATAATGAGGGTAATTAAGTTGCAAAATATTTCAGCACACCATTTTTACTGGTTTATTTGTTTTGGACAGCTACGAGAAGTAGCTGTACTACTAAGTAACGACGAGGATGGTAATTATAATAATGACGACAGTCGCAATGATCTACGGTGAGGCTGCGGAAGCCAAACACTAGAACGGCAGAGCCAGTAGTGTCGGACTGGTTAAATTTTATGATGTATTTAATTTAATCTTCATGTAACAACATTGAATTGATTAAGAATGGATTAGATCAAGATTAAGACATTTTTGCACTACACTTTGTTTCTTCTTGTCTTCACAGCAATATACAGTTTCGCTCCTAGCAATGGCTTCCCAGATCATACTTCTGGTAAATGTGCTGGCTCGACCTAATCATTTTGGTGGTTTTTGTAGCCACGTTGGAGATAATATGCACAGATTGCACCTTTCTCCAACTAAAGCCCCCCAAAATTACCTTTTTGGGTATGCCTTTGTGACGAGAGGCAGGCTGAGTGCAGAAAAACACATGTGCAATTGCCATGCCATAATACCGGGCAAATTGCACATTTCAGTCTGCAACTAAGTAATGACTGCAAAAAAATTACACAGTAAATTACAACAACTATGTTGATGCTACCATTCACATTGCCTTTGTGAGAGGACAAAATTGGGGTGTGCGTCTGATTTGATTGCAATGCTGGGTACATTAAAAAAAATAAGAGGGCAAAAAGGCTTTAACAGGGCATAAAGAGATTAAAAATTTAACTCATGTGCCCTCTGCTTATACTGTGGAGAAATTCAGTTGAACTTACTTGTCCATCTTCGGTGAACGAGATTAACTGTACTCTAAGCTTCATCACCACAGCTGATATGATTGGCAGTCATAATAAGAGCTAGTGGAATTCTCTAAAAGCTAAGGTGCTTTAATTGTACCTTTATTACTTCTTTAAGGCCCAGCATAACTAAGACTAATTCAAAAATCAAACATAATGCACCATTTGGGTGTTCGTGAAAACAAGCCATCACCAGGTAAATGACCACTTTTACCAATATGTTGAACCCACAAGTGCACTATAAACTTTATGCTGTCATAAAATCTGCTTGTTAAGTAATTGTTGTCTTGTATGCAGCTCTTTGTACTGTGGATTTAGAAAAGATTATAGGCTCTATTAAA
This sequence comes from Astatotilapia calliptera, assembly GCF_964374335.1. NCBI lineage: Eukaryota > Metazoa > Chordata > Actinopteri > Cichliformes > Cichlidae > Astatotilapia > Astatotilapia calliptera. Next base: position 25,203,447 of record NC_137437.1, read on the forward strand.
TTGATGAAAGTGAAGTTGATGTAGCACAGCATAAGATACTTTTATTGCCTTTTACTTCAGTCACAGAAGCTGAAAGCCTTGCCTTAATAAAGGCTAGACTTCAAATGGATTTTCCACTCAGCAGGAAGAGAAAATATAAATGGACACAAGGGTGAGTATCAAGTCTCGATGTGACAACCATTTCATTTCACTTTACTGTTTTGCTTTTCAGCTTTGGTAATGAAGTAAAAATGCTCAGTGTGGGGTCCCAGTTTATTTAGCTTACATCAAACAACAAGGTAAGAACACCCGGGGTGGGTATCTCTGTTATCTGTCTTCAGAACACTGTAGTTTTACCACAGCAGACAAGTGGATGGATGGACACATCTCAACAACATCTGTCATTGCATAACTAAGTTGCCAAGTGTTCATGCAGTGGTAGTTCTTTCACTATTTAACCACATGCATGCAGTACTTTCCGCTCTCACCTGGACACAGGAGTGACATAGTTTCCCGGGAAGACGCCAGAGGCAGCAGTTCTCAGTGACGTGCCTTTGAACCATCCGTCTTGACACTTCTCTGTCACCCGATACATCTCCCCTTTTCTAAGCTCCAGCTCGTCAGCCTTCTGGGGTTTGTAGGCATATAATGCCAGGTATCTGAGAAAGAAAAGTGACAAGCTGCATTGCAAAAGCGAGTCATATAATAACAATATTTAACTCTAAAGGAAATCTTGAACAACTGTTCACCTAATTATAAACTCCCACTGGACATCTTCTTCTTAAAGCATGCATGTGGATTACTCCGAGTGAACAGCAGCAATTCAATCTTTTAATAAGGCAGTGCTGTTTGGTCCTTCCACTATAAATCCCCTGTTTTTGCTGTATATTTCATGTCTGTGTATTACTGTCTCCTTTAGAAATAGAGGGAAGGAGTGGGACTGCAAACACGAACAGTTGTCAACTACTGGTTTAAGTGAGACTATGATTATCACCCTAACACTGCAAATAAATATATACATGTACAGCATGTATAATGTTTTACTCCAAAAGTTGATTCTGTTCATCTGGATGTAGCGTTTTCAGTGGGAGAAACATTTCATCACTCATCCAAGTGACTTCTTCAGTCTCAGCTGACTGCAGGTTTCCCCAGTCTTATAAATAGTGCATTTTATGAAGGAACTGAACTCCCAGCCCATTGTTCCTTCAGTGGTGCTAGTTTCAGTCATTATGTAAATGCATCGTCAATGTTTTACCTTTACTTATCCACTAATGTGTCTAAGAATTAATTCTGTAATGCAGTTGTACAGTTGTTGAATACTAAATAAGAAAGAATATATTTAGACAGATCTTACAATAGCTTCAATTTACTGTTATGACAATTTGAACTATAAGACAACAAAAACACTGTTAAAAAAAAGAAAACATCAAAAGACGCAACACCTTTTTTGCATACTTCCTATTTTTACAGGACAACACTTTTTTTCTGTCTGAAGGACCAGTGTGACCACTAGAGGTGAATGGTACACTTTGCCATACGTGTCTTGGTTTATGTGTTTACACACACATTTATTGATCAGTGTAGTATTTTGAAATGTCCTAAATGTGACTGTATATTGAGTTTTGTGGGTTCCACAACTACTACATATACATGATATCCCGGTACCGGTGCTGGAGTGCACTCATAGTTGTGTGGTGCCAGATTCCAACAGAAGACGATAATACCAGAAAGTAAACAAGTACTATATATGCTGCCTTCCCGTTTCCATGGTAACAGATGTAGGGACTGTCTTCAGTCTCCCCATGGCAACAGGAACAGTTGCCAGGTCAAGAGGAAAACGTCCGACCTCATCAGTAGTATGAACTCACTCCGGATGCACGTGTGCATATTGTGTGTGTGTTTGTGTGTGTGCGTGAGAGAGCGCACGTCTGAGTGTGTACCTACTACTTGGAAAGTGATATTATTAAATCTGACAATGTTGCTGTATTTGGCTCACATCCTGCAGGAAGGACACCGGTTAATAGTAAACAGCACACACACAGGCCATCGCACACACGCGCATACACACACGCGAACTTCTACTTCTATACAAGTGAAGATCTTCACTGGTGTAATGTTGTTCTTGGCACAAATGTATGGGTTTCTTTTTTAACACAATGTCTTTGTTATTTGTTTGAAGAATGATTTATAGTAATAATAAAACAAACAAGCAGATACAAGTAAATCCTACAAAATAATACAATAAAAAAAACAAAACCCCTAAATGTCCCAATTCCCAAACACTGACACTTTAAAAGTTATACCAAAGTAAACACTTTTGCTGTGGTTTACACTAAATAGTCAGTTTTTCTGTTCGAGCCCAAAGCTTTAGAAATTCAAACTTTTACAAATCTCTTTTTTTTACCCTGAAAAAATAACGCTATTATCTTTTTGTAATTTGAAAGAATATTGAGTTTCATTAATGTCTGTCCATTGTTATTATACCATAGTTCTAATTCTAACCTTGTATGGCGCGCAGACTAAGCAGGTGTCCTCACTTTCCAAAAATATCCACACCCTCAAGGTCTCACTCTCAAAATTGGTCCATGCAGCAATGGAAGCACAAGAGAACAATCACATGCTCACCTTGAAGAGACCTTTATTTTCCTAGTTAATTTGTTTGTAGGTTAGTTATGTGGTAAAACTAGGTTAGCAGTGGCACTTCCCCAGGACTGCTGACCACCTAAATTTTTCCAAAGGATTCAATGTAGTTTTTTGTGTTTGTGTAAAGCTAAAGTCTCCAACTGCAGCAATAAATTACTTTATCATGCACATCCTAATGCATAACACCTCTTTTTATGTTGCAATGCATGCAATGTTAGTGTGATAGTCATAGTCTCACTTTTTATGTCATAATCTTTATGACAGAAATCTTTTTTGTGTGCATCTCTCATCCCTCTTAACATGGTCATTTTAATGAAATAACAAAAACCTGTACAGTAAAATGCTGTTAAGAGCCTTGTTACGAAACACTGACGTAAGCATCGCACAAGTGAGGAAATAGCATAACAGAGGTGCAATTTTCCTGTCTGGGGAGAATTTCATCATTGACCAGTGGAGGAGCGAATGTGCAGAGGTGGTGGAACACGGCCAATATCTCAGAGCACAACAAAGGAAATATTTTTAACGCTGCCAACAGGCGGCTTGTGAAATCAAGCTTGGATCTGAGTCGCACGTATGCTGTGATAAACAGAATGGGCAGGTGGAAAAAAGAGAAAAGAAAGTCACAGCTGGGTGAACTCACAGCACTGAGGCATACTCACATGTTGAGTGGGAGCTGAACCTTGGCATGGGCCAGCAGCTCAGAGGTTATGGATGCCACTTTGGGGGGCACCAGCACCCCTGCCAAGGAGGGAGAGGGACCTGGGGGAGACGCATCCTAAAGAAATGCAGAAAGATATACAATGAAAATGCCTACAACCCACATGCAGATTTACAGTATACATGCTGGGTATTATTCACAGAATACAAACTGAACCCACGTCTAAATACAACCAGAGGCAGTATTTGCAAGAGCAATGCGTCTCTAGTGAAATGCTGTAAATAAGAGGAATGATTTTATTTACATGGAACTGGACGAGTAGGTGATTGGGGAATAAGTTATTAAATCTAGAGTAACAGAGTGACTGAAGTGAACTCTGGTTTGTGAAATGCAAGCAATGCCTTAGAGGTGAAACCAAGGAATCAGCAGGGGCAATACACTGGCTGATATTAGTTCCCCGCAGATATATTACATGCCAAGCAACGTATTTGTTGACTGCTGTTTAACTAGAAAATGCACAAAAAATCCAAGTGATTTTCACTATACACTTTTTAAATACAAAACAAGCATAGTACTTGTACATAATGGGGCCACATTACATCTAATCAAGTATTTTCTTATGTTCAAACAAACTGATTTTCCCTGATATAAAAGATCTGCTGCGTTCTGTAATTATGGGGTCTGTGTACATCACAGCGTTCGCATGCACCTGGATGCGTGCAGCCGCTCTGGGGTCAGAGGAGCTGATGAGGACTGGGTGGGAGATCTCCATGCTGTGTCTGTTGTTGAGCTGGGCAGCCCTCTGGCTGACGGATAGAGCGGTAAACGAATGGCGCTTCTTGGCGTTCTTCTTTCCTTCGCCTCTCCGATGGCCAAAGCCGTTTCCATTAGACGGGGACGCGCTTGGGGAGGGCCCGGAAGAGCAGGGGCCCAACGGGGCCGGCTCAGAGCTCGGACCCGGTGCATTAGCTGGTATAGGTTTGTCAATCTCCATCAACTGCTTGGCTGTTTCATTTAACTGCGAGGAGAGCAGAGGAGAGGAGAGGGGGAGGGAACTATGAGAGAGAAGACGTTCAGGTGTTCGATTTCAGACCTGAGTGGTTCAAGTACATCTCCAGTACATTCAAGTGTGTTTGTGTGGCTCTCTTGCTGCTTGTTCTTGCTGGCAGCTTTTCAGACCAGCAGCACAAGAATCATCACTTACAACAGCAGGTCTGGTGAGACTCCCTCTGTGTAACACTTTGACAGTAGCTCAAACACACAGATACTCAAATAACCCACAGAAAGGTGAGCATTCACTTTGCTTGCCAGAGTTTACTCCTTTTCTTCTCACCAATAGATGGTCTTGTACATGTTTCAAACATTTATTTACAGAGTATTTCCAGGAAAAACATTTTTTTGGGGGGGTAAGACACAATCAGCCTGATTCACTAAACAGGGGACTGACCTGCAGAGTTTGGGGGCCACCTCCAAATAGCGCTCATAGGTGTCGTTAGCTGGGTGATTTACAAAAGCTGTGTTGTTTTCTAAACAGGTGCAGTCGGCTCATTTCAATATAAAGCACAAAAAATGAGACATGCTGCTTTTTGGTGTTAAATATTGGAACAATTAGCAGGAAATTATGTGCACAGTAAATCACTTACTTTGCTCTATTGATTTAAAAATTATCCTCCCTATAATTTGCACCTTGAAAAAGGAATTCCCAGAAATACGTATACAACACGGTTAGTGGCATAACCCCAGTTTCCACCTCTTACACGCAATCTTGACACTGCACTCTTTTGTAAATACCATTTTTCTGTTGTTTTGGTAAAACATCCTTTTAAGACATGGCAAAAATGAATGAATCCAAAGCCTCATTAACTGGGTGATTAAAAAAAAAGGTTGGCTCTGTGACTCTAACATCTGGTCAGAGCTCTGGATTTTAATAATGTGTCAATTTTATTTATTCATTTTTTTCAACCAGAAATCGATGAGAAAGAAACACCTACTTTATTTTTTTTAACTTTAAGGTAGAAGAGCTCACACTATCGGTGCAGGTTGTGGTCTGTTTACAGACAGTGTGATTTACCGGCAGAGGAGAAGATGCATCATTTTGTTGAGGTAAAGAAGGAAAATAATTCGAAAAAAATAAGCCAATAAATTACGAGTGCAAAGTATCAAATTCCAGGTTCCCTTACAGCTGATAAATAATTTTACTTATTAAATCCTGATTTATAACAGTTACACATGCGATACACTATATAATAGAAGTATTAGACGTCTAAATTATGGATCGCTGTGCTGGGAAAAAGCACCAGTATAGGAGGTAAAAGCACCTCTGTAAATCTAATCAATCTTGATTATTTGTGGTCAGGCACTGACCTGCAACAAGAAGTTTGTTGGTGTAGTCCTGATCATTGCCGTTTCCTACTGTACTCAGTATGCATCATATTATCAAGGAAAGAGCAAAATGTGTTTATCAACATAAAAAAGTAGTGAAAATATGAGAATGAGTGTTCCATAGAAATTGAATTATGTTATGTTATTATCTGTAATACTTACCAAGCGTTGGAAAACCCCCTATATGAACTAATCTGATTGTGTTTTCTGTGGACGTGAGCACATATTTGATTGCAAATGGGATTACTGAAAGGAACAATTTGTATTTTTTGACCACTATGGAGCTCTGAGGTAGTTTAAGCTGGCAGTGAAGTTGTTTTACTGTCACACGTTGCTTGTACAATCCAATTAGTCATCCAAGCAATCGTTACAAGAACCTGCCGCTCATTAATTCTTCTTACTCCGGTGCTTACGCTGCTTCTCTTTGTTACTGAAGTATCTGTTGCTTGCAATTCAACCTCCCTTCGCCTCACTCAGACAGAAACCCTGCAGCTTTTACATAAATACTATATACGCATTATGACCTGAGTATTTCACTTTTGTTACCTCAGTGAAAGTCTAACATTTCCGCTTCACATTTTTCTTCAGTGTTAAGCAAGGGTCTTTAAAGTGCTGCCTGCAGGCCAATGGCAGCCTATTGTTACATGCTGTGCAGCCTGCAAGCATGCCAAAGAAAGACTGTACATGTACATGTAGTTCATCGGCACTTCATGCCAAATTAAGGTATGACTTGGCACAGAACAAGACCAAAGGAACAACTCCTTTCAATTTTAACTCTTGTATTCTAGTCATCAAAGCAGACTGAATATTTATAAGTTTGAAATATACAGCTGGGCTCAGAAATATCTATGAAGCAGTGAGTTTCTAACAATAAATGTCTGAACAGAGAGATGACATATAAGCTAACGCATCTGATACATTAACAGACATCATCAACTTTGGCATCCTCCAACAAATTCCCTGAGCAACCCCTGGAGAGATATGTGTGGTATATAAGTGTGTGTGTGTTGGAGAGAGAGACTCAGACAAAGTGTGTACAGGGCCGCCCTGTCTGGGTTCAGTGTTGGTGATGTTGCATTTCCATTTTAATAGATATGCTAATCAAAGCCAAATCATATGCTAATGAGCATGATGGATTGATGCTGCAGATATAACTCAGTTTGCTCTCATGAGGTTGACTAGAGGACACACACACACACACACAGTCAGGAATTCATCCAACACTTTCACTAAGTGACTTACACAAACACATTCCAGTTACTGTCTGTGAATGCAACAACTGGACGGATACACAGACGCACATACATTTTCAGCTGTTCCACTGAAAATGGCGCATTAAATGACAGAGGGTGCATGTCGGTGTGTGTGTCTGTGCGTGTTTGAGTGAAAGTGACAGAGCCAGAGAAAAGAGAGCGAAGTTTTGATAGGCGCAGTTCTTCATTTGGTGCTTTTGGCTGAATGAAATCTCCAAGGTCATCTATTATGTGTTGAGCTAACTGTAACGTGTACCTTTTGGAGAGTCAGTTCCTCTCTAGGGGTAATACTGAGACTCGAGCTGATGAGCTGATATCTGCACTGCGAAAGGGTAAGCCAGCAGGACACTTGCATGTACTAGCACAAGCACACACACACAGACACACACACACACGCAGAGAACTGGTGGCAGACATGTGCCAACTTCCTTTTGCTGCAGGGATACATAAAAGTGGAAACTCTCCACAACAAAAACAGAACAAAACAAAGGAAGTCCCAATATGTCTCCCGTTACCATCATTAAACTTAAATCAGTCATTGTCATTTAGCACAAACTTATGCACACTGAGCTCACATCTACCTGAAACCACATCAGCTCCTTCAGCTCCTGCTGCAAACTTACACAACACAGACCAGCCCGCTCATTATATATCCACTCAAAGTCATGTCGGGTACAGTATATTCAAATGCAAAGCATATCTACTCCTTTACATCATCCACCCTACTGTTCTCAAACATTTAACCCCCCCAAAAAACCCAGGCACATCCAATAAATCCACCCAAACTTACCGAATCAAACGAATCACAAATTTAACGATACATTTCCTGCAGTCAGTAAAATTAGATAGTTTCTGTCCTCTTGTTTTAATTCTCTTTTCAATACAGTTGAGATTAGAAATAGAGATGTGGTGATGCAAACTCTTGCATAAGCTCTGAAAGACCTACAGACATTATCAGATAACACGTATATAATGAAAAATTAATTATTTTGGCATGGCTCTTAACACGTGAAATGTACTGACATGAAAAGATTAGAGCACCCGGCTCTGCACGGCTTCCCATGCAATTAAATGAATAGTTTAAAAGAATAGTGTCAAAAAATAACACCCTTTCCCTTTAGGGGAGATCTACTAATGCAGAGGGCCCCAACAAAAAACTCAAAGCTTTCTGGCAAAAAAAATGTTGATACAACTTTTGGTGCAAATTGGTGCAACATCAACCAGCAATGCAAGTGATCTGGAAGTGGTATTTACTTCATATCCAGTAGGGCTGCCACGATTTGTCGACTAGTCACGATTACGTCGACTATCAAAATCGTCGACGACTGATTTAATAGTCGACGCGTCGTTTGAAACTTTGTACGATCACAAAAGACGCAGGAATAAGTGGCAGGATTTAAGAGTGTAATAACGGACTGAAACAGAAGATGGCAGCATTGCATGTACAAGGATGTCAGCTACCGTTAAACCCCGAAGAAGAAGAAGAAGAAGAAGAAGAAGAAGAAGCAGCTGTGTCCCAGAATTCATAGCGCGGCCCAGCGCAGTTTCCAACAATGGCGGCAGCTAGTTAGTTTTAATGTTACTCTTATTATTCTTTCTGGGTCACAAAATAAACGTTTAACATATTTTCAGGCGAGAATGTAGCTGTGCAAACCTCAAATATCTGCTCAGTTTATCAAGACACCGCATATTTTCAAAAGCGCTCCGACGTTTTCGGAGACATCTGTTACCCACTAGCTCGTTAGCGAGCCGGGGGCTAGGCTCACTAGCGCCGTGAGAACACCGGACTCCCCGCAAATCGTTTTCAAACCCACCGCCGTCTTTCGCTACTCAGGTTAAATATATATGAGTCACTTAGATAACTTAAAATGTTATTGTTTGGCTTTTTTTTTAGTATTTTATTTGTTCCTGAGTAAATCGGTTTGTCTGAGATTAAAGTTATAGTTTTTACACAGCTGAATAAACGTCAAGCAGACAGCTGATTATCAGAAGTGTGAGATGCTCCAGAATATACTCCAGTGTCCTGTTATATTTTAGATAGCAAGGAGTTTATTAATCTTCACCGAAACAATCTGCAAATTGTCTTTATTTTTAGTTAGCACAGACCTTAAACACTTAAAGCTGTAAGCTAATGATAGTTATATAAGAGCAGATGCTGCTGGTGCAATAAGCTGTACGTTTTACGTCTAATGGATGATGATCTGATTAGTCGACTAATCGCAAAAATAATCGGTGACTAGTCGACTATCAAAATAATCGTTTGTGGCAGCCCTAATATCCAGTAGGGCAGACACACAGGGATCTTAGTATACTAAGTCAGCTCATGTCTGGCATTAGAATCTATCTCCGCACGGTTCTTGAGTAACCTATGATTGAACCTCACCTTCCCGCCTCTGTATGTGAAAACACAAGCATATTATTTCTGTTTGTCAAGCTCAAATAACAGAGTCACGCACAGGTCAACATTTGCAAATGCACACTCTATCTGTATAGTATAACAGACTTCAAGAACCAACCTCTTACCCACAATTATTTCCAAGCAAATCTAAACCAGCTGTGACCCTTTAATACAAGTACCCGAGATATTAAACACATCCACCTCAAACCGCTTCATTTTTACTAAACACTTTGATGACACCATTTTTAATTCACTCTAAGCTTCTTTTTAAAAAAATCTGCTTTCTGTTATCACAAAAAGTTACCACAAATCCCAGTAATATCTGTTAGAACCCAACAATATGATCTAAATGGGCTGTAATTTTTTCTTGAGCAAGCGGCCAACAGCCTTATGCCTTATACAAATAGCTAATGACAAGCTGTGGGTAATCAAGCAAGTGCAGGACTCTGCCAGACGCACTGCTGCTTTGCACCTGCAGTAGGCACGCCACTTGAGTAGAAGGTCCTTTTAAGTGGCTCGCAATGATGTAGCAACTGCAAAAACAATTTGCCCATATGTGGCTCACCCCACCTCTCAATGAGGTCTGAGTGATGGGATGTTATTGCATCTTTGTTGCATTAAAATCTGGAGCTGTCTACTTATGATTGGATCACTCAAAATTAATGTTAATACCTGGTCTGAACAGGGCCACAGATCGGCAGAGGCTCCAGCTGGGTCCTCCTTATTGGCTTTTAAATGATGACACACACATGCGCGTGCGCACGCACACACATCAAGCACTCACACGTCTGCTCGCACGTCGTCAACATGCCCCTGCACCCCCACTGTGTGAGAGTGATGGAGAGGGCTAAATTATTGATGCATCTCGATCTAATAGGAACCCCTGTGCGTGCGGGTGCGTGTGTGTGTGTGTGTGTATCCCAACACGACTCAGCCTATGGCTTAATCACCATCACCTAAGAGAGTCCTTTTCTAGAGTTGTTAGCTAATTTCAAGGACATTGTGTGTGTGAGATTGTGTGGCCAAGAGTACAAGCATGAGTAGGCTGCAAACCCAGACATAGAGAAAAAATGAAAAATGATTCAGAGAGCAGTATGATTAAAGTTTAGAGAAAAAACACACCACTGATTTCATATACACATGTATATGGATCCTGATTGTAACACATGTGCTGTGTTGTACTACTAAGTGTTTTATATAATATGTGCTTTATTCAGCAAGAAAAAGCAATATAATGTATAAAAGCAGCATATAGGATGACTCCATCCTACAGCGACTTGCCTCTAATCTGTGCATTAAAAATCTGCTTTGACTTTATAAAGAAGACAATGCAGCTACTACACTGCAGCTGAACTCCTGGCACTCCCGCTGTTTTGAAAATCACACACACAAAAGCTCTTTGTAGTGTGGGTGAATCTCCTGTCATTTCTGAAGACTTCATCATTTGTTTTGGACAGGTCATGCGAGAATCAGCGTTTTTACAAATTTGTGGTGTCGTAGAGATAAAAAATTGCAAACACACTTGCTTCGGAACTGTTATTTTAATCCAAACCAGAGTTCTGAATCCTTTTTAATTTTACAGCACAAAGGCCCACAAAGGCATTGGACATGTCATGCAATACCATGCTGAAAAAGACGGATAAACAGAGCGATGCTTTTAAGTTTCTTTGAATTTAGTACACTGAATGAATGGTTATTAATACAGAAAGAGAGAAAACAGAAGTCCTTGTTTGTGCCCCCAACTGATTTGTACCTAACATAACAGAAACTCTAGGTACGCTTCACACAGGAACATCGAGGTACCTTTGACTTAGTCTACATTTTGGATTCTCTGGTTCGCTCTCGCTTTTTATCACTTAAGTTCCACTGTGTCACACTGTGTAGATTGTCATCCATGCCTTCATTTAATCACATCTGGATTACTGTTTACTTGTCTAAGCAAGGCTTCCTTTGAACGTCTCCAAGTTGTTCCAACGCCGCTGCAAGCCTTCTGACTAAGTCTTCTGACTAAGTCTTCTAAATACTCACATATCACACTGTTGCTAAATCAGTTGCTCTGGCTCCCCATCAACTTCAGACTTCACTTTAAGTGAAAATGACTTGACTTTTATAGCTCTGCGTGGACAAACACTGCCATACAACAGTGAACTTTTACATCCATACATCCCCAGCAGGTCCCTGAGGTCATGTGATCAGGACCTGCTGGCTATACAGCGTACGTGACTGTGAAATAAAGGAGACAGAGCTTATGCAACAGTGGCGCCACCGAACTCTGGAACGCTCTCGCTCTGAGTCTGAGATCTGTGGACTTGGTGATCTCTTTTAAAAGGCAGCTAAAAACTCTGCCTGTTTTTCAGCTTTGTTTTTGGCTAACACTTTAGTCTTAGGTTTTTATTATTGTTGTTGGAAAGCACTTATTCATCTTGAAAGGTGCTATATCAATAAAATTTTACTAACTTGTTTAAAAAAAGACATTAAGTAGAAATGAATGGATGTTTTCAGAAAGTACTTGGATTTCTTTAAACTTTGGTGGTTTTTACGCAAATATTTTAATTGTCTGGCCCAGTAAGTCTCTTGTGGTCGAGCTAAAATAAGGCCGACTGCCTTGCCTGAGAGGAAAGGGTCACTGCAAATCAATACAAAGCTGTGGTGGCGCAGCCCCTCACTAAGACACTTAAATTTGTCACCCGTCTGAAAGTGGTCAAGCCTTAACATCCTGATATGGAAGCATAATGTGGAATCTCAATGCGGAAACAGCATGATTAATGGAGAATAATGAACACACAATATGCCTCCTTTCAGAGTGAAATCCCAGCGTTAATTAATATTAATGCTGGAGGCTTTACAACATTTCATTAATCAGCCAAGAACATGTAGCCATCTCCTCTCACATCCTAACTTTAGAGTGAGCACACACTCCGTGTGTCCCTGCTCTCTGCACTTATGGTAGTGAGGTTATTAAAACCAAAGAAAATAAATAATAGATTACTCATTACCACTGGCAGTGAATTTCGACAAGAGATATGCTTTCACTAAGTACAGAGAACAAAGTGCAGCTGTGCTAAAGAAGAATAGAGTTAATGACTACAGTAGTAGCAGTACCTTTGGTAAAATTTATAACTGAATCGGAATGCAATTTAGTTGAAACCTACTTGGTATCAAGAAACAATAATTTAGTAAAGGTGAACATATTCAGCTTTTTTACTGGCGACTATACTGATTTATCCTCCGCTCGCTAACAAATCTGAACCAGTCAACTTCTTTCTTTAACATGGAAAGCTTCTACTTGTCAGTTTTCGGCACATTCCACAGTAGAGACAGCGTTTTATCACTCTTTCAGTGGACACATGCAAAACTAACTTTTGAAGCCTTCATCAAGTGTTTGATAAAAGGAGATCGCATTTTCTTCCTCTTCTCTTAAAAGTAGCAATGTAGCAATGACAATAGATGTGACAGTGGATGTTTTGCTACAGCATCATCGACACTTCTGCAGTGGGTTTGTGTTTGTATGCCATTTTACCTCCACATAAAGAATTGGGAAGATGCCAATCTTGTCTCCCAGCATGCCTTCTGCCCAGTTCTCATCTACTCGCCTGATTACTGTCAGCACCTCATCCTGGGGAGAGAGGAAATGAGTGAAGCTACAAACACACTCAAGTATACACCGTATACCACACTTCCAGAACAATAGACATTTAACTACTTTTGATATGCTGCAGAAAAAACAAAGTTTATTTGTTCTGCCTTTGCATATAAAGCGTTTATGCATAATGACGTGACTTTTTTTAAAACATGGGCTGCTTATGAAAGCATGATCAAATTATTCCAAGTGATGCCTTGCTACCTTGTTGAGGTCCCTGAAAATATATTTAATAAATGGCAAATCAACATTTTTCAAGGCTGTTTATGTTTATGTTGGAACGGCAACTCAGGACTGATACAATTCCAGCACGACACACTGGCATCCTTGCAAGCCACTGCATATTAACTACAAACTGTAACCCTTTTCAGTGACTGCAAGCAGGCTACTGAATTCAAATTACTTGAGCTGCTCCCATTTCAAATGTAAAATGCGAGCTAAAAATGAGCTAAATATGACACTCTGCAGAAATATTTAAAATGACTGCCTTAGGGCAAAGTTAAGGTGAATACTGATGCATCTGTTTTTCCTTTTTTTCTACATCTGCGTGCCCAACCCAAACCAACTTTACATCGATCAACAATCGTGTATATAACAACAAAAACCAACAATTTGATGTCAGTTTACATACTGGTTACCAGTAAATATGTACCTTTGTGTACACTTCCATCTCTACATTGTGCATATGATATAATATCACATGTAATATAATAAATATATGATGTTTTTCCCTCTGCTTCTCCTCTCCTCACATAAAGGTCTTGGTTAGACCATTATGGGATGGCAGTGATAATGCCAGCAAATGACTCTGTATTAGTCATACTGAGTAATTACCTCTCACACTGAGAAAACAATATCACACACACTGGTTCTGCATGACAACACGCATACAGAACTCCACGGGGGCACGTGTCTCTGTGTGAATTATGGTCTTGCATGATTTTTAGTTGTTAACCTGTTGATTAGTTTAACCCTAAAAATCAAAATAATGTGATGCCCCAGCATTATCTGTTCTCCTGGATGCAGAGAGCGGTGTGTCGGAAACAACGTGTGTACACTTTACATTACCGTGATAGGTCTTAAGACGCCCACACTAGACTGAACATTACACTGTAATTTAATAAACTATCTTGTTCTCTTGCTGCAGACACATTTAGAGTGCAAAGACAGAGTGGAGGTGTCGAGCCTTCAGTCCTAGCACAAATGAGGCCTGTGTAACAGCGGGAAAAAAATGATAAGCTCAGAGGAACACAACATTACGGAGAATACAAATTACTGTTTACACCAAGCCCGACCTGGACGTGCACTGCTCAAGGACTGAGTGCCTTCTCTCATTTCCATCCTATTCAAAGTATAATTTGAGTGATATTTTTGACATCGGCTACTCAGATTATCTACCTCTTATATGATAAAGGTCATTAAGATCAGTAAGACTGACACAGAAAATGTACCCACGCTTGTACAATTTAATTCCCAAAATACAGAAAGCTGCGGACAGCAAGTCCCGAGGATAGTTAATGCCAGTTCTACGTGTATTTGAGCTTAACGGTATTATAAGATAGAGACATCATTACTGGCAGCAACATGATACCCAACCAATTAACAATCTGCTTGGCCACAAAGAGCAGAAATACACGTTTTTTTTCTTGCACTTCCAGTTCACACTTCCTGTCTTTTGTAAAAGCACCATTTTTTTCCTGCACTCATGATGACGCACAACCACAAGCGCATTAGAAGTACTGGAGAGTAGAATGTAATAGACATTTTGACACTCCAATCACAGATCCACGAGCAAAAAAGAGCCCATGCTACACAGCTGGTTAGGATCCAGGCACTGTTGGGAGTAATGCCTTACAGAGCAACACGTTATTGTAATCAGGTTAGAGTTTTCAGTACAATAGTAGTGTACCATGTTACCGTAGTAAATTTGGCAATTATATTACAGTCTTAATTACAGTTGAAACCAAGCACACCATTGTTTTTCTTGTGACATTACCAATACGTTTGATGAGTCACATGGCCCTCTTCCTATTGAAAAAACAAAAGTTGTATCCAAGATGGCCGACTTCTAAATGGCCACCATGGTCACCACCCATCTTGAGGAGTTTTCCCCCTCACATATACTAATCTGCCACAAACAGGACTTTAATATCACCAACCATTCCCATTTTATTACGGTGCATCCATATAAATGGCCCACCCTGTATAACACTGGACTTATTTTTCTACGAAGGTTTGAACTTTGAGAGAAAAGTGTGAAAATGTTCATGCCTGTCTGAGAAAAGTGTATAAAGTGTGTAGTGAGGGGTTTTACAGCCTTAAAACACATTGTAAAAAATAAAGCTGACTACTTCGCGGATTTCACCTATTGCGGGTTATTTTTAGAACGTAACTCCTGTGAAAAACGAGGGACCACTATACTATTATTTTATTGAAGAAAAGGAGCGTGTTTGTAAAGTGCAAACAACGCCCAGGACAGAAAATCCATTACCTTGCTAACCCAATTTCTGCACAGACAGCATGCTAACACAAAGCTAGCCAAGAACCCAGAGTGATGGTACAGCTAAGCTATGCTGAGCCCAGCAGCCAGAGCCTGAACTTCAACAGTCTCTTTGTAAAGGTTTTCTTTGCTTTGTGTTGTCAGCTTTTTGTTTAAATGTAAACACTAAAGAACAATCTTTTGTGTCCTCATTGGGACATAAAGCATTTGTGTTGGTGTGTAGAACTGTAGCCTGGAGTTTATACTGTTAGCTGGTAATTATGTAACAGTGAATTTCAGATAATTTTATGGAGTAATGAGAAAGTAATGTGACATCTACATTTTTACATATAAGAGAAAGTTAGGTAGGGTTATGTAGCAAAATTCCTGAAATAGCCCATCCCAATTTTGCAATGCAGACACAAAGCACATATCTGCTTCATAGAAAGGCAATAGTGTCCTCCAGGTGGTTGTTCCTCTCTGGCCTTTGCTTTGGAAAATACTTTTAATATTAATTTCACATCAAACAAACCAAAACCCCACAATGGATTTTACTCCATGCAAATCCACATGAAAAAGAATAGATTAGACTCCACCAGTAAATAAATAGTGGTATTTTAGTGGAGTTTTTGAGTATAATCATGGTGTAAATGCTGTCTTGGCATTAAAACAGAAGAATATTATTTGAAGATGGGCATAGAGAGTATCAGTTGCCAGAACTTTCATTTCCCCCCCCCAAAAAAGAGTGAGTGTTAAAATTCAACTTCAGCCAAATCCTCGAGGAGACTGGTAATGATTGCAGTGCAGCAACTCCCCGCTACTTGTCTGCTGTCTCCATAGTAGAAAACCTCATAACAAACACAATACACAATCACTTACACTGATGAAAACATCAGCTGTAAAATAAAAAAAAAGTGGTGTAAACTGTTAAAATGAGAGAGAACAAAGTAAAACATGAAACTGCAACTACAGTCGCTTTAAATACCAGCACCTTCAAGTAACACACTACCGCAAATAGTAATACTTATTCTGGTTTTCCGCTCAGACAGATCACATGACTTTATAACAGTAACAAAGGCATTCGTTTTCTAAGTCAAACAATTAGATTTCATGAACAGCACTGATCTTATCAGAGACAGCAGACTATTTTGTTATCTGTGGACTCCACTGAGGAGAGCATGCACTTGTTTCTCTGTTTGAAGATGTTCCAGTTTACATTCTGTGAACCAATCTGTAGAGCAGGGTCTGAGCTAATAAATTATTAGTGCCCTACAAAGAACCAGCCTGGTTTAACACTACAGATAAGTGTTTTCTCCTGCTACAGTATTTATGCTGTTGTAAATTCTGAACACATCAGTCCTTCGGATCTTTTTACTGATTTAAGCATGCAGCCTTTTTTTAAATGTTATTCTGTGTCGGATATTAAAAAAGCATGTGTATACTATGAGTGTGTGCTACCTTGCTGAAGGCCAGACAGTCTTTATCCTGGTCCTTGTCTTTGACCTCAAAGTCATACAATGCTTTGCCCTGGGGTGGAGTTTGGCTCAGGGGACGCAGCAGCTGGATGTAACTAGCAGGCAAGAAACCATGACAACCATTGAGCTCGCCGTGGTACCAGTTGTCATCCACCTTGCGTCGCAGGATGATGATGTCACCTTTGGAAAACTGGAGGTCGCCCGGTTCCTTGCCCTCATAAGAATAGAGGGCTTTGCCGCAAGGTAGCGCTGGGATATTCTGTGAAGCATACACACAGAAGCACTTAATATCAGAAGAAATTTATAACGTTTTAGAAGGGCATCAATAAAAAGCATTAAGGAAAGGGGTGGATGGCATGTGCTATTCGGGTGCTTTTTCATGTTAAATACTACATTTTTGTGTCTCTTCAGGTTTTTAAAAACCCTTCCAATAAATCTTAGAAGATAAATTCTGTAATATACACTCTGAAATCATAACCTACATGATGAAGGGGTCAAAACAGAAGCTAAAAGGATTAGATTAGAGCACTTGGTTGCTGGTGTTTTGAAATGATTTGCATTTTCCTCTTATATTTCAATATGAAGAATGCTCTCCAGTACAGCAGGAGTTATTAATATAAAAGGTTCGACGGCAGGTGTTCTTTTGACATAAACATCTTACACAGAGCAGCTTTAAGAGCTTTTTTACATCTCTACAGAAGACTAAAAGCATTTCTGTTTAAAATTAGTGCAACTGTGCTGAAATGTTAGGCGATAACTACACTTGGGGTTGACAGATTACAGGGTAATGCTTTTTTATTAAATTCTGTTAAGATGCAACAGAATTTCCCTTTGTGTCATGTCCGGAATAAATGGGCTTCAGGTCTGTTTGCTAATCACAAACAAGGTGGTGACCCCTGCAGCGATGAGTAAATGAAGTAAAAAAAACAAACCCTGGAGGTAAACATGCTATAAACCAACTTAAAACACTGGCAAATCAAATATATTACAAACTACAGGCCCTGGAGACAAATTTGTAGAAATTGAGGATTGGATATGTGCTTGAAGGTTCATTTTATCCCCCCCCAGCAGTATGTGAGATATGACGGGTTATTAAAATGTTTGCAAGGTAATTGCTGCTCCCACCTTGGGCCAAACATAGTAATTTTCAAAATGCCAGAACGGCATGAAGCATGACTCCCGTGAGTTTCATCAAAATCAGGTCCTCGGTGTCTTACTTATCAAATGTCCAGGACAAACGCACCATTTATCCTCCACACATCAGATACATGAAGCAAACTTGAGTAAAATGATTAAAACGTCACACTGAACTCAATTTGTGTTAAAACTGCATTTAACTAGTGTGCTTTTGAAATCATTTAAAATAATGATTTGCTAGGCAGATACCCAGCATGCATAGGCCTATCACAGGTACACAAGACTGTAACTCTTGCCCTATGACAGCGGATATAGGTTTCAGACCTGCAGACTCTGCAGCCCTAAATTGGAAGTTAATGGATGGATGGATGGATACTGTATGAAATCCTTGGGGTATACATTCTGCTATATGTGCTGCTCTGTCTGCAGCACATGTAACAGAACATGAATCACAGCTAAGCAGATGGCGTCTTAATTGTAAGTTACTGACTAGCTCGTACAATAAATTGCTGGAAAGTTCATGAACAATTACCTCATCAATCCTGCCTTTTCAATATGACTCTGACATACATATATATTTGGGTTGTCAAAAAAATGAAGACTCAGATAGTAATTGATTATAAAAAATTAATATTGGATTAGACACTCCTTTGCAACAGTATTGATATTGTTCACATTGAATTCAGGCAGGTACATAGCCCTCCCCTCACTAGCAGTTATAACAGATGATTTGTAAGGTCAGTAAAGCTCCTGTTTCGAGAATATTAATGTTTTTAACAGTTATATCATAAATGCGGATATGTTTGAGTCAGTCATTTCTTTTGGGAGCACCCCGACAGCCACAATAGCCTCTTGTTAGGTTATTACGGTAGTGGCGAGTGGCTGTGACTAATGATGAAAGGATAAAGTTAATGTGGGAGTCATTCAGCTAACATTATCGGTCCTGCCTGTCTGTCATTTTAAAACAGTCTTAGTTTACCAGGATAGCTTGATTATTTGTGTCCAATGAGACGTCAGAGAAGGAAAAGAGTATGGTGCAAGTCACTATTATTATTACTATTACTTGCTTTAGGTGAGTGTTGTTGTTGATGTTATTATTTGTATTTTTCTAAACTTTATTTAAAAATAATTTATATTTGTCTTCCTGTGGTGTATTGAAAAAGTATTGAGAATTGTGTTTGAAAGTTTGAAATTCCCCCAGTTAAGAATAAACATGAATAAATAAAAATTCAGCATAGGCATCATCCCAAAAGCTCCAGTAATGGTGGGACCTACATGATAACACAGCACTGGCATATCTGAATAGCTACTGTAACATGCTATTTCTAACTTACAATAATAAAGACTTCTGTTTAGAGTGCTAATATAAGTAGCAGCCTTTTTTCCCTGTTAACATATTCTTCCCTTTACCTTAACTTCCACCCCTTATGCCTTAGAGAGGATTAGCTTAAATCCATACCCAGTTTTCTCTGCCACATTGAACCTAGGTTGATATGACAGGTGTGGGGGCATAAACACAAGATGTGCTCTGGATGCTCTTGCCAAATATTAGCTGTTCTCTTAATTATTTCTTTTTGTACTTGGAAATGTAAGCCACTCTGTTGAGCAAACCCATATACAATATGATAGCGACAATAGGATCTGACATTTTTCCATATCATTTTTAGCACAGTAGGAAAAACTATCTCTACACTGTAACACAATTACAATGCTGTTTCTTTATTTGGTGTTACATAATGCTGCCTATTGAAAGGATCATCATCTGGTGAGATATTATGACAGTTTTCTAGTATGCTCTAGGATAATATCATGTCTGTAGATAATAGAATGAAGACATTTTCATAGAGACAATACCCCTTAACCAGCTAATTATAAGTCCTCAGTCGCACAGGCCTTGAGACAGATTAGCAAGCATCTGGCAAGTGAGAAAAATAATGTATTCCCCTGACCTGTTGCTAGTGGTTGCTGGAGATTGCTGGTTGATGCTAGGTGAAATTAGTTGCATAGAGGGTGCTGCAGCACAACCTCCTTGCAATTGCTTTAGTAATTGTCACGCTCATTCATAGTTTGCATTAAAGCCACAACTTGTCTGCACTCACTATTTTATTTTGAAACTTGAAAAGGTGTAACACAAACCAGAAACTTTGATTTCAAGGTAAAAGTTGTACCTTACTGCTGCAATCGTCACATTTCACAAGGCACAACTTTTACTTTGAAGGCCTCTGTTTCCAGTTTGCGCCGCACCAATCACATTTTCACGACCTCTTGGTGAATAGTTTGCAAGCGTTTGCAGCCAAGTTGGCATCTGCCATGCAAACTACGGGCAGCCACGGTAACCAGCTAGCGACGAAAACAATCCCAAGAAGTTTTTTGGTGCAGCACCATAGGCCTCTTTGCTACCGATTTCACACTAGTGATTTCCGGCAGCCTCAGAAACCACTCAGCAACTGGTCATGGAATACGTACTTTTCCCTAGCTCAGTGACCAGCTGATGGCAAGGGTTCACTGACCAGTCTGTAGGTCAATGGGGTTCTACCTGTTTATTTCAGAGTGACTTTTAGCAATCTCCAGCAACCACTCGCAACTGATCGCGCAACACACTTTTTTCTCTCACAACCAGCTTGTGTGCTCAAAAAATCATAAATTTTCTCTGACTGTGTGTGACCCTTTAGCAAATAACTGTGGGTTGAAGGTGAGCCACTGTTGGAGAAGTTATTTAACCTGCCTACGTGGCATGCTATAGGGGAAATCTTGACAGCAATAGCAACAGCAAGTAAGGGGGAAAGGCTAATATAGTCTAGATTCAGCAAGTGAGATAAAACTGTCATTTTCATATAACCAGTGATACATAGATATGCATCATCGCAGTACACCTATATTTACTTTCTCCAACACCACACACACACACACACACACACACACACACACACACACACACACACACACACACACACACACACACACACACACACACACACATAAACAAACACTGCAGCGTTCAGCAGACACTTAATAAACCGAACATGTTCTTGGAGGCAAGCGGTCCTGAAAGGGAGTTTATCTTAAAGAAGATCCAGGTAAACAAACAGCACTGTGTAACAGAAGAGACAATGCATGAGAGTGAAAACTTATTTTCTTCACAGAGAAGCTGTTTACAATAACACAAACACACGTACACACACTGACATTTTATACACTCACATATAGATAGATTCTCCCCAGACAGAGCACTGAAGAGAACAGCCTGAGGCTCCCCTGCCTGACTGTTTTGAGATCAGTGATGACGCAATAAGAGGAAACACACACACAGACACACGCAAACAACTAGAAAGTAAAATAAAATATTAATGCTGCTTTAACTATTACTACTGCTATTTCTCTCTTCTACTGTAACACATTTAATACAGCTTGTGTTTCACTACTATACAAAACAACACTTGATCAAAGAAGACCTTCCACTAAACATATTCTCCTCCTCTCCTTAGTGCCAGACCTGCCGGCACAGATGTTGGGCAGAAAAGTGTGGATTGAGGTCAGGTGTGTTTAAAACAGGGGTGTGAAACATAAGACCCGGGGGCCAGAATTGGCCCGGCAAACATTACCTTTCGGACCACTAGACCGCTTTAGAAAAAGTGAAAGAGGGCATAAAGTTTGCACATTTAAATGCATTTTAATAAGTTTTACAGTTTTTTCCTGCTGATAAAGACCTCCCCCATGACAGTTTATACCATACCAAAATAATCACGTAAAGGACAAACAGTTAAATGACTATCAGCGATCAAAATGTCTGTTTTTTATAATGGGTCCACAGTAAAAAGAACAGAATTTTCTGTGAAATATCAGAAAATGTCTGTTTTACAATTACAGCTCAGTCTGTGCAATGAGCTACCAGAAACGTTTCTGCAATTTCACACATTTCTTTCATTTACTACACAGGCATTTCTTTATCGTGTAAAAAAATTGAGATGTATTGTTGAAATTGGACATTTTTACTTATATTTAGACATCTCGGGGATTAAATGTGTAGCTGAACAGTTTCCACTGAAAGAAAGAGGAGTTTCACTGGTCCAGCCCACTTAAGATCAAAATGAGCTGTTGTGTGGACCATGTTGTAAAATGAGATAAAGGATATTCTTCTTCTTTCAAACCAAAATAATACATACGCACAGGGATTCCGATTTATGCGCAAGGGCATTCATGTCAGGTTAAAACAGGAAAGAGCTTTTCCTAACCTGCTGCCACAAAGCGCAGCTCCTGGTGCTCCATCTGTGTGTGCACAGGATGTGTTCAGGCACAGTAGCAGTAGGTTGCTCATGTTTTGGAAGTGCTCGGAGCCCAGCGCACAATAAAGCACACAATGCAACAGCTGCATGTGCAAAACACAAAAAAATAGACAACCTGCGTAGACAGCTGGTACACAGCTGGATTCATTAAAAGAGGAATCTATTCTGTAAGTAAGAGGTGGTCGACTGAAGGATGCAGCTAAAACACTTCCTCTTACCTAAAATGACGTGACCTGATATTTTAGTGGACGATTTTTTGGCAGATAACAAAATGTAATAAACTACTTTGTCATTATTTTAATGATACGCTGTAAAAGTGTAGCTTCCAGCATTACATCAACAATTCATCTTCATGTTATTAAAAAATGTAATCTGAGTGGCCTTACATTTCCAAGAAATATTTGCCATTTAGATTGGTTTTATAAACTGTGTACATAGTTCCAAGGAGACGTACTTCAGCGAGGCTGCAATTCATTTTGAGAAGACTCCCCCAAAACTGGGAGTTTCGCTTAAATAGTTGCAGATGGCAAAGATGGTGGTGGAGATGTGAGACATTGTAATCTGGCAAAAGAAAGACAGTACTGGAGGAAGAACAGCTACGTCACACAAATTTCTTAGTCTTCATTTCCCTTTGGAAGACTCACTTGTTTCTTCTCACCTGTGCCCCTACAACTCTCATTTTCTGCACTCCCTCTATGTTCTTCTTATCCTTCCTCCTCTGATTATTTTCACCTTTCTCTCTTTCCCTCAGCCCTTCCTCCCTCTCTTCAATCTTTATTTGCCTGCCCCTGGGCCAACAGACTGGGTGGTAGAAGCTGCCGCATGGCTTCATCAGGGAATTGCTGTGTTTGCTGCTCAGTGCCGGGAGGAGGGCGATGGCTACGCTCTCTCTGCTTGGCGATCATCTGAGACTGCAATACATGCCACAAGAACAAAGCCATTTTATCAATCATCTTTGGAGGAACAGTCTTTGCTTGGCAGTTCTTTTTGGTAATAAACTGATATGTATCATTGTGATATATTAGTATTAGTAGTGACAGGGTGGTGCAGAACCAGACAGTTCTAGGTCTGGACATCATGACAGGGAGATTCAGAGTTTGCATGTTCTGCCTGTGCGGGTTTTCTCTAGGTACTGTTTGTGTGTATTTTAGTTGCTTCCCACTTCCCAAGTGTGAGATTAAGTGGTGATTCTGAATTGGTGTGGATGTGAGTGGGAGTGGCTGTCTGTCTCTCTGCTAGCCCTGTGACAGACTGGGTATTGTGTGTACAAATGTGGACACTTCTTAATCTTTCATTTCAGATGTTTTCAATCCCATTGTACCAGGTGTATAAATTCAAGTACCATGCAGTCTGCCTTTACAAACATTTGTGACAGAATGGGCCATTTCAAAGAGCTGGTGAGTGGTATTGCTGCAAAGTAAAAGTTTTCAGGAGCCACAGCAGCTAAGCCACAAAGAAGCAAACCATGTAAAGTTACAGAATGATGAGCCATATAATGTGTTAAAGTTGCTAACACTCTGCTGACTCAATAATTGCAGAGATCCAAACCTCCACATTAACATCAGTACAAGAATTATGCACTAGGGCCTTCATGGCATTGGTTTCCATGGTTGAGCAGCTCCTGCTGGTGTAAAGGGTATTTGTCTCATAGAGTGTATGAGTTAATCTAATTCCGTTTTAAAGCAATCCCCCCCTAAAAACTCTGTTAGTGAGCATTTAAGCAGAAATGTTTGTGTTTAAGTGCAATAAACACAACCCAGCTGAGCCAGATGTTGCCACTAATAACACTGCTGTCCTCCTGTGAGCTTTAACCTGGACTACAAGCCGAGCTTGCAAGTAAAAAGTGTATTCTCTGTTAAGAAAGATGTAAGGTAAATGTTTTCATTACACAAGATACATAATCTGCCACTGAAAGTCAAGTGAAATTTAATATAGAACACATTTCAAAGCAAGAAATATAAAAACTAACTAATATAAAACAATAAAAACAGGATTATTTGGCCACTGAAAACAATCTAAAATGTAGGCACACTATCTAAAAGGCAAAATACCTGAAATAAAATGTAGAAAAATCAAAAAAAATAAAATAAAATTGGAGTGCAAGAAGTTTAATTTATCATTTATTAATTCAGCTGGAAACATTTAACTTCAACACTCTTCAACACACACTGTATATTCAGTATATTCTATTCAGATACACACATATTCTATTCAGTAGGTAATTTGGCATACACCAGTGCTAGGGTTAACTAGATGCTTTCAGCTTTCAAGTTGCTAAATGAAAACATTACTCTGCTACACACTAAAACCTTAACATTTATGTACAAAACTAAACCTAAAATTCCAGGAACATTACATTTAGAGGACTTAAATATTTCTTTTTACTGAATTTGAACGTTCCTTCCACCCTAATGTTTCTCTGCTGCTTTCATTCCACCCATTACCCCAATTGTTTGACTATAACACTATTAATGCTTTTCTAAGTGTCTCTGTAGCACTGTAAAAACCCTTTAACATGTTAAATTTACTGTATAAACATTCCAGCACATATGAAAAGGTCCCTGAGTCACTCTGTTCTCTCTAATTGCATCTAATTGAGCTGTAATTCATCCCTTGCAGCTCAACACAAAACTTTGCTTTGCTACGAGGTACCCCTACCCTCATAATTTAGACATTATTTGAATGGCTACAAAGTATTTAGAAATGCAGTTTTACAATTACACCTTTGTATATAGCCACTTTTATTGCAATTTGTATTTCCTATGAATAAATTAAACAAAATAAACCCCTTTCATTTACAAATAAAACCCTTTAGATAAGCTAGTTCCAGCTTCATTTTTGTAGAAGATTTATATATTTTAAGCTGTCCTACTCTTGAATATTTGTAGTAGCAGATCGGGGGATGCAAAATCTCCCCGGCAGAAAATTGCATTCTACATGCACAACACAAAGTTTTTAGAATTAATTACAATTTTTTACATCATGGCCATCCGGGAAAACTGCTTCACCTACAAGATTAACGTCAAGCGGGAGTATGGTAGGGATTAAATGAAAGCTAAAACTTATCTACAGTTTTGTGTTGAATTTAACTCCGGTGGCTCGTGTGTTGTCTGTCAGGCTGTATCTCGAGATAACATTTTTTTCTCCATTTTTCCATGAATTAATGATAAAACTGAGGCAGCAAAGTTTTAAACCCATCACTGAAGGTTGCTGTAAGGTAAGTGACAGCCCTCTCACACTTTTCTTTTGATTACTTTCAAGCTCAGCGGTGCTTTCCTGCAGTCCTCCCACCATTGTGAGAACGGAAACTAATCTATCCTGAGCTCTCAGTACATGTGTGAAAGGATCAGAACTGCGTGAGTGGGCAAAACCAAGCCAGGACTCTTGGATCTCAGTGGGGAAGCAGAGGGAGTTTTTTGTGTCCTTTCAGCAGCGCACTATTCTCATCAGTAAACACACATGTACACACACAGAGACAGACAAACACACCCCTCCAAATGGTAATTACTGCAGCAAAAGGGTAAGAAAGTGTTCGGAATACTTTTGTGTGTGTGTGTCTGATTTTCCTTGGTGACATACAATAAATGCACAAGTCGCTGCTAGGACGCCCATCTGTCACATCTCTGAGTGTGCGCTTGTGTATGTGTGTGAATGATAATCAGAGACAGTTTTCACAAGGCACAGTGTACTTCAGTGAAATGTGCAGTTAGTGCAGTAATCATCCATTTAAGTCACCTACTCTTTTAATTTAAACACTTTTTATTTGGACACTTCTATTAACTTGTGTGTTTGTCAGAACAAGCACACATATGTAATTTGTGAATAAAATAACATTTTCCCAGTTTTACATTGGTTATACCACCTGACATAGAAAGTGTAGCAGCCTACATATGAGCTGAATTCTGCTACTTTTATCGGTATTTAAGAGAGAGGCACAAACATTTTCATCCACCCGTGACAAAATATTCTTTTCACTATTATTACTTTCCCCCCCTCATAATAAAGTAATAAATATTACTTGACAATTATATTCACAATGATAAAAATTTTGGTATCTATTGAGATTGTGTAGACACATGACCTCTAACCATGTGTCATGACAATGGTCCCTGTCACACAGTTTGATCCATGACCATCTGGCAACCACCTGTCATAAGGGGAAAATGAATATTCCCCAACCAGTTTAGAGTGGTTGCCAGAGATTGGCAGTTGCTGGGAAAATGATGCTTAATTTGTTATCATTTAAATGCCATTCATTCAAATGGAGAGTGGATAGTTTTGGGTTTACATACAATATATTATTTCAATGTTCTTAAAACCAAATCTATTTAAAGTGAAGAGTTTTATAGAAACGATAAAACCATGAAATTAACACATTGTTTTAATAGAAATGATTCACAACTACATGTCACATCAGTGACCCATATACACACAACTACATACACACATACACATTCACACACAGTATTAATGACCTTATTATACAAGATAGATTCACCTGCTCGAACAATAAGTTGCACCATTAGCTGCTCTTATCCTTGCCAGCTAAGTGACACAACTAAGATTTTACATGAGCGAAATGGATATAATCTTCACATAGAAATAAATACACAAATTAAGTACACTAAAAGAGAATCTATGAAAATCTAATACAAAAACAACCAAACTTATTATTACCTTTGTACCGGACACGAGGTTAATAATAATGTTTAGGCAAAACATCGGCACCCTGAAGTAAAAGCATCATTTAAAGTTATTTAAAATGGCTTAAATTCATTTAGTGAGACCAGCCAGCTCTTCAAGTTTTGGGCAAATTTGAAGACTAATTTTCCAAAGACAATTTATAAGTAAATTTGTGTTGTTGTTTTTTTTGATATACATTTGTTTAAATGTCAAGCTAACTACAGCTGATCTACATATTTAGGGTCTACTGAAGGTTCTTCCTCACATAGATGAGCTAATACTACAGCATTAGGGCGTGCGCTGCATTCAACACAGCAGCATAAGCAACTGCTGATGTTGCACCGCAAGTAGAAAGAGTTAATAATGTCGCCCACGAGAGCCCCAATCTCACAATGCTGACAATGGTGTTTAACATTCACTTTTAAAAATCGGGCCAACATTGTTCTTCACAACAAACATCTGCTGCTGTGAATTGTGTTTTGTGAAAAGGATTTATAATCAAGAACTATTGATTGAAAAAAAGCTTGCTTTATGAGTTTGGCAGGTCGAAAGCTTCATCGGGAACGCCTGGCCTTCGTTCTGAAAGGTTTTTCTCACTTGTGGGTTTTCATTGACCTGCACTAAAGAGCTGAATGCTTCCGCTAAACACGCACGCAGACTCACATGTGTGAACCAGCTGTTACATTCGTAAGAATGCACACAGATTCCACAGGCAGAAGAAATGCAGTTGACTCTGACAGACTGAAACAACAAATGACAACAAAACACTAATATTCATGTATTCATGTAAATCTATTCATTTATTTGCTGTGAATGATGGCAAACACTGAGTCTCAAATAAATAAACGTTATATAATGGTAAACAGAGGTGGTTGTTGAGGTTGAGGATATATTAGGGAAGTTATTTGGTGATCGGTGACCGTTGATACTAATGTCCTTTGAAATGGTTGCACATCACAGCACTCCTGGCTCAAAGATGTCTTGTTATAATGCACAGATTAATAATAATTCATCTATCATTAGTCTTTATGTTTGTCACTTAATGTACAGCTGTTTTTCGTAGTTGGTGTTACTCCTCAGAGGAAATAGGGACAAAGAACTCATGACAGACGAAGCTTCTGCAGGGAAACAAATGAATATGCTGTTCACTGCAAACTTACAGTGAACAGTTGCAGGTTATATACACTGCTGAGACAAACATTGCTCAAGCTCTAGTGTCCACTTCATGCTTCCAAAATTCTACATATCAACTACAACCGAATGTATTAGAAGAATTGTTTGAATAACTTCCCTCTGTTGCCAACGGAAACCTTTGTACATTAAAGATAAGTTTCCATTTTCCATTTGTAAGTACTCTGATTGTGTACTAGGCTCCGAGTGCTGTAAAAATGCGTGACAAAACAGCAGCACTGTGGCTGAATGGATCCTGAAGCTGCTGACTTGTTGCTTTTGCTGTGTGACCGATGTAAAAAGAGCCCTCTGAAAAGGCAGTTAAAGGTGTATTGTCAGTGAGTGTGCCCCAGTGTCACTTGGCAGAAAACTGGATTAATCTTTTGACCAGCTGTCACTCAACGGCAGCTCTTGCTCTACTGGGCAAATATACCACTCACTGTCTGTTCTTAAACTTGGCTTCCAGCTGGTATTGTAGATGTTGAGGCAGTTTAGAAGATTTGTCAAGCCAAGCACTCCTGAATGTTAGATGACAATGAGGAGTTCCGCTTTACTGCTGCACTTTGTTATCACCATCTGTGGCTGAGATCTTACGACCCCTTACATTGCCTTTTTCGAGGCTCAAGTCCCCAGTAACATCACTTAAAAGGTTATTTTTTAAGAATCCAGAATTATTTTCAACTATGCTGAAAGTAAACTGTGTTAGGCACACTCTTTCCTTCTTCTTTGTCACCAAAGAAGAGGAATTATTGTGTACACAGCTTACATGTATGTGGGTGGGACAGCACATATGGGAAGTCACGCTAAATCACATCCTGTATTGCCATTAACAGCAGTGATTTCCCTGGCGTGGTGCACTGACTGTATTAGATCCAAATTGAGTTTTTCTATGAGAAAACTAATGGCCTGGAACATGCTGGGTTGCAGCTGTGAACCTATGGCAGCCCAATATGTTGTCATGAATGTCTCGATTAAAGTTACATTTATTTTTTATTTTTTTCAGTTTATGGCCATGTTGAAACTTTGGCAGACACTCAGTCCTTTGTGAGTGGCACTGTACAATTTTATGTGACACATATTGATTTAAAGTTGCAAATGCAACAACAGTGCCATAAATAAAAGTGAAAGTACGATGAAAAATGTGCTCTGGTGGTATGAAATGTACTGTAATCCACCAATGAGTAGCTCAGCAGAAGACAGAAACTCTGCGCACCCACACAAAAATAGACCCAATATGTTAACTGCTACAAAAGCGTGATACACATCACTACAGCCTCTTTTCATGCTGTTTTTGCAAGTGAAACAAAATGTAGATTTGTTTTTCAGTATGTGCACAAAAGGCAAGTTGAAACAAAAAAAACACAAAACCCCAAAAAACAAAAACAATACACCCACAGAACATGCACTTTAAAGCAGAATACTCCAAAACAACAAGAGTCAGGATCTTTTAGGGACTGACATCTACAACATGAGCTTTAATACCTTTCAACTGTTTGTTAATAAGAATAGGAGTCTGAGTATTTCAGAAACATAACCATCTTTACGGTTTACAGAGAAAATGTGGATGGTAGGCAAAACAACATGAAAGCATGGCTTTAACTTGTCTTATATTACTGGTTGGTTGGTGCTGGTGATGTAAGAGTATACTAATTTTGTACCAAGTGAAAATTATTTAAGCATCACAGACATAAGCTACCTGAGTATTGTTGCTGACCATATCCATCCCTTTATAACCACAATGCACTTATATCCAGTTTCCAGCGGGAAAATGCACCATGTCACAAAGCTCAAAGCATCTCAAAGTGATTTCTTAAATATAGAAATTTGAGTGTACTGTACTCAAATGGCCTCAAGGGTCACCAGATACAGCTGGCAGAACTGCAGCTACTCAGTCTTAACATTCATCTCATGGAGAGCAGCGGTCATCACACTACAGTTGACTTCACTGTTCCCAAATTATCAACCTTATTACTAGATTTAACAGATTGTCAGACTTCAGAAGCAACCTCATGCTAGATTTTGACTTTATGGGCAATACTGCTTCATAAAGTTATTTTGCTATCACAAGTACTCTGCTCAAAGTAGTGGCACTATGAAGGGGAAGAGCATCAATACTGTTGACTTATCCTAAAAAAGAGAGACTAATATGTAAAAACTTTTTTTTTTAAAAAGCATCGGTCTTACAGTAATGTCTATACTGCCTGCTGTGAACTGAGACTCAATTTTAGAGGTTTCGCTTCAGTGGCGACATCTGCATACTGGGTACGTGGAGAAGCTTCAGGTTAAGTGAGCTTTGAGGGAAATATGGAATTAAAGCAACTAAACGGCCATGTTTGGAGTACTGGAACACATTCCGTATCCTGGATTCACTCATCTGTCTACTCCACTGCTCAAGAACACTAACATAGCCACACCGAACCGCTCCATGTGTGAGTGCAAGTATGTGAAGAATGGTAGATGGGACAGGATGTTCCACTCGGTTCATATCCCCATCCATTTTTTCCAGCACCAAGCCATTCCTGTGTCCCCTGTAGTACGTTTATTCACCTCCCTACAGACACACACACACACACACACACACACACACACACACACACACTCTCTGTTTAACTGTGATTACCCTGCTCGCTCCTCGCTCGCTCACCCGTCCTTGGAGGGGCAGTGGGCCATTACAACTTTTCTCCTGCACAGCCTGTGTGTATGTGTGTATATATATATATATATATATATATATATATATATATGTATGTGTGTGTGTGTGTGTGTGTGTGTGTGTGTGTGTGGTAATAGCATAGTAAATCTGCAGAGGTCTTTTTCCACTCTGCTGTGAGAGCGGCGTTCGATCATACGGTGCCGTTTTATTGGAGCAGACACTCGAGCACAACACAAACACACAATCCAGCACAAAAAAGGGGATTGCACACATGTTAAGCTGAGGTAATTGGCAGAAACTGACTGTTTTCTAAAAATGAAAACACGTGACCACGCCCACACATAGTTACAAAATCACAGTGCTGGTGCAGGAGAATATCTGAAGATGAGAAAACGCAAGAAAATATTTATTTATATACATAAAATGTGAAGCAGCAAATTTGCACCATTATACAACAAGTCTCATGCTGACATCAGTGCATACACACACATGTGCATACACACACACACAGAGGCTGTCTGGCAGTAATTCAGTGCACTATTGATTCAATTTCCATCTATAATTCATGGTACAACGCACACCTCAGCTTAAGTGCAGAAACACACACACACAAACTGCCAGTTTCTGAGAAGCAGGAAGAGAAGAAACACAATACCACTCGCTGTACATAAACTTAAACCCACTGATACACACACAGTCGCACACCAGTCTAGCCAGCAGCTACCACGAGTTCATTCATCTTAACCTTGTCTTCACCTCCCCATCACTCCCTCATTCTTCTCTCTACATGTCTCCTCTCTTTCTTCACTCTCAGCACATCACAAAGCTCAGGTGCCATTCTTCAACCCTGCTTTGGATTATCCTCGGGTTTTTAGTCCCTTCTACTTCTTAATCTCAGGAAGCTTTTGTGTCACAAATGAAAAAAGTTTAATCCTCTGTGAAAACGCTTTTTTAAAACATAATGGATAGTTCCCTAGTAGATGTCTGTACAGCCATAACCACTTACCCTAACATTAAACCAGGTGAAATTTTCAAAGTTATCTTAAGGTGAGTTGCTTTTGCATCCAAAAAGGGAAATGAGTCCTCACAATGTGACTTAGTAAACAGATGTCCCCACAACATGAGAAAAACAAGTAAACACTCCCATACACACACATGCATGAATACTCGTGCCCCATTATTACCATATGGGAAAAGCCACTTCCCAAGTGTGTTTGCTTTATTGAAATTACTGGGTCACTGAAGCAGCATGAATGAGGAGCTCAGCAATCAGCATAATTCATGTGCGTGTTGCTGTGCTGAGGTCAGACATGCTGGCATTGGGACTGTGTGCATTCTTCACTGTATTAGGGATTCTATATACATAGGATGGGACCAGAGCCCATAAAACCTTGGAGAAGTTCTTTGCTTATTTTGTGCAATAACATACATTTATAAAGTGAAGTGCTCACACTAACAGGAAAATATAACTTTTTTCAGGATCAGAGGAGAATTATGTCGTGAAGGCGACTTGGACTTTTCTGGTTACTGATGAAGTTAACAGTTTATCAGGATCGCTAAAGTGCACTCACCCATGGCGCTTCAGTCGAGCTAGTGTTTTCTAAATGAGGAGGTTCGATTACAAAATTATTTCTCTGTCCATCCGGCTGCCTGCTTGTCTGTCTCTTACATTATCACCATGTAAAACATATATATCTGAGTGCTTGATTGATCAATGTTTTTTAGGCTCTCACCATAAGTATTTAAAAACAAACAAAAAAACAACAACCCTTTTTTATTTATTTTTAATTTGTGTTTTGCTTGCATATTGTGCCTTGGGGGTGGGGCATGTACAGGCCATGTATATGTCCTGTGCATATGACAGAATTGACATCACGGTTAACTTTAACAGTGACTCTAACAAGAAGACACAATCCAATTTCTGGCCATGTTAGACCTTGATTGAAGCACAGGGTGATGCACTGCTCAGTAATGGATACTTTTTAAGTAAAGGTTTTACTTTAAACTGGGAGCAACAGTTGACAAGGGACACTCAAGGTTGTTTTTTTTTACATTTTCATGATCTAAAACTATTAACATATAATTAGTTTAATTAAAATTTTATTGATGAGCATTCCTAAAAACATAAATATGAATGAAAACAGATAAGAGCACCAACTGCTGCCTTCTGAGCGTCTTGCACCACAAAGGTCTGTAAAGGAGAGAAACAGACTGTTTATCTCGCTAATGGTGGTAGCAGTAGGATATTCCTTTGTTAATCGGGACAAAAACAGCAAGGCACAATTTAACTACTGTAGTTCGTTTTTTCCTTCGTGCTACGTTTCACACGTTACTGTTTCATAAAGGTGACAAGACAAATCGAGATTGCCAAGAATAGCGTGCATGCCTATATCTTTATGAATATTAATCAATAATGGGATAATTTTATGTATGATCTACAATGATAAAGAAAAAGAATGACAGAAACGCATGGGACGAATGGTATAGTGCCAATATCATAATCTAGGAGCTTGTGTTTACTAAGAAGAGCCAAGCTCCCGCTGGCTTCACTGTAGTTGCACCCTGCTGGGATGGCACTTCTGATTGATGGAAAAATAAAACCTTTTTCTGTTTCTTGCAATAAATAAATGAAGTCATTATCACCAGGAAATGTTTATTGTCACAGAAAAATAGGATAAATTTACCAGTTATCACAAAACCTTAGACAAATATTGCAAGCACAAACGTCTTGGATTCCATAACAATCTGATATATTTATAATGTATACAGTTCTGTGCAAAAGCCACCTGCATTTCTTTATATTTTGCAATGGAAACCCAAGGGTATTCAGAGCTCTTCTTCATTCTGTTCTCTGTCAAGATTGCTTCAGTACTGTTGAGGATCTACTGCTCACAACCATTTAAAAAAATAAATGATATATATATTTAAATATAATAAAGTCGGTCTCCCTGAAAGTAAAGTATAAAGAAATGAGGTTGTGGCTCAGAACGTTTGCACAGTACTGTAAAAATCAAAATTAAAATAAAGAGAAAGTAGAGAGAAATAAAAAAAACCCACTGATTTATGTGTGGAAAGTAGGGCTGTGCGATATGACCAAAATCTCATATCCCGATATAAGAATTCTATCGTCCCGATAACGATATAAATCACAAAAATGTAACATTTTCTGTAAATTCTGTGAATCTCGGGCAGCTCGACTTGCGGGAAGTGTTTCCAGCTGGGCGTCGCGTACCTGGAGTCGAGTGTTTTAACCGATGCATGAAACTATACATTTTTTAGACATAAGTTGTAACGGCCGCCGTTTTCTTTGTGAGTATTTATTACACGCCGTGCTGCGGGGAAAAGCCTGTTCTAACGTTTGAGTCTAAGGTTTATTTTTTAGCACCTGACGGCTCTTTTTTACTTCTCATCCGTAAATAATCTGCTCTTTCACGTGATTCAGTTTATTTTGAAAAGTCTCAACAGGATCTTGAGCTTTATTGTGAAAGGTTTATGTGGAACATAAACAAGCGGACACGCGGTGGTTTTACCGTCGTTGTTGCTAACGACAACGCATAAAAACAAACGCTTGTCTGTCTGTAGTGTGGTTATATTAAATATAAGAGAAAGAGAGAACTTTAATAAATTAATATAGCCACTACAGTGACCATCAAAACGATGAAAAAATATTGCCGTAAACAGTTTAATTTGCGACACAACGAAACAAACGATAGCGTAAAATGAAACGATAGACGTTTTTATATCGTCATCCGATATCGTCATCGATATCGAACAGCCCTAGTGGAAAGTAAATATACCGCAATGATTGCAAGGGGAAAAAACACTGCCACCACAATGCATACAAATTAATAAACTTAAGATACTTCATTGCATTTCTCCTCTGCTTATCCAGAATCTCTTTTCTCAGAGATCATTTCACAAACATAAATTTAATTGATCAAAAGTTGCATTTTTTAATATTTATAATTTATTTATTTCATAGTTTATTAGTAGGAGCAACACGTGAGCATAGTGCTTTATGTCTCTGACCTGATGTCGCGATACGTATCCGCGTTACATAACAGAGGACGTTTTAAAATCTGTGAAGTAAGACAGAATAAATGCTACGATTCTCCCAGAGCTGAGACAGCCTGTCAAAAAGAATTATAATTGTTTTAGCACACACGCACTCTTACAAACACACTGTTATCTTTAATCTCTCCTCCGACTTTTGTACAATGTCACACAAACTTTCATCTTCACATTGAATATTCTTTGTGAATATCGTCAATGATCTACTTTCACGCCTGAATGCCAGGGTTCTGCATTGAGCGTTTCTGACTGAGTGAGTGACTGAGTAGAAGCGATGACAGAGAGCGAGGAACAGAGCGAAAGATGGGAAGGAGACTCGACAGCAGGCTTTAGTTCAGAAAGCTCGAGGACTGCATGCATATTCATAAGGCTCGTTTCCATCTGAGCTGTGAGAGAAAAAGTAGCCCTCTAAAAAACACATACATGCACAGCACGCTTAAATACGCAAGCACTTCAGTGACAGTGGAGTTGTGAAAATGATGGCGTCTTACCTGATCAAGTATCCAGAGGGTTGATCCACATGTTAAGGAAGGCAGAGGGGAGGTAAAAAAAACAGAAGAGAAGAGGAGAATAAGTATAATTAGTCTATGAGTTATGAATATGATTGTCTATCCTATTGTGTAGATATAAGAACAACACTTGTGATAACAATAATTTGCAAAGCACCATTCAAAAATGACACCAAAGCTCAGTTTAAGCTTTCAAATCATGGAGCAAGTCCCACAGCTCTCTGAATGATAAAATAATCTACGTAGAACATGACATGCCATCTGGTTAGCATGTGGCTAACAGCTGTCTCCATCCTTTTTTTTATACATTTTAACTTTATTACCTTTTGTGCCGTTGCTGTAAAAACAGTCAAAACAGCAACTGATTTGACATGAAGTAGGCAGCTCTTTGAACTGTTGTATTTGAAGATTTTTTTCTTTAAGTTACACTACTTCAATATAGCGCATGAGTGGATAAACTTATACAATAACGAGATTTATTATGATACAGAAAAGGCTGACGTTTCAACAGTGTGAGCAACAAGCTGTAAAAACAAGCCAAATCAATCATCAAATATAAGAAATAATCTAAATTACTGCATCGTGAAGATATTTTAAATAGAAGCCTCTTGTGCGCCAGGTTTGAGCGATGGATCTCTGTGTCAGAAAGGTAACCTTTCAACCCTAATTTCATTTTGGCGAAGCAGACAAAGTGAGTCAGATCAGGTGAGCAGGGTGAATGGAAAACAAATATTGTGTTAGTGTGATCCAAAAAAGCCCTTTCAATGCCCTGCGTGCTTCAGTTCAGGTAGTTTTCCCTCAATTTTTTCTGTGTTTTACAAAACTGATTTACAAGTACAAAATATTTATGACCACAATTTGAGCCCATACGTTTGTCCCAAATAACAAGACTTCTCAACTTGTGGAATATAAGTCTCAGTAGACTGAGTTTTCAAGATTAACTGTCTTCTTTATATTTTACAAAGACATGCATCAAAGAACAATAACTGCTTGCAGAAAGAGACAGGGCAGCTTTATACTTGTAATGACAATTTCATTCTGTCCTTGAAAAATTGTCAGACCCACTACTGAAGCAAAACACCCCTAAGAACAATACCCTACACCTACATCGTCTAGCTATTCTGTTTGTTTGGAAAGTGCATCACTATGTCCAGGTGTCCCCAACGTCCCGACCCGCACAAATATGAAAACACAACACAACAAATGATTAGCATAACAGATATTAAATTAAATTAAATCACACAAGTGAATCATGTAAGTAATTACACTTGTATATTGTATTATATCTCCTTTGTTAAGCTGCTTTACACAAAACCTAAGGCCTCGGTTAATACAAATAATATATCTTCTAGTCCTTTCCTCCTCCACCGCTCTACAAGACAAGGGTGCCCTTTGTCCCCATTGCTATTTGCACTTGTGATAGAACCTCTTGCCATTCAATTACGCTCTACAAAAGATTATAAAGGAATAAGGAGATTTGGTGTAGAACACAAGGTGTCTCTCTATGCAGATGATTTGTTGTTATATATCACTGACCCTACTAAATCATTGCCAAAAATTATGACAGTTTTAACTGAATTTGGGAAAATTTCTGGATACAAAATCAATTTAACAAAAAGTATATTGTTTCCAATTAGTTCTTTAGAAAAATTAGATAGCGCTACATTGATCTCGTTTCCTTTTACAAGCTCAAATACCTTCAAATATCTTGGAATAACTGTAACCCGTGAATTCTCTGGCCTTTTTAAATATAATTCTATTAATTTATACCATCAAACTGAACAGAACTTGGAAAGACTGTCTAAACTGCCCATCTCCCTTGCTGGCCGAGTAAATATCATTAGGATGAGCACTTTACCCAAATTTTTATTTTTGTTTCAATGTATCCCAATATTGATCACAAAAACTTTTTTTAAGAAAATAGACCAGTTAATTTCTCAGTTTATCTGGAACAAAAAGACACCCAGAATAAAAAAGATATTTCTCCAAAGAGCCAAGATTACAGGAGGAATGGGGTTGCCTTGTTTTCAGTTTTATTATTGGGCCTGCAATATACGTTGTATGTCATTCTGGGGCGGGGAACATAGACCTGATTGGGAACGGATGGAAAGTATGACTTTTTTCTCCAATACTCTTAAATCTTTGGTTCATTCAAACTCAGATCTGGGTAAGCATAAATGTAAAAATCCGGTAGTGTCTGGCTCACTAAAAATTTGGTCTCAAATTAGAAAGCATTTTCATTGGCGTCAATGTTCAATCTTTACACCATTAATTCATAATCAAGCATACACATTGCTCTCAGGATCAACATTCCAGCTATGGACTTCCAAAGGGATACACACAATCAAGGATCTGTTTATTGATAATCTTTTTCCTTCATTTCCACAACTTCAACAAAAATTTTCCATAGAAAACAGAGATTTTTTCAAGTATTTACAAATACGTCATGTTATTAAAGAAACGTTTCCATCCTTTCCCAATGAACCACAAAAGCTAGTTTCAGATGATCTATTCTTAATGAACCCGCTAAAGAAAGGAGCTAGACAGTACAACTACATTGGACCACTTGAGAAATGCTTGGAGTGAAGAACTGGCTACTAACATCACTAAAGATCAATGGA
The DNA here is from genome assembly GCF_964374335.1 of Astatotilapia calliptera. Classification (NCBI taxonomy): domain Eukaryota; kingdom Metazoa; phylum Chordata; class Actinopteri; order Cichliformes; family Cichlidae; genus Astatotilapia; species Astatotilapia calliptera. The sequence goes on from NC_137437.1 coordinate 25,241,481, forward strand.
CTAAGGCACAAGAACTGGTTCACTCCACTTCTGTCTGCTGCAGGCACGGACTGCTACAATTTAAGGTCTTGCATAGGCTCCATCTGTCTAAATTGAAGGTTTCAAGGATGTTTCCAGGGGCCGATTCAAGATGTGATCGATGTGGCCAGAATTCTGCCTCATTGTCACATATGTTTTGGACATGTCCTAATATCGCTACCTACTGGTCTAAAATATTTAAAACTTTGTCTGATATTTTTAAAAAACAGCTCCCCCCAGACCCAGTAATGGCACTATTTGGTGTAGCTACAGTTAAAAACTTAAATAATAAACAAATGCGTGCTCTGAGTTTTATAACATTGCTTGCAAGACGCCTTATACTTCTGAATTGGAAAAATAAAGCCCCCCCAACTCATTCTGCTTTATTAAGAGACACAATGTATCATTTACAGTTGGAGAAAATTAAATTTTCATTAAGAGATAATGTTAAACAGTTTTACCTAATTTGGCAACCCTTTATAGATTACTTTAATAAGTAAAACTGAGAGGTTTGGCCTCCTCTCATATCTGCCCCAAGATTATATATATGGGTCTACGCAGGTGTTGTTGTTGTTTTTTTTTTTGTTGTTGTTGTTGTTTTTGTTTTTTGTTTGTTTTTTTTGGGGGGGGGGGGGGGGTTCGTTTGTTTTTGTTTTTTGTTTTTTTTTCCTCTCTCCCTCCTTTGAATATACTTATTTAGGATAATAAATGTGTATGTATAGACATAGATATGATTGTTTATATAATGATAATTATATTTTATGTAAAAAGGATGGGGAGAGGAAGGAAGGGAAGGGGAAAAAGAGGGGAGGGGAAGGGAAGGGGGGAAAAAAGAAAAAAAAACTATGTCAATGTAAATGAGATATATACTTTGTTGCCTGGTTTGAATAAAGAAAGGAAAAAAATGTAAGTCATGTAAGAAAAACAATTCAACAGGACACAACAGCAAATACAACATACAAGATACCTTGATGCATGCTCAGTAATCTAGGTAAGGCTTCTCCAACCTGCAGTCAGCTGAGACTGAAGAAGTTACATCAATGAATGATGAAACATTGTTCCCACTGAAAATGCTACATCAGATATGAACAGAATCAACTTCCCGGGTACACACATTTTTTTTGTCACAGTTTACAGGAAACAGTATTTTGGTGAGAAGTAAACCACAGATCCATATGTTAAATATCACAAACAAGACTGACTTTTTAAATCTTCAACAACCTTTTGCGTTTAGTACACCACCTTGTAATTTCTACTTGCAATAAAATGCAGAATTCAGCCTCCAAGGCTTTCAGGTCTGGAATTATGCCTAAAAGATGTGGTTGACAACACTGTTAGTCCTGTCATCTGAAGCATTCAAGTAGATACCTTCATATCACCAGCTGATTCAGTCGTTCAAACCTTAAAAGTTTAAACGTTTGTGTTCTCAAATAAGTTTTTGCATTAACAGACCCATGTTCAACCCTTCCGAAAGATTAAGAGAGCCAAATCAGCTATGAGGACAGAAATAGATGCAGGTGAGGTTGCTAGGGATAATATGTTGTCATGGATGTGTCCTTTGAATTGGTCCCCTCCCCTCTCTAGACCCCTGTTACTGTGGCGACAGGGGGCCTTGAGTGACAGACGGTTGCTAAGGCATGTCGATGGTTGTTAAGACTACTAAATGTGTCAATCAGAGTCATAGATATAAAGAACTTAAAGGATCTAATCATGGCCAGAAGAAACCCAATCCACAGCGAGTAGAGTGCAATTCACATGATTTGCAAAAGAATCATTATTTATAAGGGATTGACATTTTTCACTTGTAAGAAAAATAAATGAACTCATTAGTGATGTTTACCACACAATACAAGCTGAGATCAGGCCCTGCAACTCTGAACATTCACTAAATGAGTGGCTGGATGTGCATAAATAATGAATAATTGAGCAAGTGAGCACTAATTACTTATTAAGTCTCCCCATCAAAAGGCAAACCCTCATTTATTAAGGAAAAATATGAGCGCTGGAGCATTTTGAATAACAACAGGGAAACATAAGCTAGCTTTGTCATAGTTTGATTATCTTTCACTCCAAAGAAAAATAGCCCATTAAGAAGATGAAAAAAAATTTAATCTAGGATGCGTGAATGTTGTGCACTGAATACTAATACTATTAGAAAGCTGTTTTCTCCATGTCAGCATCAGGCTTGAGGATATTGTAGGAGATTTTTGAAAGTCTATATAAACCCTGGTCTCTACAAATTCAAAATCCATAAATCTCAACATGACAAATCCAAGCAAAGGAAAATGCTGTTTAAATTGATCAACTCTACTCCAACTCCATAACTGTCGAAAACAAAAAGTTAAATTCAAAAACAAACAAAAAACAACATAATTATTCAATTACACCTCATTTAAAATTGATCATCGATTACTATAGAACGATTCAAGAACAAAGAAAAAAGTGGTTTTAGTCAGCTCTGATAATATTGATACATTCTGACAGGCTTGTGTAGGTGGATTGAGTTGTCAGATTAAACATCTTATCACAATATTTAGTTTTCTATCAGATGATATCAATACATATGACAAAATAAATAAAATCAGAAAGGTTTTTTTTTTTTATTCCTAAGTGTGGAAATGAGTTTGATAAACATACTGTAGTTTTGTTTATTCTGGGTTTTTGTGGAGTTTTCATAGTTTTCTCTTTTGTATTTTGTATTCCTTAGTTATTCTTTAGCACTGCTGTTGTTTTCCAGCCTTTAGGTTTTGTCTCTGTGCCTCCCTTCTGTTCTTTGTGTGGTGTCTTGTGTTCCTGGGTTGATGTACATGTTGTTTCCTGTTTTGATTTGACAGTCCCATGTCCTATGTCAGTGGGTCTAGTTTTGCTTCCTGTTGTCCTGTTATGTCTTTTCTGTTTCTTCCTGTCAATGTCGCGTCATACCTCCTTATGTCTGTAAGTCTCTCTGTCTTCCTGGTTTCAGAGTTAGTTCCATGTTTCTAGTTTCCTTGAGTTTTAGTTCAAGCTTCTCAGTGTTCTTTTCCTAGTTTTCAAGTTTGGGGCTTTAGTTTGTTTTTTGTGCTTATGTTTTGGACATTTTTTCCAGCAATAAAGCTGCCACGTTAAGTTCACTTTCTGTGTCTGAGTCCTGCATTTGTATCATCCTCCCGATGTACATTATAATACAAGACAAAATCTAAAAAAAACCAACAACAAATAACCTGTATCATTTCTTTTTTATAGATTCAAATATTTGTAATAATTACATTTATTGTTTTATTACCCAGCCCTATATACACTCTATAATTTGGCAATTCCAAACCCAAGAAGCAGTGTCCCTGTAGTCTCTCTATTTCTAAAGCTACTTCCACTAAATCTTTAACTGGTCCAGAGAAAATGTGAGACATATGAGACAGTGACATATCCATCCATTCAACAAAAAAGTAGACCTAATATACAGTCGACATCTGACAGAGATGAACAAGACTTAAGAGGCGAGGATAGTGTGATCCAGAGCTCTACGGCCTAATGTTAAAGTGTGAACTGCGTAGGTGCATGTTAATGTCAAGAGCTGCGCTACACTGATGGGTGCAGTGTGTCGAATCAGAGATGTTAACCTAGAGTCTGACCCTGCAGACTCAACACAGGGTGAGAACGCAGTACATCTCTGCACCTCATGTGCTCCCATTACAAATTTACAAGTGCGTGCACGCACACATACATCACTGCATGTACACACAGGCATGAGCACTGAAGTCAAAGGGAACAAAAAGGTTCTTCCCCCAGGCTCTTCACTGAAGACTTGTTGCAAAAGGAGATTCCTCCACCATGTCGTCAGTCTGTTACACAGTACACTCAGTAGTACACAAACACACAAACACACACTAGCTTTGACAACAAAGATGATGGGAGGATGGCTGTTGGCAACAACCAATTATCTCGCAGTAACACATGGTGACAGCAGTGTCTACCTCCTTTATATTCCTTCCTCTTTCCAACACCTCACCGCCGTATGTCTCTATCTTTATATCCACCACCTCCTCACACCTCCACCTGGTGTGGTGCACGGTTCCTTCCTTATCACATGTCACGTCTTTCCCTGTCTCTCCTTATCTCCCTCTCCCTATCTCTCTCCCCCCCCCCCCCTTCTCTCATCCTGTTGCTTCAGGGTGTTATGTTTATTTCTGATGTGTCTCAGTTTTACATTAAAACATTTTCCCTGACAACAAAACCAAAGATATTTAAAAAGAGAACAAGCGAAGCCAGAATCAATGCCAGTGATGCACCGTTAAATTATAATAATGCAATATCATAGAGTGGTGCAGTTCAATGAGAGTGAAGAATTCTTTGGACATATTTTTATTTTTCGTGTCTATATCAGTTTAAACATTAATATCACTTAGTAATCAAAAATATGTTACCATGCATCTAAACCCTACATTCTCAATAATGCTTGGACTAAATGTTTATTTTGCAACAACTTTGTGAAATGTTACAAATGTATTTGTAATCAGCACATCCTCTTTTTACTGTTTCTTGTTTTCAGGTCACCAATATATTACAACACTCAGAGAAAGGACCTATTTTATACAAACTAAATATTCCTATAGCCAAGCTCACCAAAAATGTATCATGTTTCATAGCAAACACCGCAGCATGGTTATAAGGCAGATGGGCAGGGGGTGTTGTGTACTCAGTGGTGGTCCAGTAAGGCTCTTTTTTACAAATCAAAACATATTGATCCGCTGAGGTCATAGATAATTAGATAAAACATCGTAATGTGTGATGCTATAGAATCACGGAGTAGCTTATTATTTGGCATTATTGCAGGCAAACCAGCATATGAAATATGAAACAGAAAAGAAAAGTATGTTTATTTTTTTTATTCAAGATCTGTTCACCTGTACTTAGCAAGTACATACACATGAAATGCAAACTTTACATGGCAACGCACAGCTGGCAACCTGGCTGTATCTTGGTCATATGGTCAACGTACTCACAACGTGGAGGCTTAAAAACGGCCAAATCTTGTACCCAACCGTTTGTGAACTAGATGTGTGTCTCCAGGAATTTATAATTCCAAAAATGATTCGCCGTGTATGCGCAGAAAATCAAAACTATTTACTTTCTTAACCACTTGTCTTATTCAGGTCCATGGTAGGGATGGGTCCTGTCCAAGCTATCTTAGAGAGACACTTGAAATGTTCAAATCACTTTTAAAAATGCACCTTTTTTCCAAGGCTTTTTAGGAGTACTACCACAGTCAGCTTGTAGTCAGTTTTAGTCAGCTTTTGGTTGTTCTTAATCTTTTTTATTTTTGTTCATTTTATTTTTATTTATTGTATATTTTAATGTTTATTTTACTGATTTTTATCTTTTTTTTTTCATTATGTATTTTATTGGTTTTTTTTTAGCTTTGTCTGTCTGTTTAATGTATGGTTTTTAACCTTTATCTCTGCTTTCTACTGGAAAGCACTTTGGTCAACCATGTTGTTTTAAAGTGCTCTATAAGTAACGTTGGATTGGATTCGATTGGAGAATGGTGGGGAAGACCCTGGACAGGTCACAGATTAACACACAGAGAAAGACACACTTTTAGAACCATCAAATAACTGAACATGTATGTCTTTGGACTGTGGAGGAAGCTGAAGTACCCAGAAAGAACTCATGCAGGCACAGCGAGAACATGCAGATTCCACAGAGAAAGGCTAAAGCCTGGATTCAAAACCAGGACTTCCTATTGCAAAATGGGAAGCGGATTTATCAGTTAACTTAGACCTAAACTTCTGGTCTCAGATTTGCTTAAAAACCTTTCATCTAATTAGAAATCCCAGTCTTCAATTAATTCAATACAAAATATTACATAGAGTACACTATACAGGTCATCGGATGTTCAAGATGGGCTTTACGTCTACCAACAACTGCTCACACTGCCAAACCAATTCACCAGACAATTATATCCACGCTCTTTGGTTCTGTCCACCAGTTCAGAAGTTTTGGCGCGAGATATGTGAAGACTTATCGAAGTGTCTGAAATGTAACATTCCAACTTCCCCCTTAGTGTGTTTGTTGGGCAGCTTAGATAATGTCACTTCAGAAAAGAATATCGCCCATATGGTTTTCACTGCCCTATGCATAGCCAAGAAAACAGTCCTCATGAACTGGAAAAATAAAAATAATCTTAATTCTAACCAATATAGAAATTATCTATTAGATTACATTAGTCTTGATACAGCCTCTGCCACCACATCAGATCAATTGCTCTGGGCTCCTTTGATCAGCTCCATCACCTAGTGGGGGTGGGGGGTCATAGTTTGGTCCCGCCTTCACTGTTGTGATTGGTGTGGGGGTAGGGACAGGCTTAGGGCGTCGGGGGTTCCCCGGAGGCATCTTCCTTGGGGGGCTCAACCCGGGGTAGCGGTCATGTCCGGTTAGGGGCTCTCTGTTGGCTCTCCGGTGACTGTTTCCTCGCGGCTGCGTGCAGCGGGGCTAGGGGAGGGTCTGTGCTGACAGACGTGGGTTACTGACCTGGTAGCCTGGCTGGCCCTGGGTGGGTCCGGGATGGGCGTGAGGTTCTGGGGGCGCTCTGTCTCTGGGCTGGGGCCCGGACTGGGCCTCGGGGGCTTGGGTCCTGGTTGGTGTGTTGCCGGGGTTGTGGGCGGGTGGGTGCATGGGGGCCCAGCCCTGGAGCAGGGTGCCGCCGGTGCGTCGAGCCACCTGGGGGGCTCTTCAACTGGTGGGGGAGATTGTCACATCTTGCAGGGAGCTTTTCCTCTCCTCAGGAGCTCCCTCTGCAGGAGGGGGAGATACAGGAGAGGTGGAGGAAGATCTCAGCCTGGGTGTTTATTGTCTTATGTAGTCTGTAAGATGAGTGGATGGTGGGGTGGGTGCAGTTTTCTCTGTGGTGGGGTTGGGTGGAATGTCCCGGGCTCTGTGGGGCCGGGCGGCGCTGCTGCACTGGGCCCGGTCTGGATGGGCCTGGGCCCCCTTTCCCTGGCGGGTCGCGGAGTATGGGGGTGCCTACTGGGGTCAGCGGGGGAGCTGGCCCCAGGGAGGGGTCACTTGCCCCTCCCTTCCTTCCCTCCCCATCTCCAGCTGCCTCCCTCTTCCCGCTCCACCACAACCACCCACACATGCAGGGCCTTGGAGTAGGGGTATGTCACCAGGGTGCAGAGGAGGCTACCCCCCCCCCCCCCCCCCCCCCTCTGTCCCCTTCTGGCTGCCTCTGCCTCAATTTTATCCCACAACTTAGACATTCACATTACTCACACTCTCATTACACATACATATAGGATCTTGGGGGTGGGCACGATACACGGAGTCCAAAGTACCATCAGGGTGTACACCCCACCCCTGGCATCGTTGCCCACCTCTCAATTTTAAATACACGTAGACATTGAGGGCTAGCAGGAGGGACCATGCGCTTACCTGCTGCTCTCTGGCAGGTAGCTCCATGCCCTCCTGGGTTTTAAATGCACCTTAGAACACACATGCATCAACATTACAATGAGCGGGTGGAGGGAGGTTTGGAGTCTTCTCTCACCCCCGTTCTCTGCGACCTGCTGGAGCAGGGGGGCTAGGAGGAGGAGTTGGCCGTCCGACTGCGGTCTGGAGTGTGGAGCCTTCCTGCTGCTGCGGAGTCGGGGCGGTCTGCCTCCCCCCACCGCAGGGAAAAGGGAAACACCACCTGGGTCTGGGTGCAGTTCCCCCCTCCAGGGGCGAGGGCACCTAGACCCGGTTTGTAGAGTACGCTTGGGGAGTGTGATCGTGTGTACAACGTCTCTTTATGTCTGTCTCCACGTTGGTTGAGTGTGGAGTAAGTGCATATGAGAGCATGAGGGTGGGAATGGATGTTTGTATCTGTGTGTGCCTGTATGTCTGTGTCTATGTGTCAGGTTGGGTGTCAGGCGCCACCTCTCTGGGGACATCTCAGGCCCTCCAAGGTTTGGAGGCCTATCTCCCCCTACCACCACTTCCCCTGCCAGTGGCGGACCCCCTCAGACATCGGTGCGTTGGTGGTTCTTTGTGTCCGGGGATGGGCGTCCAGGTACACACCGGCTCACTCCTTGGCGGCCGCTTATCGGGGCCTGGAGCCTGGGGCTCGCTCGGGCCACTTCGGAGGTGGGGTGCCCCCGGCCTCTCGGCCTGGGGCTCGGTCACTCAGGCGCAGCTGGCTGCCGGCGGAGCTCACGGGCGCGTCACTGCAACTCCCCCTGGCTTCTGCTCCGCGGCTGCTGAGTGAGCCCTCATCTGGGACTCTCCTCAGCTCTTTCCGGGACAGTGGCGCAGCTGCCCCTCTGTTGGTCTTCCTTGGTCTCTTGTGTTCTGGGGGCCTCTGGATGTCTGGAGTTTGATCTCCTCCACACCTGCTTCATGCCCTGGAGGACGGGGCTGTGGCCCCCCCACACCCTCTAGCAGATTATTACATGAAGGAACCTTTTAAAAAAACAAAAAACAAGCGCGTCCATGCTCACAGGTGTACACACGGGTGATCACACCCACAAACTACACCCTTTTTGGCTCCTACCTCAAAGCACACTGTGTTCTGTTGATCTTATGTGCTGCACAATAATGTTTAACATTTAGTATTTACTGTCATATTCCCATATATCATTGTGATGCTGTTTATTCTATTACTCTTGTTCTCTTCTGCTTGCTTTCTTTTTTCTTTCTCAGCAGGTGATCCAGGTGATTGATATATGCATTTTTTTTTCTCTGCCCGTTCGGTTGGTTTTTGTCTTTTGCCCTTCTCCCCCGTCCCTCTTCTCAGCTGTTTCTCTTTCCCTCTTTCTTTCTCCCCTTCTTTCCCCCAGTCAAGTCTGTCCCGTATTCAGTAAGTGAAAATAAAATAAACAAAAAAAGGTGAATCAAATGGACCATTACGGCAAGGCTGGGATGGTCAGTTTGGTAAAGTAAATCCGTTGGGCATCTTTCTTTGCCTTTAGACAACAATTCTGATGGCAAAAGAGCCAAACGGGACAGGCCAAAAAAAAACCAAAAAAAAAAAAAAAAACCAGGACCTTCTTTGCAAGCAATAGTGCTAAACACTACTCTATGTGCTAACACCTCTATGCCACCCCTAAACTTAAGGCCAAACCACCCTGAGCATGTCTGATCTCTTTAAAAAATAACAATAATAAAAATACTTTTATACCAATGATGTTTGTCTTGTTGGATATAGTATTGTGAACTTTTGTACATGGGTCTCAAGCCTGTCAAGGTGCATAACAAGAGTTCACTTCACTTCAAATATGAGCAGGGCCACGTAGTCTACAGAAAAGTCCCATGGTTGAGCTTTCTGGCCTGGGATTATCTCTTCATCTCTGTTTTCACTGCTACTTTCCTAATGTCTTTCTGACAAATCAGATTACAAAATGATCAGTTAACGAATTGAAGTAGAACTCAGCAAATGTTATTATATCTGTTTCTAAATTCACTATCTTATCAGAGGTAGTGAAGAGCACTGAGGGTCCTTAGGTATCATATAAATTGAAATCGAATAAAGGGGGGAGTAAATTCATCCTAACAACGCACGGGCAGACAGTTGGCGAGATTTAACTGTAGACTTGGGAGTCTTCCATCACTGGGAACATGGCAACTAGAGAGAAACAGAGAGTGGAAGGGATGCACTGAAAACGTTCTTATCAATGAGCGACAGTTCATTTGTTTTCCCATGGCACAAGTACCGCTGAATCTTCACATCTTTTGTTTTAAATACCTCTTCACATTAAACATATAATCATCTCACTGACTTATTTAAGTGTGTGTTTAACAGGTCTCTGTGGACAGGGAAAACCACATCAGTGTAGTCATTTTCACTCATGGGGAGCTCCTTTAAGTAAATCAAAGGAGAAGTACAACCTCATTCAGCAACACTGCAGGTCCCTGGTTAAGTTCTCTTGAAAGCCAAGTACATGGATGAGCTAAAAGTTGAAAAACAAATAAAAACTTTAAATATTCTCATTAATCTATTCAATTTTCTTATGGAATAAGCTGATTTTCATCAAACGATTATTCAAGCGACTACTTTCAAACAGACTAGACAGTGCTTCTGAAGCTGATTCTACACCTTTCATGTTTAATGACACAGCGGGATATGTATTATTAAAAGCAATGTCACCATGACTTGCCTCCAAAACACATCACATCACCAGACACTTCTCTATCCAGGGCCTCCCCTGCTGCCAACTTCAGCTCTCGCTTGTTTGATGTCTGTGGACTTTGACTCTATTGGACTGAGATCAGATGATTGATTCTGCCACACAAAAATTTTCCACCTCTTCATTCTGAATAACTCTTTAGTTGCTGTTGCTGTAACTTTGGGCCTCCTTAAAACATGCCTGTATATCTTACTCATCAGTAAATCCCAGTGTGCCAGTTTCATTGGGAGCCATACAAGTTGAAGCCATACTGTAACTGTTTCCTTCAACTATATTTTAGAGGTGATGTCTTATGCTTTGGATGAAGAGATGTTCCTTTTTTCCCTCCACTTTTTACCCTTTCAATAATTGTGATTGTGAATGATTTTTTTGTTTGATCAGTCCACAGAACTTTCTTTGAGGACCCTGCTGGTTTCTTTTCTGTGTTTCTGTGAATAGTCACTTCCTTTTTCAAGGTTACCAGTGGATTGCATCTTGATATGAATTCACTAAAGTTCTGGCCATGTAGGCACAAATGTTATATTTTGGGAAGTAACAAGAAATATTGTTGTATTCCTTATTACTTCTCAACATTTGCACTGTTAGCATTACTGTAGATGGGCATTTTGAAGAAATGCTGATAACACTGTTGAATTAAATGAATCTCTGTTTAATTTATTTTGTGCCAAATCACAACAAGTTGTGCAAATGTACTGTTTATAAGATTGGGGAAACCTGCAGTCAGCTGAGACTGAAGAAGTCACTTGGATGAGTGACGAAACGTTTCCCCCACAAAACGCTACGTCTAGATGAACAGATTCAACCTTTGGAGAAACAATTACAGTTGTTATATTGTAAGGTACAGACCGTACAATAATAACAAGAAAACAGAGAAATCCCCAACAATCATATGATCCCTTATGAGCAAGCGCTTTGACGACAGTGAGAAAGAAAAACTTCCTTTAACAGGAGGAAACCTTAAAGAAGGGCATCTGCTGTATCCGGTTGTGGGTAAGTGGATGAAGACAGGACAAAGACATGCTGTGGAAGAGAGCCATAAAATTAAATGCAAATTTGAGTTCATCCAAGTCTTTAAGACATTCCTGCATTTTTACTATTTGGTGTGTGTTATCTGGCATCATGGATAGAAAGTTTGGTGTCATCTGCATATTAGTGAAAATCTATGCTATGCCTTCTAATGATAGTGCCTTAAGGAAGGATATATAATGTAAACAATAAATGTCCTAGCACTGGAACTCCATAATTAACCTTAGTGTCTGAAGAGGACTCTCCATTTACATGAACAAATTGGAGTCTATTAGATAGATATGATTCAACCACTGGAGTACCTTTAATACTTACTGCATGCTCTAACCGCTGTAATCAAATGTTATGGTCAATGGTATCGAATGTTGCACTGAGGTCTAGCAGGACAACCACACATAAGTCCACTGTCAGAGGCCACAAAAAGATCATTTGTAACCTTACTAAAGCTGTTTCTGTATTGTGATGAGCTCTGAAACCTGGCTGAAACTCTTCAAATAAACTCCTCGTCTGCAGATGAATTTCTGAGATAAAAGGAAAGCAGGAGATTGGACTAAAATTACCTAAGACAGCTGAGTAAAATGATGGCTTTTTAAGTAAATTTAACTCATGCCAGCTTGAAGGCCTGCGGCACATTATTACAGATAGGTTGATCATATTCAAAACTGAAACATTAATTAATGGTAGAACTTCCTTGAGCAGTCTAAAAAGGTCTAAAAGACATGTTGATGGTTTGGAGGAAGTAATTACTGACGTTAACTCAGAAAGATCAACTGGAGAAAAAGAGTCTAAATAAATACTAACGGTACTGAAAGTAGCTGTACATAATGTTATATCTGTGAGATGGTTATGACTAATTTTTTTTCTAATGCTTAAAATTTTAGTTGTAAATAAATTCATGAAGTCAATACCCGGTAAATTTAAAGGAATGGTTGGCTCAACAGAGCTCTGACTTTTTGTCAGCCTTGCTACAGCGCTGAAGAGACACCTAGGTTTGTTGTTATTTCCTTTAATCAGTGATGAATAGTAAGATGTTCTAGTTTTACGGAGGGCTTTTTACACTATATACTATATAAATATAAATGACATGAAACTGCAAGTTTGGATCACCCAAAAACCCTGCAACATCCAGTATCTATCCATCCATGATCATAGGAGATGCAGTTTTGGTATGATACCACCAGTCCATCCAGTGTCTAGCTCTTTAGCTAAAGTCGACTGACACTTTTATTTCACCACCTATATATTTTTCAGTTACTTTGAAACTACCCATCTGATATTTGAAAAACACTTAGGAAGATAATGGCTATGACGAATATAAATGAAAGCAGCTTATCTTATCATATGTGAAACTTTGTTTTCATCCATAAGACACGTAAAAGTGAAAAACACACTGTCAACAAATGCAGTTTAACGCCAGAAATGACCACCACAACAACAAAACAAACACAAAATTATTAACACCAAATAATATAAACACAGTCGGTTCTACTCTGATGTGAGCGAAGGAGTGACGGAGTGAATGAGTGAGATGACATTGATGATACAGTCTCAATGATAAGGACCATTTCTACATATTCTCTCTTGTGGAAAAGTAAACTGTATTTTTCCAGTCTTTATGCAAATCTACATTTCAAAGTGCACAAAATGCATAATTTTGTGCCTCCTTGCACCTTGTTACTTTGAAATGCTAATGATGGTGTTGGTTCATGCTTGCTCTCTGTCTGTGCATGTGCGAAAGTGAGAGAGATGTGTGGCAAAGCGGTTAGCATAGACTCGCTGCTGACTGAATGACATCTTCAGCTCTCGTCTGTCCCATTTGCTCTCATTTGTTACACACGCAAACCCAAATTTCTAAGGTGAAAAAAAACTCTTCCATTCTCTCTCTCTCTCTCTCACACACACACACACACACACACACACACACACACACACACACTTGCATTGCCCTGCATCTATCTTGATGTACAAGAAAAGTGAGGGCCCATCCAGCCATTATTCTTCATATATCAAATCACAGCTTCTGCCGCCTCCCTGGCTATAACACCTATACAACGCTCATACACACACACACACACACACACACACACACACACACACACACACACACACACACACACACACACACACACACACACACACACACACACTTTTTATTGCTGCAGTTACTTAAAAAAGGTCATGACCTATGAAGTGTCATTAATCATGCAACATGAACTGCTTTGACTGGAGTGCTTAGATTTAACAAGGGGCGGGACTCACCTTTAAATGTGAGAGAGTTATAACTGAAATGATTTATTTTTGATGCAATGCTAAAATTTCTAAAAAGTAGAAAAACTGCATAGGTTACCGTCTTTGTTCTTGTTTCTGTATGTTCAGTTCAAACATTTATATTTGAACACGCAAAACTCACAATACCCATCTCGTCTTTCAGCATCTCTCACGACTGAGACTTCAATTCTCCCTTTGCAACGTTAACAGTTATGCATTTGGTTTGACGTCTATTCAGAGCTGTGTGTGGGCGTGCCTATATATGTGTGTCAGGGCCCTTCCTCTCTTGGGAGCCAAGCGAAGGGGGGAGGTCTACAGAAGATGACAGTGAACAGTAAAAGGGAAAAATGACTTTTACATTATCTACAGAATATGCTTCCTCGGGGGGAAGAAACGGTAAGGTTTCTAAAATGAAATCTGATTGCCAAGTGATCTATAGAAAATGCAGTGTGAAAGCTGAATTAATGAGCCTTAATGTAAATCCCGAATTCTACATCCGAGAGCTCATTTATAAACACAGAAATAAATCACGCTCTCACAGGATGTATACGCCGCGTTCCTCTGCAGAAGTCAGGATTTAAGCAAATATTCAAAGAGCATGTGTGCAAGTGAAAAGAAGAAGTGCAATGTGTTACTGAGTCTTCTGACACAGTTCACTTCAATCCATATCAAATTACTCTAATAATTATACCCTGTCATAGCAGACACCGTGGTCTAATCAGTGTTTGTTTTTGTTTCTGAGATCAGATGAAATGACAAGCAGCTAATGAAGTGTGCTGTGCTGTTAGACACAAAACAAGAAGAGGCTATTTAGCTCCTCTTTTTACAATCTCAGCAGACCGTGACATTATAAAACCCCACAAAATGACTGCTTTCACAAACCTACACAAATTTAGCCTTGACAGTGAGACAACAGCCCATGTTGATTGACTCCGTAAAATGACAATACCAACATGGGTTTGTAATGCTGTAAAAACAGACATTTTTACTTTTTTGTGATAATTTTAGCTGCAATTTCTACTATAAAAATTAAATTTAAATAAAAGGAAATATTTCAAGTGCAAAGAGAGATGTATGCAACAAAGATGACCCTGCACAGAGAACTGCACTTAAATGCAATTTCTGCACACTGCTTTTTACCAGTTGTTTTGGCACTGCTTGTGAAATTATTTCTTCCACTGTGAGGTGCTGACAGGTCATTATGAGACCAAACACAGTGGTTATACTTTATACATTATATATAATGGCTTATATTTCCACAGCTGGGATATGCTCCAGTCTCCCACAACCCTAAACTGGATAAGTGGTTAAAAAAATAGATGGATGGATGGTTTGTATTTCCTCCTCATTACGAGCATCCACCTAGCCAGACTAGAATGTAAGCAGTCCAGCTTAATGGCCTGATCAGCTGTCATGCTCAGTTCACATATCTGCTTGCTTGGTATCTATCCCCTGGTCTTGAATAAGGCATGAGTCTTATAAAACTAAAATCATAAATAATGTGATTTTTGTAAGACAAAAATCTCCCTGCACCATCCATTACAATCCTACCCTAGTTTTCCAGTGGTTCTTAGAGATAATTGAGGCTAGCCGCAGAAACGTGTGTGTGTGTGTCTGTGTGTGTATGTGATTTATGTGGATGGTTTGTGTCTGTGTGCTGCTTTGAGACAGCAGTAAGCTTGCAGGGCGACGTGGAGGGATTGGGTGGCAGCGTGTAATGACTTTGGGGGAGAGGGGTGGCCTGGATCAGGTGGCGCATTATGTGGGTGGGCCTGCATGGGGCCATATCCACACACACACACACATTGCAAAACCACTAGATATACTCACTGATATATCTAATATGCAGTGATGTAATGTATACTAACTGAGACAGGCAGGAAGACACAAATCTAAGGCATTCAAACACACACAAACACACTATGTGTGCTCAGAAAATCTGGTATAACACAAATATGGATTCTTCTCTGACCTTTTCCTGACTCATCTTGACCTGATAATAACCCTTAACCATTAGCAGACTGTAAGTGTGAGTGTGTATATGTTTATGAGTATGTGTGCGCACACTTCCATCCTCAGCTGCTCAGCTCATTCAGTCCTCCCCAGTGTTCAGCTGCTTGACTAAGCAGACTCAACAGCGTTTTCCCAGATTTATCAGCCGCAGCGAGTTGGACAGTGAGATCTCTACATGTTATCTTTATCACAGGCTATGGCTACACTCTGTTTAACCATTTAATAATCAGTCCCATGAAACAAATCTTTGCTACACTGTAAAGAAAAAACCCCAGAGATAAGTAAATTTTGACATTTTTGACGTCCATTTGTTTCATAAATTGCATATGAAATAGCTTCTTCTATCTAAAGTTATTACATCTGGTAATTATTTAAATTAAATGTATTTATACAATGCCAAATCACAACAACAGACCCACCCAGGGCCTGGCTGCCCCTGGGTGGGTCCAGGATGGGCGTGAGGTTCTGGGGGCGCTCCGTCTCTGGGCTGGGGCCTGGGCCGGGCCTCGGGGGCTTGGGTCCTGGTTGGTGTGTTGCCGGGGTTGTGGGTGGGTGCATGGGGGCCCAGCCCTGGAGCAGGGTGCCGCCGGTGCATCGAGCCACCTGGGGGGCTCTTCAACTGGTGGGGAAGATTGTCACATCTTGCAGGAGCTTTCCTCTCCTCAGGAACTCTCTACAGGAGGGTGAGATACAGGAGAGGTGGAGGAAGATCTCAGCCTGGGTGTTTATTGTCTTATGTAGTCTGGAAGATGAGTGGATGGTGGGGTGGGTGCAGTTTTCTCTGTGGTGGGGTTGGGTGGACTGTCCTGGGCTCTGTGGGGCCGGGAGGCGCTGCTGCGCTGGGCCCCGGTCTGGATGGGCCTGGGCCCCCTTTCCCTGGTGGGTCGCGGAGTATGGGGGTGCCTACTGGGGTCAGCGGGGGAGCTGGCCCCAGGGAGGGGTCACTTGCCCCTCCCTTCCTTCCCTCCCCATCTCCAGCTGCCTCCCTCTTCCCGCTCCATCACAACCACCCACACATGCAGGACCTTGGAGTAGGGGTATGCAGAGGAGGCCACCCCCCCCCCCCCCCACCCCCGTCCCCTTCTGGCTGCCCCTGCCTCAATTTTATCCCACAACTTAGACATTCACATTACTCACACTCTCATTACACATACATATAGGATCTTGGGGGTGGGCACGATACACGGAATCCAAAGTACCATCAGGGTGTATACCCCACCCCTGGCATCGTTGCCCACCTCTCAATGTTAAATACACGTAGACATTGAGGGCCAGCAGGAGGGACCATGCGCTTACCTGCTGCTCTCTGGCAGGTAGCTCCAAGCCCTCCTGGGTTTTAAATGCACCTTAGAACACACATGCATTAACACTACAATGAGCGGGTGGAGGGAGGTTTGGAGTCTTCTCTCACCCCCATTCTCTGCGACCTGCTGGAGCGGGGGGGCTAGGAGGAGGAGTTGGCCGTCCGACTGCGGTCTGGAGTGTGGGGCCTCCCTGCTGCTGCGGAGTCGGGGCGGTCTGCCTCCCCCCACCGCAGGGAAAAGGGTAACACCACCTGGGTCTGGGTGCAGTTCCCCCCCCTCCAGGGGCAAGGGTACCTAGACCCGGGGCTTAGAGTACGCTTGGGGAGTGTGATCGTGTGTACAGCGTCTCTTTATGTCTGTCTCCACGTTGGTTGAGTGTGGAGTAAGTGCATATGAGAGCATGAGGGTGGGAATGGATGTTTGTATCTGTGTGTGCCTGTATGTCTGTGTCTATATGTCAGGTTGGGTGTCAGGCGCCACCTCTCTGGGGACATCTTAGGCCCTCCAAGGTATGGAGGCCTATCTCCCCCTACCACCACTTCCCCTGCCAGTGGCGGACTCCCTCAGACGTCGGTGAGTTGGTGGTTCTTTGTGTCCGGGGATGGGCGTCCAGGTACACACCGGCTCACTCCTTGGCGGCCGCTTATCGGGGCCTAGAGCCTGGGGCTTGCTCGGGCCACTTCGGAGGTGGGGTGCCCCCGGCCTCTCGGCCTGGGGCTCGGTCACTCAGGCGCAGCTGGCTGCCGGCGGAGCTCACGGGCGCGTCACTGCAACTCCCCCTGGCTTCTGCTCCGCGGCTGCTGAGTGAGCCCTCATCTGGGACTCTCCTCAGCTCTTTCTGGGACAGTGGCGCGGCTGCCCCTCTGTTGGTCTTCCTTGGTCTCTTGTGTTCTGGGGGCCTCTGGATGTCTGGAGTTTTGATCTCCTCCATACCTGCTTCATGCCCTGGAGGACGGGGCTGTGGCCCCCCCACACCCTCTAGCAGATCATTACATGAAGGAACCTTTTAAAAAACAAAAAACAAGCGCGTCCATGCTCACAGGTGTACACACGGGTGATCACACCCACAAACTACACCCTTTTTGGCTCCTACCTCAAAGCACACTGTGTTCTGTTGATCTTATGTGCTGCACAATAATGTTTAATATTTAGTATTTACTGTCATATTCCCATATATCATTGTGATGCTGTTTATTCTATTACTCTTGTTCTCTTCTGCTTGTTTTCTTTTTTCTTTCTCAGCAGGTGACCCAGGTGATTGATATATGCATTTTTTTTCTTTTTTTTTTCTTTTTTTTCTTTCTCTGCCCGTTCTGTTGGTTTTTGTCTTTTGCCCTTCTCCCCCGTCCCTCTTCTCAGCTGTTTCTCTTTCCCTCTTTCTTTCTCCCCTTCTTTCCCCCAGTCAAGTCTGTCCCATGTTCAGTAAGTGAAAATAAAATAAACAATAAAAGGTGAATCAAACGGACCATTATGGCAAGGCTGGGATGGTCAATTTGGTAAAGTAAATCCGTTGGGCATCTTTCTTTGCCTTTAGACAACAATTCTGATGGCAAAAGAGCCAAACGGGACAGGCAAAAAAAAAAAAAAAGAAATAAATAATCAGATACGGTGCGTGTTGAAGTGGATGTTTCATATTCTGAATTGTTTTTGAAAATAAGACATTAAAAAGTAACAATTCCATGTTTCTCAAATTTCATTCTTTTATAGTGCAGGCTGAAGTGCAGTGTTATGGTACACTGTATACTGATGAACGATGTTGCACTGGTGGAGGGCAGATTGTGGAATCTCATGTCACTACTAGGTTAGTTCCTGAATCAGAGGCATCGTAAAAGACACTCCAATAATTCTGACCTGAAATTTATATTTAACCTCCTAAGACCTGAACTCCTCCACAGCATGCAATTTTAATTTCTCTGTGATATTTGGGCATATTGGGGCCCGATAAATGTAAAAACAACAAATTACCAGATTTTGGTTTTTTTTACCTTATTTTTGTTTTTATGAAAAATCAGAGCCACATATGAGGATATTCGTTTAAAATTTTGATAGAACAGTAGCGGTATAATGTCCTCGTAAGTGGATATCAGGCCCTTGAAGAGCAAAATTGAGTATTTTGGTCTAAATAACCCAAAATGTGATGTCCACATATGTGGACGCCAGGTCCTAGGAGGTTAAAAAAAAATTTTTTTTTAAGTATTTTTTCCGGTGGAAAAAGCTTTTAAAATCTGCAAACTTTTACGCATTTTTAATCACATTTGACTGAATTTTCTGTTTTCATGTCCATCTGACTTTATAATTATATATAATAAATTATTATAATTGCAATAATTTATAACTGATTACAGTGTTTCAGAATGGCTGCTGAATAACAGAGTGTGCTTCTGGAAGGTATTATCAATGATTTTCTTTAGTAACGCTTGCCAAATTCCACCTGGGGTTTGGAAAAGAGCCATAATAGCTCATGTAACATGGACCTATTACAGTAGAATGTAGTTGGCTAAATCCACAAACCAGTAAAGTTATTTACTTATGCTAAATTAGCGTAAGTAAATTATTACTTCAACCCCACTACACAAGAACTCAGGGTTCCTCCACCTGCTAAATCCCACATTTACTGCTGCAAAGAACCCTTCAACCATTATTACCCAGAAGTAAAACAAATAACTAAATCCATAAATAAATGGAGTACAGATGAGATGGGGAGTGTGCATCAGTTTACACAAACAATTCAGACCATTCTGCACAGCTGCAGTTATTTATAGGACATTAAATTTGCTACAAATAATAATATACTATTAATAAGATGATGATGGATGAAGAATAAGTCTTAGACAATTTTTGCACAAAAATGTTCATGTTAATATATCAGGTATGTTTTTCTACATACAAGTAATGCAAATTCTGTAAAAAACACAAACAAAAAAAAACAAGTCATTGTTTTGCTCTATGATAACATTTGGCTTCATCTTGCTTTGCGTCTTCACTTCATCTTGACTTGACACATCTGCTTAAGCATGCATGAGGTCTGCACATTTTAGCCACATATATTTATTTTATAGATATCAGTTTGTGTGTGGGGAAGAAGTGTGTGCATGGTTTTGTGAATGTACACGTACTTTATACAAAAAAAATAACATATACACAAATCTGATACTAAAAAGGATCTTTTTCTTAGAACTCATCTCATTGAATAATTTGTTAGTCTAGTCTTTTAAAGATTAAAAAAATATTTTAAATTTAGAAAAATTTGGGTTTTAGAAATGAAACTAACAGAAAACTAGTAATTAGAAGTGCATGTACACACTGCATATTATTTATAATTAATAAGCGGAGTACACATAATTCCTCTTGGGAGTCATGAGCAATTCTTTTGAGATAATTACTGAGAACTTAAATTCATATATTCTGTCTGTGTGGTTGTTTTTCTCCATATACACATGTGCAGTACAGAGTATCAGTGGCTGGAGACGGGAGAGAGAGCTATCAGTAATGGAAACAAATATTCCTCAAATCCCTTCAGACAATGCATAATTTATTACATAGGGGTTTGAATTATATATATTAATCATCAAATATTTACAATATTTGTGTTTCTTTTTTTCTTTGAAACAAAGGGTGCTGGATGTACTTCTTTGCATTGGCTTCATGTATGGAGAGAAAAAAAGAGATAACGTGAGATTTTGGTTTCACGGGGATGCCTTAAAAAACGACTTTCTTCCTTCAACTAGTGAATTTTTAAACTACAATAATAGATCCTTCCCATCAATCTTTATGTATTTATTTACTGGTAACTTCTACTTTATGCGATATAATTTCCCTTCACGTAAATAAATGTTGCTTATTCTGTCTGAGATTACAGTAAAAGCACTGAGAAGACTGATGTAGTAATCAGATGATGAGGGTGTTACAGACCAGACTTAAACCTTTGTAAGCTCTCAGATACATGCAGACAGACATATGCAGACATTTGTCATCCAAGCCTACCTATATGTCAGACAAACACATCTGCTAGATCTCTGTGGCTTTTCAGCCATGAGATATTGGTGGGGTACACATGCAGTTTTACAATCCAGCCCAACAGGCATAAAAATAAACACTCTTTGCAAAGTTTCACAATATTCTTTAAGATGTTCATTGTTTTGTCCACCCCTGTTGAAATTGCCCAAATGAATAGTGGATTAATTCCTCCCAAATAGATGGATTTGGTGATGATAAGAAGCAGATTAACTCTGTGTCAGTGAGAGAAGAGAGAGGGGGGGAGAGAGAGTATCAGGCAAGGTTATAATTCTTTTTAAAGGAGATTAAACCTTTATTTTGGCAAACATCTTACTCAGGAGTGATCCCTCTTACATACACACACACGTGCTGTAGGGGAGTGCGATTGGGAAGTGGGCCAGATTAGAGGGATGGAGGGAAGACACCTACTGGGGAGGGGGGAGAAGTAGCAAATAGGACAGATGCAAGGCCATAGTGGGTCAGATAACGCTTCACTGATGGAGACAGAAAGAAATCTGATCCTCTGATACTTTTTCATCCATTCTCTCTCTCCCTCTCTCAGTTTCTCTGTGTGCGGCTACCTCTCTCTCTCTGTGTCATGGAGCCACTGAGTCTTGCAGTCAAGCGTGCAGCTGTCAGCCACTTTGTAACAGGTCAGCAATACGCAACCCCTCCATCACCAAGAAAATCATGCTGCATACAAGGGGTGTAATAGCACATAAAATACAATGTTTGGTGCATTTTACAGCAGAGATTAAGAAAAAAAATGTGATAATAATAAGGTAAAGCTTAAAGGTTACCGTGTAACTATTTTCAAATTTTAAAGTGGATTATTGCACTGTAGATGATCATTTGCACTGAACTGCAGCTCAACATAGCACACATGAAGAAACACTACAGCTGGGCTCAAGCTTTGGGGGGGAAGGGGGGGGGGGCTGAAGGCTGCAGACCTGTGATATACTTACTTTTTTCAGTTTTCTTGGAAGCAACCAGTTAGACTAGGAGCTACATAAGTGTCACGGTCCATGAAAAAAATGTGATAAGAGTTTATAATAAAGGAACCTGATTAGTTATAAAGAAGAAGTGAACTTGATAAGAGGCATTCATGAATGATAAAGGGAGAAGAGGATTAAAGGAGCGATAGTGGATTACTGCCACTGTCATGTTACTTTTGAATGCTTTACGGATCATATGTACGTGAATAGTACCATTATGGCCATGAGCTTAAGAGTACAGAGCAGCGAGTAGGTTGATGCTTTGTTTGTTTCCTGCCCACGTGCAAAGGCACACATGCACATCTCACCAGCAGATTTGCAATAACACTGTAACACTGACTAACACTTTACATTACAGGAAGATTAAAGTTGAAAATTGTACCCTTTGGGAGCCTTTGGGAGATAATCGGCAAACTAATATAGGTTTTGTTGTCAAATAAATAGATTTAAAAGATGATATTTTATGGAAATCAGCTCTTTGGTCTGTCACTTGCTAAATATACCAACAGATTCAGGCATCTGGGAAGAAGCCTGGCTGGAAAACCTATTTATTCATGATAAAAGGCTGCATTAGAAGAGTATTAATATAGGCATAGAGTTTATCTCCTAAAAACTTTCCCCCAAGGAAAGAGTGTATATGGGTTCAGGGCCTCTTTCAACCTCCATTGCCTCGGTAATGGACAAATATGAGCTAATGAGAAAATGTTGTTTTTCTTCTCTGCGGGAAACCAAGAATAAGATCATCTGATATGAAATGAAAATCACACAACACGCTAATATACGACATTTCAATTGTGGGACAATGCGCGGACATCCAACAGAAAAAAGAAAACAGCAGGAGCAACAAAGGGTGAAGATTTCATGAGGAGCGAGAAGGATGGGATACACAAGTGATAAAAAAAGGAAGGGGAAGGGAAGAAGCAGGCTGTTGTGTCAGATGGACAGGCAGATGGTCGGAGGGTGCAATTCCAATCAGCCTGGTGACAGGGGTGAATCCTAAAACACTAAATCCAAAGAAATCCGTATGATAAAAACACACACATACTGTATCCTCACAGCTAAAGGTTACAGTAAGCCCTCCTCTCGCTAAAAACCACCATTTTATCTCCTACAAACAGTCGCTTGCTCCTG
Source organism: Astatotilapia calliptera (assembly GCF_964374335.1). NCBI lineage: Eukaryota > Metazoa > Chordata > Actinopteri > Cichliformes > Cichlidae > Astatotilapia > Astatotilapia calliptera. The sequence goes on from NC_137437.1 coordinate 25,264,371, forward strand.
AGCGTGACAGCAAATTTCTGACAATAATTTCACATGAAAGTCTGAATATATTTTAGAGTTCTTATGAAGTCATTGGATATTTTTGCCCCCAGCTGATTTTCATGTTAGAGTCACAAGTCTGCATTTAAAAAAAGGAACTTGCAGCTGGAACTGATACTATGTGAAGATACTTTTGGCTCCTGCCTTATTTCCCAATGGGTTGCCAAAGTAGATGGATCCACATAGTTGATTTGTCAAGGATTTCACGCCGGATGCCCTTCCTGATGCAGCTCTCCCTTTTATCCAGACTGGAGACTGCCACTAAGCTGGATTTCTGTCTCCTCCCAGAACTGAACCAGGGATCTTTATGTAACCGACTAAAATGTACCTCATCTATTGATGAACTGTAGTTGACATAATAATGTAATGGCTCTTCACCCCAAAGAGCCAATCACCTTTTTTTGTAACAGGTGAATGGGGAATCATACGTTAATTCTGTTACGCAAAAATCGCCTTTCAGCCAAGAATCATGGCAGCTACATTTATGTGCTGTTAAAGATATGAATGAAAGGTATAGATAAGTGTTTTATTGACCTCTGTTGGCATGACTAATACAGACTGACCATGCTCGCATTCTAGTTTGAGCCATAAATTAAATAAATGCAGTGTTTTGTGAAACTGTGCCCAGAATTGCTCTGAACATGACAGAACTGATAAATACTATCGCATCATTATTACTGGGTATGTACAGTATGTCCCGTTTGGTCAGTGAGGGATGGATGGCTTGTCAGTATCATCACTGAGCTGCAGCTGCTTGTTGACATCATTACCACGGGACAGCTGAGAACAGCTGCAAGAGCCCCAGAGACAAGCGAGAGAGGGAAGCTTAGGTCATCGACCCAGACTGACCGCCCAAATCTTTTCACCTTTCTTCATCTCTTCTGTTTCTCTCTTGTGTTGTCATTTTGTGTCTTTATATAAATCGCAACCTTCTCCTGAACTAACATACTGGAAAACATTGAAATGCTCCCAAACACTTAAGCATCGGGAGCAGACTGCCATCATTAATGTGTTTCAGAGACTAGAACGTGCACCCAGCCAACAAGGATTAGCTTTTTTAGTATTTGTCTCACACACGCACAGACACATATGCACATCCTACAACGGGCCATAAACTGAATTTACTATACATACACACATGCACAGTGTTGCTTAGATAACAAATGTATATGTTTATTCCTGGTTTTAGTTATGGTGAAATCAATCAATGGCTGTAGAAAACAGTACAGTCATTGGTGGGAATATAAATTACAGTAACACACTGAGGGGCTGCACTTACCTTTTGTGAAAAAAAAAATTCTCCACATTTTCATCATCACATTTCAATACGAAGACTCGGTGTAGAGTATTGATGTAATCAGATTACTGTACGTCTCCAGGAAATTAATGTAAGTCAGTAAAATATCCTCTGAAGTGTCGGAAACATTTGTGTGTGTGTGTGTGTGTGTGTGTGTGTGTGTGTGTGTGTGTGTGTGTGTGTGTTTGTGCCAAAGTAGTCTGGCCAAGACCACAAACCAAGAGGAAGCGATACTGCTGGTGCAGACGGACACATGCAGAGACACACACCTTCCTCCATCTGTGTACTCAATCAGGTCAATCATAACTTCATTCATGCAGAGAAAAAAGGAGAGACTGGATCAGGTCTCCCGCTGTGGCTCACACACCATGTGAACAGAGCTGCTTTGGACCAGATTACACTGGAGTGAATGGGAGTGAATGGGATTGTAATAAACTGAACTGGATCATGTGAGTCTCAAACTGATTATGCTGAATTAGCGGATTATTTAGAACTGGATTACACTGGATAGATTAAGACTGTAGCAGAGGAAATAGGAATACGTGGCAGTGAATTAAAGGTGGAATCAGATTATACTAAACTGAACCCAATCTTACTGCACTGGAATAAATCAGTGGGCTTTAGGTTTACTTTTTGTTTATTATTCTTTTTTTTTCAGATGCATTCACTGAGCTAACCATGATTTTTGGGATTTCCTGCTGGCGTAGCGTATGCTACTTTCTCTTCATGATGAGACTCTTATCACGACAAACACTCTCTGGTCTGTCTTTCTCCTCTGATCAGCAGTAGCATGTCTACAAAGAAAAAACACCAGAGCTGCAAATACTAAGTTCAGATTTTGTCTCTGCCACATGTAAGCCATTTATCACGGGGTGTGGAAAGTATTAAACATATGCTAAGTTAAATCCCCTGAACTTTGCTCCTTTTTGAAATAAAACAGTAAATACTGGAATAAATACTGTAGCACAGTCTCAGGAGTGGGTTTTAATTAATTTTCCTCAATAAAAACTGGATTCTCGAATAGTGAATGTCTCTTACATTGTTTCAGCATAAGTTCATGCAAAAAAGAGTTCAAGATGGTGTAAGAGTTGAACAGTGTCACATTGAGGAAATAAGACGATGAGGAGATGAGCATCATGCGCATACAAAGGGATGACTGAAAGACTCAAAAAAGCAAAACTCTTTCACAGAGATATCAAATATAGCAGGTTTACTAATATGAACATAAAATCAAATGAATAAAAAATGATAGGAAGAGGAAATATCTGAGATAAATGTTTTATCGAATCACCATGTCATTGCATTGAGTAAGGCCTTAAGTAGAAGTTTTGTGAAATAAATTCCTTATAAAAAGCCACAATCACCAATGCATTTACAGTATTCATCTACCAAGTACTTGTAGCCAAAGCATGATACCACATCCCTGTGTGCTGTAGAATATCTGAGTTAATTAAATACTCATATAGTATGCTCCCTGCTTTATTGCCCAGTAACAGGGTGCTGCTCAGTCCCTGACCTCCAGAAAACCCTAAAGTTCCCCACTGGGATGAACAGAAGAGCTCATTATTATCTAGAATTAATTGGTTTAGTTCATTATGTTTCACTGTGCTCTTTTTGAACGGTTCTGTGAAATACCTCACTCAGACGGCTGGCTAAACAGAGATAGCTAAGGATAGACACACACAGGCAGCTCAAATACCACATATAGAAAAGTCTCAGCCCTGCAAGCAATGTAGACTGGCTCCAAACATCTCTCACTCTGAACACACACACACAGACGACTGCAGACCACCAGAGAGACCACAGACTGTCCCACCTGTCCACTCATGGACCACCAGCGGCTAATGGATCACTGTCTGTTGATGTGCTCTGGAGCAAAAAATGACACCATGAAAATCAAGTCAGTTTTTTTTTGGTTATCTGCACAACCACATACCTGTGTTGTTCTGCCTCATGAGCCACACGCCAGTCATAAGATTCAATTATGACGAACAAGAGATCTTTATTCACGATTGACAACAGCAACACACACAAACATCTGCATAGTTTCAGAGCCATCTGTTGTTACAACTGCTCAATCAGCCCGATGTGTGTCTGAGTGTGAATGTCACACATCTTCCATTTAGACATAAACCATTGTCTTCTGAATGTGTGTGTGTGTGTGGTTTCCGAGAGTATGTGCAGCTTGTGGCGGGGAATGTAGCCTGTCTGTGAAAAGGAATGTCAGTCAGCAGAAACTCTCCGCTTTATCATAGCGGGAGCAAACACACAAACTTTAACCCAAAAGCTGTCAAAAAAACACACATTCATTGTGACAGTTACAGGAGGAATCTTGGAAGGATTTCAACAATGTAAGGAGTAAATCATTGCTCATACGATAATGGCTGTCATTTCTCTGTAAACTGTGTGTGGCTCTGCTTTTTGTGATCAACTTTTTATGGGCTTAACAATGCAAAATCTGACAAAAAAGACAGTAGGAGCCAGATGCCGACATCCCAACACAACACAGCGCAAGTCAATAAATAAACAAGTTGATACTTGCCATCATCATTGCATATGTTGAAGCACTATCAGCGAGACTGCTCAGAATGACAGGGAACTGTCAAGACCACTGTGTTGGAAATGAGAGCACTGCCTACAGAAACATGATTTTTTTTCAGGTCAAAAAACCTGATATGTCCAAATCTTGTTAATTACTTGCACAATTAATTGTACTTTCATGAGGTTTTGTCCTGAATAATGATAACTATTGACCAATTTATAGTCACAATCTTGAAGAAATCAATAAATAAAGAAAAGCGTTACCCAAACTTTCTTACTCCATGTGGAACTAAACGCATGATTAACTGTGGCACAACTGGGACACTCAAATGCAGCATATGCACTTGGGGGTGAAACTTATTTTGTAAACAGTCGACAGAACAGCTCAGCAAACAGTTTGGGGTTTGTTTTAGTAAGAACAAAAAGGTTCTGGTTTTCAAAAGATGTTTGGCATATCAGGATCATGTTTAGTAATTTATCTGATCGGTGTCTCTACTTTTCCTGTCTTAACTTTAAAATAACACTTTTATACATTTTTTCATTTTGTGTTTGATTAGGCTGAAATCATGCAAGCCTCGAGACCTGTTGTTGGTCTCCTGCCCACAAGTTGTCTTGAGTATTTCCCAACTACTTGTTGGGGAATAATCAGTTAATAGTTGCTGGAAGCTGCTGACAGTCTATGGGTGAAGTTGGTTGCAAAGACGTGTACAGTGCTGCACTGATAAACTCCTTCTGATTGCTTTGGTTGCTAGTCACCATTCATAGATTTCATGGAAGACACTGGTTTGTCTGCAAACGCTTGCCGACTTGTACTGAAACTAAAAAGTGTGACACCAAATGGAAATGAGACTGCCTTACTTGAAACCAATTTTCTAACCTCTAGCAACCACTCAGCAGCTGGTTGAGGAATAAACATCTCTCCCTAGCAACCAGTGGTTGCCAGGGAGAGATGTAATGACTGAGACATTACATCCAAAACTTTCTTCATAATAAAATGTCACTGTTTTAAAATCTTCCAAACCTCCTTTAAAATCTTCCAAACCTCCTTCACATGTTCTTTGAATGAGCAGTAATTGTCCAGTACAAGTCAGAGTTAGGTTTATGAACCTTAATTGTAAGTACTGCAAAACTAATGGGCCACAGCTGATTCACATCAATGAATTTTTTTATATTTCAAGTTTTGATGTTATCTCTGGTTTCCGTATTACGCTCTAAATCTAATCCTCTGTTCAGATGCTCTTACACCCTGACATAAATACAAACAGTGAATACAGAGGAAATTAACTGCTTCTACTTTTGGTATTAGCAGTTGTCAACAAACAGCAGCGTTAGTGTACATTTATGCATGTATGTCTGTGCGTGCATATTTGTGCCTTTATATAGGCACTAAGGGACATGAGTGACTTATCTGGGACAGAGACATCACAGGGAACAACAGCAGTAGAAATTCAATTTTCTGGTGGCGATAGAATAGGGAGAGAGAGCATGACTGAATAGGTGTGACTGCAGAGGTTTTCCTTTAATACGTCCAACATCATACAACACAAACAGAAGAACAGGCCGCCAGGAAAAGCCTTCCTGCTGACATCGTTTTATGTCTTAAAAAAACACGCGTGAGAAAGTGTGGATGTGTAAAGCTGCAGCAGCTGAATTCAGCAGATATAAATGAGCACTGTAGTGTCACTCAAAACAAGAGAAAAGAGGAAAAAAGAGAGAGCAAGAGAGCGCAGAGAACAAAGAGGAAATAAAAAAAAGAGTGGGAGCAACAGAGAGCGGACATCAGTCAGTTGAGGTGAATAGCTCCATTTTTTCCAGCATGTTTTAACTTCAGGGTATATTAATGTAGTTTTTTCCTTAGCAGTCATCTTGAAGTGTACTTAACTCGTGCATATCACCCAGGGGTGCTGTATATCAGGAGCCCTGTGAAGGGCTGGACCCTGGCCCTAAAGTTCAGTGGACAAAGCACAGATGCAGTACCACACCTTGGACTAAGGCACAGTCGCTCTAAGTCAGTGAAAACTGTTGGTCACTGTAGGTGGCAAGAATACGTTTCCATAAATGTACTTTGCTGCAGTGTTGCATCATTTTTTAAATTTGGAGCACCAAAACAAAACCTTCTGTACTCAAAGTAAAATATATATAGATACCTCAGTGAGACAGTGTGTCTTCTTGTGAGTGTGAGACACTAAAACTTGGCAGTTTTGCAAAGATATAGAACTCACAGCAAGAATGATGCTATAGTTACATCCCCTAGAATATGACACCTTCCAGTGTCAGTAGATTTTCTTCAAATACTAACTAGATATCTTATAGGGGTGTGTGGAAAAGGCAGAAAAATGTGAAATGTTGAATTTCACAGAAAAATTAGTAGGCATAACAGTTCTCATAATACAAACGTGTTTTTACAGGAGCCGTCAGCATTACTTTGGTTAGAGTTTCAAACAAAAACAGTGCATTACTGCTAATTACACAAACTTTATGTAAGGGACTGTTATTAAGTGCAGTTGAAGCTCAGAACTTTTTGAAGTCTGTCACCGTGCAGGTGTGAAGGGTGAGAAAACAAGCTGGCATTATCACATATTACCAGCGTGAGTCATTATACCAGTTACATCAGCTCTTCTCTTCCCCTCTAAAAGCTGTACTCTCCCATCACGATGTACTGAGAGTCTGCTGATGGAAAGTGCAGGAGAGTTTCTCCTGAAAGGAAACTTGGCCAGGAAGTGCAGTGTTGCAAGATGAAATACAGAACAGTGCAAATATGCTGGCAGGGACAAATTGCGTCTCCACTATCCAGAGGTCATTGTGATTTACAACAATTTACAGCAATCCATACAATAACCAGATCTGCAGTTCCTAGTAAAACTGTGGTGTAACAAAAATAAATGAATAATTAAATATATAGCACTGTGCAAAAGTCCCCTCATTTCTTTATATTTTCCTTCCAAGAAGCTGCACTTGTATTTTTTCCTTCAATTTTTTTTCCAGTCTTTTCAGTATCTGATCATTTTCATCATTTTTTTTAGTTTTTTGTTAAGCCACATAACACTGGTCTATTAATCATTCAAGCATAAAAAAGGCATCTAACCAGTGTTGTGTCTATACATAACAAAATGTTCCCATTAGTAATTAGCTCATTAGCTGAATCCACAAAAGACATTTTGACAGGCACAAAATAGTATGTTTGACCCAGCAAGGTGATTCCCAAAGAACTGGAATATCATAGAATGGCGTTTAGCACATTCTCTAAAAATATTCAAAAATTGGACACGTAGAGGACAAACGAAGATGTGGCAAGCTTAATAGAAGCACCTGATTGGCAAGCGCTTATGCAGTAGAAGTATACTTGGATTGAAAAACACATAGTGATGGATTGGCCTACCCAGAGCCTGGACCTCAGCATTATTGAAGCGGTTTAGGATCGTCTTGAGAGAGAAAATAAGAAAATACAGCCAGAGAAGAGCTTTGGAATGTCCTCCAAGAAGCCTGGATAATTATTCCTAAAAAATACTTAAAGAAATTACAAAAAGCTTGCCTCAGACAGTTTCTTGTTTTTGCTTTATATATACTTTATCTCCCTGTATGTTTGAAGGTTTCAGTAAATCACTGCATTTATTTGCACCGCAACAATACAGAAAAAATACAAATATATTTTAAATAAAAGGCTATTATTTTTCCTATTATCTTAACTTTTACCTTATATGGTTACCAAGGTTGACTATTTCTGGATGCACGTTAGCTGCATAAAAACAGAAACAAGATAACGATGAGTAAATTTGCACATCTGTTACATAATTAAAACATTATTTATGATACGTTTTTATTAACACACACACCGTTCTTTTCAGTCTCATTATTTTGAAACTTATAGTTTAATATCTCTGGCAATCATCCAAACACTGCATCAGGCACCGAATACCCTGGTGGCACTGAATGAAAGTAATTGAAGTATTTTTTGGCGGCTTGATGATATTTGGTGCATAAACCGCTTTACTTTGCTGAAAAGTGAAATCTAACCAGACAGTTTAATTGGTGCAATGAAACAGAGGTTTGTGTGTGCACAGTCAGGTATTATATGAGGCTCAGGACTGCCTAACTGATTTTGAAGAACACTGCTCCCTTCAGCTAAAAGGTAAAGCCTCCACGTGGTATGCAAACTGCAGGAATGAAAAAAAAAAAAAAGATCTCAAGTATGCGCCCCTTGGAATACTGCTACAACCACACTTCGATAACAACACATTCTTCTTCTGCAATTACGTTTGTCAACTCTATACTTTCTAAAGCTTAATTCACTCACCAAAATAACACAAAACAGACTCATAAAGTTACAGATGAGGGCTGGCAGTTTTGACGTCTGGCTGAGTCACTGACCACAATCTGATTTAGGTTGAAGAAACATTTGGCTATGTGTATAAATGTCCCGCAATAATGTTAATAAATGTTTTATTGTGTAATCACTATATAAGCAAACTATAAGTATTACTTCATCATATTTTGTATGGCGCTGTTATAATTCTTTATTGTATTTCAAGTGTCTCCAACTGTGTAATGATCCAACTAAAAGCTTGTAAAACTGGTCTCAAAGCAGCTTTTGCGGTTGTAGGTTACCATCTTCATAAAGCATGGCACCGACATCCATTGATTTTTAATCCATTCCAAAGGACCTGCCAACCTTACCCACAATTATATATCACTTTAACAACAGTGCTGTTACCAAGCAGCGCGATGAACCTGACCTGGGTACTGGGAAGACTGGGGGAAAAAGAAGAAGAGGCATAAATGAGCGTGAGACAGAAATGTGGTGTGTGTTGATAAAGGCAGAAATGGGGTTAATGTATGAAAGAATGCGCTTTCAGAGAGGAAAAGGGAAAGCCATGGCTGCAGGGTCTGACACTGCCCCAGTTTTGCTACAGAGCCAGAATCTCCTGTGGCTCTCCAACACATTTCTACCCAGTTGATTAATGCTGCCATCACAACCATCGCCAGTCTCTTTGAAGACTGAAAAAAAGAAACTATGATGATCCACATAAAATATCTGCTCATCACAGCTCTCCGTTTCAGCCTAGTTTTAGTGTTGATTGCCTGAGAAAAAAAGTTCTGGGACATGCTGGCATCCTGGTGGAATTAGGGCATGAAGGTACACTAGGCTGCTTCAGGATGGTGTGTGACTAACGTATTTTTATAGCTTGGTTAAAATGGTTGTCAGAAAATTTATTGCCCTGGATTCTGTGCATTAAGTGATTTCAAATTGGAAGTTCTCCAGTGTGAAAGACGTTTAATTTGTCACTTCCTGTGAGAAAAAGATTTCATTCTAAAGGTTCTCAGTGTGTCTGACTGATTTGGCTTTGCATGATTATATGTAAATGTTTAGCAGCTTTGATAGAACACAATATTGCCTCAACTTAATTCTTATGGCAACCACTTAATCAAAGCCTAAGGTGGGGGGAGAGAAAATCTTCTATTCTTTGAGGTAAAGGCTTTAAATCTGAGCCTGACCCCCTGTCAGGTCAGTGGACCATAGGGCTGTGCGATATGACCAAAATCTCATATCTCAATATTAAGACATCTATCGTCCCGATAACGATATAAATCACAAAAATGTAACATTTTCTGTAAATTCTGTGAATCTCGGGCAGTTCGACTTGCGGGAAGTGTTTCCAGCTGGGTGTCGTGTACCTGGAGTCCAGTGTTTTAACTGATGCATGAAACTATACATTTTTAGACATAGGTTGTAACGGCCGCTGTTTTCTTTGTGAGTATTTATTACACGCCGTGCTGCGGGGAAAAGCCTGTTCTAACGTTTGAGTCTAAGGTTTATTTTTTAGCACCTGGCGGCTCTTTTTTAATTCTCATCCGTAAACACTGCATCTTTCACGTGATTCAGTTTATTTTGAAAAGTCTCAACAGGATCTTGAGCTTTATTGTGAAAGGTTTATGTGGAACAAGCGGACACGCGGTGGTTTTACCGTCGTTGTTGCTAACGACAACGCATAAAAACAAAAGCTTGTCTGTCTGTAGTGTGGTTATATTAAATATAAGAGAAATAGAGAACTTTAAGAAATTAATATAGCCACTACAGTGACCATCAAAATAATGAAAAAATATTGCCGTAGTTTATTTCACCACGAAACAAACGATAGCGTAAAATGAAACGATAGACGTTTTTATATCGTCATCCGATATATATCGTTATATCGAACAGCCCTAGTGCACCAAGTATTTTATTTGTTTGTTTATTTCTAATTTTGAGGCAAAAGCGACAACCATTAAGTTTGATAATTTCGTCGTAGTGTAAGTTTGCTAATCACACCCTGGAGAGACACTACAGATTTCTGTACATCAAACCAACAAGACATCTGTACAGTTTCGACAAGCCATCACTTTGATGAACACTTAAATCACTCACATAGTGTCTGTACTTATCTACCATATCTGCCACTGAATTAAAAGCAAGACCCTCATGCAAATGCAAAGTTTGTGCCACGGCTGCCCTCATTTTTCTGTAGCACTGAGTACCAAAAACATTTTTTTATGCTTCTGTAATGGTTAATCCACTATTATGTTCAAGCTGTTTCAAAGAAATGATATAATTTTTTTCACTGATAAATTGTCAAATTTACAGTTTTCCAAAAAAGCAAAGAAAATAATGAAGCCTGTTATTATTTTTTGATTAACATACCAAATTATAGCTATTTACTTGTGAACAGAAAAAAATAGGTTTCATTGTGGTGGAATATTAGGCTTGATATATTTCTGACGTCTTACAGAAGTCCAGAGTGTGTGTTGGCTCGTTGACAGATTTCTCAAATAATTGTTTTTCCCTTGTTTTTATGACAGGTGGTCTAATACATTTGTTAAGAACTGGAAAGTCCTCGTGTGTATGTAATAACCAGTTATTCATCCATTATTTATTCCATAATTATTCCTGCATCTTTGCACCATTACACACAAAAATACTTGCCTGAATTTTTAAGTTTGTTATTTTCTGTATAGTCTGTACTGCACCGGAGCCCGATTCCTTGTATATGTACACATACTTGGCCAAAAAGCTGATTCTGATTATTACCCTACTGCTCCTCCTATGAAAAACCTATGAAAAGTTAAAAAAAGAGAGCTTAAAAAGTAAGAAACTCCTTTTTTCTCTCTGTGTCTCGTCATGTGCAGAGCTGCACTAACGCATCGCCGCTGTTCTGTCTGAGCTGCCACACAACTAGCAATTAGCTTTATAGTAAGTCGATATCAAGTGCAACATTAAGTTGAAATAATAACCTGCACCTCAGCATACACACGCATAACCCACCGAGTTACTTACTATACACTTACTACGATCTTCCGTACTATCATGTGACTAAGAAGTTTTAGTCTTCCCAAACTCTGAGATTTTTTGTGCCCAACAAAGAACTCCTAACTTCTCAGGCTGCTGCACTATCAAATTTCAATGCTGTGTTAAACAGGAAATTAGAAAAATATGTGTCACAGCTTCTAATCACAGTCATCACGGCAGTAAAAAAGAAGAAACAAATGTATCTAAAGCCAATTTTAACAAACTGTCACACATGTTTACTTTAAAAGATGATGAAGGTCAAAAGCAAGTGCCACAGATACACTGTTAGCTTTCCCGCAAGTGATGATATTACATGTGTGTAAAAAGGGCTTAATCTTAATCATATTGCACCACACATTCTCAAACTTTCAAGACAAAATGGACAAGCTACAAGGCTGCTTTACTCAGTTAACACAAAAGTCTGTTTACTGTACATTTTATGCGATTTCCTGATGGCAGCGATGTACAGTTGGTGCCAGAGAACAGCAAGATGACCTGTGGTGTTTTAATAGAGCTGGCAGGACTGGGCAAAGGCAGCGTAAGATGAACTTGGATTTCGGCCAACTGTCTGAGGAGGGATGAAGAGAATGAATGAAGAGCTGAGTGGAGAAGTGGCTGCAATCATTCTGTGAAAGTCCCTCTACGAGTGGACAAACATCGGTCAAAGGCAGAGATTAGAGTAATGAAAGAGAGAATGCAGAAAGAGGGGAAAATGAAACCGTGTAAGATGACAGTGATGCACAGTGGCAGAGTGAGACACAGAGGGCTTTAGCATTCAGACAGAACACTCTTTAAACTTTGAGTTTAAAGAGTGTCAACATTTGTCGCAGTTACTTGAAGAGATAGCAGATGGCAGAATAGATTCAGCACCTTCTCCTGTTAGCAGCCGTGACAGCGAGGCTAGTATTGTTTTCCTAGTGAGTCTCTGTGCGTCTCATCTTGAAAAAATATGGACACTGTTAATGCGGTTGGCTGCCTTAGTGAAATGAAATAGTGTTTTAAACTTAATTTAGGAGTCGTTTTATTTTTATTTGCTTACAGTATGTTTTCTCACCTATTTACCTGCACACTCATTTCATTAAATCAGATATACTTGATTTGCATGGGGTGTTCCACACAGGTAAGTGCCAAGGCTCGTTGGATGGATATTAAGGTTAAGATCATAAATTTAGATGAGATGTGGTGGTTATTTCCATCCATCTATCTTCTTAACTGCTTATCGAATTCAGGGTCATGAGGACGCTGGAACCTTCCCCAGTTTTTATTGGGCAAAAGGCTGGGGACACTCTGGACAGGTCACCAGGGGGGTTATTTCCATTATGATGTGTTTCACTAATAGTTTCAGCAGGCAGGAGACCAACACTGAGCACTGAAAATGAATCTCTCTGTATATTTGTTCACCTGTTAGGTATTCAGTTTTCAGTTTAGGGATTCTGATGTTAGTTTAGCCGATTCTTTTTTCATTTGAAAATATAAACGAGTTGGCAATTTGACGTATCTCGCACCACGCTACAGTTCATTGTTGGAAGCTTAATGATTGTCACTAGACTTCGCAAACCTGTGCACCTCTTTTTATTTTCAATATGTTCTAATGAAAAATGTGAGGACAGGACTGCTTCACAGTAAGTTCTTATTCTCTATGGGAGAGGCACAGCTTTCATTCTGTGTCTGCTCTGTTCAAGAGTAGAGTGACAGAGAAGCGAAGACAGTGAATAACAATGTCTTTTTTTGTTTCTTACAATCTCTCTTCTTGATTGTCATACATGTTAATGTAGCGAAGAAACAGAGCAAAACCACTGCAGGAGATATTCCCCTTTCAATATGTAGTGCTTATTGCTTTCAAAGCTCCAAATCCCCAAAATAATGGCAGGCTGTTCAAGCCCTACTGATCATATTTTAGTGCAATCTAGCAGGTGTTTGTGTGTCGATCATTTGTGCCAATGTGTCTTAGTAATGCACAGTCACACAGGCCTAAAGAGTGGTCTGCGACTAACTGGTAAGTAGTGGCTGCTAGGAGACGATGTATATTCCCCAACAGGGGTTTGCAAGTGATACTGGCAGTTGCTGGAAGTCCATGTGAAATCAGTTGCTAAAACCCATTTGCACAGGCCTACAGGTCAGTCGATGATCATAACACCCCCTTGGTCACTTCAGGAAACGTGTGTTTCGCAACTGTTTAGTAAGTGTTTTTTGGAGGTTGATGGCAGTCGCTTGTCTGAACTAGTGTACAGAAATAGGTACACAGTAGGGCTGGGACGACGCGGCGACGTAATCGATTACGTCGACACGTAAAATACGTCAACATAAAAAAATGTGCATCGATGCGTCGTCACTTTCAAAACAGACATGGCGGCAGCGAGTAGCAGCAACATTAGTGAGGCAGCTGCAGTCGACTTAAATCACTCCACCCGAACACACAGTTCTACAGTCTGGGGATATTTTAACAGAAAAGGAAGTGATTCAGTTGTTTGCCGGCTTTGTAAGGTGGAAATGGCTATGATGGCTATGCACCAGCACCTCAAATGACGGCATCCAGGAGCAACTTCTGCAAAGGACAACCCTATACAAGTCAAATAATGGGGAAATAATCAATAATCGAATCAAATCAAAATAGAATCGGATTGAAAAATTCATCATTAGATTCATTGATGCATCGAAAAATTAATTGCTAGATTCATCGATTAGGAAAATAATAGTTTTGCCCAGCCCTAGTACACAGTAGGGATGGGTATCGTTTAGGTTTTATCCGATACCGGTGCCAAATCGGTACTTTTGAAACGGTGCCGGTGCTTAAACGGTGCTCGAACCGGTGCTTAAAGAATGGAAAACACAAAATTGGTCCAAAAACCTCTCATGTTCAGCTGTTTTTTTGTAAAAAGATAACAATGTTAGCCTTTTCTGCAGCTATAGGGGATTTATGGCATCACTCTTGGCTGGAAGCAGTGCTTAATCAATGGAAAAAAACAAACTTTGTCCAAAAACCTCTCATGTTTTGCTGTTTTCCACTTTTTCTTTGGTCATTTTAGCCTTTTTGGCCAGGGTGAAGGGAGTACCTGCCATCAAACAAGAAGACAGCCGCATGTAACTACGACGGTGTTTGATAGTTCACCTTATTATGCATTAATGTAATAACGTGGTTAGCCTACTCAACGTAAATTACACACGAACAACATTAAGCTACTCACGCAGAGAAGAACGGCTGCTGCTGCCATCATCATCCGTCATCATTTCTGCTACACTGGCAGGGCTAGGGGCCAGGACTCGGGTTTTTGGGTTTTTAACAAAACGCTATGCGTCGCCAGGTGTTTCATCAGATTCGAGCTGTTACCTCCTTTGCACAGTATCAGCTTAAAGCACTTGTTACAGGCTGCTGAGTTTGCATCTTTTGCTGTGAAGTACAGCCAGACTTTGACCGCTTCGCTTAGGGCATTTTTAATCTGTAGCTCTGCTCTAAAAGAATGTACGTACCTGGGCCCGCCTACTATGCTCGCAAAGGTAAAATGATTGGCTGGAATCCAAAGTGTATGACATCTCAGGGAAAAAAAAGCACCGAAGGAAAGCACTGAAATGTGCGCTGCTTTTCGGTCTGGTTACTACCGGTACCCATCCCTAGTACACAGTGCTGCATAGTCGCCCATAGTTTACATTGCAGATGTTGATCTGACAGCAAATGCCAGAGGACTGCTTGCTAAGTGCAATCAAACTCTGGAAAAAAAAAAGAACAGGAAGGGTGACCACCTTTCGAAATGTGTTGGTTGCAGCAGTAAGGCACAACTTCTACCTCGAATGTCTTTGTTTCTGGTTTAGGTTGCACTTCTTCAAGTTTCACTAAACCTCAGAGAGTACAATGATGAGTGTTTGCAGACAAGTCTGCATCTTTCATGCAAATGATGGGCTACCACAGCAATCTCCTTGCAACCAAAGCAATCACAAGGAGGTTTTTGGTCCAGCATCAGTTTTGTGACTGATTTCACCAAGTATCAGCCAGAAGCCTCTAGCAACTGATTGCAGAATACTCATTTTCCTCTAGTGACCAGTGGTTTCCAGATGTTCTCTAACTGGTCTCTAGGCCTGTGTAATACCCACCACTATAATAACTTCAATGACCTTCAATGAACACTGATTCCACATGTTTCTAAAACTATTGGCCTCCCTAATATCATGATTATATTTAAGTATGCAATAATGGCTATCACTCAGGACAAGTTTCTTCAGACTAGCCTTATCAGAGAAAAACTTACACTGGTGATACCTTGAAATTGTGATTTCACACAATATAATAAAATGTCTGTATCTGGAGGACGAAATGTCAAAGAAACGTTCACTATTATAAGCACAGACCAAGAGATTTTGCTAAACAACAAACCCGCCCTCCTTTTTTATGAAGAGATAAAATTTGTAAGACTGGTCTGTGCATGTTGCAAGAGTAATGTCTCTGTTGATACTTCTAATCTTCTCCCTCTTTCTCTTTACTTCAATTTCTGTTTCTTAAAATAAGCCCTATGTAAAGCCATAAAATATCTGATAAAGAGCAAAGTGGCAGTGACCTGTAGGGTTTTATGTTTATTGTGTCTACCATTGTTTCCATTGTTCCCAGTCTACACAGCTGGAAAAAAACGATGGTATTTGACCTTACTTCTCTGTGCTTACATAATCCCTGTCCCGAAGGGAGAAAACTGCCAGATCCTTCTTACACATACACACACACACACACACACACACACACAAACACACACACACACACAACACACCAGACCCAAAGCCAAAAATTCACAACATAACTGCCACTAGGCTTTCATGCTTTTCTTCCAGCTTTAACCCCCCACCCCCAGATACACACCCTTCCCCTCTAACACACTACCATGACGGGTTTCTGAACTTCTAAGCACACAGGCACCAACAAAAGTTTGAGCAAACCTACTTATAAACGTAAAGCAGCCAGGAAACACACATACATACACATAGCAATTTCTTTACTGTAAGTACGCACACAAACCAACACCAAACACCACACACGTATGCATATGCCAATTCAAATACGCACACATAGTATTTATGCACACACACACACACACACAGACTCAAAGACAGAGCCAGGAGTAGATGTTTGGACACAGACGTCAGAGTGGAAAGCTGATCACAGCTGTACTGTAGCCATGAACACTGAGGATCAGTGTCCTGAAATAACCGGCAATGCTTTTATATGACCCCAAAATTTTATATGCATGCAGATGCACATTCATTCACACACAGGAAAAAAATAAATTAGAACTCAGTATTCCTGTAGCCCCTACAGGAATATTCTATTCTATTCTATTCTATTATAGATCTTTATATATTCATGGTTTTCTGAGTCTGACACCATATTCAGAATATTTTAACAGCTGTGCTATTACACTTTGTGATTTATTAAGGATTCAACGCTGATTTTAGCATAAAATATTCACACTTTAATACTTCATGTGTAAACGAAACAGAGTTCACTTTATTTTGCACTGGTGTTTTTGTCTCCATACATTAACTTTTTAAAGACTGGATATAGTTCACAACTTTCAAACTGTGGAAAAGTCTACCTGAAATATTTCAGAAAGTACACTGAGTAAAAAAGGGCACTGTTTATAATTTTCTCTTCATTTAATTACCAAAGTGTGACAATAATTTCCTTACTTTCCTTACTCAGTTACCACCTACTCACAAATCTATTCTTTTTCTGCTGCACCACTTAACACTAACCTATGAATCATTGAAGCATAAAAAAGGCACCTAGGTCAAAGGATGAACCTGCACCTAATAGACAACTTATCAAAGAATCAATTAACTGTTTAGGCACTTTGTTACTAGCAGCCTGTTGTAAAAACACATCAGTTACTCTGACTTCTTTAAGTTAATCTATGAAAAATGCCAAATATAAAACAGTTTGACAGGCATAAAATTCTATTTTTCCACCAACAAGGTGATTCCCAAAGAGCTATTAGATGAAAACGAGTCGTTTCTCATCATGGTGTGTGGTGTAAAATAGACAAGTAGAGGACAAAGCAGTGGGAAGCCAATAAAAATATCTCAGCAGAACTTGAAAGTCCTGACCTTAAAAATAGGGGGGGGGGGGGGAATCCAACAAAATCCTGACACTGGCCCTGAGAGATGCATCTGGTGGTTCAGTTGATCAATCTGCTGTTTGCGAACGACTTATCACAAATGATCTCAGTGGAATGGTGATTGCCGAGACTGGCTTCTTGACAGTCACCATTCAACGGGGAGAAAAGTGTTCCAAAATACACATGAAAAGATGAAATTTTTGGTCACTGTCAATATGTGTTGAGGAAGTGAGGAGAGAGGTACAAGTTTCTACAGCCATCTGTGCAAACCCTCTGCCACGCTTTAGGGCTGCGTTTCAGCCAGTGGTGTTTGGGATCTTGTCAAAATTGATGGAATTATGAACGGAGAAATGCACCATGGCAGTTTGACCCACCATACAATACCATCTGGAAAGCATCTGATTAACAACAGCTTCGATTTTCAGCATGACATTGATCCTAAACACTGGCACTGCACTAAAAGCATACCTGGAAAAAATAAAACACACACAGTGGAACACAATCAGTCATGGATCGGTCTCCCTATGGCCTGGCCATCAACATTATTGAAGCAGTGTGGGAAGCGAACAAAAGGTAGCCATCATCTAAAGAGGAGCTTTAAATGTTCTTCAACAAATCTGGAGAACTATTCCTGAAGACTACTTAAAGAACTGACAAGTGTTGCAGAGCAAAGGTGATCATACCAAATATTGACTTTCAAGCTCACTAAAATTGTACAAACTCTGTTTTTGCCGTACATATTGTATTGCCATGTATATTTGAACTTGTTAAAATAAATTCCTGCACCTGTTTCCCATTTAACATTTTAATTCAATCAAAAGAATCTGTTTATGCACAGTGAGCACTTTGCCCCAGCGTCTTTCTTTCGCTCCCCTGCAGTACCAACAGTGAGTGACACTGGCAAAGTCTATTTATAAATGTAGTCCATTCATTAATATCGCCCAAAAAATGATCGTTTTATTCAGTTACGTCTGTCTGGTCAACCAGAAATTATACTGATGTCAGGAAAAACCAAAACTAGGGTTGACATCAGCAACACCGATTCATGGATTTAAAAAACAAACAAACACACATTTAAAGCTGTTTTTTTTCCTGCCTAATTTTACAGACAGAAAAAGTAAAGTTTATAGTAAAAATCTGGAAATTGTTTACACATTAAACTAGGAACATCAACAGCTCCTGAGAATATTTTTAAAGAAAGGAAGGAATAATTTCCACACAACTGGTGATGAACTGAAGTCAAGAGCTGTGAAAATGAACAGCAGGTCGATAAAAAGGAAGACCTGTATTCACTGCCATGTTTCCAAATTCTGTTCAAATGTGTCTGCATGTATGTGTGTATGTGTGTGCGCTCTGATGTGTCTTCTCTACTCCAGCCAATACTCTGTTTCCTGCCAAATCTAAAGTGGGTGGTGGGTGCATTTCAACATCTCTCCATTACAGAGAAAGATGAGGAGAAAGAGGAGGGGTGGCAGAGGAGGATAGAGGAGGCATTTTTGCAATAAGACAGGAAGGAACTGAAACATATTTACACTTAGGCATACAAGTATGAGGTGCCGTAAGGGACATTATTACTGAAACGCTCTCACACACACAACTGAAACGCTCTCACACACACTACTGAAATTTTAGCTCTCACACACACTACTGAAACGCTCTCACACACACTACTGAAACGCTCTCACACACACTACTGAAACGCTCTCACACACACTACTGAAATTTTAGCTCTCACACACACTACTGAAACGCTCTCACACACACTACTGAAACGCTCTCACACACACTACTGAAATTTTAGCTCTCACACACACTACTGAAACGCTCTCACACACACTACTGAAACGCTCTCACACACACTACTGAAATTTTAGCTCTCACACACACTACTGAAACGCTCTCACACACAACTGAAACGCTCTCACACACACTACTGAAATTTTAGCTCTCACACACACTACTGAAACGCTCTCACACACACTACTGAAATTTTAGCTCTCACACACACTACTGAAACGCTCTCACACACACTACTGAAATTTTAGCTCTCACACACACTACTGAAACGCTCTCACACACACTACTGAAACGCTCTCACACACACCACTGAAACCAGAGGCATTTCTGCTGAACAGGAAGTTGTTTCCTGACAAGGAAACTGATGGAAAAAGTGGTATATTTCAAAACACTACAAGGATTTCTACTCAGCAACCTGCTAGTACAGCAGTCCCCAACCTTTTTTGCGCCACGTAAACAATATAAAAATAAAAAAACGATAAATACCATGAAAACCATAAATAGAAATGTGTTCGAATTTTTGTGGAGGAATAAAACCCATTACATAGAAAGATCTCAGCTTGTGAAGGGATACAATAAAAGTGGTATCAAAACTCCAGAATTGGAATTTATGGTTGGCACCCTTAGAATTAAATGGTTAAAATCTTGTCTGTCACAGCCAGACTCTACTTAGCTCCACATCCCATGATTCTTGTTTAATAAAATAGTATACAGGATTAGAATTTATTCGAAATGTGATTTTGCGGCAAATAAAATCCCCATAAAGATATCAAACTTTATAAAACAGACGTTGCATTTTTGGGAAAATGAGATTTACCCACAACTTCTCCCCATAATTCAACCTTATGGAATAATAGGGTAATAACACTTAATCAAAAATCAATTTTCAAGAGTGACTGGTTTGAACAAAAATATTATATTCATAACAGATTTGTTGGATGATAACGGTGTCATTCTAAGTTACACAGACTTTTCAGAAAAATATTGTCTAAACTGTTCTCAAAGAGAATATAACAAATTTTGTGAACTGGTCCCACTGCCTCTGCTTCATTTGATTAAAATTTTTATGATATACAATAATTTCTCATCAGTGCTCCCAAATTTATTGCTAGGGCAATGTCAGCTGTTTGATAAAAATGCAATAAGAAATTTGTTAGTAGTTTCTTCAAAGACAAAATATTTCATAGTTACAACAGAATGGTTACATGGCATGGTTCTAATTTAGTTATTTCATATACACTGGATAAAGCATACTAAAAATTTATGAAATAGCCTATTCTACCTAAAGTTAAAGAAACACACTTTAAACAAAACTAATACTGTGGCAGAATTTCTAAAAAAAGAGATTTGGCTTTGAGGTGGATCAGTGTTCTTTTTGTACTGATGAAAATGAAACCCTAGAACATCTTTTTTTCCCCTATGCCCTATCAGACAATGTATTTGGTGCAACTTAAAAAATTGGATTTCCCTAAATATTAATGATGTGCCACTGTTTGAATTACATCATAATTTTTTTTATATGGATCATCTAGCATTGGATGTCTCAGACATTATTAACATCATCATACTTTTGAGTAAATATCATATCCATTGTGCTAAATGGAGGAACGCTAAGCCTTCTCTCCCTGGTTTTATTGATGATTTTAAGATATTTTTCTTTGCTAAAAAAAGACAAAAAGCACATATGCCAAAAAAATAACCAGGATAATGCACGTCTCCCGCTATTCTAAATTTTGACTTATGCTGAGGCTAATATATTGTTAAGTAATGCAGCTGTCTCACTAAGGTCCAGAATCGATTTGTTCCACGATTTGATTCAATTCAATTCGATTTGATTATGGGGAATTTTGACAGTCAGAAATATTATAATTCAGATCAGTACATTTACATATTTTTGTATTTAAAAAAAGGAAGCTGACACACGCAAGACTTTATCAAAGGTGTGAGCATCACAGCAGATGCCTTTGTGTCAAAGTAGCTGAAGATAAAACACATAAAAACATGAAGGTGGTTTTCCTGGCCTGGGATTTTATAAAAAATATTCTGCAGTACATCAAAAACGAAAGAAAACCATTAATCAACATATGAACGTTACCTCTGACGTTACAGCGGTTTTATTAGAGACACGGCTAACGTTTTGCATTTTGCATAATTTTAAAAAGTTTAAATTTATTCAGTATTGAACGGCAGAAATTAGGTTTTCTTTTCGGAAGTATGTAAAATGAAAAAAAAAAAAAAACAGCGGCCGACTGCGCTGTAAACAACAGTAGACTTGTGCATAACAAGCAAGCGAATAATACAGAAAACAGATTTTTAGATGGGAAACTGTTCTTGAAGTACAGAGAGAGAGAAAGAGAGAGAGAGGGCTGTGCATGACGTGCGATTTTATCGTGGTGGAAGCAAAACAGTGAGGGAATTCATGACGATGTTTATGTGAAGCGCAGTTTGGATCTTCTTTTGCTGCTGGTTCAGTCAATATTGTTTGGAGAGAGATCAAACTAACAGCTTTAGAATCGGCGCAAAAACGGCGTGAAAACAAAGCGCGGACCTGCCGACAGATCAGAGTCAGCGAGCTGTCGGCTTTCAGCCCCGACCGTGTCCGTGCTGTCGGGTGAGAAAGGCGACATCTCACTGATTCTGATCCGCGGGTCCGTGCTGTGTGTTTACGTCTTTGTGCAGAAGCCGTGTACCTGCTCTCATTTACTGTCTTAGCTGTTTGGTGGTTGTTGAAATTTTGTGAGGTTTCACCAGAGATTCTGGCATTTCGGGTAAAATAAATTTATATTAAAAAATCGATTCAGGATTTTAATGAATCGATTTCACGTTATGCAAGCCAGAATCGATTTTAATCAATAAATTGATTATAAAAACCCACCCCTAACTAACAGGTTGCTGAGTAGACATCTGTGTAGTGGTTTGTTTGAAATCTAACACTTTTTCCTTCAGTTTCCTTGTCAAGAATTAACTTCCTGTTTAACTGAAATGCCTTCCTGTTCAACTGAAATGCCTTCCTGTTTAACTGAAATGCCTTCCTGTTTAACTGAAATGCCTTCCTGTTCAACTGAAATGCCTTCCTGTTTAACTGAAATGCCTTCCTGTTTAACTGAAATGCCTTCCTGTTCAACTGAAATGCCTTCCTGTTTAACTGAAATGCCTTCCTGTTCAACTGAAATGCCTTCCTGTTTAACTGAAATGCCTTCCTGTTCAACTGAAATGACTTGGTTTTTCAGTAGTGTGTGTGAGAGTTTTTCAGTAGTGTGTGTGAGAGCGTTTCAGTAGTGTGTGTGAGAGCTAAAATTTCAGTAGTGTGTGTGAGAGCGTTTCAGTTGTGTGTATGAGAGCGTTTCAGTAGTGTGTGTGAGAGCTAAAATTTCAGTAGTGTGTGTGAGAGCGTTTCAGTAGTGTGTGTGAGAGCGTTTCAGTTGTGTGTGTGAGAGCGTTTCAGTAGTGTGTGTGAGAGCTAAAATTTCAGTAGTGTGTGAGAGCGTTTCAGTAGTGTGTGTGAGAGCCTTTCAGTAGTGTGTGTGAGAGCTAAAATTTCAGTAGTGTGTGTGAGAGCGTTTCAGTAGTGTGTGTGAGAGCGTTTCAGTAGTGTGTGTGAGAGCTAAAATTTCAGTAGTGTGTGTGAGAGCGTTTCAGTAGTGTGTGTGAGAGCGTTTCAGTTGTGTGTGTGAGAGCTAAAATTTCAGTAGTGTGTGTGAGAGCGTTTCAGTAGTGTGTGTGAGAGCGTTTCAGTTGTGTGTGTGAGAGCGTTTCAGTAGTGTGTGTGAGAGCGTTTCAGTAGTGTGTGTGAGAGCGTTTCAGTAGTGTGTGTGAGAGCTAAAATTTCAGTAGTGTGTGTGAGAGCGTTTCAGTAGTGTGTGTGAGAGCGTTTCAGTAGTGTGTGTGAGAGCGTTTCAGTAGTGTGTGTGAGAGCATTTCAGTAGTGTGTGTGAGAGCGTTTCAGTAGTGTGTGTGAGAGCATTTCAGTAGTGTGTGTGAGAGCGTTTCAGTAGTGTGTGTGAGAGCTAAAATTTCAGTAGTGTGTGTGAGAGCGTTTCAGTTGTGTGTGTGAGAGCGTTTCAGTTGTGTGTGTGAGAGCTAAAATTTCAGTAGTGTGTGTGAGAGCGTTTCAGTAGTGTGTGTGAGAGCGTTTCAGTAGTGTGTGTGAGAGCGTTTCAGTTGTGTGTGTGAGAGCTAAAATTTCAGTAGCGTGTGTGATAGCGTTTCAGTTGTGTGTGTGTGAGAGCGTTTCAGTTGTGTGTGTGAGAGCTAAAATTTCAGTAGTGTGTGTGAGAGCGTTTCAGTAGTGTGTGTGAGAGCGTTTCAGTAGTGTGTGTGAGAGCTAAAATTTCAGTAGTGTGTGTGAGAGCGTTTCAGTTGTGTGTGTGAGAGCGTTTCAGTAATAATGTCCCTTACGGCACCTCATATACAAGCGCTCACGCACACACGTCTGACACCTGAAGAAACCACTGCGTGTTTCCACGATTCTCTTCCCCCAAGAGAACCGTTCTACTTCTTCAAGCACATCAGTAGTGGAACCTTATCTGATATTACAACAGACATACACACATTACATAGCAGGCTGTTAAAGGAGTCAGCACCAAAGGAAAACGTGCTACAAGTCACAAACTGTTACTTGGAGCACTTTTCCAAAGCAAATTTCTTCACTTATTCAACCCCTAAACAACCTTGAGATAAGCCCCAATTTGGGGATTAGATACCAGGATGGTTTTCAGTACCTCACTGTACTAGTCATTATAACAGTATAGGGAATTTTGGGGCACAATGACACTTTCAGCCAAAAAATATGGTAAATGGCCTGTATTTGTATACAGGCCATTTACCTTTGGGGTCCCTAAGGACCCCAAAGCGCTTTACACATCCAGTCATCCACATTCTGTTCACATTCTGCTGAAGGGGCACAATTTATATGTTCCGTTTTTTTCCTTTTTTTAAAAATTTACTTAAGATGTACGTGTATATTCAAGAGAGTGACAGAGTGGGGGCTTCAATTGTGTCTAATAACTTTGAATGAAGAAAAAGCATGTGTAATTCAGCGAAAATGCAGGGGCTATATAAGGTTTTTTTTATGTTATTTAAAAAAAAAACAGCATGCATGTATAATTTTTACAATTATTAAACTAAAATTAAATTAAGGTTAATAATTTAGGTTCTCTAAAGCACATTTTCTATTCATTATTCCTGTGTTTTAATGCAACCATTAGCTGTTGTAATATGTAAAACCTCACAGATGAAAACAGTAGCTTACACAATTCCTTTCACTGGGACCAGACTTTGACAGCTATGCAATGATTTAATGAAAGAAAAAAATTGATTGTGGTTGAACCGTAGGAGAAAAAACTGATTGAGATATTTCTGCGAGGCGTTCTGTAATGACAAATTAGAAAGATCCAGAGTTATGCAACATTGTTTTCACTTTCCTTGAAAAATGTTCACAGGGAAACTTTAATCTGATTTCGTTTTTAATAATTACAGTTTTAAAAAATCTGTCTAAAATGCAATGTCCTAGAATAAATTTAAATGTTAATTGGATCTAGATAATAAGGTGTCAATCTTCCATCTAAAATATAATGGCTTGACTAGTGGCCAGTGACTTCTCACCCTTATCTCCATAGTAACAAAAGGAGCAGTAGTGAGGGGGTTAACCCTTAACCCAATGTGTGTGTGTGTGTGTGTGTGTGTGTGTGTGTGTGTGTGTGTGTGTGTGTGTGTGTGTGTGTGTGTGTGTGTGTGTGTGTGTGACTGGCTACACTCGTGGGAATAGCAGTCAAGCTCCAAAAGCATGTTTAGCCCTTAACACCCGTTATACATCAACCCCCAAAACTAAACACATCTCCCAGGCTGGAAGCTGCCCTCTTCTGTCACACTGCTTCTATCCATTGGAACATTATTTGATCCACCTTTCTCCATATCTATACTAGTTAGATGATGGTAGGGTGCAATATGATATAGAATTTCACAGATTTAGCACAATATAGACACTATATAATAAAGTTGTACAAAACAGGAATTGGTACTGCAAAATATATTATTATAGGCAAAGCTGTCTCCCACCAGTAAGCAAGAACAATAAAACCACTGACAGGGGGAAAAGGGTAACATTGATCACCTTGTTACAATACCATATCCTGCAGGGAAATCTTGGCTTCTGGCATTCATGAGGATGTTTCTTTGACACATACCACCCACCTAAACATTTTTGCAGACAAAGAACACCCTCACTTGGATTAAGGTCATAACCAGCTCAGTGAACACAGCATGAATCCAAGGTGTTGATCTGGCCCCCAGTCTCCCCAGGTCCCAATCTGATTGAACATCCACTGGATTTCAACCACAGGGGTTCTCACCCTGCAACCCACGGGACCATAAGATTCAGTAATGTGCCAAAATGAGATATCAACGGGATTCTAAAGATGCCACCCCACTGTGTCCGTTCTTTGAGTGGTTAGAACTGTTGGCAGAACTGTGGCACTTGATTCTAAAACTCTGGGTGTTTTATATTTCCAAAGAAACATGACACCAAAACATATCTAGCCATACAAAGATCAACATTTTTTTAAATCACCAGAAGAAATAAAAATGACTTTTTTGGAGAATGCGTATATTTAAAGTTAGGTTTCTGTTCTTTGTCTAGTGCAGAAATAAATACATTTCCCATGAATCTACTGCAAATGTGAATGAGTCGTTTTGGTTCTGCCCCGTATTTTAAAGGAGAGCAAAAAATAAACACTGGTCCACTTTAGGCGGACGAGAATAAAATTGTGGAGGAAACAATACCACAGCACATTCTGGCAAGGAAACGGTTTAAACTACAAGATTCTGGACACACTCTGTGGGCTGCTTAATTGCAAACCATTCAAAATCCCATTGTGCTCAACTGATAAACACAAAAATAAGCATGGGACCATATGCATACTGCAGCTACCACACATTTGTGCAAGCACACCACAAAACAGCATAATTCCATAGATGCCAGAGGAGAACCAGAGTGCTAAATGCACTTCTTGCATGTGTGTGGGGGATGGGGACCTTATTTTGCGACTTTATTTGAATTAATTTGATTCTTCTTACTTCAGAAAAAGTGAGCAGAAGATGAAAAGCAATAAGCAGAGAGTCACAGAGGGAAAAGATGTGTTTGTGCGAGTATGTGCTAACAAGCTGAGCTGAAAAGGTCGCGCGCTCACAGACATAAACATATACGAGCACAGAAAAAGAGAGTGTCTAGAGCGATACTATAATACTCACGAAGATGATTTGTGTGCATCTGTTTGGCTGTGTGCGTGTACATCGCTGTGTAGCGTGTGTGCCAGGCCTTCGTTCAGTATTCATGAAGTTGGGGGGATAATGTGGAGGTAATGACGAGGAGCTCGTTGTTTGCTGCAGAGATCGGCAGTTTGCAACACTAACGACTGAATAAATGTGCATGCACGTGTGTGCATGAGAACGTGTGCGTTTGTATATGCAGCTGGGGAGAAGGAAATGTGGTGATTGTGCAAATGAGTGAGCAGATTCTAAGTTTGTAAGTTTTAAGTGAGTTTTAAGACTTGTTTGGAAATTGTTTTTCTAGTTAAAAAACTGCGTTCCAGAGTTAAAGTTAGAAAAACCGTTTACATTAAGAAAACACCTTTGTGTGTGTGTGTGTGCCTGTGTGTGCACGCATTGTGTTTCTTTGTGTGTCTCTACTGTGCTATCATACAAAGGACACAGGTTCAAAGGATCATTACAGGGACTGGTAAAAGACTATTTCCTTTTGGAACCCCACCTAATCCCTGGGAATGACAGGGCAAAGCAATATCTGACTCTGGAGATGAAAGGAGGCGGCGTCATTACTGCAGTGCACTGTCATGGTAACCCCAGGTGTCACCATAGCAACCCCAGGTAAATACAGGTAAGGAAGAAGATCAAGGGCTGGGATCTTCGTGACACATTGCTTTGATGAAAATTGGACTGCTACAGATGGGTGACAAATTAAAGGAAAGATGTGAACCTTTTGACCCCTAGAGGCAGGACATCTCGTGGCTCTGTTGTGCCTCTGAGTGCATTTTGCTAGCATGATTCGGATCCACTCGTCCCCTCAAAGGGAATGGTTACTGCAAGTAATTAAAAAGTTGCTATGAGTGATCCTTTAGATGCAACTTTTCTATCTTGCAGCTTCCAAGAAGGCAATACCTCCATCCGTTGGGTACAAGAAGTAACTGAACACTTTGAAAAGTATTAATGCATCATCTTCACAGCTATCAGATCTTGAACTAATTAAACAGCTACAAGCAATTTTGGACTGATAGGTTAGACAATGCTCACGATCACCTAATGAAGGAACCCTTCTTTATACTCTTAGAGACTTTGACAGTCCATGGTAAATCACAGTGAAACTATTCTGGGGCAGCCCAACAAATTACTTTCAGTGTGACGATATGCAGCAGTTTGCTTGAACAGATATTTGATAGATCAGTTTAGCTCTGAATTTTGACTGTTGATGCTCAGGTACATCATAATTATCTGTAAATGACCAGAATATAATTCCGAAGAATATTCTTGATTCGTGATCACATCAAAATGATTGAGAACTTCGAATGTTTTATACTGTGCATAGCGATCCAAAATTAATCTCTTCTAAGACAAAATCTATCACTGACAGATGGATGAGCAGACGAACTGAATACCAAACAGGAGTCTGGGTAAGTCACTGAAGTATAAAAGAGAGCCCAAATAATCCATAAACCCCTAACTCTCAAAAAACAATCCACTCTAAAAGGACATATTCCTACCAAGGCCAACCTGCCAGAAGAAAGCCACTAAAAATTCATGAATCTGTGCGAGTCATCCTTCAGTGTCATCATCAGGTCCTGATGATAGCATTCTAATGCTTCAGAGTGCAGACGTCTTATTTGTCTCTCTTCAGACTTAGCAAGTGAAGACATTTCTGATCAAACCAATGCAAAAGGCTCTGTATCAAATAGGTTTCTGTAATGACATTGACCACATTCAAAAATAAGATCTGATTCACTCTGTGCCATGAGAAAAACGTGACCATAAATATGCCGGCATTTTTCCCCCCATTTTCCCAAGAAATTGGTTTTAGTTTTACACCTAAAACTTGATAAATGATTTTTTTTCTGTATAACAAACTTTACACAGAATGGCCCCAGTGGGTTCAAACCAGGAACACTCTTGCTATGATGTGGCAGGGCTAATCAGTGTACAACCATGCTTCCTTTGGGCTATCTACAACTGGACTGAAATTTAACGTACATACAGTGACACATTTTCTGGAAATCTAGCTAAAACACATGCTAAACAGGACTAAAACAAGAGAACTGAAAATTGAGAACAACGCTGCAGTCAGTATGAGAACTGATAATAAAAGACAGGTGCCATAACTGAGTCTGAGTATTATTGTGCTTTAATAAGACTTAACATAATTTAGTTGATTGACAGAGATCCACTCTCTTCCGCTTATCCAATTCAAAGTCTCAGGGGAGGGGCTGGAACCGATCCTGGCTGCCATAGGGTAAAAGGCGGAGCACACCCTGAATAGGTCACCAGTCTGTCACACAGCACAGAGAGACCAACAACCACTAACACGTATGGGCAATTTAGAATCACCAGTTAATCTAACCCCACTAACCACATGTCTTTGAACTGCGGGACAAAGCCAGAGCACCTGGAGAGAACCCATGCAGACACAAGGAGAAACATACACACAGAGAAAGGTGGATTTTGTTGTGAGGGAACAACAACACCATGCTGCCAAGATTGAAAGAGACTAAATATACTAAAATTGATTTACTATAAAAATCTTGTGCTATTCAAAGCAAAACAAAAAAAGAAAAACAATGAGCACACAAATGCAACAGCTGATGTTCATCACAACGACTGAGGGACTACTTAAGATGTATTAAAAATGCAAATAGGCTCCAAATTTCTCCTTTCAAGTTAAGAGCAACACAGCAATTGAATGTTTGACCCCCAAAAAAATGTTTGAGCAGAGGAAATAACGCTGTAAAGGTTTGAATATCCCTGTAAAAACAATGTGAAAGAGCTATTTTTTGACACTGTTATAGATGGGGATTGTAATCTCTCTTTCTGATTGGCAAAATAGACTTTATCGGTCTTGATAGACTTTAACTGGTCAAAGCACGAAGTCGGCAACAGAGGCTCAAGGAGCACAAAGAGCGGGGGAATTGCAGATCTCACTGCTGACTCAGCATGCCTGCCTCTTCTTCCTTTTCCATAGCAACACATTCATTCTAATCTACAACCCCAAATACATGATGTAGAGTGCTCTGTTTCACCTGTTTGACTCCCTCTGTGACCATGTGTGTTTGTGAGGTAGTGCTGCACAAGTGTGTCACTCAAAGAGAGAATTAAATCCTTTTGCGATACCCCTGCTGTTTATATGTTGAGGTGTGTGCATCTAAATGCACACGCACACACACACACACACCACTGTTAGAGGAGATTAATTCACACTTTCATCACCAAGCCTTGGTCCCAGGAGAGCCTGGATGAGACTTGGACAAAGTGACTGCAGTGGGATTGCGGGGGGGCGTTAATGGGTTATAGGTGTGTGCACGTGTACTAGCGGGTGACTGTTTGTGTGTTCACTGACCAATAAAAGCTTGGTCCACAGTGGAGTCCTCTCCCATGGGGCCCTAAAACAAGCACAGACTGGCCACAATTAAGTAGTAAGCGTCCACTGTGCATGTATGTGGCTGCTTCGGACAACAGCTTCTGAAATCCATGTTAGTACGGCTGAAGTGATCTGCTGATTACTTGATTACTCAATAAATCATGTATATTTACAAGTAAATGGTAACTGGACTGGTTCTTATATGGTTCTTATTTCTACTCACAGCGCTTTATACAACATCCCTCATTCACCCATTCACACCTATTCATATAAGCACTTTTTCTAGTGCTTTCTATCTTGCATTCACACTCCAATGAACACATCAGAGAACAACTTGGAGTTCAGCATCTAGACCCAGGATACTTCGGCATGCAGGCGGGAGCAGCCAGGGATCGAATTCAATTAAATTCCAAAATCTGTTTTATTCATATAGTGCATAATCACAACAACAATAATAGCTTCAAGGGGTTGTAAGGTAAAGACCCTACAATAATAGAGAGAAACCCCCCACAGTCAAGCTACCCTCTTTGAGCAAGCATTAGGCGACAGTGAGAAGGAAAAATTCCCTTTAAATAGGAAGAAACCTCAGGCAGAACCAGGCTCAGGGAGGGGCGGCCACCTTCCGCAACCGGTTGGGGATGAAGCAGGTGGTGGATTGGCAGTGCATTGAACCAGCATAGCTCAGGAGGTAAAGTCACCTCCTGAGCTACAGCAACCCTAAATATTAGAAATACAGCAAATATAAAATATTTTCTGGATACCATTATTTCCGGTGCAAACTGCAAATCAAGATGTCACTTTGTGCTCCAGAGCAATTGTCCAAAAACTTTTTTAAAACTAACAGTTCAATATCCTTTCTACACTTTCTGTATAAAACTATTAAAAATATGAGAGCTTATATCACCACATGTCGCTTTTGCTGTTCCAAGCTCCAAAATTGCCTGTAGGCCCCTTAAAGTTTAACAAGCAAAGTGAAATAAAGGCTTAAGTGCTGGCAGAAATGTCACTGAGGGTATGGATTTCTGTTCACCACCTCAAGCGCTCCACATCTTCAAACAATGCCTAGCTAATGTGAGAAAACTCAAGCACTGAATATGGTGTGAGACCTGACAGGAATGTTTTTAAGTTGCTTGAACATTCTTTGCATCTGCATTTGGGGTGGCTGTAGCTCAGGTGGCAGAGCAGGTCAGCCACTAATCAGAAGGTCGGTGGTTCGATCCCAGGCTGCCTCCTGGCTGCATGCCAAATATCCTTGGGCAAGATACTAACCCCATGTTTGCCTACTGGTGGTGGTCAGAGGGCCCGGTGGCGCCAGTGTCCGACAGCCTCGCCTCTGTCAGTGCGCCCCAGGTCAGCTGTGGCTACAATGTAGCTTGCCATCACGAATGACTGAATGTAGTGTGAAGTGCTTTGGGGTCCTTAAGGACTGAGTAAAGCGCTATACATGCAGGCCATTTACCATCTTTCTTACTCAGGTCCTCACTAAATTCATGACGGAAACTCCAGCTCTAAGAAATCTCATTGTTCTTATCAGAAAACCAACACACACACACACACACAATATGTCCACAATAAATTTTGTAACATGTCGCAAATTATTTTTCAAAGATCCTTCTGACACCTTACCACATTTATGGTTTTTAGCCAGTCTTTTCCATTAGCTGTTGAATTTTCTGATTTCACTGTCAGTATGCGTTTACAACTGAAATTCGAGTCTTGAAAAACATCTTAAAGCACTTTAGCTATTTGTACAAACATTTAAATTGTTTAATTGCAGGATGTTTAACCACACAATTCTGGTACTTCTGAATTCAGTAAAGCAAAAACAACAAAAACAAACAAAAAGAAAAACCCTGAGCATTTCTATCAAACCGCAAACCATAAGCTTTTCCAGATTTTAGACCCCAGGTGAAAATTCCAGCAAAATGTCAATATTTTTGCAGCTAAGTGCAGATTGTCTCACATTTTACTGCTTAACTGACATATTCTTTAACAAGTTACAGCCATAAGACAATGCTGGCTGCACTGAAGTAAACAAAGCTCTCAGATCTACTCCCATTGAGTGTGAGTAATAAAACCTCAGAATGCTGCAGCCTGTGGGCGGCTGGACATTACCAGAAGTATGGCAACTGTAACACTGACCAGTGACTCCATCCTCTTCCATCTGTCTTCACGTTTGCCTCCCCTCTTGCTTTGCAAACTCAGTTCAGTTTAATTAGGTAACACAAGAGAGATTATAAATGAGTCACTACACATCTCTGTCTTTGTAACAGTATGGGAAAACCACAGCAACGCATTTCTCCTTTTCCATTCAGTTACATATTATGAACATTGGAAAGAAATGTTCTCATTCTCTCGATCAATGTATTCCATGACTTGGAGTCTTATTCCAAGTTTTTTTTCCTCCCTTCATTCAACTCATGACCGATGCATGAAATCACAGTTTATATAATCAGGATATAATTGGAATGTTTGCATCTAACTACACAGCACCTGAATATCTGAGCAGGCGGATGATGAGCACGCTGATCTACAGTTCCAGTAATTAAAAGCGTGAGAAAGAACGCCCGTACTTTTCTCAGTACGGTACAGAGTGCCGTGCAAACAACCTTAAAGTTGTGCGTTACGTATTGCAAAATGAAAACCAACTAACTTTTTACAAAATTACGTATTTTCGAAAGTGTTGGATGTTAGGTGTCGTCATCCACATCGTGCACAATTGGGGGAAAAGTGACTAACCTTAACAGGAGAGCTCCTGGTGGCCACGGGAAGCTCCCTGATCGCTGTGCCCGGAGGAGAGGCGGATATCCCGGCTGCGTACCCCTGCAGCGAGCCCCCGGCTAGGGACTGCCTGCCTCCCGCTCCTACTCCCCCTCCTCCTCCGCTTCCTCGCTGGGGCCGCTGCTTGATACCATCCAGGAGGCGAACCAGGAGGATGTTAGCGGGCAGGTCGTCCACCCCGCAGTCCACCAGGATGCGGCACTCCGGGCAGCGGAGCTCGTTCCGGGAGCTGACAATGTTCTCCAGGCAGCGGCGGCAGAAGGTGTGCTGGCACGGTAGCACCTTAGCCGTGGTGTCCAGGCGCTCCAGGCACACCGAACACTCCAGCAGATCCAGCAGTGACGAGGACTCGTCCATGTCGGCGGAGAGGGTGAGCATCTGGGCTTCAGTGTCCGTGGGGACGCCGCGGCGACTGTTTCGTGTACCGTAGAAAAGAACCGGGGGCACAGAACATTCTGGGAGGCGGACTGACTGGGAAGCAGTCCACGGACGCCCTACGACGACGGTGTTCCCTCGTGCCGAGCGGTTCCCCGCTGAGTTGTGAATGTTCTCCGCTGTTCCGCGCCTCTCTCTCGCTGTCTCCCTCGGCGTGTTTATGTTGTTCGCTCCGCTCACCGTGTGTCTCCCCCGCTCTCCAGCAGCTGTGCGGAAAGCGGTGAGGTCACGCTCTCATCATCATCATCCGCGCGCCGATCACAATTGCGGTGCGCGCTCACGCACCAAAGACAGATTGATAAAGACTGAGAGAGCGCGAGAGGGAGAGAGAGAGAGACCTTACACCTCAGAACCACCACAGGCATGCAGGCGGCTCCACAGCCCCCCTCGGTAATTACCAGCAGCCCGCTCTCTCACTCCTCACACCTTCACTCCAACTGGTTAAGAAGGAAGCTGGTATCGCTCCTTGAAAGGCCGAAAGGTTCTTTGTCATCTCACCTTCTTATACCCGTCATAAACAATTCATTCCTAGTTTTTGATTCTCCAAATCCTCACAGCTCGCAGCATCCAGAGATACAAAAGTTGATTCCTGGACGCTTTTTCTCGATTTTGTTCCCCTTTCTGTTCAAATGCGTCCAACAGGGCGCGGGCTTGATCTCAGTCTCTATGCTGTCTTTTTGTGTGATGCCTACCTGACAGGAGAAGACATCATTTTGATTACCTCAGTAACAACATCCAGCTGATGGTTGAGGGAATGGGAGAGGGTGGTTTGTGGCGACGCCTGGCGGTCGTTTCCTGTGACTTTTTAATTTAAATCAATTAGTCAGAGATTCTCAAAGTTTTCGTGACACAGTGTCAATTTACGGAGGCAATGTACAACTGGGGCGCAGGGGAATAACGTATACATCGCGCATTATTAATCATTTTTAATATAAGGAAAGTGTGGTCTGCTATCATAGGTAGAATAGATTATTTAAAACAGGAGTGATGGCCGCTCAGTAGTTATAGTATGACACAATTTTTGGATTAATTACATAGTAGTGCCTTCTTTCCTTGCCGTGCTTGCACATTTGTTCAGAAGTGGCAATTATTCTACGGACAACACTTTAAGAACCGTGGTTACGATCCATCCATCCTTTTAACAGCTTATCAAATTCAGGCTCATTCAGGCTGGGGACATACAGAGCCTAGCTCATATGACAATGGGCAGCTAATTGCCTCATTATAAACTACTTGGTTAGCGCAATGAGAAGGTCCTGGGTTCAAATCCACCAGCCATCCAGAGCCTTTCTTTGTGGACTTTGCATGTTCTTCTTATGCTTGTTTTCCGACTCTCCGTGTTAGCCTTGCAATACACTGGCGACCTGTCCAGGGTATACCCTGCCTTTCGCCCTATGATAGCTGGGATAGGCTGCAGCCAACTGGATAAGCAAGTGAAAAATGAATGGTATCAATAGATGGTTATAATGCAAAACCTCATTATCATTAGTTTCATTGCAAATTGTAAAAGGGAATGTCACTGAATAATTCCAGGATTCTATTTACAGATAACATTTTTGACAGCACTACATTAGAAACATGGTAAGATGATTACAATGCCATTTCCTATGAAATGACATGACCTTTATTTAAAGATACAGGGAAAGAAATCTGTAACATTTCCACTGACCTATTCCTGGCATATGCTATATAATGAGCACAAAATAGACAAAGGACAAGGAAATGTGTGTATGTATGTGTGCGTGTGTGTTGGGGGGGTCCATGTATTACTCATTAGCCAAATCGCATTACAAATCTACATCATGTAAGCTAAATCAGTACACTGGCTTTAGTTTAAAGTTATGTTTAAGTTAAGTTTGGCTAGTATTGTTAATGTCACCAAGACAAATCCACAGCAAATTTCTGTACAAGTCAATTAAACTCTCTGCGAAGTGACGATAACATGACCATGTGGTCTGTTTCTCAGCCATAGTCTTTCTCAGCTCGTCCACCTGTTCAGACTTGCTCTGCTCTCACATTCAGGAGAGGCAGGGAGTGATTAAGACCACTGTGTGTGTCTGTGCTCATTTGTGTGTTTGCGAGTGTCTATGTCTGTGTGACTAAAGTGACGCCTTCCTGGTTGCAGGGTGAACCCACTCTTTACCACCCACGATGAAAAGAAGAGGGTGTACAGCTTAGGGATGCAATAAGAAATAAGGAGTGTATGTGTGTGTGTGTGTGTGTGTGTGTGAGTGTGTCTGTTTGTGACACAGTATTGCAGATTTTTTGTTCGTTTTTATGACAGTATCGGGCTGTTAAAATACACTTACGCATTCTGTACAAAGTTTTAAACACTGAAGAAGATTTCAGAGCAGAGAAGCACAGTTAAAATAATGTAATGAAGCATACTGATTTAAAAAAGCACTCTTACTGGAGTCCATGTGTTTGGTAATGAATGGTGTAGAGCTAAACAGATAAAAACTGCACAGCACAGTAAAGGCTATATTAAAGGAGCTGGAAAAGAAGCTTCTACAGCTAACTAGAAAAAGACTGAAATCAAGGGCTTGTTTTTTATGCCAGTAATGGGGTTATTTAAAAAAAAATTCTCTGTGACACAGAGCTCCACTTGCCATTTATCTACAGAGGCCTCCCATTTCCTAAGGTGTATTTGTATGTCTATAGCCACGGAGCAATCCAATGCAACTCAGCTGCTAAAACACATGTATGTTGTTGTTATCAAGCCCTGATTCTCAATACCTCACTAGTGCAGCAGCCCACGAGTGCTGGCAGTGAACCAAAATTCATCCTGTCTCCCTCCCCTCTCGTTATCATACTCACTCCTGTCTTATGCCCAGTGTCTTTCATCTGCTTAATACAATTCTTCACAGCCAATGATTCAGAATTAGAGGGGAACTACAGAGAGAAGTGAACATAAATGATTATTGGATGAAAATCCCCTCAATCCATTTAAGCAGGATCGTCAGGGCTCCCTGTAGGATGCACTGCTGTCAATAATAGACAAAAGCTGGATGCTGTTTAACCAGCACACGTGTCAATTAAGAATGATAACTAGCTTTCTGGTAATATAAGGGGCTAGTCAATTCTCAGAGAAATTACAGAGTCTAACAATGTTGCAAAGCATGAACACACATGCACTCCACGTGCTTCTCTGCTGCAGTGCACATGCTGTTGTTTTGCATGTTAATGCTCTCTATTAGATACTGTAATGATGAGCTAAAAGATTATGCAAAAAAAGTGTTATTTTTCATGCAATCAGTTAGTACAATAGTGCATTGCATGTAAGGTAAATTATATGTACATTTGTGTTGGGTTTATTTGAATTTTCTTTACATTTCCCAAGGAATGAGCGTCTGAAAATGGCAGATTGCTCAGTGCTTTGCAAAATAAGTTACAGTCAGCCTTGTGAGTGATTTCTTCGTGTATTTTGTGCTCTCTATTCAATTTTACTGCATAGTGCGCTGCAATGTTTCACTTTATTCTTAAAATAAATAAATAACTTATTGTTTTTATTACTGCAGTGTAGTTATTTTGCAATTGGATATTGTCCTCTGGGAAATTCTTGCCGTGATGAGCCATGAAAATAAACCTGATTTGTGCTGACCTCACTTCAGCTTCATTTATATTCACATTCCTCCTGCTGCTTTTCTGACAGCTGTTTACTTCTGCACAAATCTAGTTCACCAAAGTTTCACAGAATCCTATGTTATCTTCATCTTTATCAGTTCTAATTTCATCGGACTAAACTGAAGAAAGATTAAATCTTGTTTGCTTTAGGTATAAAAATATAATAAACATTTACTGTGCGTATATGTGTGGACGCGTGTGAGTGTATATGTGTAAATGGGTGGATCTTTACCATGAACCTATACCATACACCTCTCTCTCAGCCGCCAATGACTTTCCTTCATGCAAAAGTAGGTTAGCTGACACGACAGTTACCATGGCAACCGGCTCTTGCTTCCTCACTGAAGAGTGGTGCGTGTGTGTGTTCTCACTGAAAGACTTCCAGGGGTAATGGCAAGGTCATAGAGTCTGTTGTAGGCAGTTTCAGTAGTACAGCGTGCGCATTCCACACCTTTTTTAATGTGTAACAAAAAGTACAATGCTCAAGAGGTGTTGTCTACCTGCGATGTGACACATACAAAGTTATTTTTTTATTTTCTGTGGACTCTGACTACTCATAATAATATTGAAACATGATTCCATTTACACAGTAACCCTGAGATCAAGTGGAAAGCCTGTATAATTTGTGGTTGTGGTTATTAATATGAATCAGAAGAGATCAGTGGTTGCATTTTTATTCTGTCTTTTAAATATTGCACTCATCTATGGATTTTTTAAAATATTGTTTCGCTTTTTGGACATTTAAGCCTTATAAAAGGCATGAGAAGTGTGTTTTGGTGGTAAACTGAAGTCATCCTAATTCAATATACCAAACAAATTAGGCTTCCGCTGACTTCTGTCTTCTCAGAGCTACAGTGCTTTGATTGGAGCTTAGCTGGGTTATAAACAGGGTAGGCATTCTGTGACAGATGCTGTGCTCTTGTGATTCTTTGAAACTGAGATGTCCTACATCAATGCATTTTAAGACTTTGTAGAGCCTAAATATATTCTGCCAATGATTAGATTTGTTCATCAAGTAGTGGTAGCTGTAAACCTAACTTGTTTAGCATATTTTATAAAGACAGACCCCAAAAAATAAATGAGAAAAAAACATGAAGTGAATAAATAACAATCACATATCATTCATGCCATGTATTATTAAAAGGAGAAAAAAATTATCAGAGCTGTCTATTTTTTTTTTTTTTTGCATCTTTGTCACATGCTTCAAACGATCAAACACATTTTAATATTAGACAAAGATAAACGGATTAAATACAAAATGCAGTTTTTCAATGATGATTTCATTTATTAAGGGGAAAAGGTTATCCAAACCTACCTGGCCCTGTGTGAAAATGTATTTGCCTGCTAAAACATAACCGGTTGTGCCAGCAAGAAGTGCACTCAAGCATTTGCGAAAACTGACAATGAGTCTTTCACATCACTGTGGAGGAATTTTGGCTCACTCTTCTTTTCAGAATTGTTTTAATTCAGCCACATTGGAGGGTTTTCAAGCATGAATGGCCTGTTTAAGGGCACGCCAAAGCAACACAATTGGATCTTAGTCTGGACTTTGATTAGGCCGATCCAAAACTCATGCAAAAGATTTGTTTTTTGAGTGGACTTGTTGGTGTGTTTTGTACTATTGTTCTGCTGAATAACTTGAGCTTCAGGGCATTAACTGTTTTGGTAGAGAGCATGTTCTTCTTATGCTTTGCTGCTTCAGGTCCTTTTTAGTCAGCACTAGTTTTCACCTCAGGACGCTCCCATGAATGACCCAGTCTCTTTGCTATTGGTGAATCATTAACACTGACCTTAACTGAAACAAGTGAGGCCTGAGGTACTTTAGATCTTGTTATTGAATTTGTTGTGATCTGGATGAGTCATCAGTGCACCACTCTTGGAGTAATTTGGGCAGACCGGCCACTACTGGAAAGATTCACCATTTGTGGATAATGGTTTTTACTGTTGTTTACTAGAGAACCAAAACCTTAGAAATGGCTTTGCAACCATGGATTGAAAGATCTAAATGACTTTCTTCTTCATCTGGTCTTGAGTTTCTTTAGATCATGTCATGATGTGTTGCTTTCTGAGATCTTTTTTAAATACTTTTTCACATAATGTCAGGAAGATTTGTGTTTTTCAAATACATCCTGTTGAACTACATAGTTCACATTTAGCAGGCGGAAATAAGGATATTGTCTTGATTCGAATGCAGACCAGAGGAGCCATTAGAGCATGATAACTAAGGCTTCATTCATTTGAAACCTTGCTTTTCATTATAAGATGCACTACATTTTCCACATATAAGACGTATTAGATAAATTGCATGGTCTATTTAGAAAATTACATAACAAAAAAAAATCCTTTATCTCATGACATCTGCTTCTGTTTCTTTTCATTGCATTATGGTTCATCTGTCCCAGCTTGTCTCATTAAAGCATCTCTTTCATCATCTATGTCATATTATCTAAACTAAAGTGTGCTCCACCATCTACTGCAGTAAATACAGGTTTTGCTTAATATGTGTTTTTGTCCGGTGTGTGACAGAGCAGCCATCGTTCTCTCAGCAGAATTCATCACTTTTCTTGTTATCCCCTCCTCATCCTCTCTTTATCCCCTCCTCTCATCTAATCTCTTCTCCTCTCATCCTCCGTTTCAGTCAGGAAGCCCTGGACAGACATCAATGAGGCTCCAAAAGAGGAGCGAGGATGACAGAAAAAGAGAGAGAAAGAGAGAAGAGGATGGAGAAGGAAGAAGACGATGAAAAGAGGGCAAAGAAAGTGGGGGGAAAAACAGAAAGTGACCAAATAAAAGAAAAACAAAAAAGACATGAAAGACGAAGGCAGAGACAGATAGACGGACACCGAGATGAAGAGTAAGTAATTACAGGCCTCCCAGTGTTTTCAAAGCCCCTCTTTTATCTCATTCTTCCTGTGGCTGAGAAAAGGAGAAGGAGCGGAAAGGAAGAGGAGGAGGAGGAGAAGAAGACTAAAGTCGAAGCTTTATTCCAACTCAGACATCAGGCACCAGTTAGCTACATCACAGACACACTCAACCTATGTCTTGTGTGTGCGTGTGTGTGTGTATGTGTGTGTGTGTGTGTTTGTGGCGGTGGGGTATTTGCAGGGTGTTTATATGAAGAAGTTTAATTGTATATTTTCAGTCTTAATGTGCAACTTTTGTTTATCCATCTACAGTAGCAATACTGTGGTTATCATTTATTGTTTAATGTGTCGTTTGATGTTCTGTTGTTATTCCTTCACTGTTTAGCCTTCTTGTTTCAGCTGCTCTCTTTAGGGTTCACCACAGCGGATCATCTACCTCCATCTCACCCTATCCTGAGCATCCTCTTCTGTCACACCAATCCCCTCCGTATCCTCCATTACTACATCCATGAACCTTCTCTGAGGCCTTCCTCTTTTTCTTCTGCCTCAGCAGCTCCATCTTCTACGTCTTTCAACGTCCAGTCTATCCACGATCCTTCCTCAGCACATCTTCAAACCATCTCAGCCTTCCCTCTTTGTCTCCAAATCTGATCTCTCGCTCAGACGTACTCATTTCTAATCGTGTCCATCTTGGTGACTTTGAATGAAAATATTAGCATGTTCAACTTTGCCACTTCAAAATAAAAACAAAAATAAACAACTTGCATCATCTCACACCATGCCAAGTGAAGTGAAATGAAGTAGCTGAGGTCACAGAGGTGGATGTGGTAGTTGTGGTGACATTTTTATGAATTATTAAATGTACACAAAGTGACCTTTAGTGACCTTATTCTGTTACTAATTAGACTTTCAGTACTTTCGTGTAAGTGCAAACTATAACTGAGCTTCTTGTTACCCTCATGACGACCATAGACTTGTTTAAGACTATAGTCATGCCACTGTGGTCTTATGAACGCTAGAT
This sequence comes from Astatotilapia calliptera, assembly GCF_964374335.1. Classification (NCBI taxonomy): domain Eukaryota; kingdom Metazoa; phylum Chordata; class Actinopteri; order Cichliformes; family Cichlidae; genus Astatotilapia; species Astatotilapia calliptera. The sequence goes on from NC_137437.1 coordinate 25,304,822, forward strand.
GGCAGAGTCGAGTTGTAGCCTGTAGCACATTAATTGCCCCGACTGAAAAACATAGTCTACCTGGGCCACGTTAATCCGTTTCTTATCCAGGGCGGGGAGAAAACTTCTCACTTTTTTCTTATCAAGGAGGAGCCTGGAGACGCACCGACAAGCAGCGGCGCAGAGGCTGGGGCACAATTTGACTTTGCGGAGTAAAAACTCTTAGACAGCGAGTCAGTCCCTCGGCGATGCTCACCCGGCTCCACGCTCGAGATTGATCACCAATTACCGGGACTGATCATCGGGCAGCTTAGCCGGTAGCGCAGGGGAGAAACCAAACCAGTGCGCCCCGCTCCTGAGCTCCAGGTAAGAAGAGTGATCAGCTCCGCTCTCAGGAATGCAAGGACGGATTGCTGCAACACTCGGGGAAATTCCTGAGCAGCACTTTTTTATGCCAAGCAGACATGTGCTTCACTGTAATTTTCACTCAAAGGGGAAATGCACGAATTGTTGCTTTTATTTTGTTTTACGGGAAATGATAAAGAATCAGTGGACCATTGCATATTATCACACCGGCAATTCCTTTTCAGAAGTGACTTAAAACAACAGCGCACAAAAAAATCTTTCATATAAACACTTGACAGGATGATTTTTGGCGCAAGGCATAATTATCTAGTAATAAATAGTTTTGTTTATAGTGAACACGGCTGAATGAAAACATTTTCAATGTTATGATTTGCAGGAATGACAGTTTCAAGAAATACATTTTCTAACAGTGAGTGTGTGACAAGCATATAGCTAGATGATTGTGGAGCATGTTAGAGGTAGCTCACTGTACGTGTTGATGCAAAGGTTTTAGCCTAAGGTGGTAGAAAAATTTGATTGTTTTTCCATTTCTCACATTTCCGACCTCAGTTGGTTCGTGATGAATGGTTGATAATGAATTGGATTAAGCACTGTGCTGATTACTTTGATTTGAAAAACGGATAGCGATTTCTATTATTAATTTCGTCTCAGTCAATCATTTTAGAGCTTCTATGAATAACAAGCCACGTCATACTTACAGTGCACGGCGTTATTTTTCCTGTGACACTTGAGGTAGTGCGCGTTTGTGACCTCGCACAACTTTCTCGTCTGTCTGCGTAATTGTTTTTCTGGTGCCGCCTGACTGTCCCGGGCCCCGGGCCCCCCAGGGGAAGTCCTGCCCGCAGACAGGCAGCTCGGCCCGGCTGGGGACATGCCGGGTCCTGCCGAGCCTCTGAAGTCTGCTGGCTGGCTTTGAACTGAAGCTGCTGGAGGTGGAAATCAATCCGTCTCGATCCCCCCTCTCTCTCTGTCTCTGTGTCTCTTGCCCTGACTCTCTCTTCCCCTCACTCTCACTCTCTCTCTCTCTCTCTCCCCTGCAGCCCCCGGTGCAGACATCTCTTCTGCCACTGAATCTTTCATGTAGAAAGGCAAAGGATACACAGAGAAGAAACAGGAGGGATTGTAACTCATCTTCAAAAGAAGTTAATATGGTTTCTGAGGATTAAAGGGATGAAGGTAGAAAAACTAACAAAGCCAGCGCCTGTAGTCATGATCATCCTATACTAGGCTGAAGTGAATGGGAAATTTGTTTACTTACTCACTTTTTTGGCGTGTTATCATTGCAAGTGTTTTTCTTGTGAAAGTTTAATGTTTAAATTTATGCTAGATGTCACAGCTGATTCCAATAGAGGAAGCATAACCATTTCCCCCCATGGAGAAATTTATAGAGCTCAGGAGGCCTTCTGGGGTTGAATGTTTCGTAAATGCTTCACACATCTAAGAGGAAACTCAACTAAAACACGTCATTTGGAGTTTACTTATGGTAGTGAAGTTATTTCAGCTCATTATTTTAGTTAGCGGGACAATTTATGATACAGCTGTTTGGTGGAGTCTTGTAGCCAAACTTACAGCACTGGGAACATGTGTAAGAGTTACAGTGACCCTGTGCATTTTGCATAATATGCAATATATTGCTTATAGATTTATATGAAGAACATAAAAATCTAGGTCCCATTTATCCACAAATTAATACTTCCATTTATTTAGGAGGCATTTATTGCTTTTAGAGCCGAAAAAGTAGGCTAGAAATTTTTTTTTGCTACTTTTCTGCATTAGTTTTGCATTAGTTGTAAAATAAATGTGTCAGTTCATCAGCTTTCAAACCTTTTAAAATATATTCCATTAGTAGATAAATAATTTGATTTTAAGCTTTAGCTTAGTTCTACCCTTGTATAATAAAAAGGTTAGCTCTGTGAATATGCACACACAAAAACGTTATAGCATCAAAGTAAATTTAAAGTACAAACAATGAAAATCCAAGTAATATTTTTATTTTTAAAAGTACATTTAAGTCCGCAGAGATTCTTAAAAGCACATACACAAATAAATGATTGTGTATTGTGTGAAGAGATACATCAAATATTAAATGCCACCTGACTTAAATCATATGATCCTAAAATATGAGAATTGTTTTGTAATTTTACAGACAAAATTATAAAATAAGTCCAATGGCATTTATGATACTTTTGTGATAAAGAGTGAAGTGAAAAACTGACCCTCCCAAACTCTTGGGGGGGGGGGGGGGGGGCATTAATTACTCATTATGGGTCAACAGCTTAAAACAGGGCAGTGGTTCTTCTTTTCTGCGCTCCGTCATGGGCTTCCAGGAGGTCCCAAACAAAATGAGAAGTAGCAGCTCCACTTCATTGTATTTTATCTTTGCAATAATACTTTGTAATAATCCCAGCAAAGGAACATAAAAGCAAGAAAGCTTTTCTAATCATAGGTTTCATTCTCACCGCTATTATTTCCCCATGCACAGTGAATACAGTTCAACAAACCAATACTAAATCCTCTCCGTGTAGACCCCAGAGAGGGAAGTTTTAATCAAATTGGGGTTTGTGGTCTAATTTGTGTCTACTTACAATTCCTCCTGTGTATGGGTAACCTACTACATCAATGTCCTTCATGTAGAGTCTGTGGAGAGAGCGATCTGGCACTTTGTGTCTTACATTATGGAAAAATGCTGAGAGTGGTTTTAGAAATCAAAGTTCGGATAAACACATGCAAGAACGTTTGTGCCTTAAGATGAAGTTAAAATAGGTTGTCCTTTGCTGGTTGTCAATTAGAGGAATTCATGGGCATCGAGGATGCTTTCATCTCCAAATCTAGTGTTTCTCATTTGGTTGTTGAGACATTTTGCAGGTGGAGAGTCTGTGTGGGACCGTGTCATCAGTGCACTAAGTTGGGCACCTGTGCAGCTGAACATATGAGCTGTAAGATCTATGATAGCATGAGCCCTCCTTGGGCTGTTAGTGATGGCAGATGAAGGCATAAAGTGTGCTTTTGATGGTTTGCAAATACCTCTATGTAAATCTTTAAATTCCCAAATTTGGAGTCTTGGGTTGATTGACTAGGAATTTAGCTTTGAAGATTTCCCTTCTCTCACAACCACATCCATCCATCATGACAAGCTTCGGCTCAAAAGACTTAAATTATCCCTCAATTTCAGCCGCTTGAAAAATCTGAAAGCTTTTAGAAGGCACACCTATATGGTTCCTTTTTTAAAATCGTAGAAGTAGCAATGAACAGTGCAGATTGATTCTACTTTGAGCCAGAGTTTTAAAAGGCACTCGCTCTGTTGATTATGAGTGTGGCTAAATTCTTGCTAATCACATCAAATGAGTCATTGCTGTTACTGAAAAGCATGTCCGCTGTTGATTTGAGCTTGATTTGATCATTAAACACTCTTTAACACTCTTTGTTACAGCACAGTGTCTTCTAGGAGCAAAAAGGCCAGTGAAACCTTTTTTAAGGGGCACAGCCCAAAAACATATTTATGCTAATTTTTGAAAGTTGTTTTTTTCTTTACTGTAGGTGTATTGAGAGAAGGAATAAGACATACAGAGGAATTTCAGGTAGAAGATTAAGCTTCCCACCTACAGTCAATGCAAAATAAACAGAGACAGACGTGGAGACAGGGAGAGAGATGTTATGCACCGGCAGAGCTAAAGAGAGAACAAGGGATCAAGGAGTGGAGACGATGAAAGACAGATCACCGGCAGGCAGAGAATCAAAGAGCACGGTGACTGACTTGAACTGTGATAGGTGTGTGCTGCATGTGTGTGTGTGTGTGTGTAGGCATTCGCGACTTCTTTTCATGTGCCCTAAGAGTTTGTTTTTCCTGCGCATTGAGTGGGAAGCTGACAGTAAGTCTGTAATTAAACCAATCAAAAGATGAAGAGACATGAAGAAACATCACACATGTATGCACACACACACACACACATGCATGCACATAAACATACATTTCGCTTTGTGCGTTCAAATTATTGAAAGTGTGTTTCTGTTGTGCTTAAAAAATATGGACATTATTCACCATCAAGGACTCAAGTCCGTCTTCGAGCTGGCTCTCGTCATCGCGTCTCTTAGCGGCACATGTTTACACGAATCACGGTTCTCTAGATGATATCTGAGTCACTGCACTTGCTGCGTGTCCATGTCACAGTAGAATTGCACTCTGATTTGTTGGTGGAAATTCAAGTTGCAACAAAGCATGTTTTGACGCTCTTGTGAAAACGCAGCTCGAATTGATAAAAGCACGGATGATGCTGTTGGGTGGGATTGGAGTAAATGGATATTTAGTGAGGAGGCAAGAGCCAGCTGTTGTCTGAGGTTTGGGTATGTCTCCAGAGTTGGAAATCCCTTTAATCAGCATTTATTTTCACATCAAACTTAAGACAGTAATCATGTTGCAAATCAGATGTATTTATTTCCGGCTCATTTAGTTCCCCAATAGTGAGTCTTGATGGCTACTTCATTCAGTGAGTTTGACTTTCTCAAAGACTTGTCAAGACTTTTAAACTTTAACTTTTTTTTTAAAGACTAGTACAAGAAGTCAGTTAGATCCATTAATAGAAGTTTTGATTGAGTTTTTGATGGCCTGACTCAGCTGAAGGTGAAAGCGGTTGGTCTAATTTGAGTGACAGGCCTGCTGCCACCACCCCTTTATTTACTTTCCAGCTGCCTGCAAATCATTCAAAGGAGACAAAATGCCAGCAGCACATTCCTTCTTCATAATTCACTGGAGAAAAGAAAGACAGTTGGTGAGTTTATGATTACTGAGGATACCTAAATATGAAATGACAGCAAAATGGCCTCATTTTTAAACACATAGTTGGATTAATTTTGAAAGCTGCACATTGTTTAGGAGTAAAGTGTGATTTTATGCTTTTCGAGCAGGTTGTTAAGTGCAGGTAGCTGATTATGGCCACTGTTCAGTTAATGACATGGTGTTACACTGAATAGAATAGTTTATTTCTTTTCCCCCCCTGATAATTATAGGCTCGTGCAGTATGGGTTTTATGCTTATAATCTCGTTTTAATCTCCTTATAATTTGAGGTTGCATTGTGAAATTTTACTTTATTCTACTGCGTTTCAGTGATTTATCCTCTTGAGTGTAAAACCTGTCACAAAACATAACAACGTTTGTATAAAAAGACGTACAGTCGTCCAGTTTCGGTGAAAATAAAAATCTGTGCTATGTAAGTCTTGTTAAAGTAGGTTGTTTATCGGAGATGGTGGAGGTTTAAATGACAGACTACAGAAACTTGATAGTGGGGAAATCCACAAAATGTGTGGTTTTCTGCTTTCTGTTTTATCTAGAAACCCACGCCACTGAAGTTTTACTACCTATAAGAAAACCGATAATTGACTTGCATAATATCCCAACACTATAGTTTACATTTTAACTGATCACAACTAATTGTCGGTTGGTAATTGGTATAAAGTTGTATACAGTCTGTTGTGATTCAGGGCTAATGTAGTGGGAATGTATTAAAACTATAAACTTCCTTAACATGTTAAAAAATGCACTAGAAATCAGATGTTGTAATGGGTGGAATCTTCTATAGAAAGACATCAAGTGAAGACATCTTGTGTTCTGACGGAGGCTTAAAGATGGTGATGCTGAAATAGAGCTGCCATTAGGTTTGCAAGAAAACAGATGGGTTTGAGGTGTTGTGCTTCTTGGATGCACATGCAGACAAACAAGGTAGTTTAAGGCAGTCAGACTGTGTTACATGTGTTTGAAATTGTGCCTGGATTTGGCAGGTTGAGCCCTACTTTGTTAAGGGATCAAATCATTTGCCTGTTTAGGGATAGAGCTCCTCCAGAGAACGCTGATTAACTTTGGAACTTTGTTTATGACCTGGTTGGATTGTGTAGGAATGTGTTTATGGCAGCGTTGGGCAGGTTTATTGGTTAAAAAGACCAACATTGCTTTTTTTTATAGATGTTCAAATTGAAGTATAATTCTCCTCAGGTATACTGGATATGCTATATTAGATAGTTTGATTTCTTTTTTAATATGAGGAATGCATTAGTACTAATTGTGGTTTTCTTGCAAAACTTTAATTGTTTCTAAATTTGCATTTTTATGACACTAAGAATTAATTTTGGCATCACTTAAACATTATATAAAGTATATGACTATTAGGTATTTAGTTTTAACATGTACTTTCATCTGTATAACAAGAAGTTACATCGTGTTTAAGGATCATTAAAAATGTCATTAAGACAGGAAAAGGGGTCGGTTAGATGAAAAAGTGGGAGGAAGAGTGAAGGAACGATCTAAATGGGAAACAGATTTTTCCTTTTAGAAAAACCAAGAAATCCCAAGATGAAAAAAGGCTGGACCCTGCTGCTGATTTGATTGTCATCAGAAATTAAGTGCTTTTCAAGAGACCACAAACCATCCTCTTACCAAATTCTTCATTTTCTACATTGACTAGCTTGTTGGCTTTGTTCCCTGGCCACTGATTGGCCTAATACTTCACGGGGCAGGAAGTCAGGGTAATAAATATCCTTTACAGGGTTAAACACTGTTGCTGAAAAGCCATTTTCCACACAATCCATCTGTAACATTGCTTAATGATACAGACGTAGGAGAGCACAGAAGGAAGGAGTGAAATAGACGTGGCGTATTTCCCAGAAAAAGCTTAATGAAAGGAATTAAATCAGTGACACAGAGGAGAAAGAGGCAGGCATCAGGAAAGAGCAATGTTTAAGATGATTACCATCATCACTGGGTTCACTAAAGATCATAGTAAAACACTGGTTGACCACTGGTGAGAACAAATTACATATAGAGTGACAATCAGACAATCTTTATGGCCTATAAGAGATCTAAAAACAGGTGTACAAATGGTGGACTACCTACATGCTAACTAACCATCAGCCTCTTTTACTTTGAAACTCAGTGGTCTGTTTCGAGTCTGGGTTGCAATCTTGAAAGTTAAACCACTTAGTGAGCTGTATTTGCAGACAAGTTGGCATCTTCCAAGCAAAATACAGGGGACTCTGGCAGTCTGCGAACAAATAAAGCAATCACAATGAGGTCTTCAGTGCAGCACCAAATACCTCTTGGTGATCGGTTTCACCAAGCAACTTCCAGCGACCACTTGGGAAATGCTGATTTTTTACAAACAACCAGTGGTTGCCAGGTGGTCACAGGCAGGTCTCTTGACCTGGGTGATTGGGACTAAAGATGCTTGAAACGTCAGTTTTCCAAGGACCCTTGTGAAGTTAGCCACAGTCTTTCATCTTACTTTCTGCTTTCTCCTTACTTAATCTCAGGCTTACTCCATAATGCTAACATTGACTCTCTTTGGGGCTTTGCTGTAGGACTCTTCTAGTTTTTGCTGATGCTGAAGAGTGAATTTAGGACCGGTCAGACAATCCCCTCATTGTACTACATAATGAAAAACTTTAGCACTATGTTTCTAACTATATAATAATCCCCTGACTAAATGATCTCATTGGAATTAACATCTAAAGAACTAGACAGCTACATTGACAGGTAAAGTTGGATTGAAATTACATATATGAGAATTTGCACTTTTAAGAAAGTCTGTATAAGCAGACAAGATGGGTTGAAGAGCACAAATACACCTGGCATCATTTTCAAGTTTTCTCTTCATTCCGTTTAGTTTATTTTGACAAAACCTGATCACAAAAACAACTTATTAGAAAATTGTCTTGGTTCAAGTTAAAATACGTCTTTTTACAATTTCACACACATGCTACAGGACTCGATTTTCTGACTAACTTAAGTTAATAAATTAACAGCTTGCACACACAGCCTGTCTGCTCACGTTCTCAGGGTGGACATCCTCACGTAAACACTGGACAAAGTACTCTGAACCACATTTGTGGTCATTTCTGCTCCAGTAAGTGTAGCATGACCTCACACAAAAACACACAGAATCACTTGCATAGCTTCCAACAGCTATGGTATCACGACTTGTAATTAGTCCACTATACAACTCATACGAATTTCAGTCCTCAGACTGAACAGACTGCGACTGTCTGTTCCGTCCAAATAGTGATTGTTGACACGATAGATAGAATTAGTCCATTTCCCATAAAAAAGTAGATCGCATAAACTAATCATTGGACTTACACACACTTACACACTTGACAGCCTTTAGTGTTTTCTTTGAACATATATAATTTACTTATGCATTAAAATCTAAAGCATTACTGCAAAAATTCAAGCACATTGAGCACATTAAGCCACGTCTATGAGTGGTACATTGCTTCACTTGCACAAAAAAGAGGACAAGTGGAATTAGCAAGAAAGACGTGGAGCCTGTCTACTTAGTCCTTGTATGATGTAATCTATGGGAATTTCCAAAGACCAACATCTCCTTTCACCTGCAGGATGTAAACATCACCATAATGACTTTAAGTAAGTCTATCACATTTAGCTGACACATTTTGTTGCAGTCCATATCAATACAGACTTTAACCCGCTTTGAAGTTCTGCTCTGGATCTTTAGCAACATTACAGCATTATACTTGTCACTGTAGGCCAAACAGCTTTGGCAAAAGATGCCTTCTTTAGGTCTTGCTGATTAGTGTTACATGCGTTTAAGGTTAATGCGTTTGAAATTGTGCATTTTTGAAATGAAGCGAGATAAATTGCCACCCCCTCGCTTTGTGGTATTGCACATTTAATTTCTTCCGCTAACAAAAACAGCAATCAGATGCAACCAAATGAAAAGCAGACATGAAGACAGAGCTAATGAAGCCAGCGAGGCACCAAAAGGCTTCTCGAAAATGTTTACTACTGTAAAAATGTACTACAGATGAACAATGCTGGACTGTGATTCATACACAGTACATTTGCTGTGTAACTAAGAGCAGCTTACACTCTTACTTAGTAATGACACAGCTAAAGGCACAAGGGTTATTTATCGGTGATTTTAGGATCGTTAGAAGATTAATACCCTTGGGGGGGTTAAAGGCTTACTTTCATCTTAGACCTGCCCCGACAGAGAAAGCTGAGGTTAGAGAGACAGCGTGCGGGTTGAAAGAGGTAAAGCAGACTGTCAGAAGACACCAAGAGTCTTCAAACGCTGCCATGTTGGAGTTATGTGTGTGTGTTGTGCTTGGGTTTATGTGTGTATCACTTTAACCCCATAATGAGAAGCCTTGAGGGGGTCCATAGCCATTTGGCAGATCTTAATTTCCTGATTTCAAAAAAAAAAAAAAACTGTCTCCCCTTTTATCTCCTTTTCAGCAGTGATACACACACACACACACACACACACACACACACACACACACACACACACCGGTTGTGGTCTTACCACAAGTACTTGTGCAATTAAGCCTGTTCTGCCCTTAAAAGCGAATTGTGCGCATTTATAGCCCCCGTATATGTGTGTTCATGTGCGTGTGTGCATGTGCGTGTATGTGGATGCTGTAATTAAGCAAGATCAAACCTCTGGGTTTGTAGAATTAGCCATCGTTGAAGATCAGAAGGTTTTTAGTCAAGTGTGAGACAGGGAAGAATGAATTTAGAGGTTTGGAGCCAGGCAGCAGACAGATTGTGACCTCAGATAATTGTGGTCTCTTCCTTTTTTTGTCTCTCAGACACACTGACACATACACAAAAATACTTTGATACTCTCGACAAGTTCAGATGGATTTAAAGTTCAGCCGTCAGTGTGCAAAACTGATCTGATCTGACCTGGGGCCACACCGGTTAAAACGGTAAAACACGTTTTTATCAAAGTGTCAGTGCATGTGTTTGCTGGTTTTCTGATTTAGGCAGCTAAAACTACTGGTACATGTCGGGGAGTCATTGCCTTGATGGATGATGAAAGCCAGTCCTGCTACAAGACAGCGCTGTTGTTAATTTCCATGAATGCATCTTGATGACTGTTAAACTGATCCATACTTAAAAAGATATCATAGAACAATATGAAATTGATTTTAATGACCGATTTTAATGAGGTCACGTACTTTTTTGTATAATGTTCTTTTGATAGCTGATGACCATATAATCAGGATTCAAACATGTTGGGATTTTTGTGGATTCTTCAAACAAAAATGTTATTTAATTTTATATTGCAGGAAGAAAAAAAATGTTAACTGTACTGAGCCACAGATACACCGGAAATTGTGACTTGAAAGTACAAAAAAAAAAATCTGTTCGTTTGCATAATGATGTGTCATCCAGTATTTAGTATGTGTCATGACCCGTTATAAACAGGCAGAAAAATGACTGTATCTATTATCTGATGCCTGTTATCCAGCAGGATAACACACCATGTCACAAAGCTGAAATCATCTCAGTCTGACAACGAGTTCACTGTACTCAAATTTGTGACAAAACGTCAGCAGCTAAGTGATGCTATTAAGTCAGTATGGACCAAAATCTCTGGGGAATGTTTCCAGCACCTTGTTGAATCTATGCCATGACGGACTAGCAAGGTAGAAATAATAATAATAATAATAATTAGAACGGATCCCAGCCAGCTGAGTTACTCGGAGACATATGTATTTAGTTCCCCGTTGACAGTGATAAACTAATGACTTAATAATAATTTAGTAATTTAATGTTACAAGCAAAATATATCAGTGAATGGTATTTAAACATAGACACAGACAGCCACACACACACACACACACACACAGAAATGCTGTATACTCAGTGCAGGACAAACATACAGTGACTAAAATCAGAGACACTTTCTTGGAAACGCTTGCATTTCCAAGAAATAAACAAGCAATCAAACAATACCACACAGCAGATTAATTTCTGGCACATTAAGGGGGAATACACACATGTTTTATGAAGTGCTGCTATCAACAACCTTATATCCAAACACAGCTGTCATTTCACAAAAACCAAACTAAACAAGCTTTCTCTTCGTCCGGGATTTTATAGCTTTCCCGACCTTTGCAAACTCTTCGTTTTCGCGTTAGCTTGTCATTAAACCGTTTAGCAGCGAGGTAAAGAATATTTTAGCGTGTTTGCAGAAACAATCACAAAATGTAAAATTGCTGTTTACCTAATGTCAACTTAATGATCGCAGTAGCTGTGGAAGTATGATTTGAAAATGGATCCTAGGCATTTTATTTTAAGTGTTTTCCTTCTCCTTTAACCTGTGCTTAGCAGAACTATAAACTGAATTAGAAACATCAAATTGATTTATTACCTACTGATCGACTACATTACTCTGGGGATTTACACCCTACTGCAAGCCAACTTTTTCCACCCTGGTTCCATACCAGGTTAGCATTAAATATTAGTTGCACTATTAAGTGTCAGCCATCAGTGTGAAACTAAGCTTGAAATATGTTTTTACTCGCGTTTCAGCTGAGGTTGAGGTTTGGAGAAAATTTCTAACCTAACGTGACAGAGACATAACAAAGAAATAGGCGTATAATTAAATGTTGTTAAGTGATATCACCAACCTTTATTGAAGCAGAGGTTAGCCAACGGTGATGTGTGCTTGTAGTTATGAGTCAGAAGAATGCCATGGGCTGTTCTGTTGCTATTACTTGCTCTTGGTGTGACGTGCTATCAGCATGAGAGTGAAGTCATTTGGGCCACACCGACACTTACACACACACAGACACACAATATCCCCACTGACAGCACTGCTGTCGGCAGGATGCTGAGATTCATAACAATGCTGTTTTATGATTGAAGTTTTGTGCAGGAGTCTGAATGCTGGAATGTTTGCATGAATATAATTCGAATTAACAACCTGTCTTTCTCTCAGCTCTCCCAGGAAGAACACACAAAAATGTCAGAAAGGAGGGAGAAGAAGTCGATCTTTCTGTCCTCGTTATTGGTAAGTTTTCCTCTCCTGCCTCATATCCGCTTATTTTACCTTATATTTGATAAAATCTTCTCCCTTGCATATCTTCATACATCACTTACTCCCCCTCTCCACCCCTTATCTTTGGCTGTTTGTATTCCTCTGCTCTTCTCTTTACTTTTTTCTTCTTTTCTTCTGAAATCATAAAGCAGTAGCTTTAATTTAACTTCGTCATCTTGTTTTTGATGCTGACCCCTCAGAAACCCATATTGGTCCAGCAGTATGGCTCGCAGCCATAATAAACTCCACATTTGGCACAGGAAAAAAACAGACTTTGTGGTTTTATGTGCCAGCAGCTTGCATAACTCTTCAGCACTTGTACCAATTAGTGAACCTTGGAGTTTTTATAGAACAGATATCTTTATAATCTGTCTTACAATCTGGAGATTCTCAGCTTGTTTTGATGTTGAAACCTACTGGCAGTCTTCTGACACACACCCTCATCTTAACCTCTTTCCCAGAATGACAGACAGTATACTTCTCGGCTACTGTCATACAACATAGCACCCTTTTGATGATTATAGAAGTGATGGATACTAGCACTATATTATTTGCAGTCCCCTTACTTTCTGCTAAATTTTAATTCTATAGGCTGAGATAATTATTAGACGTTAAAGAATGCGTCATCTTGCTTTAAATGCTTTTTAAATACATCAGTTGCATTGAAAAAAATTGAAAGCCGATGTGCTTTAAACATGCATACACTTGCAAGGCCAGCAGGGGGCGACTCATCTGTTCGTCTGTGAAGGTTCTCAGTCATCCAGGTCATCGTAGTCAAAGGAGCTTGCAAAGAAAAGCTTTTCTTTGCGCACTGCAGTTGGACAATCTGTGCTGTTAGTAAAGGGAAGTAAATAGAACAGCTTACTAATGACAATAAACGAGCACTCTACTTATCCCACATTTAAAGCTCATCTTAAAGAAGCTGATGGGAAACCAGGTCTGTGACCATTTGAAACGAATTTCTCTCTGATGAGGTATTAATATCTGTTTTTGCTGAATCTCTTTTTTTATGCGACTTTCCCTGGGAAACCAGATGTAAAACAGCAGTTTTGATCAAATCTGGCATCTTTAAATCTTTAAATATTTTTGGTATCTTGATGTCGATTAGCATGTGTTGTAACTGTTAAATGAATAAAGACACAAAGAAAGACAATATCTAAATGTCTCTTGCAGAAAGTGATTGCTCTCAGTGACTCCACACTAGCTCTTAAACGAAGGATTTCAGTTTCAAACTAAACATTTTAAATCCACCAGTTTTAATTTACTCATCACTGGAAGCACTACTTAACCTGTGAACTATTGCAAGCTAATCTGGAGGATCTGGTTTGACTCACCAAATATCTGGTATGAGATAATATATGCAGTCAAATACTGAATATCTAGACACATAAACACACTCGTGGTGTAGATGTATATTTATTTAAATGGTGCCTTATCTCTGCTGACATGAGATGGTTATTAGGGAGAATACAGTGAGTGGGAGATGTTATTAAACAATAGAGAGAAGATGGAGAAACTTAGTCATGCACAGTCATGCACTCATTTACTTTCACTCCATCATTTTCTGGACTGCAAATGATTTTTAAAAGTCAGTTTGTTTGTTTGGAAAAGGACAAAGTGTGCTGGTAAAGCTATAAATACCAGCTGCTACTTATTACAGTGAGCCACAGTGACACGGCACAAAGACACATAGGCTACACCGTCACATTTTCACATTTTAGAGGATGTTATACTGACTTGCGTTCATTTCCAAATCTTAACCAATACCACAACTTTTCTTCATGCAACCCTAACCTACACCTGAAAGGTCTAAACCAGGTCTTCACCTCACACTTCAGCGATTGAGGTTAATGAGTTACTGTGCAGATATATTTATGTCTAAACAAGATGAGTAACACAACCACAAACAAATACACACACATTCAATTGATGGGATCATGCAAACTCTTGTTTGACATGAGGACAGCTAACGATGGTCTCCATCTGAGCTATTGCAGACAAAGAAGTCAACATGTTTGTTTTATTTGCTGCTTGTTTATTTCCAGTTAAAGTGAAGATGCTGATTCATGGATGTTTAACTTTATTTATAGACTCTATAAATAAAATGAAAGATGGATGTAGGCCCTATATATATCATCAGCCATTTCTTTGTGGCGAAACTGGAGTATCTGCTTTTCCAGAACTTAAACTATGATAATAAGAATTAAAAAATGATGTTTAAGGCAAATACCAATACCAATATTAGGTGATTTAAATATCTGATAGTCCAAAATATTGGATGATTAAGTAAATAAACAACTACAACAGTGTAGCTGTTTGTTTACTGATCTGTTTTTGCTTGAATAAGCTGGTTGTTGTATTTCCAAACACAACTGTTAGTATTGGGAAACTTGCAGAGTGCCCTCTGGTAGACAAACTATGCAATGTCAACACTTGTAACATAGTTGAAGAGTGTTTCTCCTGATTATGATTTATTGGAAATTACAAATTCCACTACTGATAGATCAGCAAATAAGTAATATTAGCCGTGTGATAAATCTGTTAGATTAGGCGTCGATCTGGATCTATTAAGCAGCAGTGCCTTTAATCTTTTTGCCGGTTGCAAACATGTCTTGCACAGGGAGTCTGTCAGCAGTAGTATGTATCTGTCATTTCTGTTTTCACAAGTTATTATATGTTGTTTTGTCCTTATTTCGTCTGATCTCGACTCCACTTTTCTGACTCTCTTTCTCTTCCTCCAGGTGTGTTGTGTGTTTGCTAGTGCAGAATATAACATCTGTGGACAGAATGAGTTCTTCAACCAGACCAGTAACAGCTGCCAGGCCTGCCCTCAGTGCCAGCCAGGACATGAGCCATATATGGTGAGAATGCATGCATGCACTCATACATAAAAAATGTTAATTTAAGTCGTAAAATTTTTACACTATCTGAGTACATTTTGAAATCAACTGTTGGAATCAACTGACAGCACGAGTGAAGGAAATGCAGTAGCGAATCATCATCAAACTAAGACCGTCAAAAACTGAAGAAAAAACGGACTTTTTGAATGTAGGTGTCAGTTTTGCTTAGACCACCCACAATCCATGCATTCCAACACATACGCATATATACAAATACACAGCACGCACACATAGCTGCACGGTGAAGGGTGCCTTAATTTAAATGAACAATTTCTTTATGGTTTATTGCTATCATTGACTTCAACGTGAAGGCATGCATTACAGTGAATGGCTTGCAGTAGTCACATAGTGATTTAGCCCTCGTCAGTCAGTCTGCCAACAGCCAAAGCAAACAAAGTGCAGGTAAATGCTTCAGTGGGCACCTAGGGGTGCCACACCCGCTTGAGAGAGACAGCTGCACTCAAGGGTGAACAGAATGAATTACAAGCTGTTTTCACACATGCTCTACATCTTTAAACTTTTCTCAGTATTACTGGTGGAGCTGCTTATGGGAACGCAAGTGTCCTACTTAGTCAAAGCAGAACAGTGTATGGTCTTTATCCTGCCAGGTAAATAGCACAAAGACATTGTGAGGCACCCGTTTCCAAACAGAGCTGGCAAATATCCAGAATTCCCAATAAGTCATAAGTTTGGCCTCTTGCATGCTTTGCTCAGGTAGCACCCTTGACTTCAAGCAGTAGTGAGACCAACTACATTATTGTGTGGTAAAAAAGCAATGATATTTTTTCAACATTTGTAGAATTCTTGTGCATAAACAGGAAATCTATATGCTGCATTTATTTAATATTTTGAGCAGACCCTTTATTAGAATTTACTTTTATATATATATTTGTGCGTATACATGTGTCTGTTCAGTAGAAGCTGGATTCTCTGGGCTCATTAACCTGCATGAATAATGCTTAAATCATTTGATCAAAACATAGAAAGAAAAATCCAACTTCTCCAACTACTTATCTAAAGTCGATGTCCTTTAAAGCAGCTGTGAGTCATCTATTGATTGGAATGTCGGTCATGTGATCCATGGCTCCTCTAGTCTGCAAGCGGAAGTATCCCTGGGCAAGACACTGAGCCCTGAGTTGCCCCCGGTGTTTGAATGTATAAATGTTAAGTTAAAAGCTCTTAGACAAAAAAAACACTTGTGTAGGTGTGTGTGTGTGTGTGTGAATGTGGCTTGTAAGAAAGCCTTTTGAGAGCTCAAATAAAGGAGAAAAGTGCTGTATAAGTGCAATTTAAATCTAAATTTGCATAGTAGTAAGAGTTATAAATTATATTGATATAGATACGGATTTTACGAAACAGAATGAATTTTAGAAGAACCTTTTTATCAAAAACAGAAAACATGGCACACTGTTTTGTCTCATATTTTATGCTGCTGAAAATAAAATAAATGACATAAACCCGACTAAAAAAATGAATATAAAATGTTAAAACACCCTCTAGGTATTGTTAATTAAGACTAACAGTTCAAACTGTCTTGCTTTATAAGGGCTGCGTGGATGCAACGGTGAATTTGACTGACAATGTCCTCAGGATCTGATTTGTACCGGCGCACTGAATTATGTGGCGTCACTGTTTTTCCAGCTGAATGCGACTCACCTCAAATTAGGCATGATGTTATGAACGGACAAACCACCCAATACTGCAGGTTCCCTCGGCACTCTGACTGCTCAGTGGCAGTTTTTAACCACAGCAGCCTATTAAAATTGACAAAAAAAACGCTCGGCACTCTAGACTCAGCGCTGGACGGGCAAAATTAGCAGCAGCTGGATGGATGTTGTAGTGCATTCTGTATTTAAAGAGCTTAAAAAACAAGATCACAGAAAAAGCATGAACCAAGAAACGATCAAATACTACAAGTATTTTAATGATCCCCAAAGGCAGACAAAAAACCCCACAATTACACATTTGCATGGAAGTGATCACAGTGCACTAAACCCTTTGTTACTATCTTAGTTCTCTCCTCTGGTGCTTTCCTCATTCCTGCTTTGTGTTTCCGCATGTTAACAGAAACTTAAAGCAGCTGGTGAAATCAAATGATCTTTCTCCTCTTTCTCCACCTGATGGGAAGCTCAGTCTGATAATCAAAGAGTATTGCAGCCATTTGAATGTAAACCTCGAGTAGTTTCATCAGTGACATGAAAGCCCTCTTTGCACTCTGATCCTTTAGGTGCCACAGTCTGGAACAGTCTGTCACTTGTTCTTCTGTTTCCCTGACATGTTTCATGTACATGTGTGTCTTAATCACAGTATAACCAGAAAGTTCTTGCTCAAAACAGAGACTCCAAAAAGTACATGCCCGCACACACTCGCACAGACACTATCCAAGACTCCACACAGTGCAGAGAGATATTGAAGACCTATTTCAGTGCACATCTTGTATGCAGATTTCCAGGCTAGTTAACAGCCCACCCTTACATTTCTGATTTTGGTGGAAGGGTTGGTGGGGGGAGGAAAGATTGAGGAAGTGAAGAAGTACAGAAGTTTTACATCAGATTGCATCTTGTATTGTGTATTGTGATTATGGTCCCTTGTAACCCCAGCGTTTGATGAATAATATGCACTGCAAGTCTGAGGTAATCGCCTTTATTTCTCTTCACGGTCAAGTATTATAATACAAGCATAACAATCTGAGTTTCACTCACCTCCATAACTCCTATAATAAGCAAGATTCAAAAAGGCATCAATTTGCTTTTCAAAGGAACGAGTTCTTAATCATTCTGGAGAAAATTTGAGTCACTGTAATCTTGAGTATAAATGATCCAACGAGAGCTTTAACTCAAAGCGACAAGATCCTGCCGATAACCCAGCACGGTTTTATATCAAACAATCACACCGAGACTCACGGACGTCAAAAAAAGAAGGGAGAGAATATTAGATTTCTGTAAGAGTCAGCCTGCTGTAGCCTAAAGCTAAGAGGCATAGGCTTTTTTTAATAGACAGATGAAAGTGGGAGGGAAATGAAAGATGAAAGGAGCGAAAAAGAGAAAGAGGTTGATGTGTTTTTACATGTGTGTGTTTGCGTGTGGCCTGTTTGGCCTCCTAACTGAGAGGAATTACCATGTGGAGATGGGAGGAGATGGATGCTTGAAAACATACCAGTCATCTTAAACAACACCAGTCATTGAAAAGCATGCGCAGCGAAAAATCTGATTTTCCTCTTGTCTTTTGAAAAAGTAATGTCAGATTGTCTCAGAACAGAGAAACACATCACTGTTTTATAATGTGTGTGTCCACGTCACAGTTGGAATGTCAGTGATCTGTAAATTGTATTCATTTGTTTTTTTGATTTAATAATTGATCATAAAACTGAAAACGTCTCTTTATAAAAAATGTCTTTGTGTGTGCTTCGCAGACCTGCGGTCATGGTGTGAAGGATGAAGGCTTTACCTGCGTGTTGTGCCCAAAGGGAAAATACTCCGGAGGGAAATATGAGATCTGCAAACGTCACACAGACTGTCATGCGCTTTACAGTGCCACTGTTCACATACCAGGAACTCCCGAACGCGACGCAGAGTGTGGACCCTGTTTACCTGGGTAAAGCACACTAACAAGCAGAGGCAACAGCCATTTAACACACAATGCAGGACACCTTTTAAATGGTCACACAAAGAATCATTGAACTATTAAAATATACTCAGTGTTTTTCATTGGCTTCAGTTACTTAATCAATGTTAAATGGTAAATAAGACAAATGCATGCGATGAATTTCCATGTCATTATGGTCAGCTTCACCCATCTGTTATTCACTTTGCATTATAATAATAAGGTAGTGTGTCAATAAAAAAATAGCCTTTGTAGCCTTTTAAATACGCAAATGACATGTGAACTGTCACTTTTTTCCTGGTGCGTCTTCTTACATGTCCTTGTAAATACGTGTCCCATAAGAAAAACAGGTGCTTAAGCCTTAAAACATCTGGCTCAATGTTATATTTAAAAATGACTCGAACATTTGTTTGCCTCCAGTTTTAGCTGCTTAGTTTCTAAGTTCTTTTTACCTTTTCCTGATACATTCCTGCATTTCTTGGCACACTACTGCCACCTATAGAACACTGACTGGTGTAAAACCAATGACATCACTCGAACAAATCGCCCTTTGCATGCAGACACAAGAAGAAGAAAGAATGGATCCAGGTGCTTTGTAGGACTAATTGTGATCAGAACTCCATAAAGTACATTTAAAAGCAGCCTGACATACAAAAGACATAAAAGAGTAGTCACGTGCAGTCTGAAAAAGAAAAGTACAGATCTTATGAAAATAAAATAAGCATGTGACTTTTTTAAAGAGACTTTTTTTTTTTGCTTTGTTTTGTTTTTTTCTTAACAAGGTACTTCCCAGATGACTCATTCAGTCTAATTGTACACATCGCAGCCGTATACTGCTGTCTCCTGATAAATTTACAGAGATGGATAACTTTGCTATGGATGCTAGTTAATTCTGCCAAAGAAGGATATTTATGACAACTCATCTTTAGGCAAACAGACACGGCTGATTACGTCCTGAATGGATGTTCTACTCAAGCGTCGATTTACTGTACAGCATGCATTTTTAATATGATTCGCACTCGGATGCATTATTTAGCATGTGAATAGGCTGCCGTGCTCCATTCGGTTTCATACATCCTCTCGCTTTGTATGAATACACACTAAATCTTGCACTTTTCAATTTGCACATGGCAGTTGTCTTTGCAACCCCATGCCACATAAATATTAAGTCAATAAGGGGCTTTTAAATGTTGCCAGACCTTCCTCTCCTCCCTCTTCCTTATTTGCCCTTTGCATCATCAATCATGTTGTGTCGCCGCCGATAAATTGCTTGAGTTTATTTTTTTGTTTTTTTTTTCTATTCAATCATATTTCATTGGAAACATTTTTTTGGTTACATGTGGGCAATATAGCGATATATTATATAGTAGGTAGGAAATTCATAATTAGGGGATTTTTTAAGAAACATCCCACACTATCACAAGGAGTCTAATGTTGAAATCATCTCATCCTGTCATCGGCTGGATGATGATCTGCTGTCTTCTAATTTTCAAATTTAATTTGAAAAGCACCAAATCCCAATAAGACCTGCTAAAAAATTTATAATTTGTGGTGTTTTTCCAGTATAATAATTATTATTCTGTTAATAAATAAATCAATCAATTCTTTATTGACTGTCATGTATTGAAAAAAAACTGCTCATCATAAGTGAATAAGATGCCATTTTTTTATTCTCATGAACAGTTGGACTGAGTTTGCTGTTACGGTTATATTTAAAGTCCATTACAAACATCGAATCAGATGTCTCCTTATGTGTCTGCACAGCGAAGACCTCATATATGTGTTCTATATTAAACCATTACTTAATTATCTGCAATCATGTGTATTTATTCAGATATTTCACTTGTGCCCTGAAGCACAAATGATACACTACCTTCCTCTCTTCTTTCCCCCCACAGACGCTTCATAACTTCATAAATCTGTACCAAGCCACGCTTCGTGCCCTCAAGGCATCAATTATGTACATATCCTCACAGATTCAAACTTTTAACCTTCGCTGCTTCCACATACTTTTGAATCGTGTTGAACTTATAAGTGTCTTGAAACCCGGTTGTGTCTGAAAGTCTTGCGTTTCATACATTATGTGATTTCTCTATTTAGTTTTTCTCTTGCTGCCTTTGCTAAAGACACTTTGTGTTTTCCAGGTATTACAGGTTGGGGAACAGGTCAGAAAAGCCCTATTGGATGGTTTGCCATTCCTGCCAAAACGCACCACGCAACACCAAAGAATGTAAGTTTAGCTACTTTTTTCTTAATTTTTGCTCCATTTGTTTTCACGCATTTTTTTTAAATGTTATCTCCCAACTCTAAATTTTTTCTATCCATGCATACAACAACTACAAAAGCTACCAAACATTAAAGTTTTTTTTTCCTAAATGAAAGGAAGTACAATATGACAGTGGAAAAGCAGATGTCTGCCGTAAGCCTGTGCTTCATTTAAGGAAACAATTAAAGGTCAGAGGTTATGTTGAGTTCTGCCAGACTCTCTGATGGATACAAGGAAGTTGTACGCCCACTCCCCCCCCGGATCAGTGCTTCTCTGGCTCCACAGGGCTGTTTGGCTGCTTATCAATAACATCGTTGCCTCACTGGTTATTCTGCTTACCTGACACTATATGCTATATATGTTTGTGTGTGAGTGTGTGTGTGTGCAAACTGTTGCTGCAATCACAGACATTTCTTGAGACTTGCAACACGGCGCATAAATCTTGAGCAGTCACATCTTCTTGTTTGTTTGACCGTCCTGAATTGGAGGCATAGTTGCTGTGTAGTGGATGTGTGATGTGTTGTGATATGCAAGCAGATTAATTGCTTTTTCATTGTACAATTGTCACAGAGTCTCTTGTGGGTTGTTTTCCTTTTTGCAAACTTTCAACAGTGCTAGTGTGTTTCTAATGATGAGCAGTGCTGAAGACGTTTGCAGTTCTGCTTTGCCCCCCATGTGTTCATCCAGATGTGGCAGATCAGAACATCAGCAGGATCTGAACTGCGTTTGTGACCCTGGCTGGTACATCCTGCTAAGCAAACGATATTCATTGTCCCATCATTGCTCAAAATCCCCTTTGAGTCGGAAACAATTTTTATTGTGTCATATTTAATGAGCGTGTTTTGAAAGATTGAAACCCCAAAAAGCAGCCTGGGCCTGCAGAGAAGAGGGTGTGAAGTGTGTGTGTGTGTATGTTGTGCTTGTTTCTGTGTGTAAGGATAAGCACTTGATTTTCAACAGCAACCTAATTGTCTCTCCCAGGCATGGAAATGAGTGATTGAGTGATGTTGTAAAGCAATGCAAATAAGATAAGATAAAGTGATGTGAATACTACAAAGAAATGGCAAATATAGCAAGTATTAAATCTCATTTAAAACCCTTTTCATTTAAACATTTTGCATTTCTCCTCATTTTGAAGACTGGAAAATACCTTTCGTTAGATAGGGGGATTGATAAACTCCTGTAGCTCAGCTTTTTATAGTATGGATGACTGTAAAAGGGTTACCAACTGCGTATTTCCTAAACCTTCCTACTTGTTATGCTTCAGCCAAGGTGGATCTAAGTTTTGATGTTGTGGCTTCTCTTTCAGCAATATTATGCAAAAAAATACCGGCTCGGCTTTATTAAACTCAGAGAAGCTGAAGCATGGCCAAAGGAAGAACCCATTAAATGTTGGTGCCGATCCAGATCATTCTTTTATATTTCAAGACAAGGCACTGGCCTCCAAATGCCCTTCTACTTTAAAGATTTTAACCATAACTCTAAGATATGTTTGGGATACCAAATCAGTTTAAAAAGCAAATAAATCAAGTCTTTAACAAACCTGACATGAATGTAAATCATGCAGTGTGGCTTCCTGGAGTTAGGTTGGTTAGACTGGATGAATTTTTCCCTACATTTTAAATCATGCACAATTTAATTACATCCCTTTGAATGAGGTCTTCAAAAATAATGTGCCCCCAACAGTAAATACGAAAGCTGGGAGTTCTCTTTGCTTAAGGTGAAGGCAGGCTGACACTTGCCATGTAATCTGTAAATTACCCTGGCTCCTGCCTCGCTCTGTGTGTGCGATAATTAAAACTTTGGCGGGTATGAGAAAAAAAAGAAAAAAGAAAAAAAAAAGATGATTAGCATGTTTGTGCTTGCGCTGATGCTACCCTTTGGCAGGCTGCTGATGAGTCTGTAGACGTTGCTCAATTTCTTCGGTCACCTTTTGATTTCTGTGTGCCGTTTCTCAAGTGAGCATAAATGCACTAAAAATAAAAAGATGGCATTTCCAGTATCAACAGGGATCATAATGTTAATCTTTTTTGCCAACTCTGCTGTAAGAGGTGTCACCTCACACACTGCTGGGTAATTCTGCTCTTCTTAGTTTGTTGGGACCTAAGCAGTCAGATCGCCCAGCGAAATTATCAGTTTTTCAGCCTGGGTTCAGACTCCGAGACATGATTAAGAGATTAAACCACAAGACGCTAAAGAGAATTCCAGATCAGGTTCATATCCTTATCCAGAGAGTCTAAACAGATACCTTACGATAATAACTTCAACCACAGGACACTGCAATCTGCGTGTGTGCATGTGTCTGTGTTTGTGTATGTGTGTGTTGATATGAGGCTCTGAGACCATGGGAAGTGGCAAGCCAAATGCCAACAAGGTCTATAGTATATCAGCTCGGTGAAAGGAAAGACTGATTAAAAGAGTTGATTTATGAGCTGCCATGAGTTTACGGCTCCATTAGGAAAGAGGAAAAGCAGCTGATGAATAATCCAGAAAGAGTCACAGTGAGAGGAGGCGAAAAGAGCAGGACAGATAGGAAACAGAGGGAAATCTGGACAGAGAGTTACTGCTTTGTGTCCACCCTGCCCAATGTAACAGTTTGTTTACTGCAGCGGGAGAAGGTCTGAAAGAAATAAAGTTTTACTGCTCCTAGCGCAGATGATTTTCTTTTGTGAAATGTTAGAGTTTGGAGAATGATCCAGTGCATTGCTTTTGAGGTCAATAAAATGCAAGGCCAAAGCTAACACACTGCCAGTAGTGAATGATGGGATGCAAACTTTGCCAATAACCAATGTCCATACCATGAAGCATCTGGGGTACCTCCCTTTTTGGAGAAATCTGAAACATTTACTCATTTATGGGGATGCAGGCCTCACCAGTCACCATTTCTTTGCTTGATCCTCAATATTTAAATAGGAAGTTTAAATATTAAATTATTAATTAAGTTATTTCAACTTAGCATAAAGCCTGAAGACAGACATTAGGTAACAAAAGCCACCCACAAATGGTGAAAGGATTCTAATACACCTAAAGTCTAAAGTGCCTTTAGGTGACTAATGTGATTTGTTGTTTTTATCTAAATAAAAATGAATTGAATTTGTTTAGTTTTCACTGAATACTTGAAGTAATGTGATTTCCGGGTCACGTGTGTTGAAATGCGTGGCGATGGACGTGAACTCCAAATTATCCATAAACGAGAATGTGTGTGTTATAGCCGCAGTTAACGAAGTAGACTGAATTACGACACTCAGCCTGTCTCTGTGTGTGTTTGTGTTTGTTTCCCAGGCATGCAAACCAACAAACCGAAAGAAAAAACAATATTTCACAGTGGTAGCACAACTGTGTTCCCTTCTGTAATTAAAGGTATACACAAATACACACAAACGCAAATATCATCCTCTGTCTCATCAGTCATCCATTCTTTCTCTTTCTCTCTCTCGTTTCTCACAACACATAACTTTACATCATTGCCTCCATCTTTCAGATTCCCACGGACAGGGTCACCTGGCAACAGCTCTCATTATCGCCATGTCGACCATTTTCATCATGGCCATCGCCATTGTTCTCATCATCATGTTTTACATCCTGAAGGCCAAACCGAATGGCCAGGGTGAGACGAATAAACAAACACGCGCGCAAAATCTCATCTGAAAAGTAGATGTTTGCGTTTTTTGTGATATTTATAATGAGCGCGTGTGTTTTTTGGCAGCGTGCTGCTCCGGACAGGTTGTGAAAGCAGTGGAGGCTCAGACCAACAAACAGGAAGACAAGAAAGACGTCCCTGGTGAGACAGGCTGCGCACACTCTACAATTAATGACACGAACACTGTTATTATTGTTTGAGATGTTTTTTTTCCACTCTCATAATTGGTAGTAAAAAACAATTAATTTGTTTACATGTGTGCTAGTATCCCGCTTATGACCCTTATAATGGTTTTGATTATACATTGCGATGTTTATGGGAAATATGAGTAATATACTTGCATAAACAATTGTAACATTTTCCACATTTTTGGCCATGTGTAAAGATGCAGACACACTTTTGACCCCATCTTGCGTATCCTCTCTCGCTCTCTCTTTCTTTCTTTGTTTTAATTGGATAATGGCTTGGATTGAAAACAAGTCAAACAAGTTGACATTTTAAGGCAGAAAAATACAAATACAATACATGTGTTCAATACATGTTTTTAATAACTAGGATACTAGGAAGCCAGTGAGGAACTCTCCACTTCAAGCATATGTGCCACAAATTTGGCTTTCAACTCTAAGGCCACATAAAGTTGGTGCTTTTTTCCCCCCTTTTCTTTTTGTTCTTAAAACCAACGTCAGCTGTGCTTAAGAAGAAAAGTAGCTGCAGTTACCGGCATCATTCAGAGTACTTAGTTAATATAGACGCAATTATAAGCTAATATACCACAAGATATTTCTTCCACAATCTATTACAAGAGGATAGTTCCCTGTCCTGAAGGGTAGAAACAAAATAACTACGAGCATACATTTACTTTGGGACATTAGGGGTTGTTTATGCGCCGACCATCTGTTTTTCTTCTCTAACTTTCTCATTGTTTTCATATCTGTAAAAGTAAACAGGCCGACAGTCACTAACTGATCATTACCATGTTTCCATAAACTCCCCTCACATGTTGCACATTTTCAAAAGCTTAGCCCACAAAATATATACTCGATAAAGTTAAATCAAACTTAAAAAGCGCGCTTCAAATAGCACAAAGACACACAAATGTACATGATTAGAGAAACAAGAGCAACTCTAATTAGCATTTTTTCCACTCTTAGCTTTAAAGACTATAAGATGACTCAAAAAATAGTTGCGATGACACGAATGCGTTCAGCAGTCAGCGGAAGTATGAATAGAAACCACGCGGCAGCACTAAATCCTGCAGAAAAAAACCCTTACAAACCTTAATTCAGGTAAATGAGTGACTGGCTTTGTCAAACCAAACACCGAATGTTATCTTTGGACAAGGTGTCCACACATGTATTACCCAAAGCTTTATTGAAGCGCTCTGGGCTCAGCTGATAATGATTTTTCTTTTTGATTGAAGTTAGACATTGCAGTCTGCTCTGCAACCATTACATACTGAAGAAGAAAAAAAAGTGTTTCCTTGTATTTGAAGAGCGCTTGGAGCAGCTTCCACATGTGAATTATAGGACACATGTTAAAATCTGTCCTGCAACCAGTGCAGTGCTGATCATGTGTCATCAAACAAACTGTATCATCTCATCAGATCTAATAGAATCCTGTATAAATGTTAATACTCTGCTGTATTTATGTGCACACATACAATTTGGAGCGTTATGTTTTCAAATGCAGCTGTGTGCTTTTACACTTTATGTGTGTGTGTGTGTGTGTAGGCTGATAGACGTGCAGCGTGATGAATACATCATGGTGGAATGCAAAAGCTTCTAGAGACGAAGTCATACGTTGCTTTAGGCGCCGTTTTTCATGACAATGATGCTCTGTTCGATTTCAATCCCAGACTGGCTGAATAACCACTTACATGTGGTGTAAATGAGAACACACACACACTCACACAGTTACTGTATCACTGGCCACAGACACATTAAAACTTAAGACGTGATAGGTTAAAAAAGAAAAAAAAAGTGGTTAGAGAGTCATTAAAGCTAAATGTCTTCATTGTTAGTTAATTTTGGGTTATCGTAATTGGCTGGGTCAGTGCGAGTCTGTGAATGCACTCTGGATGACTGGTGTGTGTATTTGGGAGACAAGCCCATTGCTTGGAGCTCTACCGGTGCTATCTGCCACTCATGTAGACACTGACTTAATAAGGCTCCAAGATGAAAGACACAGGCGCTTTATTTCACACACACCCTTACACACACACACACACACACACACACACACACACACACACACACACACACACACACACACACACACACACACACACACACACACACACACACACACAGGGCTTGTTCCACTTTGGTATTCACTCATTATGCTGTCTATCCCTATCAGTGTCCATGATGTAAGTGTAATTTAATATAATATCCGCTGTAATCATTTTTATGTATTACTCCAAGTGCAGTTCCGTTTTAAGGAAAAAAAGCTTTTAGCCTCAGGAACCCATGTTCATATTTATATTCTAATTGATGCCAATGTGGATTAAAAATTGCTCGTTTGATGCAGTCAAAAAAAGCTGACAAAAGTGGATTGGTGCGCTTTTCTTTTTAGTTTGGGGCTTGTGGATCACTTGTGTGTTCGTAACGAATTTTTGTCGATGATATTTTTGGGTTTGTTTGGTGAATAATGTGTCTCGACACCATGTACTGTAGCACACTTGATGTCTTATGGTCACTGAGGTTTTCTGTGTGTCTCTTGGTTTTCTTATTCTGAAAACACCAGTAATCCTGTGCGCTCTCTCTTTTGTTGTCGCAGACAATGTGGTGATATTCTCAGAGAAAGACGAGTTCGACAAACTGAAAGCTCCTCCTCAGAAGACTGTGAAAAGGTGAGAGAAGAGTCTGACTCACTGGCCTACTTCAGCCTGAGTGCACAAATAGGTTCAGACAAAATGAAAAGCTTCTCTGTGATTGCTGGTAAAAAAAAATCCAGGCAGCTTAAAGTTTTAGGCAGCAAAAAACTGAAAGCGTGATCCGGTAAGAACTGACATGCAGCTTGTTATGAGCTCAGCTACACTGGGTCTGCAAAAGATGAAGGGTTCCACACACACGTGCATGATTTTAGGGATTTAGATCAAGGCGATAAACAAAAGACTTTATTTTATCCAGTGAGATCTTTATAACCAAGGCTATAATAGAAAATCTGTTACAGTACAATCAATCAATCACATGGCAGCAACTAAATGGATTTAGGGATTTAGACATGGTCAAGACAAGCTGTTGATGTTCAAACTGAGCATCAGAACGGGGAAGAAAGGTCATTTAAGTGACTTTGAAGGTGGCGTGGCTGTTGATGCTAGATGGATTAGTGTGAGTAGTTCAGAAATTGCTCATCTACTTGGATTTTCCTACACAAGCATCTCTAGATTTTTGCAGAGAATGGTCTGAAAAAGAAAAATATTCAGTGAGTGGCATCTCTCTGGCTGAAAATGAGTTTTTGATGCCAGAGAGGAAAATCGCCTGACTGCTTCGAGCTGACAGGAAGGCAACGGTAACTCAAATAACTACTTGTTAAAACCAAAGTATGCAGAAGAGCATCTGTGAATCCACATGTCAAGTCTTGAAGCAGAGGAATTACAGCAGCAGAAGTACCATGGTGTACCTATATCCTGATGGCTGCTAGAAGCGCGGTAACATATCACAAATAGTCTCAAACTTGTGTTAAACATGACAATGAGTTCACTGCACTCAGATCATCTCTAAAGTCACCAGATCTCAATCCAATAGAGCATCCTTGGGATGTGGTCGAACACGAGATTCATATCACGGACTGAAAAAAGCTGAAAATTTGCAGCAACTGCATGCTGGCCTGTCAAGATGGGCCGAAGTCTCTGAATGTTTCAAACAGCTTGTTGAATCTATGCAAAGTATTAAAGCAGTTCTGAAGGCAGAAGAGGGTCCAATCCGGTACTAGCAACATGAAACTAAGAAAGTTGGCAGCGATAGTATTTTAAATACATTATTAATTACAATAATGATTAGACAAATGAGTTTAAATGGATCTGCTGAATGTTTATTGACTTTTTTTACTGTATGAAATTTCTATAAAACAGCAAAAAGGGTCTTGTAATTTTATTATACTGAGGTTATAGAAGCCAAACATATCCAGTGGACATAAGCAGAAAAATGATCACATTTAGGAAAATAAGTTCAAAAAAGGAATAATAAGGTATGAAAGAATAACTGCCAACCCATTTACTCCTAAATTGTAAATGAACAAACTTGTGTGTGGTCTTCAAACCAAAATACTTTTATCTTCCAAGCGTAACACTATCCATAGATGAAATGTGCAAATGTTGGTGACTTCAGGATAACTGTGCTAAATGTATCGCTAATAATGTATATGTCCACTCACTGTTAGGCACACCCACTGTGACTTTCTTAACCACACGAAGTAGAATTACTTTTTTACTTTCATAAATTTTTACTTTATGGCAAATGCAGATTCATTAGATTTCACATGTGTACCCAATGAAGAGGCGACACTCTCTGAATGTGCGTTATATGTTTGTGTATACTAATGTGTGCGTTTGCATTTGTATTTGGTGCCGTAGACTCAACAAAGAGAATCTTTAATCAGTATTCTGGAACGTGCCCATAATTAAGCGACCACAAAACAAGTCACTGCAGTTTTGTCCTGTATATACATACACATATGTGTAGTGTTCAAAACACATTCATTTTGGGTTTTTCTTTGTCTTTTTTTTTAATTTAGTAGAAAGCCATTATGTGGCTTTGGAGAAGGCAAAGGAGGTGGGTTTGGAGGGGGATGTGAGGGCTACAGATGAGCCCTGAAGTCTGGCAAATACTGAGAGACAAACAGAGAGGGTAGTTGTCAAGCGGGATAGGGGTATTTATTCCAGGCCTCATCTTAAACCACCACCAGGTAAAAGCATGTCCTGGCAGACAACAAAAGAACGACAGTTTTCTTACCTTCCTCTTTCACCTACATCTTGTTCCGCATGTGAGGACAGTGCTGCTGGTGGCTAATGTGCATAAAGCATACAGTACTGCACGCAAAGTTACAATGAAGCACTGTGTTCAGATGTTACAGTGCTCGTAGTCAGCACGCTTAGATTGATAATACTGAGATGGGTGTAAATTAGAGAATAAAAGAGCCACACATATGCACACACACACTCCACAGCATAAATAGTGTGGTACAGCAGCATGCCAGAGGATGTGCTAACTCACTGCATTAGCTGCCAGAGTGGGTGTAAGATGTCTGGGAAACAATGCCATGTTGTGTGTGTGTGTGTTTAGAAGATGAGTCCAGGACATCGAAACAATGGCATTCTGTAAGCATCTCTGTCAAAAAAAAGCGCTTTTGCGAGAAAATCCAGAGCAGAGAGAGAAAGAGGGAGAGGAGCGGTATTAAAATGATATTACATAGTATCATATTTTAAAATGCCCTGCTTATTTCAGTCAATCACAGGAACTGCTTAGAAACATCAGCAACAAAACAGCATTCTTCTCTGATTCCTGCTACGTTTGCAAAGACAAAAGTCATTCTTTGGGTGTTAGTTGTCACCATTTGCATGTTAATGTAATAGTGTTACAGCAGGCAGGGCAGAATTGCTCTGACTGCAACAAAAGAGTGGCTTTTTATGCGTGAAAAGCAGCGTTCAAGTGTAAACGTGCAGTCGCCAGTTTACTTGGCATACCCAGCTACAGCTAGGGCAGCTCAGTACATTTACCTTATCTTATTTATTATGTCATTAAATAAAAAGAACAGCAGCTTGCTATAGAGCAATTTGGCGGGATGAGGCAGAGTAGGTGAAATTAAGTTGAATAAATGTGATTTTTTTTTTAGGGAAAATTCAAAACAAATAGCTGATTTTCCATTTATTAAATAAAAATGTTTTATGATTACTGATCGCTAAAAACACTGCATGGTGGTGAGGCAGTGAACTTTCCTTCACCTCTGAAGTAAGGCATGCCAGAAAAAGTCATAGAGACTAGAAATTGAGAAATAGAACTGCCCGCAGGTAAATAAATCCACCAATCACTGTCTCTGAAGTTCACAGAAATAACTAATCCTCACCAGGAACTAGTGAGGTGGGTTAACCCTTTAAACTTTGTACACCTTAAGCAAACTGCATTTGTGTTTATTATTAAGGCATTGAGGTGTTGGTGGACACCTCTGTAGCTTAGAGGTGCCCGCTTCTAATCCACTGAGGACTGCTGACTGTGGTCTTGCGACTGCATACCATATACTCACATTTTAAATACCTGCAAATATGAGTATCATCGACCTATGTATGCATACTTACGTATGTGTTTATATTTGCAGTGAAAATGATGCATCTTCAGAAAATGAGCAGCTGTTGAGCCGCAGCATCGACAGCGACGAGGAGGCGGGAACAGAAAAGCAGGGCTCGGCAGAGACCACTAACCTCGACCCTAACCTGTGCCTGGTCAACCTAGGCAACAAACCCGACCTCTGCCTGCTCTCCCTGGGGCTCTTGGACCGTGGCCGCGTATGCAATGGCACCCCAGGCATCGCAGCCAGTCAGACTAACATCCCGAGTCCCAACCACATGAACAATGTCAACCGCATCGCAAGCAGCAACCACATCAGCAGTGTGAATGGGATCAACAACAACAATAAAACCCCAGGGGTAGGAAGACGAGGCCTTTATAGTGGAGAAAAAAAATCTGATTATGAACAGATTCTCAGTTAAGTATCATCTTGGGATAACGGGGTTTTTTTTTCTAATTCACAGATGCTACAGAGTCGGAGGAAAAAGATTCTAGATCTGTATGCCAGAGCCTGCAATGCGACTGAGGGTAAATCTGTCACTTAGAGGAAAATATCCTCTGTAACAAGTTTTATCATCAACAACATGTGGGATGGTTTCACAGTTTTCTGGTGACAACCTGTGACCCTCGAACTCTACTCCATAAAATAAAGCTAAATAACAAAAAAATAATTCAATATTAATTTATATATATGAGTTTTTTGTGCCATACTTTCTGTATTTTTTTTGCAATTTATTGCTTAAAAATTAATTGTGCAATTTATCAGATATTTGAGAGGAAATAAATATCACACTGATTATGTAAAAGTCTCAAAAACTCATAAAAACCGATATGATAAAATAGGTTTTAAGGGGTTAATGGCATCTACAGGTCCACTGAACATTTGAATGAAAGTTTTGAAACAAGCTTATTTGTCTCTACCCAGGCCTCAGCCCCACAGAGCTTCCCTTTGACTGCCTGGAGAAGGCCAGCCGCATGCTGAGCTCCTCCTACAGCAGCGACGCCGCCGTGGTGAAGACTTGGAGGCACCTGGCTGAGAGTTTTGGACTGAAGCGCGACGAGATCGGCGGCATGAGCGACGGCCTGCAGCTCTTCGAGAGAGTTAGCACGGCGGGCTACAGCATCCCCGACCTACTTACTCGCCTGGTGCAGATCGAAAGGCTGGATGCCGTGGAGTCGCTCTGTGCAGATGTGCTGGGCAGTAGCGAGGGGGCAGCAGTGGCTGGACGGCAGGGAATTGGCAGTTTTCACAGCCAGTTAGTGTGTCCTTCTCCCTGCCCATCTCCATCCCATCGCTGCGCCAGTGTTTAAATAAGAAGTGAAGCAGAAACATAAGAGACTTAGAGACTTGATTGCCTTACAGTACACATGTATGTACGGACATTTACTGCTCTGACAAGGAGGAAAGCACATTTAAATACACACGTTACCCCATTAGATGAAGAATGTCGATGGACTTTAGTGTCCACAATCCTTTTTTTCTTTTATGTATAAAAGCTAATAGTTTGAAAAACACTTTCTCTCTTTCAAAGTGTTTGAAAGAGAGAGCAAAATCAAAGGCCTCAGATTCACATTAACCTCAAGTTTGCCATTTCAAATAATTTCTCTTTTGCAAGAATATAAGAATCAGAATTAGCTCCCATTTTGATAGATTCTTGACTTTCATAAATGCAACACTTTAGTAAAAAATCATGTGGAAAGCCTGTGCGCTGGATGCACAGTTCTTTTTTTTCCTAAACATTTTTTTTAAGAAATCACCAGGAAAAGATGAAATGGCATGCTAATGGAAAGTCACTGGAAAGTGGCAGACTGAGGATGCCTTCCTACTGGCTCACTCACTTAAGTTTCTCACCAAAGCCTTGCCGCAGTGACATAACCAGACGTTTGCATCCATATACAGAAAGCGATCTGGTGTGACCGCAGCATGAGCGAACATTCATAACTCAGTCATGTCTTAAAACAGGAAAAACGGCTGATTAGAGCAGTCATTGTGTCTGAGTGGAAAACATCCTTCAGCTCAGCTCGGCTTACATTTGGTAAACCTGCTTGCGAACTCTGGAAGTTTGTGGACGCCCTGGCGTCTCTCCCTAAACCGTGGAGTCACCAGCAAACACACAACAGTGTGCTAGAGTGGATTGTGATATTTTTATTCTGGAGGATCAGTTTTGGGTTGACTTTGCACTCTTGTTTACTTTAAAACACCGACCGGATTTATTCATTGATTAACATATGTGTGGTAAATGTGGAAACACTGATCACAAGCAGATGTTGTGTATGGAAAAGTTCAACCAAGCACCTCACAAAAAAAAAGAAAACCCCCAAAACACATGGACTCGTTTTAGGTGGTGTGTTCAGTGTTTCAGCTTTAATCCCATACACTGAATGAACACTACTCCGCTGCCTGTACTCCATCTAAGCACGTGCGTCCGCAGTCCACCGCCTACAAGTTTAACACACATCTCTCACATACTCTCTTACTTCACGTACTTCCTTAGCAATGACCCATTCTCTGACCCCCCTCCACCTCAAATATTCGCCCTCTTCCATCTTATACCCCAATACTGTGGTCTAGTGCTGCCGCCAGCCCTAATTATTTGGCGTGTGGCTCCCCATGCCCCTAATAGGCTGAAGTGTTGCGGTTTACAGAGCGGGTGTAAAGTGCCTGTGATTTCCAGCACCTAATTAAGCATTTAGGGCCACTTAACCACTGAAAGCCCAGTGGAAAAGCTATAAAATCACTGCATTAAAAAGAGCAGTGCCAGGCCAGAGGAATGACTAAATGCCTCCGGGGTTGCTGCGCTGTCAACGGTGAGACGGTGCAGTCGGTTGCGGTGGAGGTAGCACTACAGTTGTGTCCTATAACGTCTGGTCTTATTCAGCTCTTGTGGTTAGCTCAGTCATGCTCACACACAGGATTATAGCTCGCCTCTCCCCGATGGGACCAATATAGCAAACAAGATCAGCATGCAGTTGTGTGAGTTCTGGAAAGCAGCTGAAGCCACTTAGGTGCTGTACGTACAGTAAATAAACTGTGGGTCTGTTAAGCATCTGATTGAACCTTTTTAAAGACCTGCATTTTAATGATCCCCTGAAGTCCATTATAAGTGATGTTAACAGTTAACATGCTGTAGGTTGACTCTGCTGCTTCCTGCAGAATTTAAGCTTCCAAACTTAACCACGCAGTGCCGAAACTGGCTTTGATCTCATTTCTCGGGAATGGAGCGGATCTTCATCTGATACCTGATGTTGTCTGGGTAATCTGCCATGACTGATAAGCACAGACTTTTTTCTTTCCTAAAGCTCGTTGTTCCCATTTTACATGCCAACCTGGAGCTGGACTCCATTATTTTAAATTTATTTACATTTATGCTTATCAAGTATGACTCCAGAATCTGCTTGTTCTTGATTTAAAGCTTACAATTAAATGTACTGCTTTATTAGAGCTTGACTGTCATCATCAAATCCACTTCAGTTCACAAATATTCTTTTTGAATTGTAATATGCTGTTGATAGATTTTTAAAAAGAAAAAAAAAATAGTGAGTCAGTGGACTGAAGTGCAGCCTGTTTTAAGACAAATTTTGTATGACATGTAATATGCTGACATAATAACAAGCAGAAGCCAAACATGAATTACTTACCTCAGTAGCACATGCAGTATAGTAGAGCATGTAAAAACACACAAACTCTTTTACAGAACCAAAGTGTCGCTGTATATATAACTTATTATTGTACATAAACTATATCTTATTAAAGATGTATGGCTGAAATGGCATGGTATTTTAATCTGTTTGTGTATTTATTGGTTTGTCCTTATGCAGCGTTCAGAAATCAGGAGAATGAAACCAGATTTGAAGGTAGATGGTTATTTATAACCGAGCTATAGGGCGCAGTATACTTGTGATCACAGTATATGTTGGATGAATGTGTATTTTGTGCTTTTGCCTGGTATGTTGGACCCTTCATAGACTAGCAGCCTGTCCAGGGGTGTAAAACCACATCTTGTCCTGTGGCAGCTTAGAGACTCTCTTCAGTATAAAACGAGAGAAATCATCACAGAGATCGTCTTTACCCATTTTTTTCCCTTAGGATGACATTACCCCAATCTGCAGGGCACAAGGTGGCACTGAGCAGCTGGATGGGAGCTGAAAATTATCCATTCATCTGTTCTCCTTCGCTTATCCTTAAATTATATGATACACATATCCCATGTATTAATTTTAGTCACCAGAGCTTAGCTCACATGAACCCTTTTTTGACCAGCCTGTCAGGGAGCTCTCACTAGAACCATCTTCAAAAGGGGAATGGCTTTTGTGAGCATGAAGTTCCAATGAACTTCTAAAATCTATACAAAGGTGCATTGAAGATGATCTGCTCTGTGAGAGAACGCTTTACTAAGGGACTTTACATTGATATTTCTTTTAATATATCACCTATACAGATGTGGCACAGGAGTAAGAAAATACAAATAAAGTATTCAGTTTGGATTCTAACTTATCATTATTACTTTATAATCTACAATAGTCAATACACAGACTGAGCATACATAAAAAGAGTACCATATGTGTCATGAATCATGTCAGAAATGAATGACATATAGGGTGGTAAATAACCCATAAATTTCTTCATCACAGATGGCTGTTAGTCAGCCGTTACTGCTGACACTGACAGGGTTGGTTAATGGCTTGAAAACACCAAATGGAAAATCACTAATCGCAGCATTTTCCACTTCATTCAACATTAAATTAAAGGTCATTAAATGTGACATATTAACTAGACGGTTAGACAAATGAAAGATGATTTTATTGGGAAAAGACCTTAGGACAAGACAACACAATGAGTTCGACTCATTATATCTCTCCCTCAAATGTTTGATCTTTCCCACTTGCTTTCTACTGCTAACCAAAGTACTGTTTTCTTTATCGGGATAATTACTTCTTATTATCATGCCGCACTACAAGGTATTTCTTTTAATCACTAGTTCTTACCAAAGTATGAAGAATACAAACTCTTGTGATCTTTGCATTTGCGTCATCCTTCCAGTTTGAGAACATTTAGATAATGTAACCTGACCTGCAAAAACACAGATCTAAGTATAGATGATACCTGCAAGAACGATTCTCTATCCACGTGGCATTATCCTCTGCAGTGGCAGTCATCACCTCTGCACACATTTCTGTTATCAGGCTTTTGCTTAGTGTGGGTGTGTGCCAGAATTTGAATAGACCTCAGTCTAACAATAAAGTGTGTGTGTGTGTGTGTGTGTGTGTGTGTGTGTGTGTGTGTGTGTGTGTGTGTGTGTGCTGGAATGGGATCTTAAGGCTGGTTGAAAGACAAAAAAAACCAAAACAAAACAAAACAAAACAAAAAAAAAAACTCTGGCTGGCAGTGGAAACAAGCCGATGCTGCTTTGGGGCATCGGGGATGCATTGAGGTCTCTCTCTCATCTAGTCTCAAATACTCAAAATTGACCACAAATAGTCCTTCCCACTAAATATGCCTTCCAGTCCTCACACATACACACAGTAGGTACACATGGGTAGTAGTGAGGAGGGGTGTGTTTGTCTTCAGGGGCTGTTACTGCATCTAAAGCACTTGGCATGGCTTACTTTCATATGACAAGGGATGAAGCCATAAAAAGCTTCTTCAGGGCAAGGAGTGCCAACCATGAGGGTAATTAAACCTTTGCCAGACAGCAACACCAACATGCACACACCAAACCCTGTCACTCACCTGCAGACACATCAAAGAGCATGTAGTGTCCAGACCCCAGCCAGGTGTATTTTCTATAACTTTTATGGATCTAAACTAAATCTGTCTGGAGTTCCAGATAAATGTGTTCACATCAATTAAAAGTTCTTCAACTGAAGACTGGTGCACTCACATGCCTGGAATATGGAGGGGATCGTCTTAGCACTAAGTAAAAGCAGAGGGACACCGATGGCCTGTATGCGCAGAGCCTAAAATCTTCAAGACAGCCCTAAAGCTCACTACCACATAACCAACTTTGACTCTTTTTTATAAAATCCTGCTAGTTGCTGTAACTATTTCCATCTCACAAACAGAAGGATGAAGCAAAACAGTTACATAAAATATATAAATCTGGGACTCCTGTTAAATTCGAAAATAATAGTGTTCATATTGTTCTTCCCCTTTGACCAACTCTGCAGTTATGTTGAGCAACAGAAAAAGTTTACGAGTCAGAGCCATCACATGCAGGCCTTCAGCACATCGTGAAAACCAGAAAAACAAACAGAAATTTAGAGGCACGGGGACACACACCAGGCAAAGCAATATGTACGAAAATCCCCTGGTTTAAATCAGGCTTGACATTTGACAGAAGCAAAAACAAACTCAAAGTTGGAAACTGGTGTAACCCCAGCCTTTCCACCATATATGAAACCCCGACAGCTGGTTCCACTTTGCCTCATCACACAACTGCTCATTTACAGTCAGGTATATTACCAGAACCTCCATGGACCTTTTTTTTTTTTGCATTACTTAAAACTTAAAGAGTGTATTTACACATATTGTGGCTGGTGGAAATAATAAACATTTGGTGGGCTGCCACATTAAATTGCTGATTGTCTCAGCTCTAAGGTTTAGCTGGATTGGAAGTGCTGATGCTTCCCCCTTACCAGAAAACATTTTAATAAGGTTTACCAGCCAAACCAGAGCAGGGCGACTTTCGGGGTAATTTTCTTAATTTTTTTTACCACTAAAAACCCCCCAAATATAAATCAAGTTCAGAGGATAAAGTCATGCAGATGATATTGTTCAGGGCAGACTCGAAGACGTGAGCCTGTTAGGAAACACAGGCCAGACACTGCAGTGTGAACCAGGCTCATAGTGTAAATAATTCATCTGTTGACAGTTCCTGGAATAGACACATAGGCAGTCAAGGGCTCGTTAGAGTGATACTCTGTCCAAAATCCATTTTACTGTCAAACGCCCATCGCGTTTAGTGTAGAAAGACAGCTGTAAAATGTTTGAAGAGTCCTGCACCTTGAATTCATGTCAGCTACAATAAATTTCACTGATGAAAAGTTAGCTGAAATAAATAGCAACAGTGAGTTCCATCAGTTCTGTCTATCCTTTGTTGGAGCGTTTCAGTCACGTTGCTGCAGATGTCTCTTAGAGAAAAGATCTGTAGCTGTATATAACACAGTTATTGGCCACTTAAATATCACACTATGTTCTGTAACATGCACCTATGAGAACACTTTTTAATCACAGAATATAAAGCAGAAAAAGATGCTTGAGATAATTCAAAATTGTGTTTTTAAATAAATATGTATGTTGGAAATGTCTAAATGTTTTGGCATCTGACTGCATTTGATTTAGACAATCAAATGCAACACTTAGAATTGTAAAGCCTATAATGAGAGAGACCACAAGATAGCGATAGCATATTTTATGATTCTGCATTCTTTTCAATTACAGTGTTTTTTAACATTCATTATTACTGCATGCTAACTACAGTACAGTCGAAGTAGAACAAAGGGAACGAGATTATATTAAGGCTAATGAACTACACTTAAGATATATTTGGTTAGTTCTAGAGAAACATCTTTGTGAGGTGTAATTAAAAGGTATTTAACGGCTTTTTCTCATCAGCCAATTACATTGCAGCAACTCACACATTTTGGCATGTAGAGGCGGTGAAGAGGACCTGCTGAAGTTCAAACTGAGCAACAGAAGGGGTTTAGGAAAGCGACTTTCAATGTGACATGGTTGTTAGTGCCAGAGGTGCCAGACTGCTTCAGGCAACAGTAACTCAAACAACCACTAAGGTATGCAGAAGACCAAAATTTCATCCAGGCTAACCAAAACTGGGCAAGATTGGAAAAACATTGCTTGTTCTGTCTTTATTTCTGTTTTGACATTCAGATGTCACAATTTGGTGTAAACAACATGAAAGCAAGGATCCATCTGCCAGTATCAGTTGTTCAGTCTGTGGGGCATATTTCCTTGCCATGCATGGGGTCTCTTAGTACCAAGTAAGCATCATTTAAACACCTACCAGAGTATTGTTAGTGATCACGTCTATCTCTTTATGACCACAGTGTACCCATCTTCTGACAGCTGCTTCCAACAGGAAAATGTTGGTCTTTGTGTATCCACAACAGTGGTACCTATAGGATAACTTGACTGCTCATCGAGAAACATTGTTTTAACCTGACAACACTGTTTAAATGGCACAGACTGCACGGGTTACCATTCTGCACAACATCTCCAGATTGCAGCTTTGCCAAAGCAACAGATGAGTTGACGAAGTCTGAAAGTGACGAGTGAATGGATGCTGAGCTCCAGCTCAATCTGTACTACATCCAAAGAGAGACAGATGATGAAACAGCGGATTCAACATGCTGACGTTGACAGAGATTTCATTAACCACAGCACATGGCCTGAACCGAAAGATTAAATTATTCAGACTTCTCAAAGACAAATTCAGAACATATTGATGTGCTACTACAAACACTTTAAGTTTATTCTTTTGTGTACTGACCTTACAAAAGTGTGAAGCAAAAGTCAAGCAAATAAATAATTTTCATCCACATTTGGTCTTCTGATACTCCTAATTCTATTTTCATATCAAGGGACAAACATATAATATTTACTTTCAACAAAGGAATACAGGAATAATTGAAAAATCTCTCTCCCTCTGAGAGAGACAGATAATTTCGCTCTCTCTCGCTCACTATCTATAGAGAGATATGATAAAGATATCATATGATTTAAAGCCCCTATGTTTAAGAGTGATAATGACCTGTTCTATAGTTCTAACTATAAACACATCACTCACACAACTGATCAATAAAATTGTTGGTGCAACCTCAAACATAGTAATAAAAGTTTCTTTATAATTCTTAAGCAAAATCCTGAAGCTTTGAATTTTAGGGCCTGTGACTTTAAGTAGATGTAAGTGGATTTATTGGTTTGTCCTTCTGCAGCGTGCAGGAATCAGGAGAATGAGAGCAGATTTGAAGGTAGGTTATTTATAACAGAGCTACTGGCCAAAAGCTACGTTGTTATCCATTATCATCCCATGACATGAAAAACATCAAAGATGGATATAACACAGGTATTCCTTGTAACAAAGAAATATACAAATGACTTTATACACAGATTAAAGTGGTGCATACACACTGCAAGGTGCTTTCTGCAATTAGGCAGAATTGGATGGTAGTCTGCAACACTTCAAGAACAGGAAGTGAGTGAAGGCAGAGGCAAGGATTAAAGGGTGGAAGCTGAAAATGGAAGAATGTTGCACCAAATTCAGGAAGGAATTGAGAATGGTTCTGGGTAGTAATGAAGAGTTACAAAATGACTGGGAAGGTACAGCCATAGTGCTGAGAGAAACTGCCAAGAATCTGTTTGATGTATCCTCTGGACAACGGAAAGAGGACAAGGAGACTGAGTGGTGTAATGAGGAAGTACAGTAAAGTATTCAAAGGAAGGGGTTGGGAAAGAAAAAGTGGGAGATGAAGGAAGAAGACAGTAGTACAGGGAGGCTGGACATACGGCATAGAGAGGTGGCAAAGGAAAAGGCTTATAGTGAATTGTATGTGAAGCTGGACAGTAAGAGAAGAGAAATGCACTACAGATGGAATAAGTTGATGAGCCATGCCAAGACGCCATGGCAAAGAGTCGGGGTGAGGTGATGATCAATGCTGAGAAAGAGCTCTACAGATGTGATGTTTGCTTTGAGAGTGCTGATGGAGAACTACAGAGGTCAGAGGGAGTTATACGGGGTCTTTATGGATCTAGAGAAAGCATGATAGGGTTCCAGGGACTGTGGTAACTATGAGGAAGTCAGCAGTGGCAGCAAAGTATGTGAGGCTGGTGCAGAACGTGTATGAGAATGTGATGAGGTGTGTGGTTGGACAGGTGGGATTTTATCACAGATTGGCTCAGAGCACCTTTTTTTTTTTTTTTTTTTTTTAAATTGGCAGAGGCTGACAGATGAGGTCAGGTAGGAGGGCTCTGGGAAGTCTCTCCTGGAAGACAGTCTGAAAAGGTGGAGGTCTGCACTGAAGAGAAGGGGAATGAAAGTCAGCAGAAGCAGGACAGAACACATTTGAAGGGGTAGGTGAACATGCGAGGAGTAGAAATAGTGACGGTAGATGAGTTTCAACAATCAAACTAAAGCAATGTATAGGTGCACAAATGAGGTGAAGAAGAGAGTGCAGCAGGGTAGAGTGGGTGGAGATGAGTGCCAGGGGTAATTTGTGACAGGATTGCAGCAACAGTGAAAAGGAAGATTTACAAGATGCCACTGAGCTCTGCTGTGATGTATGGTTTGGAGATGATGGCACCGACAAAAACATAGAAGGAGCAGAAGTCGCTCAGATTTTTACTGGGAGAAACAAGAGGAAAATGTCAATATAAATCAGTAGTTTTATCTGAAAATGACATGTTGCCTCCCAGGAAGTGAGTCATGTTTACCAGTGAATCAAATCATGTGCAAATTTAAATCATTTAAAACAGAGTACATGGTAGTCTATATCTTACAATAAACACGTGATTTAAGAACACAAATCTTTCATTCCAAAAACCTAACCTGAGCAGAAGTCTGCACTTTAACAAACGTAATTAATTGGGGATTTGCTTTGCGGATATTAAAAAACCTGCATGTATAACCTTTAAATTCACCAAAGAATGACTCCATTATATTTGAAATATCAGCTGTAATTGCTCCAGTGCGTTCCATCAACCACCACTAGCGCATCTCATATTGAGACTATTACTCTCTGTCAACTCAGACTTGCTCTGGAACAAAGAAATGAGACAAGTTTATACAAAACACAGGGGGGGTGGGGGGTTCAGTACTTCATGTGCCATCCAAACTTAATATGCTTCAGTTCTTTTTGTTTATTGCCATTAAACCATTTTACAGTCACAACCTCTCTTGGCAAGAGTGACACTCACTTTTATATGGAAAAATGGGTTTATGATCTCCAAAAAAAGAACAATTTGCATTTTGGAAAACAAAAAATATGGGTCAGAGACTTAAAACATACACAGCTTTAAATCAAAGTGCTTATGACAAATAAAATACAAACACTTCATTGTATTACTAATAAAGAAAGCATGTCTCCAGTTATAATCTGAGGTAAACCAGGGTGGAGCTGCTGTTTTCATGTACTTTTGAAGTTTAAGCAAATCTTTCAAAAAGAAGAAAAAAACCCAAACAGAATCCAGGGAAAGTGTTGAAATAGTGAAGGAGAAGGGATGTCATCTTGAATAAGTTTCTGCAGACCAACACGATGAGAATTGTATTATTTAATGTTGTGGAGGATCGATCTAAGGTTCAGGCAGAGGAAAGCGTGTGTGTTTTTGGTTTTGTGATGCAGCTCTTCTATTTGGAGATGCAGGGAGGAAAGTTCAAACAGATGATGGTTCTTCCTGGAAAAAGTTGAAAGAAAATGAAAAACAAAGTGTTTGTCTCTACCTGCTGTGAACAAAGTCCATTACTGTGCTGTTTCAAATTTCACATTATGTCTCTAGCCTCCAATGTTGCATATCAAAAATACAAATTAGTGCTCCATGGCACAACATAAGACGTTTTGGGACATTGTTTAGGTTGTTTGATTAGACTGCTAATATGCTAAATGCTAGCAAACATATCCCTTAAAATCTAGTAATGTGAAAAGGTCTTGCGCCCACCCCTCATTTCTTTATATCTTTTAAGGAAAATGGGAGCTGAAAGCGATTTAATAAAACCTGTAAATGTACATGAAAACAGGGTCTAAGAAGCAAATTTAGCGTTTACAACATTCTAACAAGCTTAAAAATCAATATTTGTTATGACCAAATGTATTATTCGACACAGCCTGAGCTTTTATAGCCAAGCTTTGTTGTAATTTCTTTCAGTTATCTTCGGTAATAGTTCTCCAACATTAAATGCGCTTCTTGAAGCACAATCAAAGCTCTTCTTTGGATGTTGGCGGCATTTTGTTCCATTCTCTGTCAAAATGATCCCACACCACTTCAATAATGTTGCGGTCTGGGCTCTGAAGAGGCCAGTGCATAACTGACAGTGTTTGATTGTGTCACTTTCTATTGAGGTGTACTTTTAGTACACTGGCAGTGTATTTGGGATCACAAGCTAAAATGCAACCCCAAACCATGACAAAGCTGTTATACCTTCCTCCCAACCTACTTCATACAGACTCATGATGATTTGAACCAAACATTTCGAATTTTGAAATGAGAAATTTTATGAAAGACTCCATAAAACTTTTGCTACTGATCTCCAACCCAATAAATAAAAGAAAACATTCCTCTAAAAAATGGTGCAGTATTAGGACTGGACTGAAAAAGAGTGAAAGAGCATCCAATATCCAGGGTAAAAACAAAAAGCTGTGACCTGAAGCTGTGCAAAGGATGAACAAATCCATGTTGAAAATGCAAAGACAAATCTCGTGTATTCCTGGAGTAAGTCGTGACAATCCACAAAATAAATGTTGCAAAACATGTTCACTTCCACTAAATCTTCTATTCAAATGCTGATTGGCTATTAAATATTTCTATTCATGAAGTCAAACGTAAACACATGAATCCAAGCAGGCAGGTAGTTTTTAGCCACGCCCAGAGAAATGCTTCCATGTTTAATATGGACATCACTGTGTCTACCTGATGTTGGAGAGCTTCTGCAGAAGGATGGAGAACTTCTCCAAAGATGGGAGGTCCAGATGAGGGTTTTTAAGAAGCAAGAAGGATGTTTGGAAAAACTCTTCACAGCTACATGCATCCAGAAAGGAATTTAAGTAGCCTATGAGCACAACAACAAAAGCAAAGAGAACAGGATATTATCAAGGCAATCAATTCTGATGATCTGCAACACATTTTATTCAATGTCAAAACTTCTAAAGAGATGGGAATTATCAGCTTAATTTTGCCAGCAAGAAAACTACACGAACACACCAACAAACCATGAATAACACAGAAAAACAGGAACACATATGCTGGTCAGAGTGTCTCTTAGAACATTGTATTTCCATATTGTCACTTTTAACTTTTAACTTTGACCTCAAACCTCAAACATACACAAACTCACACAGGGAGATGAAACAAAGGACAAAAACACCAGTGCTCACAGATGGGAGCTGTAGATCTCTTAAATTAATAACAGCAAACGTTGACCTTAAAATGAAGACGATTTCGAGTAAACAAACATTTGTTTCTGCTAAAAGTCACATTCCCGCTCCTTGAAAAAGTAGCTGTTTGTTAAAACACACATGCAGCGAGGGAATACAATCTGAGCAACAGAGGGACTTTTTTTGGCTGGTGAAGCAGCGCCACTGGCATCAAATCACAGCGGAAGATGGATGGGGAAGAATAGCACCGGGCTTAGATAAGAAAGGATCAGACAGATAGAAAGATAATATGACAAAGATAAGAAGGGAAACATGGATTGGTCAGTCTTTTTCCAACAATATCTTACCCTCAAAATCACTATGGATAACTATGGTAAAATGAATACTACTGGTATT
Organism: Astatotilapia calliptera; assembly: GCF_964374335.1. NCBI lineage: Eukaryota > Metazoa > Chordata > Actinopteri > Cichliformes > Cichlidae > Astatotilapia > Astatotilapia calliptera. The sequence continues at coordinate 25,349,198 of NC_137437.1, forward strand.
CATTTTACAGCTTATAGGTACATTTGACAAATTTCAAATTTAAGCATTTTTAAACTGCCTTTAACTCCAGACTTTTAATGTAAGCTTAAACATGGCCCACACAGACAAACATAATCCACCAGTGAAGCAGAAGGTACAAGGCTCCAACTAATTATATGTTTCAATAAGACAATTATTTTTAATATAGTCAAATCAAATGTAGAATAAACAGTGTTATCACCAAAACTCCCCAAGGTCCTGTTATTTAAAGCTATGCTGGGTTAATAGTTGAAAAGATTGAGTTACTGGTAGGGAATGTGACTACCTCTGTACAAGAAGAGGCGATTTGACCACAGATGTTTGGTACATTTGTGTATAAATGGACCTTTTTACATTTTTTAAAAAATTTTTTTATTGCTAACCTTAAGGTGTAAACCTTTCCCCCTCTTCCTCAGCCCTTTTCCATCTCCCCTCATTACTGCTTGTAAAACAGAATAATTAGCAAGTCTCGCAAGGCTTACAATCCCCTTGAAACACACAAATATCTGCACACACATACAAACACACAGACCTCAGTCCCCAGTCGCCTCTGGCATATGGTCCTGCTGTTTATTAGTATGCAGCAGTTTAAATGATACGGCTCATAACCCTGCTGAACTCACCCTTCCATGAAAACACACTGCAGCTGGTATCTTAACCTTGTCCACCTCCATCTACTCTTTTGTCTTCCAATAAGTAAGACAGAAAGTGGTAGGGGTCCAAGGTTTTATGACCACAATTTCCAGATCTATTGCCTGACCACTAGTTATGATTGATCTAAGTTCAGAAAAAAACAAAAAAAAAACAACGTAATTTTTCACATGTGGTTTTTATGTGGGGAATATATGGAGTGATACACCAGGAGGGCTGTTTTAACTCAAAGAAAATTGTGATATTCAAAGCAGTCTATAAATCAGGGCTAGCAAAGTAATCACAGCAGCTTTGTCAATCAAAACCAGTTTTTAGGCAATATGAATTATACAGTTTTAAAATTGGCTCATAAGCTGGATAAAACTTGAACCATCCATTTAAAAAGTTGTTTTCAAAGAAGTCAGCAGAATCTAAATAAAAGAGAATGCAATATGTTTTAAAAAATGAACTCTACATTTTATTGGAAATGGTGAAAACATAAATGTGCTTATTTTAAATTGAATTAAAATAACCTTTTTAGAAAAGTCAGGAGAGGGACTTCTTTACCAATGTGTTGCATCACTTCTTTTTTTTTTTTTTTTTGCTTAAAGCCTTTGGGAACAGAAAAGACCAACTACTACCATCTCGAAACATGTTTTATACACAAGCTTCCTGTGTTGTTTCCTCCAACTGTAATGAACAAATTGTACACTTTTAGAAAACTCATCCTATAATAGTAATAGGAAAAAGCACTTTCTATATGAAAAACAGTTGTGGTCAGAGGTTTACATACACTCATCTTGGACATGAATTTCATGGTAATTTGAGTCTTTCAACCCCTACTAGCATTTCGTTAATTGTCCATCAGGACCCCTGACCACTCTTTTTGGACTTTTTGGACATTTAATTGGATCGTTTTACTGGGACAGACTCTGCTTTAAAGCATAATCCATAAATTTTCAACACGGTTGACAATGGAGCTTTCCAGCAGCTGAAAATGTGCATGCTTTATCCATTCCAAAACCAATTTTGATGTGTGTTTGCGATCATTGTCATGTTGGAATACCGAGACACGTCCAGTTTTAAATGTGTAGCTGCTGAGTTCAGAAGAAGTTGAAGAATTCGGATGTAGCCCTAATTTTCATGATTTCACCCACTTCCTAAAATGTACCAGTACCACTGACCACACAACAGCCACAGAGCATGATACCACCACCACCATGCTTGACAGCTGGTACAGTGCTTTTTGAAAGCCTGATATTTACTGAGGTCTTTAGTGCCTTCTTTGTTGGCCAATACCCTCTCAAGTCCAATATAAAACCAACTTTACTGTGGACAGGGGCACTGGTGTTCCAACAGTTTCCAATTCCTTCCAAGCTTGAGCCTTGGTTGTTCCTGAGCCTCATCTAAGGGTAAAAATTTAGGTGTTCTCTCCAAGACCTTGGCAAATTGGTGACACATCTAAACAACTCATATTCAATTGTTTAGAAATGGCTTCAAGTGCCCTTCCCAACTTGTGTAAATCTATTGGTCAATCAATTAGTAAAGCTGGTAAAGAGAAACTACCAGTTATAGTCCATCATGATCACTATTGAGATGTTAAAAGGCCTTAAAAGATTGAGCCAGTATATATACACACACTTTTGACTCTGTGTGGATTAGAGAGAGAAAAAAAAAAGACTTGTATTATTGCTTTTTAAGCACTCAGTCTTTGTTAAATAATTAATTGTTTACCATTATTATGGGATGTCCATACAGGAAGTCATTCTTTCACTGGGCATTGGTTTGTAGATAATTATTGGTCCTGGACATTCCAAGGTCCAGTTGCCTAGGTAACTCTCTAATGTCTTTACCACCCTGTAACATTTCAATCAACAGTCGCCCTCACTATGATTAGTAGTTACTTTAAAGTTTCACCTTGAAGTTCAGAAAAGTTTCACTCAGAACATGCTCACTTTGGGTTTGTCTGTGGTTATTTTGCTTGTCATTGCTTGGAGTTGGTGAATGCCAGTGACGGTCTATGGTTTCATGTTGCTGCCCCTTGCTTCCCTTGTGAATGTTCTTTTAAAATATAATTGCTGATACCTTTAAAGAAACTATTCTGGATTAAGAAAAACAAAAACAACACCCCAAACAAATCAAGGACCACCTCAAACAGCATTAAACTGTCAGATAACAGAGCATCAATAGATTTTAATATCTTCTAACATTGTGCAAATACCAAGTATCTTAGATTTAAAAATGTTTTCAATCGTGAAATTGTTTTTGTTATCACTGTAGTGTAAGGTACAATCATTTAAATAAATAGACTACAGTTATTCACATTAACAGATAGTATTCATGTATCAAAAACCTCTTCATAAAAAGATTTGACAGTTTTGTGGAAAAATATGAATTAATGACAGATAGTCAGTATGGGTTCAGAAACAACAGATCAACAGCTTTGGCACTGATAGATTTAATGGAAAAGATAACGGAATGTATGGATAATAAGAGGTATGCGCTCTGAGTTTTCTTAGATCTAAAGAAGGCGTTTGATACTGTTAATCATGAAATTCTATTAAAAAAACTGGAAAAGTACGGGTTTAGGGGAGTGGTTTTGGAATGGTTAAAAAGCTATGTAGGGAATAGGCAACAATATGTACAAATAAATGAATATAAATCTAATTTGATGGATATAGCTTGTGGAGTACCTCAAGGTTCAGTACTGGGTCCAAAAATGTTTATTATGTACTTAAATGATATCTGCAGAGTATCGGAGATTTTAAAGTTTGTAATATTTGCAGATGACACAAATATACTGTGTTCAGGTGTGGAGTTGCCACAGGTTTTGGAAATGATCACACAGGAATTAACGATATTAAAGAAGTGGTTTGATATAAATAAATTATCATTGAATCTAGATAAAACCAAATTTATGTTGTTCGGAAACCAAAAGAAAAACATCAAAGTAGAAATATGTGTTGACAATGTATATTTAGAAAGAGTAAATGCAATAAAATTTCTTGGGGTGATCATTGACCACAAGCTCTGTTGGAAGCCACACATTACTTATGTTCGGGGGAAATTGGCACGGGGCATTGCCGTCCTGGGGAAAGCAAAGCATATGTTGGATCAGAAAGCACTGCACATTTTATACTGTGCTTTACTACTGCCATATATGAGCTACTGTGTAGAGGTCTGGGGAAACACATACAAAAGTAACACACAAACAATAACTACAATACAGAAAAGGGCCATTAGATTAATAAATAATGTAGGGTACAGGGACCATACAAATGCACTCTTTGTCAAAATGCAAGCTATCAAATTCCAAGACTTGGTGAAGCTTAAAACAGCGCAGATAATGTATAAAGTAAGAAATAAACTGCTTCCCAAAGAAATCTGTAAATTGTTCATAGAAAGAGAAGGTGGGTATAACTTAAGAGGGAGATGGAATTTAAAAATACAAAGTGCTAGAACAACTTTAAGAACTATGTCTATCTCAATTGCAGGAGTTAAATTATGGAACAGTCTAACAGAAGAAATAAAAGACAGTCAAAACATAAAACAGTTTAAAGTAAAATATAAAAACCTAATTTTAAATAAGTATAAGAATGAAGAAAACGGGGTTAACCCAGGACGGTAATGTTGCTGGAAATGGTGTTGCGGTTCTTTTTTGTTTTTTTTGTTTTGTTTTGTTGTTTTTCCATAACTTGTGTATCTGCAAATATACACATTCTGTATTTTTCATATGAAAGAAACTATACTGTGGTGGGGCTTGCTAATTTCTTGTTTTGATTTATGTATGTTATGTTTTGTTTTACTTCATATGTTTCATATGTTGTTTGTTTAATTTAAGACAAAAAAAATTAAATGAATGAGAGGTAAAACTTGAGGGGGTAGGGACAAATAAGTAAATACTTCAGCCTACTCCTTTTCAAACAAATAATGGAATGATATTTTGTAATGATTGTGAAGGCACATGTTTGAAATGTTTGAAATAAAAATGAACTGAACTGAACTGAAATTCCCACTTTTTAATTATTTCCTAGGGTGTGTGATACCAGTGACTGAATGGTAAATGGACTGGTTCTCATACAGTGCTTTTTAACTCTGAGAACTCAAAGTGCTCTATATAAACTTGCCTCATTCATCCATTCATACAAGCACTTTATTTCTATGCTTTTTCTACCCAAGTGCTTTCTATCTAACATTCACACATATTCATACTCTGATGGATGCATCAGAGAGCAACTTGGGGTTACTACCATGCCCAAAAACATTTGGCATGCAAAACGTCTTGCTACTCAATGCAAATCTACTACTACTACTGCTACTCAGCAGGCACACGTATCAACATTCATGAACTGATCAGCATTGACCCTTTTAGGTTAAATGTACCAGAAGGACGCTGCAGAAACTGTGAGTCACCACATTATATTCACTAAAAATAGGAAAAATAAAATTACAATGGAAGCCAAAGCCTTTTACTGTAAGCCTGTCTTTGCTCTGAGCTGCATTGGGAAAGGGGAAAAAAAACAAAAAAAAAACAAAAAAAAAAAAACACGCCATAACCATTTATCTAAAAGTGTTTACCACAAAACAAGCCTACTTACAGGACTCCTCACTGAGTTTCATCAGAATGTCTATAGGCATGTTGAGCCCTGTGCGACTCCCCTGAAGCACTGAAAGCAGCCTCTGCACTCCTCCATAGTGGATGAACAGCCCTCGATTCTCCTCATTCATCAGTTCTATATAGAGACTTTCAAGTGCCTGGGACAGCACATCAGCTGCAAATGACAAGAGTAAAGTAGAAACAGTCAAAAACACTCCAGGTGTCTAGATGAAAATGACACATTTCTTTCAGTTGAAATTATAGTCTTAAAATATATAAAAATAATATGTTGTTTTGTTTTGTTTTTTACATTTAAAGTAGCTGTTTTTGTTATTTTAATTTTTTTCCCCCAATAATTTTAAAAATAATAATAACAATTATATTTAATGGTATTACTAACGATTTTTAATATATTTACATACATACATACATGTTTATCATGTTAAAAGGGTAACAGTGGAAGATCTCATTGAATTTTGTTTGAAGGTTTCCACGTGTTCATTTCAAGCTCGGAGACCTCTCGGTAGCCTAGCCCCCACCATTTTCATTGTTTTTTGTTCTTGCTGAGAATTATACATACATAAAAACAGCTTGTACAAACTGTAAAGTTAATTAAAAGAAAACAAAACAACATGCAAATGTTTATAAGTCTTGGGATATTGTATTGAGCCTCATACAGAGAGGTCCAGTGAACAGCTACAAAATGCACTTCAATCACATCTTTGCTGTTATAAAATCCATTGTTGTACAAAAACATAAAAATTCTGTATTTGTCCAAATACTTATGGTTCTAACTGTATGATTACTTATTTGAGGTTACTCACTGAGGCAGAGACCTTTCTTAGTGTATCCCTTTGCATTAGATGCATTACACATGGAAAGTACTCATTCACCAGCTGTTTCCTATCTTCTCCCACTTAACTCACAACTTTCCACTGTACTTTGGATGTAATGGCTACAGTCCTCTGACAAAGTTATTTTCAGATTTCCAAAAGCTTCATATTTTACCTGACATATGATAAAGGCCAAGCTTTGTTAGTTTAAGTGCCTGAGTTTGGTATATATAAAAATGAGCAATTAGCAAAGGAGAAGAAATATCTCTTTCTTACAGTCAATTTGGCTCCTCAACAATCCACAAGGAAAAAAAAAAAAAAACTAAACCTGGTAGGCAGATTGACAGAAAACAGTCTGCACTGATGTGCTGAGGGAGCCCTCGAGCAGACGGAAGGTCATTTTAGAAAAGAGTTTCATAAAATATGTCAGGATTTGTCAGGTTTGTGGGCTGAACTCAGAGAGCCAACCAAGATTTATAGTGTGGAAGGGCAAAGAGCTCCTTGCCTCTTTAAAATATTTGCACGTAACGGAAGAGGGCCAAGAACCTAAAGCAATGCTAGCAGCTCTGTGATCTCAGGATTTTCCTTATCAAACCCAGCCGAGAGTTTAGATCCAAAACTATCACTCACTGTCAATATATAAACTGTGGATGGAAGAATAACATGTTAGTGTAACATGATGCCAATATCCTAACGTTTAGCAAGAAATGTTTACCATCCTACTGTCTTAGTTAAGCTTTGTTTAGGAACAAACAGAAATCGTGTAAACCCATCCAGCAGTTTAATATTTAAGTCTGCACTCAGACACCAAACCCTGACCCAGGTTCAACTATATAGAGCCAGGCATATCTTCTAATTATCTCAGAAAAGACAGTAGTTACTTATATTTTTTTCTCTTTCTTATTTTACTGGTTGCGAAAATTGTCACACTTATTTCTCTGAGCTCTGATGGGCTGAGACGCTAACCGTGTCTGCACTCGGAACTGAGCTGTTAGTGATGCATATGTAGTAGAAGTATAACTTGAAAGAAAAAAAGCTTTTAAACCTCATTTAGGACCAAAAATGTCAAAGTTTTATGTATTTTTTGTATCATTCATTTCCTTGGAAAATTAAATGTGACCACTGATTCTATATATGCAGATTTTATATCCTAGTGACCAGTCAGTTAAAGTTATCGCTCTCCATTCATCTTTGTTTAAAAATAACATTCAAAATAACTGTCCAGCATTGTTAATGACATAGCTGCTGAGTGCTGACACTTGCTTCTAAAAGGAAACTTCAGGGCTGGCTACCTCTGAATGGCAATGGATAACAACTGGTGTGCCTAACAATGCTTTAGACTGCAGTACTGCTTTACAATACAACACAATTTTTGCAAAGGAAGTCAACTCAAAGACAGTATTATATGTTGTTAAGGTAATTGATGATAATAAATATCATGTCTTTGGTACTTCTAATCATGACAGTGAATGCAGTCTACCAAACATGTCCATTATTTAATCTCTGCATTTATTTCAAAGTATGGTCCCATGTTTTAAATCAGAGCATAGCATCAAGTCAGTTATACTTCCAGAATATTGATCTGGTCATTTAAGTAGCAGAGCGGGGTTGTTAATCAGTCTCACCTGCTTCGGTGTTAATGGCATTAACAGCAGATGCACTAGAGCAGGGTTGGGCAATTCCAGGCCTCGAGGGCCGGTGTCCTGCAGGTTTTAGATCTCACCTTAGGTCAACACACCTGAATCACATGATTAGTTCATTACCAGGCCTCTGGAGAACTTCAGGACATGTTGGGAGCTAATTTAGCCATTTAAATCAGCTGTGTTGGTTCAAGGACACATCTAAAACCTGCAGGGACACCGGCCCTCGGGGCCTGGAATTGCCCACCCCTGCACTAGAGACACAATAATTGGGCAAAACAGTAATGGTTTTACAGGTGGAGGCCTCTGCCTTTTTTCCCCAACCATCTTTTTAATGTATTTTCTCATTAGTTTTGCATTTGGCTAGGGTTAGTCTCACTATTGGTAGCATGATGAAGTTGCACAGATAGTGCAACTCCTTCTAGGATGGCACATCAATATGTCCCTATTGCCAGAAGATTCACTGTTGCTTCCAGCACAGTCTCAAGAGCATGGAGGAGACTCCAGGAGAAAGGCAGTTACTCTAGGAGAGCTACATAGGGCTGTAAAAGATACTTAACTCATCCGCAAGAATGGTATCTGCTCCTCTGAGGAAGGAGGGACATGATGAGCACTGCCAGAGCCCTAAAAAATCTCCAGCAGGCCACTAGTGTGAATATTTTTGACCAAACAATCGGAAACAGACTTCATTAGAGTAGCCTGAGGGCCTGACTTTCTGTATTGGGTCCTGTGCTCACTGCACATACATACATATATATACACATACATACATATATATACACATACATATACACATACATACACATACATACACATATACACATACATACACATATACACATATACACATATACACACATACATATATATACACGTGTTTTCATTAATACCTTGTGTGATGGTGCTGAAGATAATGAGGACAGAAAGGATCCGTGTATGAGGACAAGGGCTTCGGTAAAGGGGCCAACTTCCAGCTGCTTCAGAGCATTTCATAGGGTGATCTGAATCTTCTGCAGGCTTTGACACTTCCTCTCCTATCCATTGCAGAGTAGCAGATGGTGCTACATGCTAGGCAAAATATACAGAAACACACACTCAGATGCTCTGGCCATTGCGCAATATTAGCAACTGTGCCTGCAATCATTCACTTTTGTTATATAACTGTCAAAACAGAAATTACATGCCTACAATGATCTTCATCAAATGCTAGTGTATAAAATACAAGGTCAGCCTGACAGGGAGCCAGCAGGCTTCTTCTGCAACTTTTCCATAACTGATGGATCTAATAAATCAGCACAGTAAACTACAGCTACTATCCAAGATTTATGTATTTTGAAAGCTGAAGAGCTGGTGGTCTTTCCCTTTCCCCAAGGTCTCCACTGGTTCACCAAGAACCCTCATCTTAAAGTCATCTCTGTTTCTCCATCTATGTGTTTTGGCTCAAAGCCAGTTGGTATTCATCATATAAAGGGAACACGTTATTTAGCAATAAGGAAGCAAGTGGTTTAACGGGCCCAAGCTCCCTGTAGCAGGACTAGTGACAAGGACTTAAGGCTGGAAGATTGGACACGGTAGAAAGTAAGTGGATAAGGACAGTTGGTGTAGGCTGAACCCAAGCTCATAGCTGGGACTGAGGCCAGATGACTGGCAGCTGGTAAGGACTTCATACGAGCATGAAAATTGCAGTCCAAGTCTGCAAATGGGATTGGGCCACGGTTTAATAATGTCTCACATTCAGATAGCAATTGCTGATATACAATGTTTGTTATCTAGGACTCTTGAGGGGCTTGTGGCCAGATAAGGAGAAGGACACACACCCTTATCAGAGCCACAAAAACGGCGACAGCCTGCTCAAATGTCTAGACTCTGTCTGACACACATACAGGCAGGGGACTTCAGAAAACCAAGCATCTCATGTAAACACAAGATGAAACTCGACAGGACTACCAAACAAGAAAGCCTTCCTTAGTGTGAAGGGAGATGTAGCGATAAAGTGGATATCCCCCGCTTGAAGTCGATGTGTACCTCTGATGTGTGGGGAGGGAAAAACTGTGTCAACTTTAGAGCCAGCCTCATGTTTTGAAATGAGGTCCAGCAGCTTTCTGCTAGCAGAATAACACTCAGCTTTATAAAGGCTGATGAAATATGAATGAGCCAGGCCACAGAATTACCTGCATCTTGTTATAGATTGTAATCTCACCCTGCTGTGTTCTTACTTTCTAAAAGCAAAGCTTATCTAGTAACAGGAATAACACTGCTGCTGAAAAGTGTCCAGAAGCAATGTTTTAGGAATAAAGCGGCTGTTACTTAGATTAATGTCCTTTCAGGCAGCTATGCGGGAGATTTAGTTTTTAAACAGTGGCAGATCATATAAACAAGATGCAGCCCATTTTGTCTTTCTTGCAGAAAAACAAACCATCCCCCCTGAAGGTCACTGTCTTGGCATCGTTTTTTCAGCACTGGCTTGTTTGCTCACAGTGAACACACGCTTAAAATTTTCATGAAAAAGAATAGTGACTGTGTTAGACTTTGTTTATAATGATCTCAGCCAGAGCTTAAATAGTCATAGCGTAACATTTCTTTCAACAACCCAACAAGAACATTTCCTAATAAATATCATGCATGGCCAAAGGTTTAATTATTATTATTTTTAGCTGAATTCCGGTAAAAATGTCATGCTCCACATGTCCATAATATAATACAGTAAGTTCCTTGGTGCATCTAAAAATTACCTGCTCTAAAAACACAGCTTGCTCACAGAAATAATATTATCTTTACCTGCCTGCTGTTGTCCAAGTGTCTCAAAGCAGAGTAAATGAGGCGAAGCAGGTTGAGGAGGAGCTTAGGTTCTGACAAAGGAGTGTGATGAAGCTGGTCTGCTAATAACGGGAGCACCTAAGAAACCCAAGATAAGTTATGTCTAATCAAACTCTGTCCGTGTCTCATCATCTCCTGCTTTTTTGTTGTTGTGACACCAACTGTGTGTGTTGGAATAGAGCCGGGAAGAAATGCAAAGATCAGAGCAAAGCTGCATTGAGCACACCACCTTGAGGAATCTTTCGCTGAGCAGAACCTCTGAACACCGGCCTACACCTTCCACTTTGTTTTCTGTTACATCAAGCACCCACTCCAGCAGAAAGGATATGAGCTTCAGTGGAGAGGGAGTTACGCTGCCCTGAAGGAAGAAGGGTGAAAAATAAGTTACAGTTGCTGTGTTTATTAGACCTCTCCCAGCTCAAATATAATGCAAAGAAAAAGTGTTAAAAAAGAAAATAAAGCAATAAAAGTTTGACAAAACCAGCTTTCTCAGCAGGGATATAACTGTATCCAACTCCGTATATCTATCTTCATCAATAGCAGTGATGATAACTTAACATAATCACAAACTATGATTTATCATGTCAGTTGGAAGTATGCGTGTGGTTTGTGGAGAAGGGCTGTTGTACCATTTCCTTTCCGGGTATATGTAAAGAGCAGTGTTAGTGTTTGTCTAACCACACTAAACCACATGCAGCGTTTTTCACTAAACACATTAACGATAGATTAAGTAACATGGCTGTAATTAGAGGAAATCTGTAAATCCTGCTGATTGGTAGTACATTTAACTGTTAAACAAACAACCCCCCCGGTCCCACTCCCACACACAGAGACGCACGCACACACACAGAGACACACTCTGAGTAGATGAAGTACCTTGTTGTTGGGTTTTCCAGAAGCTGTTGCTTTCTCCTTGTTGCATGGCTTAAAACACTCGGTACTCTTAATACTCCCTTTGTTGCAGCTTCTTGTTGCTAAATTGTGCTCATATTTCCTCTTAAAATAATAATAAAAAAAAAGCCAAAAAAAGTAAATGTCAATATCTGTTTTGTCTATTTACTAAAGATAACAGATATCAGAATGGCCTCCTTTATTCAACTCTCATTATTTAGATGCTGAAAACTGATTGTGAGACTAAATGTCACAACTTTAAGGCTTTTCATATAAAACATGAAGGAACGGCCTTTTCTGCACTGATATATTTGTTGTTACCTGAAGATTTTCAAGCCGAGCCTGCACCCTCTTGGATTGGCTCTCCAGCCTCTTATTTCGTTCACCGATCTCATTCAACTGTTGATTTGAAAAAAGAAAAAAAAGACAATGACTATCAGTGCGCTGTTGCAATATAAATTCCCCAAAAGCACTTAGATCAACAAAACAAGTGTAGACAAAGCAATCCTAATACACTGTCGTATTAGTGAACTTCCAGATATCTTATGTTGTAGCGCCCTCCTCTGGATCAACAAGCTACTGGCTTGGTAAGAAAACTTTAACTTCATTTTTGGGAACATTTGAATGGTAATTTTGAAGATGCCATCATCTTCATTTTGAATATGACATTCAAAAGTTGGAAATAATCATGCTTATGAAATGTTCAGACCTAGATTAGAAATTTTACAAATGCAACCAATTCCAACCTGCTTCTTCATGTTATCATTGAGCTCCTTGATTGTCTCGAAATTGCTTTTAAGCCTCTTGTTTTCTTTGTTTCTCTCTCGAAGAAGGTCCTGCAGCCGGCTCAGTTCATGCTGGTGTTTCTGGTGATATGCACACATAACTGAACATTCACACAAAATGAAGATAGCAGTGACACCTTATGGAATAATCCATGACCTGTAAGTGCATGGATGGTTATGTAGAAGGTGGAAGGAAAGGGAACTATGTGTGGTGAAGAACACGTCCCTTCTTTTTAATGTAATATGATGTTTTATTCGTGTCAAACCTCCTCTATAGTCACAATGCGACTGTGGACCATCTCTTTCATCCCAGCCAGCTTCAGCAAAGCCTCTTCTTGCCGTTTTAGCCTCCTTTCTCTCTCATGCAATTCTCTCTCCCGCTGCTGCTGATTTTGTCGCTCTGCCTGTGAACACACAAATGCATGCTGAGTCTACAGCTTCAGCACAACAAAAACTGAAATACCTAACATGCCATGTTTGTAAGGTTTCTTCATTTTAATTGATTGAGCAATTCTGGACATAGAGCTTTATTTATTCTATTATGAGAGGAAGAAATATGTGTAAACCTTTAGCTGTTTGTGTATGGTCATCATTTCATGGTAAATCTTGACTAGTGCAAAGGAAGATGAGTCACATGAGTTGGGAAACTGGAAATCCCACTGCAGCTCTCTGTCACTCTCAGCTTCCTGGGACCCAGAGCTACCATCCAGATAGGAAGGCAAGGTCACATCTGGACAAGAGTATCAAGTTATTAAAAGAAAACTTTAAATCAACTTAGGATATAATTTCAGCTTCTGAGTGAAGCAGAAAACATTTGCCTTGGCAACAAAGTGGACTACTACCTGTGAAACACACATACCCATTTCTGTAAACAGCACCTGAGACTCCTGAAGTGGGACTACTGTGGAGTCTGCACTCAGGTCCTCATTGCTGCCATGCAAACTACAACTGTGCCAAATTAAACCAAACACAACCACATACAGGTTTTGCTCAAAGAAGTCATCATTAACATGCAAACACTTCCATGGTGTTACTGATCACTTACTGCTCAGGATGATTGGCGACTGCTTTGAACAGTTCATGCAAAGCTCTGTTGTAGCATTTCAACTCTTTGGACCCACCAGTCAAAACAAGTCTTTGTGCAAAGTCTAAAAAAAAAAAAATATTAAAAATAATAATTCTAGTCATTCAATAATTTCTTTAATTTGTGTAGCACTGTCCGTACATGTGATGTGGCAAGTGCAATATGTGGTCTAACTTTAGAAATGTGTCCAAAATGGAAAAACTAGCTCTCAGTGAGATTTTATATCAGCAATTGGCAATTTGTATTCTCAAGGGCCCACATGAGATTGTTGTAGGCGGCCGCACTAACGAGCTGAACTCAATTCTGCTAAATATGAATTTTAGCTCTTTATAAGCTTTCCCATGAATGCCTCCAGAGCAGTGCCAGTTTCCCATGTGACCCTTGGGAAAATCAACCGCCCACTCCTGTTTTAGAGTTTCAGTAATTTGCTTAGACCAGTTCAATGTTTTTCAAAACACAAAATTTTTTGCAATGGGACAATTGCGCTTGAAATTTCTTTTAAAGAAAGCTGGGCTACCAGCTGCAGTAGCTCTATATACTTTGTTTCACTTAAAAAACAAAAACAAGAAAACAAAAACAACAATGTAATTTCCCCAAGACTCTCTGAACTTTTGCATTTTGTTATGTACAGAACATTGCAACCCACTGTGTCAACAGTAGCATTTGGGGCTTGTTTTTAAGCTTTTCACCATTTTTAAAATAGAAAAAAAGCTATAATTCAATAATATCATGTTAACCAGTGAAGACAAATGTGGTGTGACGTGCAATATTTAATAAATATATAACGCTTAAAGATCTGTTGGAACCCAAAAGGGCATGTGACACCCAGACTACACTTACCATCACTGGTTCCTGTGGTAGTTCCCTTTGGAGGTAGAACCTTAAAGACAGTGCAACATGTTTTAGAACATAGGTGCAAAAAGACAAAATGTCATATAACTATTTGTCAAATAACGTGGCGACTACTCTTACACGAAGCCTACATACACAGCTGGTAAACCAGAAATACAGAGGCTCGGTGTTCAACTAGCTACACGTTAACCTAGTCTGTTTCTTATGAATTTAGATACAGGGATGGGAGACCAGATATTAATGATTTAAACGCGTAGGTTAACGTACATTTAACCAGTAGTAACTATGTAAACAAGCTTGGTAAACGTCGGTCGGAGAACAAACAGAAGAATGGACAGGCAACTTTTGCACAGGGTAGCGTTTCCAAGATACTGCACCACAAAACTTAACTGTGTACTTCAAATTGTCAAACCTGCTTCCTCCTCTCCAAATATTGCTGCCCAGGCTTTTCCACTGTGTTATTCAAGTCGGCATCCTTGAAATGTTGGTTCATAGCTACTATTACTGTGATTAGAATCTTCCTCCTCTTCACTTTTATCCCACGAGTTTACGTAAAATAAAAAATAAAACCAACTTCCGGTTAAAACTTTCGAATTAAAACCTCTTCATATCATGGATAAAGGTACTTTTTCTGAGCTGGTATTCTGTAAAGTCGTAACATATTCGACATTACTGGTGGCATGTTGGAAAACTTCCTTAACCAACCGTGTTCGCTAACTTTAAAGCACCATCCAAAATTTGGCGGATGATTAATCACGTGATGCATTTTCTTCAACGCCACCAGCGCTGTTTAGTGGGGGACAATGGCGCCAGCTAGTGGCTTTTAAATGTAATCAATATGCAGACAGGTATAACAGCTGCAAGGAGCAGAGGCAGTGAAGGTGGATGAGTTTAAATACCTGGGGTCATCCAAGCAGGTGAAGGAGAGAGTGCAGGCAGGGAGGAGTGGAGAGGACAAAAGGAAGACCTATGAGGAGTCGCATGGATGTAGTGCTGAGGACATGCAGAGGGTTGGTGAAACAGAGGGGCATGCTAGGAATAGGGTAAAATGGAGGCAAATAATCCTCTGTGGTGATCTCTAAAGGGACCAGTCGAGAGAAGAAGAAGAAGAATATTGCTCCAAATAAAAAGAGAGAAGTACAGGACTATAAGTGACAGCAGGTGCGGAGGATGAATGTATGATTAGCATAGTCATCAGTGACTCTAATTTCTCCAGCAGTGTGTAGTCATTTGATCCACCCTTTCTGTGTTCACTAGTTTTAGGCTAATGCAAACAGTAAAGCACAATTTTTTCAGTAGCTTTTAAAAAAAAAAATCAACAAAGCTTATCAAAGTTGTTTTAATTCAGCAATTTAGTGTAATCGTGTATAAGTCAATCCTCTAAAGCCCTTCAAAAATCAAGTACATTTGACATAACTCCTCTCTTATTACTTGCCTTTAAATCGCAATATTTGGCTTAAAAAGCTAAATTTTATACAGTGTACGTTTCATCTAGATTCAGTTTTGGATTGCCTGAGGTGAGATCTCTGCGACTGATGGATGAAATCTTACCGGCTCAGTTACAGTGTAGTTACACCAATCAGCCACTAAGTGTCAGTGCTTCATCAAAGACAATAGACACCATCAGTCTTTAAGCTTGTCAAATCAGTGCACAACGTCAGACTGAGCAACTCAAACATCCCACTTTCACTTACAGTTCATTTACAGTTTTTCAACGGCTATCACAACATAAATATTTGTCTTTTATATTATTACTATCGGTGATAGCTTTGTTGCATGCATTCCCTAAAATCCTGAAAGGTCACCGAAAGCAGACACTGTGCAATACAAAACTTTACATTTTTAAACAACAACAACAAAAAATATTGCATATTGTTTTCTTTTCTTTTCTATCTGACTGTATGAGCTTTAAGAAATTAAAGCTCAGTAAATATGACGACTGAATAACAAATATCAGTTGAATTCTGTGGGTTTTTAATTGCAATTTTGTAATAAAGGTGTGAGAATTAAAAAAAATGCATAATGCATCACTATAAAGTCAATAAAAGTGCAGAGGTTAAAAAATAAAGATAAAAGAGAATCTTTATTGTGTATTTCCACAGATTAACCTTCCTGCAGCCCTTTAAGTACCCCTGTGACTCACAGTTTAGATTTTAGCCATTAGGCAGTGCCAAGTTTGCTTTAGACTTGAATAGTCTAAAATAGCCTTTAAGATTAATGTCCCCTCTCTCTGTTTGGCCAATTAGCAGCCTTCGCCATTAATACACATTCTCTTGATTCAGTCACTTTGTCCCTGCAGGCTTTTGCTTGATGCTGTGAGAAATTAGCCAGCACGCATAATAACACAGATCTTCATTAGAGCTTTTTCCTTTGTCCACTTTGTATGGAAATGACTCTTCCCATTATATTAATTGATCATAGACGTTCTTCATTCAGCGGTATTCTATCCATTTCGGCCAAAAAGAGACTGTATAAGGCAGTCAGTAGTGCGTGTAAATTTGTGAGTAGTTTTTGTTTGTGAAAGTTAAAGACTGCATAGTTGGGAGAAAAGTGCTCAGTACTTTAGTAATGTCCACTTTTGATTCATTTACATTCACTAAACAGTCCCCCCCCCCCCCCTATTTATGGATATTCTAACATCAACAGCTCTCATGGAAGCAAGCAGTTTGTACACAAATTTTATGAAGAGCAGTCATGAAATTCTGGGGACCCACTCAAGATACGATAATTGGGTTTCATTTTCACTAAACAGTGGGGCACTCATATAAAGAACAATTCTGCTCTTTATTATAGCAGAGTGTATGAACTCTCCAAGCTCATGTTTTAGCATGCGGCTCTATTTATTATTGGGAGGGAATATTTCTCTCTTTAGTGGGTGAGTGTAATGAGTGTGTGTGTGAGGCAGTAACAGATATAGCGCAGACAGTAAGAAAAGATGTGGCCAACATAAACACGTGTCACCCCATGGGACACAACTAGACAAAAGCAATCAGCTCTAATCATTGAATTACCAACATATTGCTGTGTTGTATTGCACAACCAATTATCTCCCGTCTCATGATACAAGGCAACGCACATAGACACCCAAGTACTCTCACACTCAATTAAAGTGGCGATGGCAGTGCTCTGCTGTGAAAATGATTGCTTTTCAATTGGCATGACTCGTTGAGTCCACAGAGCAGTATTATGTATGCTAATGCAAGCTGTAAAAATGGATTTGCAGTTCAGGGGGTGGACTCAGAGCAATTAGAGAGCCCCAGACAAGACACTGCTACCCAGGGCAAGCAAAGCAATTTTATGAGCTCTTCCATATTAAAAAATATATTTTTTTGAAACATTTATAGGGACACGCCTGTAAAAATGTGAAGGCCAGTAGATACTGTAGCAGTAGACTGATGCATAAAAGTAGCCTTTTCTTCAGTGGGAGAAGCATGACTTCTTCAGTCTCCTAGATAATTATCCAAGCCTAAGTTAGGGGTCAATGAGGAGTAATAACATATACATATGCTCTGGTCAGCGTGTTTTCAGTCATCTCCCAGCTCTCACATTAATTGGACTTGGAATAAGCATCTAACATGCACACGACCGAAAGATATGGCTCTTCAACTTTGAGCAGCAGCTCATTCTTAACTTGGAAAGAGCGATCCATTGTTCTCTATAAGAACATGTTCAACTCCAATGCACCCTGAAGGTCACATGTCAAATAAAGCCAGTGGAAGAAACCCAAAAAGCAGAGAGGAAACTCTAATGTTCTCAAACTGGAGGCTTGTCAGGCAGGAATGGTCGGCATGTATCATAAACCCAAAGTACTAAACACAAAACTCCCTAAGGAATGTGGTTGTAAGAATTCTCCATTTCCACAGAGCAGTCAAACCCACCCCTCGGTGGTGACCAGTTGGCCATTGGGCTCTTCTTTTTCACCCCAGTGTCCAAGCTTACACTCCACTTGAACTTTATGGCTATCTTTGCAGTTTCCGGCCTCACAGCGTTCCCACTGTGCCCCACAGGTAAAGGCCCAGCCGCCGGAAAATTGACAGTAAGTGTCTCTTTCTCTCTCACTACAAGTTGGGGCCAATGTCTTTCTAAATTGGTCATAGAGACAGATCATAAGAGGCTATCTTATCTTACCAATGTTGGGTTTTTTTTGTGACTAAGTTTGAAATATTCCCACCCTCGCAGACTGAAGATCAGTCCCCAAATTTGAAAATGTTAATCTACATAAAAAAGGAATCAAAAGATCACTTAAAACTGCAGCGAGCTATCTAAGACAAAAAGAGTTCAATACTTCTAAAGTATGACACTGAAATTAAAGTAAATAATTTATTCATAGCTGAGAAGGGTCAGTGATACTACTTCCTTGTCCAGCCCTATACATTTGCATTTGTCAGAACTACTGCAATCAGCAGCCATAAAATGCCCTGCAGGATTTATCCTTATAATAACTTCTACTATTTAAGAGCCTGTAATAGCTTTGTCAGGTTATATTTATTAGATTAATTTCTACAGATTTAATTGATACATGAATATTTTAATGTTTACCCCTTACTTAGTCTAAAAGGCTCTTGGTTTCTCAGGAAACCAGGAGGAAAAGTAAAGTAAATCCACTTCTGGGGAAGCCCCTCGATAGCCACTTTTTTGTAATGGAAATGCATGAAAATGTTTTAATTATTCAAAGGATTCATAGTTTATTCGGACTTTTACATTTGTCTAATCATTATGGTGCTGAAACTGAAATGGGATTTAGTGATTATAGTAAAGTAGGTGACGATAAATCTGGATAAAGTCGGGCAGAATGTTACAGTATTTCAGAGAAACTGCCTTTCATTGTTCTCGCTGTAATGCACTTCCACTGATACTTTGGAAAAGTCAGCGGTGTATAGGAGTAAGAATCATTTTTTCAAATAAAATGCGGGCACATTTAGCATATATCTGCATATAATGTTTGCAGATTACTTTCTTATATTCATTTACCTATCCATCAGCGACCACGTGCACAAACAATAATATTAATGTCCTATCATTCCTATTTAAAAAAACAAAAAACAAATCACAACACTGAATGATCCTCACCCCAAAGTGGGTATGTGCAACGTCACAAGCATACGCAGGAGATGAGTGGAAGGTGATCGGCCCCTTTAAAATGCTTTAATGATCATTTAAGTTGCGTCAAAGGCCCTTAAGTGTCAGTGGCCCTATTTTCCAGCAGAATGAATGGAGCCACTGTTAAACAGCTAGCCTGCCTTAGACAGCCTGTATAGAAACCGAATACATCAACACAGTCCGTGATAGTGAAGTTTGACCTCAACTCCCACTCACAAACATTCCTCTAAGTGTGTGTGAGTGTGGTTGTGCACCAGTGTTTTTGAACGCCTGATGCAGACATTAATATCTGATAAGTTTACAGCACTGTGCAAAAGTCATGAGCCTGTCTACATTTCTTTATATTTTGCTTCCAAGGAGCCTGACTTTGTTGTGGACTTGAGCAATAGTACCCCAGGCTTTCTAAAGGGCTGTCAGAGTTTTTCCTTGGACACTGGCTTCTTTTACCTGACTCGTTTCAGAAGATTTATTAAGCCACTCAACAGTGACCTAGAAATCATTCAAGCACAAGTGTGCCCTGCAAAGATTTGAGAAGACGGGATGATTAGAAAACAAAAAGTGGTAGGCCTTAAAAATCTATCGACAACAGATGAAGAGGATCTAAAATTCATGACTGCAAGAAACAGGGGAAAAAACTGAGAAATGACCTGACACGTGACCTTAGAGATGTATTTGACCCCTCAGTTTATCAATTTTTTCTGTTTAGCGAGAACTCATCAGAAACAGTTTTAGTGGATCTCCTGTTTTCCTTAAGGAAGGAAACAAACAAGATTTTCCTTAAGGAAGGCAGAAAAGGCAGACGTATGGCAACTGACACAAGACTGAACTGTAATCATTGGCAACAGGTGTTGGGAGGTGATGAATCCAAACTTGAAGTTTTTGGGTAAACTCATTGCCAGTATATACAGTGGAGGTCAGAAGAGAAATACAACAATGAGTCTCCACTGTCATCTGTAAAACGTGCATGCCCGTGCATTTCAGTCAGTAGTGTTGGGCCTCTTGTTGAAACTGATGGAATTGTGATTGCAGAAAGATGTAGTGAGATGCGATCGGCCACAGCTTCATTTTTCAGTATGACAATGAGCTCAAACATACTGTTACTGCAGTAAGGAAGCATACCTGGATAGAAAAACACACAATGGAACACTATCAATCATGAACTGGCCTCCCCAGAGTCCTCACGATTGTTGAAGCAATGTGTTCTTGAGAAAGAACAAAACAAAAGACCTCCAACATCCAAAGAAGAGCTTTGGGTGTCCTTCAAGAAGCCTGGAGAACTATTGGTGAAGATTACTTAGAGAAAGGACAAGGTTGCTTAAGAATAAAAGTGAGTATACTGAATATATCAAAATATCAAGAAATAAGGAGTGGCTCAAAGCACAAGACTGATTTTTATGTCAGAAAATCATTTGAAAAAATTAATAAACATTAATCATACTCTAATAGAGCTTATGTTTTTTACAGTGGTTAATAAAACATCCCACCCTATTTCTGGGGTGGAAGGGGGTGGGGGTGGATTTTATCTATATTAGACATAGTTCTGCAACTGCCCCACAAGCGACCAAATAAGTTGAGCAGATTAAGCCATCATATGTTTTAAACCAACTGATAAGGGAGCAATCTTAATGCACCCAATCTAACCACAAAATTAAATAGCTGCTCTCAGATTGATATTAAATTTTCATGGGTACAGGAGGCCTATTTGACATTTGATAAGGAGAGTTAGGGTGGGAGACTCCACTCCTTTCCCTTGTGGGCTCAATATTCACTCATTCAATTTAAAGCTGTAAAGTACATCCTTCTCTCCTCATCAGATTTAACTGCAGGCTGACCAGGTTTGTGACCGATGTATAGAATTATCACTGGCCCATAAATTAATTTAGGAAACAAGTCCTGCAGATATCTTAAAAACTTCCCTGTGTCAAAATCAAACCAAACCATCTTATGTCCTTTTTTGGAAATGTTCCAGAAGGAAGACAATTAAAGGGTTAGGGGATTATTGCTTTTACTATACTATTGGCACACTGCCTGATACTTCTGAGATGAAAGGAGGCTGTTACATCCACATCACTTACTGGATTAAGAATCTAATCTCAAATCTGACACTTAAAAAAGAAAATCTGATGCACTCTCCAGACTTCTGAGCAGAAATCCTCATTCGATTGCAGAGGTACTCTTGAGGAAGCCCCTAAAAACATGACTACACCAAACAAAAGAACATATATTACAAGTGATGATTATTTAATATGTGAGATAGTATTATTAAACAGAGGCTGAAGGACAAAAATAGCGAGAGTAAAGGATTGCAGAGGGAGTGTATCTATGAGAGAACCTTCATCAGCGACCCTGGCGATGCTGTAATTCCTGCAGGGTTAAGTCATGTGGGATGTTTCTGGGTAGTCTCAGGGCCCAGCAGCCCTTTTTTGGGAATGTCATGTTTTAACAACTCCAATGCCTTTTAATTCCTGCTTCTGAAAGTCTGTCTGGATGTATTGGAATGTGTGTGAGGCAGCAGGCCAGACGCTAGTGTTTGGAAATAAACTGTCTATCCAGTCTGATTGGCCTCGTTCTCAGGGACGTGGGAGCAGCAAGTCTGCCAATACGCAGCGCACTCATGCACGCATAGATAAACAAGGACGGAAACGCTTCCAAACACACCTTACAGCGACGCCTTTATTTTGCATTCCCATGTGCTCGCGCGCCCTAAAACATGCACATGTAGCCCTGTTGGACACACAAGATGAAACCTTTGGGATAATAATGACAACAATAAACAGTGCACAAAGACAGACAGACAGACACACAGAACATGGACAGTGCAGAAGCAAGGGAATACTTTGATCTGAGATCGAGTGTGTGTGTGTCTATGTTGAAAGAAGGGAAAGAGGCCGGCAGAACGGCTAATTCTTTTTTTTGTTAATATTATTCCCACAGCACTGCCTGATGAGCCTGATGGCTGCAATTGAACTGAGAGAAGCTCCTGGGAGACTGGTAGAGTTAATGGACCATATGTGTTCATATTATCGCGTGTGTGCGTGCGTGTATGTGTGTGTGTGTTTCTGGTTAAAAGGGAGGAGCAGTGGAGGAGTGTGATGAAATAAGCTACAACAACATAAAAGGAACGTAATTGTTCCCTGAAGGCACAGTGTTAGGAAAGTGACAAGAATAACTCAACCTCCCACATCTGAGAAAAGACACTGGCATCCAATAAGACTGAAGTTTTCTATTTTTACTTTTATTTTTTTTTAAAGGTTGAACAATGAAATGTAACTTAAAACAAAGAAAAATAAGGGACTGAGACTTGAGGAACAGGAAGCTTGTAAAAGAGCTATTTTGCTCTCTAAAATGGGATTTCAAATAGAACTATTTAAAACGGACATTTTTTGACCACAGTTGTTTTATCCTGCTCTTACTGACCTCAGTATGAGGCAAGAAGTGGAAAAATTCATTTATGGAGTAGATATGTGATTATGTTCTTATTATACATACATTACAGGTTTTTACAACTTCAGTCTTTCTATGGGGATCGTACTTTCACATTGTTTGACACTTAAAAAAAAAGATTTTAAATGATTTTATGTGTGCAGAGAGCTGAATATGGAGACCCTCTAACAATGAGAAATGTATCATCCACCTCTAATCTAGAAGCACATAATTTGAGTTAATAAGTGCTCCTGCTAACACCCCACCAAAAATCAGTGTCTTGTTTAAAAATAGCTTGACTTAAAGCTACAAATGTGAGGTCCTTTTTTATGCCACCTATATTTTACATATTAATTAAAGCTCAACTTCAATGGCACAGATTATAGAGGGCATTTCCTACCCTTCCAGGTGATCGCTCAAGATCTAGGCAAGGGCAAGTGTACTAGAGACAGACATTTAAGATGCAGTTCTTAGCCTAATGTAGCAGTTTAGCAAGTAGTAGTATTCATATAATTTATTTTAAAAAAAACTTGAAGTAAACAAACAAATGTGCATTTTCCATCTGGAAGTTCAAACTTCCTGAAATGAATAGGGATTATAACTCTAAAGGACAATATTGCGCAAACTGGTCTAATTCTACTCAAAACTGCTGATGCATTGCTGCTGCCAAGCCTCTGCTACGTCCATGAAACCTCATGTAAACACATAAAACACAACCCCTGGCATGGAAATGCAGATATACAGCTGTGTGCGTGTGTGAGTTTATGTGCATAAACTGGCCAACTTCTGCACATGTGGGCACCATACCAGTGTTAAGATGAGGATCAGGCATCTTGGCAGAAACTGCTATGTTTGTGTGAGAGCTGGAAGTAACTGTATGATTACTGACACCAGAAAGAAGAATGATGTTCTCAGCAACATACTATTTCACAGCCTGGCTATTAGATAAACAGAGTGATGAGAGAGAAGCATTAGATGGAAAATAAGGGAAGAAAGTCTGAAATTTGGAACAACCTGCCTGAATAGTTGAGTCTTCAGTACCGTTTCTCCAATCACTGCTCAAAAATGAAGTTTTATTGACTTGCTTTCATGTATTTTACTAGATTATTGGTTTGGCAAAAAGAGCAGAAGGCACAGCTGCCCACCAGCCCAAGAGGTCAGTCTGTCCTTGAAGTTAAGCAAGTCTGATAATGGAAAGCATGCAGAACCAAGGATTACCTGTGTAACCATGACTATATGAATAAAGAGATGACCTTTCAAGCTTAAGCCCACCAAATCATTTTTCAATCAGGGAAGTCTGCTCACATTGGGATACTTGGGTTTCGCAAAATTATTCAGTTTTAAATATTGTAATTCTGAGTATTGTTTACCTGGCAATAAAATTATTCTTTAAGAGAATCCATGCCAAGTGATCAATTCTTCCAGATTTAACCAAACAGATGCCTTGGTGTCACTGCATCGTGTCACGTTTTTCTGTGTTTTCTTCCTCAGCAGCTAAAAAAGAAGTTGTCCGAGAGAGAAGTGGGTCCCTCCATGTGGAATTTGCATGTTGTCTCTGAAACCTTTACGTATTCCCACAGTCCAAAGCCATGCTTGTTAGGATAACTGGTTATTTTAAATTGGCTGTAAATGTGAATGTGAATACCAATTGCTGTATGCTTCTATATAGTAGCCCTGCCATGGACTTGCAAACTGTCCAGGATCTGCACCACCCTTTGCTTCATGACAAATGGAATAGACCATAGCACCACTGCAATCCTGAACTGGACAAGAAGAAAACAATGGCTGTATATATTCATTTACCCAGCCTCCAAGCTCTGCAGATCCCTATCAGAACAAGCATCTTTGGGATTCACCACAACCACTTCAGCAAGGCCCTACCAAAAAACACAGGAACCAAAGTAAGGACACCTCTGACCTTAAGGGTTCAGAGGTGTTTTGGCTGCACGAGGTAGACCTACAGTTTTGGACACTCCACCTTGCCTGATAAGTCTTTATGTGACTGAATCATTTTCCTAAGTGTTGTATGTGCAAACTGCATCTTTTGTTATGAATTTAGCAAAAATGAATGGTGTTGTGTGCATTGACACGTGTACCATCAACACCACTTATTCAAGAAATCAGCCCCTACATCACCATTACTATAATCATTATTATCCTTCTTTGTTACCAGTGACCAGGTGTTTTTGAGTTCTTTTGTTTAAAAGCACAATACAAACCCATGTTAGCCATCTACTTAAGACTGCTGAAAACTCTAGCAGCCAAACTGATCCAGTTGTGTTGAGATATGTAATCTAACAGAAAGTCTGTTCTGTTCCATGGCTCATTAGCATTTTCCTTGTTGGTGTTAGCAACTCTGTGCCACAAACTCTTTCCCTCACTTGCACACATACTGGGGGTGTGCGTGGGCAGATCGAGAGCAGAGGAATCCCTGATAAGCCAGTGGTCTGGCGGACGACACAGAGAGAGGAATGGCAGCTATGTCGGGCATTCACAACACTCTGTGGTGTCACCAAACAAAGCCTTCCCTTCTCCCGCCTGTCAAAGACGCCATTGTGTCACGAGGAGAGAGCCTTTATATCACACACATTCCATGCATGCTGTCCCTCAACATGCATACACGTTCATACACACACATTCACACGTATAAAAGCCGACAGCTTTTACAGGATATAGGGAAAATACGGAAATACAAAAAATAACAGACACCTTGCATTTTTAATTATCATATTAAAAATATTAAGAACAAAACCCTAAACTATGAAGATAAAATAAAACAAATGGGCACAAACGTATATGCCAATAATATATATGCAGTGTTTTATAAACATACATACAGAAATGACCTCTCTTTCATTTTCATTCTCCTGCCTTTGCCTGTTTAGGTTGTCAGGTCCAATATTCCCAGCACAGAGTCTGGGCATTCCCAGCATGCAGCCCCTAGTGAAAGTCACCTGCGAGTGGGAGGGAACAAAGGGGAAGCTCCCTTGCACACTGGAAGTCTGGGAAGTTAATGACAGCTGACATACTCACAGGGGGGTTGACAGTGAGTGTGTCTGACGGTTGGTGCTGTAAGAGAGAGGGAATCTGTGTGCGTGTGAGAGTGCTAGCCTCTTCCTGTTGCTCTGACAAGCTCCTGACTGCTCCTGCCACCTGCACCTCAGCCACAAAGGACTCATGGGAAGGTGGACATGACAGGAGGGTGGGACTCCCATATGTCTCATGTCTGACTATCCAGTGTGGCTCTGCAAACACCTGTCAATCACTGTCAGGCTGGGGACTACAGTACAGCTGAAATCCACGTGTTTGTATGTTTAAGATTGTGAAGTAGAATGAGAACAGGCTTAACACGTTAAAAGACTTGGGATGTGTGGGGATTAACTTGGGATATGCGGCAGTGAGAGAGAAACCCTGTGTTTTCTTAACATCAGAATAGAAAACACAGTCATTGGTGTTTGCTGGCGCTCCTTCTAGCAAACCAAATGAAACCGAAAACACCTACAAAATCATTTAAACACATTAATATTTCTTGTTGTAAATACATTGACGTGATTTTTAATTGATGGTCTCTAACTGAGGGTAAGACATGACGAACACTCCTCAATAAAGACACATGTCAGCCATTAAATCTGTGTTATTGTTGTATTTACAATACTTCATGATTTTTGGAAGGAGTAGTTGGTGACAGGTTGAAAGTATTTGGGGCCGGCACTCCTGTCAGCCCTGTGGAGATCTTCCCAGCATGGGGGTTACCATGAAAGAGGAAGCTCCCAACTTCACTTCCCCAGTTTACAGTGACAGTGCACACTGGGTTTCTGGGCTTAGACAAGAGGTCCTGCTGAGTGACTCTTTGTCTACTGGGTGACTGGTAAGATTGGAGGATAAAGAGCCAGACAGTAGGGGTAGTAGTAGAGTACACGGACAATACAAAGTGACAGCAGCCGGCCAGTAGGGGAGAGGAGAATTACCTGCCAATTAGGCAAAGGTAATGTGGAGAATGATGAGTGTCAATCTGTCAGAACCCGGGGTGGTGAGGGATCAGCTGGATAAGCATCATGTTATCCCTCAGATTACACTGTCTACTGACATGCTCACACGCACACACATAAAAACACACAATCCCTCACACAGGCGCATACTGCAACACCATTTATGTACATTTGTGATTCCTACAAATTAAACGATACATGTATTGATGTAATCTAAAATATGGAGTGTGCTAAAAAAATGTGAAACTTAAGAGATTTCCAGAAAGGTGCTAACAGAATAAATAGTTTTATGTTTATTTTTCATACTGAATGTTTCTCGTTGGAGGTGTCACAGCAGATAGAAGATAACGATAATCATCCATAAGCAAAAGATATATATGTTCCAAAACATTGGATTAAATAAGGAGAGAACAAGACACAAAAAGAATGTCTTAGAGGTGCATTAACTGAATTCCAAGCTACATGGGACGTCAGGGATAAGCTCAAAAAGTTGGGCAAAATAACTTGTTAATATTGCACTCAGTGAGAACTTTAATAGCTACACCTTGCTAGTATTGAAGCCCTTTTGCCTTCAAAACTGCCTTAATTGATGGTTGTTAAGATTCAACAAGGTGCTGGAAACATTCTTCAGAGATGTCCATACTGGTCCATCCTGACATGGTAGATTTAAACAGATTTGTTGGCTCCACATCCATCCAGATGTGCTCTATTGGATCTAAAATGTAGTAACTCTGAAATGCATTTAAGTAGCTCTAAGCGTTTTTCATTACAGCATTTTCCTGTTGAAAGCAGCCACCAGAACATCAGGACTGTGGTCATAAAGGAATGAACATATTCAGCAAAAATACTCAGGTAGGCTGTGGCATTTAAACAATGCTCAGTTGGCACTAAGCAAGTCAAAGTGTGCCAAAAAATATCCCACACACTATTACACCATCAGCAGCAGCAGCCTGAATCTTTGATACGAGGCAGGATGGATTAATGCTTTCGTATTGTTTGCACAAAATTCAGATGGTAGGGTCAGAAACTCAGACAAGGCATTAGATCAGCCAAGTTTGGTTAGCCACGTGCTAATTGTAGCCTCAGGTTCCCATTCTTAGCTGATAGCAGTGACACTTAGTGTGATCTTTTTCTGCTGTAGTCCATGTGTTGTGTGTTCAGAGATGTTCTTATGGATACCTTGCTTTAACAAGTAGTTATTTAATTTTACTGTTGCTTTCCTATCAGCTCAAAGCAGTCTGGACACTCCCATCTCAACAATTCAGTGAATCTCTGCTCACTGGATATTTTCTCTTTTTCTGATAATTGACTGGAAATTCAATTCTTGGTCAAAAATTGTAAGAATATCTATTTAGTTCAGGCAAAATATAAAGTTTTCTTGATGAATAAATGATAAGTAGAATATATTGTATATATTTGTTATGTTTGTTTTTAGAGAGATTGTGGAAGGAAATGCTGGTGTCCTTATTCTCCCTAGCTAAATATATAAATGCAAAGTAAACTGGCTGGAAAGTTTTCACACAATATCATAAAATCTTAACAATACTCTAAATCCTAATTGGTGCCCCTGTTGTCATTATGCAGCTTGATGCAACTGAAATCCATCCATTCATCCATCCAGCCAGTTGTCCATCCATTTTCGATTTTCTTTAACCACTTATTCGTGGCCGCGGTGGGCTGGAGTCTGTCCCAGCTGACATTGGGTGAAAGGCAGGATAACCTGGCAGGCTGCCAGTCCATCACAGGGCAAACTTATCATCATAAGCAAAATCATTAATCATTCATTCATTGCTGTGTCTACTCCAAAGACATAATGCAGGGTAAAAAGCTAACTCTAGCCACCAATCATTTAAAAATGCTACCCTCATACTGGGGGTTTTCATTTAATGTTTGCTGTGTAGATGATCCCTTTCCAAAAGCTGAAACTCATGGAAAAAATGGATCACTGGAAACGTTTAAAATCATAACAAACCTTTAATAATTGCATATTTATCATCACATTCTTCCAGCCTTTGTTGTGACGCTACATCTCCTTTGGGAATCGATCCATTAGTTGCTTTTATCTTCAGTGGAAAGCTGCTTCCACTGACAGCTAGGAAGTAAGAAACAATCTGGGTCAATGGAGCAGGAATGCCCCTGTGTGGCTCTGGTATGTGTGGTATGGTCATTATGGAGAGCATGGGACAGTAGCAGCAGGTAGGGTCAAATAACAGAAGCCTGGATGATTGACAAGCAGGTGGGAAAGCAAAGGATTCCTCACTGCTGAGTAACTGTGTGTTTTCAGGCTCTTTTCAGATGACTTGGCACAAAAACAGAAGAATTTGTGTGGAATTGTTGTCATTTTATGCATTTAAGTTAAATGCTATTTATAGTCTGCTATTACTGAGGACTCTTTTCAGAACTGTATTTTTCTTTATTACATTTAAAAGGCTTTTTATTAATATAATGTAAATCAAAGGGTTGTGTCATTGCTCTTGATAAAATGCCTCAAGATATTTTTCTTTGAACGTTCTTTATAAAATATGATTAGCTTTTGACGTTTTATGTAGATGGTAGCAATTAGCAAACTGACAAGTCAGTGATAGATTGTAGCTGAAAGCTCAAAGCTGCGTTGACCTAAATACGTGTTTGACAAAACTAATGGGTACAGATTTTAGTAAAAAGTGTGGCATACAGACAGAGTGTAAGTTTAAGATTATAGTGAGACTCTAAAGACTGACCAGTAACCTAGCCACTGGATAAAAAACACTCCACTTGAATAATGCTTTACTTGAGCAATGCTCTTCAATAAGCATTTGCCCTGTTACCTTAAGAAATCCAAGTTTCCCAAGCTGACCTCTGATCTGCATTGTTCGAAAAGAAAGCTTCAATATCAGTGACGTCTGCAGTTATTTCTCTGCAGTACTAATCAGTGTACTGTGTTAATTTGGAAAGGATGGTGTGTAAAACCGGAAATATGGCTGATAAAATGCAAATGATGCAATTTTCCTTAATCTAATCCCTTAGATTAGTTTATATCTGAATGTATGCAGATTAATCAGGTTAAAAACTGTCTAACTCTTCATTTGGAAAACATTCCCCTTTCCTGTGAACTGTATTGACTGCTGCAACAACTCATTCAAAACATGAATTATTCCTGTATGGAACTGCTACTAATCCACACCCACACCTGTGTTTATTAACCTGAATGCGAATGAAATGAAAAGTAAATATGAGCTATTTTTACAGAGCAATCAATCCTCAGTATTTGCTTTTTATAGAATGTTATACAGGTTCCAGAGCAAAGTGTTGAACTGTCATTGAATGATTTGCTGCCAATGCTTGTCTAACTGTAAGCGATGGCAATAAAAATAGTATCATAGCTGCATTCCACAAATAGCAGAATTGTTGAGTATGAGCTGAATCCTCACTCCTCTAGATGCAGGCGGGGCTGTATTGGAGCAGCTTACAGTGGAGACTAAGCAGGGGAAACAGGTGTTGGTTGCTAAATGTGCTTCCAGTGAACACAGGAATGACAGCTATGTACTGGCCTCTGTGGTTGCTGGCACATTATCCACGCTGGAGCTTATAGACACAGGCTATTGCTGCTCCTACTTTGGTCTTTATGAATGGAGTGCCTTTGCCTCTGATTATTATTGTATTTTATTTTATTTTTTTGCCTTTTGCAAACATTGTACCAACCTTTATTTGTTTTTTTTTAAAATATAGCAGTTAAAGTTATTATTTTACTAGTTTACTGCCACGTCAAGTGTCACTAATGGTAACAGTTGGTGTCAGAGCCCCTTGAAACTCTACTGGTAGCAAACTTAAATATATATTTATTTTTACTTTTACTTTATATGTCAATGTTTGTTTTTTTCATTCTACTTTTTTAATATTGAAAAGAAATTTGAGAGAACTATTATCAGATTTCCAAATATTGGCTTCCCTGTGTGTGGGCAAACACAGGAATGCTGCTGGCCAGTGTTACGGGTGGGCGTTCTTGTTGTACGCTATAAACAGCCACAAATGTTGATCTTGCCCTGTGATCTATTTATTGATTTTCATTTAGGATTTGAATCATGGTTAGGATAAAATACAGGACTTACCCAACTTTTCAAACTTTGACTTCCTGGTTGACATGGTAACACTTCCCGCTTTCTGTAAAAAACACCAGTGTTTGCAACATTATTTACATTTCATATGGAAATGCATTAATCATTAGGTATGTGTTCAAATGATGATCAATGTTATGAAACAGGTGAGTACTCATAGCGGCCAAATCCATTTTTTTTCAATCAGCAACTTCACCATTATCCTTCCCGCATGTGGACAAACAATTAATTAGTACAGTTTTAAAATGTTTTCTTTTTCAAAGACAGCCAATTAAACCAAAGTTTCTTGAGTAATAATGTGAAAACGCCTCATTGCAACCTTTTCTAAAAAAAAGTGAGTAGAAAATGTTACATGTTTGGGCATTCGCCGTGCTGTTGTCCTTCAGCAGTTACATATTACCTTCTCTATACTGCTGTGACTCTTCTCCATGGTATCATTAGAGTTTAATCGAATCTAAACAAAATTAAATTAAGCTGTAATGATCTAATCCAATCTAAATTTGATGAGAAAGCTTATAGAATTTTAATGTTAGTCGTGTTCGAACCTCCATTACGTGGCTTGTTCATTTGACCTGCTGCATTAAGGAAATTATTGGCAGTTAAGAAGGAAAGACTGCAAATATTTTACTGCAAATATTGATCTGAACCCAATGTTAATAAATATACTAAGGCTTGAGAAGCAGAACACGAGGTTCCCGGCTCCTTGGGTGTTCCTTGTCATTTGTTAAACAGGAATCAGGTATCACTTGAAACACAGAGGACTTGGTAAATCAAGTGTAATCAGCAGGACAAGTGTTCTGCGACAGTCCCAGCACGCTTCATTAGGCTGCCCTGTTGACACAAACAGAACGGTGAAAGCTGAGCCTTTCGCTAATACCCCTAACACCCGTAATACTTGTTCAAGGAGGGCAAATTAGCTCTAATTACCCCAGTGATTTGTAGACACTGAGCGGACTTGTGGAAGTGAGGAAAAAATGTTTGAATGGAAAAGGGAAGCAAAAAAACAGTGAGGAGGATGTGATGAGGGATTATGACTACCATATGCTTTACTTTCCATTTCTTTTTCTAGCTAGATCTTCTCTCTTCTCCTAACCATCCTCATCTCTGTATTTATATAGTTTTGTGTTCAGACAGCTGGTGTTGTGTTGCTGATTGTAAAACTAATCATCCGCTCAATTACTCTGGAATGTGTAGCTGGGCTGTGTTATGACCGATCAACTTTCCCTCTCCTACTCTTTTTTTCATCTCTTTTCTGTGGACTCTCTCCAGTCTGCTAATCTAAACATGTGTTTTCTATCTCCACTTTCTCTTCTTCACTTGGGCTGAATTAATTCAGTTCAGTCCAAATTCACTTTTACGACACAATATGAACAAAAAGCAAAGCAAATAAAGAAAATGCCAAATTAGACTATGTCCACAATCATCTATCTTTTAATGTTGTTAATATATCATGTGTGGCAATAAGGTTAATTAGCTTTTTTTAAGAGGTTTCAAGCTTAAAGACAGATTATGGTTGAGACTTAGCTGTGTTTCAAAAGAAGACAACCTGCTAGAGATGGGAGCATTGATCCAAACATCAGTAGTATCAATACCAATGCTGGTATTAGTATTGGATCAATACTAGCATTTTGATAGCGTATTGATTACTTTCTTGGTAATGAAAAAAATAAACCTCAAAAATGCACTATGCAAAATTTTGGAACCTTAAGAGATATGAACATTAAAAAAATCCCCAAAATTGCTTTTCAAGCTTTGAAAAGCCGTGGAAAAGCTGAGAGGTGTGTTTTGCTGTGTTAAAAAATTATTGTGGAAAGTGATTTAGTGATCATTAAAATTTGTTAAGAATTTGTTTCGGTATTGGTGTCAGCATCGGCACTGGCAAAATTTGCCCTGTATTTACTAGTTATACGACACTACTACAAAAGTTTGACTCAGTACCTTTTCAGTAACAAATAGTTACAGCTTGCAAAAGCTTTATTTTACCAGTAAAGACACTGGTTAACATGCTTATAACAGAGTACAACGGTTTTGCATTACCAGCGATAATAAAAGTGCACACAGTATGGGATGATGATATAGTGATGTCTGAGCAACATACAGCTTAACAAATTAAATGGATAACAAACAGGCTGAGGTTTAGAGGATAGCAATGATAGAATTATGAGTATGAGTTCATTATGAGTTGGAAGATCCAAAAGGTGCACCCCAGGTTGGAGGAAAATGTGAATGCTGAGAAAATAAAAGAGAAAATAGAACAATTTACTTTCTTTTCTTAAAATAAATGCATTTGTCTGCCACAGAAAGGATGAGGAGATTGGTCATGGAAGAGGCAATCATGGCAATGAGGAGATGAAGAGCTATAGCCCTAGATTGGCTCAGCACTTATCCTTTTCTCATTTGGTATCTTTTGTCCAGTGAAGCACAGTTCTGTGTGTGCATGCATATGTGTGTGTATTTGTGTGTGTGTAGCTGGGCTTGCAATAAGTTCTTCTGGTGAATGTAAGTGCAACTTTGAACTTGAGTGCAAATAAGATTCAAGGATAAAATTGATTCATTTTGGAAAGAAAAATTTAGAACAGGAAATCCACATGAAATAAAAATTGCTTTATTAACTTACATATTTAATCTAATCAGCTATGTTAAGCAGCAAAGAAAAAGTGGTAATGTAATCATTTACTGTTTGGGATATATTTATTGTAACATCAGCACAAAGCACAAGCTTTAAACTTTTAATAACAATCTAATGCTACATTTCCTGAAACTGTTTAACCCCATGGTAATTTTATAACAGACAAATTAATTCACTTTCATTTAACTTCCATTTCTGTGTATCTGTATTTTTTCTCCTTCCTGCAGTGGAAGTGCCTGCAGTGATTCTCCAAGGCTGCCAGCGGGATGCCTGTTTGCATGTAACTACACTACATGCTGATGTGGAGGCTGTATGCTAATGCAAATGAAGAGCTTACTTGCAAATTGTGGCCTTTCATTTTCCACCATATAATGAACCCAAACATCAATATCTTCAGCAAGCATGGGAGACACAACCAGAACTCCAGTCGATGAATGCTCCAAAGTGGTGCAGTGCTTGGTGACAAAGCTGTGTTGTGCAAAACAAAAGAAGAGCTAAAAACATAGATAAATGTGATCATGTTATTTAAGTAGCTAGCGTTAATTGCATGCATGTGTAATAAATGTAATTTCTTGCATAAAAAGTAATATATAATTACATTTCTTTTTACATTTTGCATCGTAAGAGATCTTTTGAAGTCATTTTCTTACAATTATTTGTTACTGCTAGGCTGGACAATTGCAATTCTTGATGATCAGGCTGTTCTGAAAGCTCCCTTAAGACTTGTCAGTTGAGCCACATTGGCGGCAATTGGCTTAACGTTGCTTAGACTGCAGGCTCTTTGTGGTTCCTAGAGTTTTTAAAAGTTGAATGGGAATAAGCTCAATAACCCTCTCTAGTTTTAAGATTAAGCCTAAATTGTTCTTTTTTTAAAATAATTTTTATAATTAGGATTGAGTCACGTGACCCTGAACCACTCTTTAATTACGCTACCATAGGATTAGGCAGCTAGAGAATTTTCCATGATGCTCTGAGTGTTTCTTCTCCACTCTTTTCACTCATCATATGCTTTACCACTGCACACTATAAAATTTTGTCTTCTCTTTTTGATACATTGTGTTTTGTCTTCTTGGGCTTTCCTTTTTTTGTACTTCTCTTTCCCCTCATCCCCAAAACCATGGCAGATACCTGCTCCTCCCTTCTCTTTCATCTCTTCCTTAAAAAAGGGGAGTTCTTGTTCCCTGCTCTTGCCAAGTGCTTGCTGTGATGGTTGGGATTTTCTCTCTAATGCTGCAAGATCTTTACCTACAGCGTAGTGCCTGGAGGCAACTATTGTTGAGAACTGGTGCTATATAAATAAAATATAAACTACTTAAAAATAAAGTATATAAAGTAAAAATGTTAGCTTTCTAAAGGCCTGCCTGTAAAAAACAAAAAGAAAAACAACACAACACAAAACAAAGATAAAAATAATACAAAGTAACAATTTATTTCGCCTCATTTACATTTTTTTCAGGCTGCAGGAACTCATGTGTTACGTCTTTCAATGAACCATAGACCAGCTAACGTAAACAGACAAGTGAATGAAATGATAGTGAAACAAACATTCAGTTCTGATTAAATAAGTGTTTCTCCGTTGGGCTTTTCTTTTCTATGCGTCATAATTTGTTGATAGTTTAGATGGAAACGCAGCTGCTGTGCTCCAGATTTAAAGTCCTGCTGTTTAGTCGAGATGGAGAGTGAGATACGTGGGAGCGGAGCAGGAATGTTAGTGGGCTGGTACTGCTGATCATACCACCTGGTCAGACCACTCACCACACACACACACACACACACACACACACACACACACACACACACACACACACACACACACACACACACACACACACACACACACACACACACACGGACAAGTGTGTTTCTATTAGTTCAGAGGACATTACATTGACTTGCGATTATTTCCTATGAGCTCAACCTTTAAACCAAGCCTTTACTTTAAAAATGAAGCATATGCTTTAGGGGAATATAGGATATGACCCTACAATGTGACACATGTGTATATATTTGTTCTGTCACATCATGTGTAATACAAGTACACTCACACACATAAACATACACACACTATTTGTGTAATCAGTTCTTGATTGTAAAAATTAGATTTTAGTCATATTATAAACATGTCTGCATTTGGTCAGTCAGTTCATTCTACAAGCTGAAATCAACCAAGACTTCCATTCAAGTGATTGATGAATCTGATATAAACATATCAAACTTAACTGTGGTACGTAAGGTCAGAATTTCTGTGTGTGTGCCTGCCCCCGTCCGACAAACTTCCTGTCCAGACGGAAATGCATTCCTCGGTGTGTATTTGTCAGTCTGGCGGTGTCTGTTTTTAAATGTGCGTTTGTGTGGAAACAGACAACAGACATTTCATGGTATCAAACAATAACGGTCTGTGGAATGTAAACCACTTCCCTTGGTACTGCAGCACAGATCCTGTTGGCTGAATAACATAACATATATGCTCACAGCTGAAGCGCTCAAATTTTTTCCTTTCTTATGTGGTTGTGTTTGAATTTTATAGTATATATGTGCAGCTTCTACTCAAGTAAGTCTTATCTTTAAAGATTCTGATTCAGCATATTAACATGATAAACTTCTGTTTTATTAATTCAGTAGTTATTGAAGTCATTTCTCTTTTAAAATGTGTAGATTTCAGAAGTTATTCTACCTTTATGACATATGTGAAAGAAGGTCTTGTACATGAGATGTACTGTTAAAATACAAGGCTTCTGTGGCTCAGGTGGTAGAGTGGCTTGTCTATCAATTGGAAGGTTGGGGAATAGGCTAGGCTCCTCCAGTCTGCATACTGAAGTAGTGACCAAGGGTTGTCCTCGATGCATCTATCTGTATGTGTTTGTAAATGTTAGAAAACGGTCAGACATCTGTAAAAGCTGCATGAATGTTTGTGTGATTGAGTGAATGAGACTTGTAGTGGACTATGCTTTGATTTGAAAGATGCTGTATATGTACCAGTCCTTTTAAAAATAGAGAAAATGCCAGCATCAAATCAACATGGATGCTTTTCTTTATTAAAGACATTTCCTACATTTGGAAACAACAAACTAACACATAATGGGAACAGCAACAGAGTGCCGCCTAAAATAAACTGATCCTTTTCTAAACTTTGCTTTGGATTAGTGCATCGTGGTCTTGATTTCTACATATCTGCAAGTTTCTGTCAGAGAAAACAAAGCACCTGCAAAGGTTTTGCTTTTCAGATGTTGAATTTATTCCTTAAACATACAGTATCAATATTTACACTACAAATTCCCCGAAAGGCAAAATTGAAAGGCAGCTTCCAAACAACAGTTTTAGCAGAGGTCATCCAGCAAATGACAATATAGCATGGCTTAAATGAACACAGACACATAAGCAATTTATAGTCATCATCAAACATTTTACTGTACAAAACAAAATGGGGGTCAAAATCAAGCTCTTGAAACAGAACCACTTAGTCACGCATCACATGGAAAGTAAATTGGTGTTTTGTGCTGACAGAAAAGAGACCTTCCATTCTTAAAGCTAGTAGTCTTTTTTTTTTATTGTTCTTCGAGGGCCTTGACGTGCAGCCAAAGCATACTGATCACTGTCATTTAAGTCCAATCCTGAGTTCATATCAGTAATTGTGTGGACAGTGCAGGACTCGTAGATTAAGCTACAGTTAGCATTCTATAGCTACATTTTGAATTACAGTGCTGGTGTTGCAGCCATACATTGATAAGCCACATAGTAAGTCCTTTTTGGCATAAGTTGAGCTTTTTGCCAGTCCATCAGTTAGAACCAAACTGATGTCTTTGCTTTGGTTTGATCAAGAGCTGCAAAGAGAAACAAACAGGGTTAAAATGTTATTGTGAGTTTAAGATTTAATGGCGCAGTAAAAAAAAAACATGTGAACTTTGACCAAGGCTTGTCAGAGTTACTGAGCCGTTATATCTACCTGTGTCATATGCCTCTAAAGATCCATGGAGACCAGAAGGAGTCCAAGTGGCAGAGGTAGCCGTGACATTGTTGTTGCTGCTGGGTTCGATCCCTGCCTTCACCCCCTTGCCGTGTGGGGAACCCCCTGTGTTGGTGGATGTCTGACTTTGGCTCCTAACACCAGGCAGCACGAGTGAATTGAATCTGGAATCCAATGCCGTGCTGTGAGCTGGGTATGTATGAAGCATGGGGTGATGGTGCCGAGTGTGGATGTGGGGGTGGGAATGGTAGACGTCATGAACATTTGGGTAACCGCTTGTGCTCTGGTGGTTCAGGCTGTAGGTCCAGCTATCAGGAAGGGTAGCTGCAGGTGAGAGGCTGGCCTGGGAAAGCATGTGGCCGGCCCACAGAGCTCCATCCTGTTGGTTGAATGAAACAGGGCTGGAGGAAAAGCCTGGGTGGACTGAAACAGAAACAGCGGGGATACAGGAGCTGCTCTGGGATGGATAAGTGTTGTTCCAAGCTGAGCTTCCCTGACCTTCAGTGAGAGAGCCACCATCTGAAACAATCACATCACAAAGACTTAAAAGACTGACACAAGCTATTTTTCACAATTTTTAGATTTAATTTTTAGGGGTTTTGTAACTATTTGGATAGTTAAACCAAGTCAGTGCATCAACTACATAGGCAAGTGTTGCCTACTCACCTTTCCATAGGCCAGCGGTGGTTGAAGCCAAAGGCTGAGTCACTCTAATGGGCTTGGTATCGCCACTGAAGGTGCTGGACTGACTGAGAGCACGAGAGAAGTGCTCATCTACCACATCACCAATGTTTCCTTGGAAGTAGGTAAACAATACACACCGGGAACTCAAGTACTCCGTCTCTGCTGGCTGAGTACCATCCTTTAACTCGGAATCAGATGAAGATCTGCTGCCTGATTCAGCACCTGCTGCTGCAGGACCCTGCTGTAGGACCTCTTCTCTGGGCAGTATCCCTCTTCCTCCTCCTTGGTGTTGGTCCATGCACTCCTGCATCTTACTGTAAACACTCAGCTTTCTCTGGAATGAGATACAAATAGAGATTAAATGAAAGTTTAAAAGAACAGTAGCTCAAGTTTATTAGAATTTAATTTTTAAAATAATGACCATCTTTGTGTTGGTTTTGAATAGATATAATACAGAAGACAATAATTTCTCACATGTTGGTGGTGCTAACAGTTACACAGAGTTCTAAATGTCATAAATAAATGACATGGAGTCACACTGTACCACTAATTATTTGATGTGGAAGCTGACTGGGAATCGTGTGAAACTAAGATTCTTTTCGCCTCCATTTTGCATTCAAACTATTTGTAAAGCTCAGTGTGCCTGATCCACATTCCTCAGTGACTGACTGACTGTCATTACATCACCGTTTGACCGCAGGATTAATAGTTCCGTGTCATTACGCCTGACCTGTGTTGAATACCAATCTCCAGACTGGAATTTAATCACACAAAAAGGAAATTTAAGGTAAAAGTTATTAAAGCAATTGAAGGATAAAGACTTTGGAACAGAAACAAATTGAAATCGATTGTTCACCAAGGACATTTTATAAATCATCTTAAAACTTTCCTCCGTTGATGATATTTAACAACTTTTTTCTGCTATAATATTTTAATTCCAAACTCAGTTTTAGCTATTTTTTTGTCTTCTGCCAGGTACTTAATTATTATACATTTAGTTTTATAAATCTTTTGCTTGTAGTATGCTTGTAAATTGAATACGAATTTCGATTATCTTGTGAAAATAGAAAAGTCACGCGTCCCCCTGTAGGGCACACGAGCCCTCAAATGGGAAAAAATAAGCTTATTTTCAAGCAAAAAGGAAAGCCTCGAGCTGAGATCTCGGTGTCTGCCCCTCTTAGTGCCTTCAAAAGTTTTGCGATGAATGTCTCACCTGTTGTTGTTGTTGGTGATGGTGGTTATAGTAAGTTGCCTTGTACGCCGCTGCTGGGAGGTAGTGCGCTCCATAGCTTTGGTGGTACATCACATCCAGGCAACTCATCGCGACGGAGCGAAACGGATAAGGAGAAGAGGGAAGCCGAAGGAGAGAAACTGGCGAAACACAGCCGAGGGGTACTCTCCTTGAAACTTCAGACGGGCTGTGTCTTCTGAGCCATCAGTGTCTCCATATATGCCCAAACGCATACAATAGCCATGTCGCCCAGTTTGCATAGAAACAATGCGCCTCCCGTTGCGCGCTCCACCAGCACCACCCGGGGCCACAAAATAGTTCAAAACGGTATGAGACGCACACAATATCCGGAAAAAAAACCTATCCCCTGACAAGTTTTCAGATAGTTCTTGATTGGACAAGCATCATCTTCTCTTGTTTTTCCCCTCTTTCTGTTTTGGAGGGGAGTTATATATTTAGAGAGGGCTGGGGCCGTTACGCACGCCCACCGGGGAAGGGCCTCTATGGCGCAGAGTTTAGTAATGTAGTATTATTGCCGAAAGTCTGAGGGTTTGTCGAGGTTTCCCTACAGTAAAGTTTAACACTGAGCGCTTGTGTGGCATGCCACTATTAATATCTGAACAAACATTAGATTAGAGAGAGACTACAAATCCTAAACTTAAATCACCATTATCGACAAAGAAGTTTAATTTATTACGTGTCATTTCTTATTTTCAGCCGTTTTCATTGGTCTGATTACAAATGTCTTTATTTTCTAAGTACGGGTCTATCAAAATATTCTCCACAGTGTCAAAGCTTGTTAACCATTAATAATTGTAGTAACTGAATCACAGTCAGATTAGTCTAAAAATACTGCAGCAGGCTCATTTAAAACTCCTAATATAAAATTAACACTGTCAGGTTAGTCATTATAGGAAAGGCTGCTTTGAAATTTGCCATGAGAGGAGGGACTTTAATTTAAAAAAACCCTTGACCCTTTTCTTGTGGTCAAACAGCCTCGTCTGTAGGTCGTCTGTGAGCAACAGGTGCCTCTCAACGGCTGGTGCGTTACAATGACTAAAATAATGTGAAGGATAAGTAATGAACGGTTTTTTTTAGCATCGAGATGAAGACCTCAGAATCTCAAAACGGCAGCAAAATATCTTTTTAAAAATCGTGGCAACTAAAACTCAGTAGGGCCTCGCTCTTCATTACAAACAGTGCCTGCTAATCATCATTTCCCCCTCAGCGCTTTGATTGGGAGATCTGAGCTGTTTGCTGCCATCTATTGACAAGGATAATAACATCACATGGTTATCAGTTTGTCCCATAGTGAAGCAGCCAGCTAAAGACATTTTGCCATCATGGTTATGAAGCCAAACATGTGATTATATATTAATGTTATTGAGGCAAGAAATAAAAAGCTCCAGAAATCCCATATATACATGACGAAACTTGCTTCAATAGTTGTTCAAAACATTAAAAAAATAATAATAATAATTTTCATCACTTTTTTTTCCCAGTGAACACGTGACTGCTCCTAACCCATCATTACATTGATTTTTATTTACAATGAGGCTGTGTCACTCTTGCATCTTTTCTTATGGTATCATAGTATTCCATATCTGTTTTGTCTGATTGACTCAGTCCAAAAGCAAACTTTGAAATTTGAAAATGTTTACATATATTTAATGCAGTTCATTAACAACAACAGGAAACACAAGAACGTGTAAGTACATTCATTGTGAACTGAAACAAAAAAGTGTGTTTTGTCCCAGTTCCAAATGAACACTTACATAAAATTGCTTCTGATCTCATTGAATGCATAGAATGCTAACCAGGTGGTAAGCCAGGTGTTGTGATTTTAAAGAAAGCAACTGCCCCACAGTCCACAGCAAAGGAGATGAGAAACAAAAAAAACAGACAGTCCCTCAAAATCTACTAGTTTCTATTAAAAAAAGATAGAAAATCAGTTATGCTGTGTCAAAAATAATGGTTATATGTAATTTTAAAAAGTAGAAAGGGTGGGAATGACACTAAAACAATTGGTCTAAAAACCCGAGA
Source organism: Astatotilapia calliptera (assembly GCF_964374335.1). NCBI lineage: Eukaryota > Metazoa > Chordata > Actinopteri > Cichliformes > Cichlidae > Astatotilapia > Astatotilapia calliptera. The sequence continues at coordinate 25,390,502 of NC_137437.1, forward strand.
GCTTATATCTTATTACACTAATTAGCCTTTTCTAATTCCTGCTGAGTTAACACTATATTGTAACTAAAGCACTTCCTTATTCTGCAGTTTTTTTCTGCAAAAATGCTGCTGCTTAAAAAAACAGGCTGTATTTGGGCTAATGACACCTAGCTCCTCCTCTCCTTCAAGTATCTGGCTTATATGCAGCATGCCTGTTCTTCCCTGTGGTTCAGTAAATTTAAAATATGACGATGAGGTCTGAGAGCTTTGTTACTGCCAGCATATTTCTTTGCAGACATGTCTAATGAAAAAATATTTATAACATACATGAATCCAGTACTTCTGACCTGAATGCTGAAGAGCTTTGGAGCACTGTGGATGTTGTTTGAAAGCTTGGCACATGCATATATACACCCACAGTGTATGTATGCATGTATAGTATGGATTTACAGTAGGTGTCCTGTTCATTTTCCCAGTAAAACAAGCCAACAGGCACAACACCAGGGTATTGAAACCAGTGAATGTTATTCACAAAGAACTTTTCCTACTTCCCTTCTGCACGTGTCAAAATGTGAAAAGGGGTACTATCACATGCCATTTCATTAGGTACGCTTGCTCAAATGTAAAATTGCTTTCTGGTCTTATGAGTCTTGATTTTATTGCAGGTGGTAGGGCAAGAAATTGGTGCAAACAACATGAAAGTATGGTTCCATCCTCCTTTATATCAAAGGCTCAGGCTGATGGTGGTGTAATGGTTTGGGATATATTTTCTGGGCACACGTTGTGCCTTTTAATACCAACTGAACATCATTTAAATGCATTGCTGCTGACCATGTCCATCCCTTTATGCCAACAGTTTATGCATGTTCTTATGGCTGCTTCCAGCAGGATAACACATGATAACATCACGTCAGCTCAGATCATCTCAGACTGGTTTCTTGAACATAACAATGAGCTCACAGAACAGTCAGTTCTGAAGGTAAAAGGGGGGTTCCAGCTCAGTACTGACAAGGTGTAATTCATGAAGTGGCCAGTGAGTATATCACTTACAGTGCTTTGAAAAAGCATTCCCCCCCTTCTTGATTGTTTTTTATTTTTGCATATTTGTTGGACTTAAATGTTTCACATCATCAAATAAATTTCAGTGTTAGACCAAGACAACACAAGTAAATGTAAAATGCAGTTTTTAAATTATGATTTCGTTTATTTGGGGAAAAAAGCTGGACAACTCTACCTGGCCCTGTGTGAAAAAGCTGTTGTCCCTAAACCTAATAACTGGTTGTGCCACACTTGCCAGCAAGGACTGCAATGAAGCTTTTGCAATAACTGGCAATGTGTTTTTTTTTATTTCACTGAGGAATTTTAGCCCACTCTTCTTTGCAGAATTATTTTAATTTACACACTTGAGGATTTTCAAGCATGAATGGAACTCAGATTTTCCGAAAGGTTCAACTATTGTCTCGTCAGTTTACAGAATATTTTCCCAAAAATCATCAAAATGTTGAGATGAGCCTTTGTGTTCCTTTTGGTCAGCAGGGATTTTTGTCTTGTAACTCTGTCATAGATGTAATTTAAGGCCAGTTTATTTCTTATTTTTGAATCTTGAACGCTGACCTTAACTGAGGCAAGTAGGGAATGACGTTCTTTAGATGTTATTCTGGGTTCTTTTGTGACCTTCTGGATGAACTGCTGATCCCCTCTTGTCGTAAGTACTTCGGCCACTTCTGAGATAGTTCATTGCAATTTCAAGTTTTCTCCTTTCATGGAGAATGGCTCTTACTGTGGTTCAAAACCTTAGAAATGACTTTGCAACCCTTCCCAGACCGGCAAATGTCAATGATTTTGTTTTTCTCTTTTTCGTTCCTTCAAATTGTGGCATGATGTGTTGCTTCTCTCTTCTTGAGATCTTTTAGCCTACTTTGTCAGAAAGTTTTCATTTAAGTTACGTCTTGATTCATCAGGTCTGGTAGTCATCAAAGCTGGGTGTGGCTTGTCAAACTGATCTCAGCTTTGTTGTTTAATATTAAAAGTTTTTGATGATCTAAAACATGTAAGTCTGACAAATATGCAACAAACTAATAAATCAGGAAGGGTGCAAATACTGTTTCACAACATTATATAATCAATTGCCTGATCCATTTTGGCTAACTCAAGGATATCATAGGCTTCTTCATACTTAACCTTTTTACACAGAATATATATGTTTCATGTAAAGAAAGCACGTGTTTAGCCCAAATATCCCTTTGAAAGTGCATATAACAAATGCATGTACCATTCATCTTTCTCACTTCATGCACACCTTTAATCAGTGTGCAACTCTCCCACCCACAAACATGAGCGCATGAAAAACGAATGTCTGAGAAACACAACAGGAAGATTTATTATTAATTTTTCTCATCCTGCCTCACTGCATGTTGTTACCAGATATGATGGCACTTCGGGGACTGTGGCAAGAGAGTAAGTGTCATTATTTTCACTCATTTTTCATTCACTTTGATGTCACAATGAGAGTGTGACTTATTCCCTCATAAGCAGAAGGTGCTAAAGTGGGGCAGAGCTGTTGAGAAAAACAATACAATATACAGGAATATTTTCAGGATTTTATATTATTTCAGAACAACTCCACTTTTTATTAACATTGCCAAAGGGTAGTCAAAGGAGCTTGCAAAGGAAAGCGTCTGGACTTCTTTAAGTTGCTTGAAGACGTTTCACCTCTCATCCGAGAAGCTTCTTCAGTTCTAAGGTCAAATGGCGGAGAGTCCCAGATTTAAACCCAGTGGGAGTATTCCCCCAAAGAGGGACAAAAGGACCCCCTGATGATCCTCTAATCACCTGAACCAAGGTGTGAAAATGGATGTGGGTCCCAATCAGCCAGAGTTTCGGGTGACCCACAGCTCCTTTGACTACGATGACCTGGATGACTGAGAACCTTCACAGACATTGGCAAAGGGTGGAAAGCCAAATTATCATGGGGAGGATATTTTGAGCTTTTTTTTTAAATGAATATCTTAATTAAGTTCTAATAACTTAATTGCCAAATGTGTATATACTAATTTCCGTCCCCTGAATTAATAACATTTAATTAGAACCACCGAAACGACAATTATTTAATCAGTTATACAGTGGATAAAACAATATCGCTCAGTCTTATTCAATACAACAAAGATAGTGATCGGTAACTGGGACAGTTTGACACATTACTCAGTGTGACAACACTAGCAGCCAAAGACTGATTATACAATTGTGCAGAGATGGCAGAGTTTATCCATATCTCCAGCTAGTGTTGTATAGGAAAACTCACAGACTGGCTTTGGAAGTGGGGCAGTGGAACACGCGGATGCCGGGAGACAGTGCAAGTATTCAAACTTTATGATGGTATTCCATACACATTCATGCACACATGCTGCACAGTTCAGAGCATATTACAACAGACACATACACACAAGCTCTCTGACACAGGCAGTGAACCTCAGGGGCTTTCTGCCAAACATCTGGAGAAGCCCGTGCCTCCGCTGCTCTGCTCCTTAATGAGGCACAGAGATGATTATTAGTGGCTGTTTTAGAGGGGGAAATTGAGGGAGGAGAGGGGAAGGGATAGAAATTAAAGTGAAATTGGATAACTGTTTGCTTTTTACCCAAAAAAAAAGAAAAAAGAAAAAATGAGCGGAACCTCCAGTGCTTTAGATCTAAAGACATTCCACATCCCTATTAAAACTTCACCGTCAGAGAAACATGAACAGGGTTTGAGGGGGTACATCCCAAGAAACCAAAAGAAAAAAGAAGTCACAAGTGTAATGTCCTACATTAGAGTCTGACACATAATTATTAAGGCCCCCACAATATGAAAAGCATTTTTAGAAGTGATTTTAGAACAAGATTTTGCACCAGTCTACTTTTGCAGGATTTTACCAAATGGTTTGGCTTTTTTTGTTAGCTTCACCCCGTGAGCCTTATGAAGCAGGTGTGACATAATGCTGAGTGCTGCTGATGATATGTCACATTAAGCAGACTGCAACATCATGAGTTTTGAAGTGAGGTTGCCATCCTTCTTTTCCCCCAGAGATTCTATGGAAACACACACCTGCCTAAGCTGGACATATAGATGACCTTATAGAGCGATGATGATGATGAAGCTGATGAGGTGATAACATTGACTGTAATAAATGCAAATAACCTGCAGGCTGCAAATAAATGCTGGTTCTTTAGAGTGTAAATTCTCTTTTAGAACAAATATCCTCAAGACGCACTTGACCTGAGGTTCATATTTTTTTACAGTGTAAAAGTTTTTTAATATTATACTTTAATTTTTTATTCTTAGTGGTAAACCTGTGTAAATATGACTAAATTAAATAGATCACATCACCATATAGCATCTCATTGTCATATATCTAATTTAATTACTAAAAGAACTACTTGTACAATTGCAAGCATTACCCGCTGACTATTATGATGGAGATGGATAAACTCCTGCTCCATCTCTAACTGGTGACCGGTTGAAGGTGTAACACGCCCGTCATTCAAATGGGCTGGCTCCATCCGAGTTGTGACCTTAGTTGGACAGGCAGTTAAAATAAATGAAAAAATAAAATAGAGCAGGCATGCCAACCACACAGTTCATATTCAGCCATGTTGTGTTATTATAATAGCTAATAACTGCTCACTTCACTTTAGATGAAGATGAGCAATAGGCTTTATTGCACCTCTCTTTCCTTTTCCACAAAAAGCATCAAGAGAAGCTCAATTGTCCATCTAAGGCCAAGAAACCTAAATTGCATCTGTTAAATTTCTTCCATCACACACTTCTTCTTTTACACATTTGATGCGATTTTAACAGGATATTTAGTTTGGTGGTAGATGTTGGAATTCTTTAGTTAAAAACATGCTATATGGTATGTGTATGTGCCTGTATACTCAAGGTGGATATTGCACTCTATGTTGCTGTAGTAATGCTGTAAAATGCTGTAAACCACTCTTCATAGAGTGCGTGTAAGAGGTGGGGGAGGAGTGGAGACTAAGTCTAATTAAAGATCCATTAGTGCTTCTCCAAGCACATGTATATGAGTGGATTCCTGTTCATTATTAGCCATTTTCAGACTTAAAAAGTAACTACTTACTGTACTTGGACACATATTTTCCTCTCATTTAACGTGAGATTGTGAACATAGATGCATAATTCAGTTTAAGTGAGACACAAAGCAACACAGTGGAATCATTTGCACTGTAGCGCCCTGCTAATGAGGAGCAGCCATTCATTTGTGAGTTAATGGAAATGTAATTTACATGTTAATCCAAAGAAAAAGAAACTGTTAGAACTGTTTTTTCTTCTAAAAGCCCACACTTGTGCTTCTTCATTATCTATTTCCATTGTTCTTGCCATTTTTGCACATTTTATAAATGGAAATGAGACTTTTTAATTGCAAAGTCTAGACAAAGAAAAGCACTTCCTCCACTGTGCTTGCTAGAGTGAGAGTGTCCACAAATAGTTTGTCTGTTACAAAGTGACCGGTGGATTTTAGGTTCGCAGTAAGCATGCTGACCTTGCTTAAAAAGCAGATAATTGCCCAATCCTCAAGTTTTAGCTCATATTCTGCATGTATGAAGATAATGGGAACTGCCCAGGCATCCCTGCAGAAGTTAATGGGATGACAGAGACTCAAAAGCAGGGTCAGGTGGATGGAGGGCAATACACATGAGAGATGTGGCTCTCCCTTAGAGGATCACGCTGGGAAATATGTTCCTTTCAAGCTAAATGGACAAGGATTTCAAAGCTAAATGAGAGAATCCACACCAAATTGGAAAGCAGGGTAGTAATATAACATTTTTTATGTATAATATTTGGACTATACAGTAGATATGTGTGAAATTAAGCACTGAAGGTTAAGAAATGTGTTTAAATAACACTATTTTTGCACTATTACCTTTCAAAGCTAAATTTTGTTTCCTAGTTTAACATATTACATGGGGAATTACACAGAAGACATTCATATTATATTTGACAGTAACAAAATGCTCTCCATAAAAATAAAAAACACAAGGGAAGAGAAACCTCTTTTACTGTGCTGGCACAGAAAAAAACAGAAGAATATGCCCGGTTCGTTGCCTGTTTTGCGCATATCAGCAAAATACGTCTCCTTTTTAATCTTTAATGAAACACACAAAAGGGTTGTGAGATACGGGGACAAAAATCAAACCCATCCCCAAGATGCAAATACATGTAAACTGCATCAATACATACATCACCTTTCTCAGCTATCTGTTCCATAAACTCTCTCATTTTGTCTGATACCTCCTTTGCTTAACTTTACAAATTTCCTCCCTCCTTTTGCAGAGCGAAGGACTTGTCCTCCATTGCCCTTCCAGCTGTAATGACTCTAATTCCCTCATGCTAATGGTGTGTCTGAGCCTGAGCTCCTGCTGGGACCACCAGCCCACTTCTTGTGGTCACAGCTTGGCCCTAAGGCAAGAAGGCCCGTGGACTAGAGAGACAGACGAGAAAGACAGAGAGAAAAAGAGAGGAAGGGCAAAAGATGGTTCTGGTTTGATGCATGTAGAGCATACCCTCAGACAGATTGGCATCCCCAGGCAAAAAGGACCTGTGGATAAAAGAGGGTTTGACCGAATTGTGTGTATGTGTGTGTCTCACTAAGTGTGACATCTAAAATTGGTGCCAGCAGCAGATTTAAACAATAACACCTCACTGTTTGACCTTACTCACAAAACCAGCAGCCTGTGAGATGTCTTCGTGTGTGTGTGTGTGTGTGTGTGTGTGTGTGTGTGTGTGTGTGTGTGTGTGTGTGTGTGTGTGTGTGTGTGTGTCTGTCTGTGTGTATATGCATGTATCCCTTTCATTGATTTTTATACATCATAAATCATGTACATCATGCAGCTCCACACCTGCATCTTAGTGTTGTTTCTTCCAGCTTGTATGCTGTGGTGTATGTGTGCGTATGTGTAGGCGTGCTTCCTGGGAGGCTCGGGAGGTCGGGGCAGGCAATGATGATGAGCACACACTACAGGGGAAAATAATCTCTCATTACCCAGAATTCCCTGATGCTACGATGCGCTGGTGAGCGCGACTAGATTTGTCCCACAGGCAAAAACGAGTGGAGTCACTCACTCGATTTATTAGACCATTCCAAACTCCCCTGCCCTCTGCCTCCCCTGCTGTTACCACCCTGTTCAACTCCTTCCTATCATCACTCCGTCTCGCACTCTCTCAGTCACCTGCTGTCTTCCATATGTTCTTAGTCCCTTGCCGGCTTCGCACTTTTTTTGGGAACTGGATGGAAATATCTTATTAAATACTTATCTTAAAAGTTTGTCTTTAAAGTGTGTCATCTGGAACGCTTACTTTGAAGAGTTTGACAGTTTTAACTTTAGCATTCATTTGTGTTCTTGCAGAGTTAGATAAGAAAATCAATGCCTCTCTTACATGTGCTCAACTCGAACCTGCAGTCTTGCTGAGTACAGCATAAAGACTGGAAACATGAAACTTCTAGACATCTAGTGTGGCTCTCACGGTGATGAAATAAGCCTATAGAAGCACCTTTAAACTTACTGTCTATAAATTTTCTTTTAATTTTAATGGGTAGAAAAACTACAGAAAATGAACAACACTTTATTTTATGAAGGGTTATGGAAGATCTTTTGTCTGCACACTCACATCCAAACTCAAACCCAAGAAAAGGTCTACACATTTATGATATCCTCCGTTCATTTGTTAACTCCCATCTTAAAACCCTGAATTTAGCATTAACGTTGGTACCTTTGTTTTTATTGAGCTAGAACTATAAAATTTCAATTAGAAAGTTATGAGGCAGTTTTAGTAAGCGTGACTATCAGTGTGCATCCAGTGTTAGCATACAAATGCATACAGAAACTCACTCCCCACATCTGGGCAGCCTTCTGGTACAATTTACAAAGTAAGCCATATTTTTTTGTAAGATAATTGATAAAAATGCTTCACAAACAACCAACGCTAAAGACGCAATATCTAGTTCAGTGAATGAAATTAGCTTAGGGTATGTCATCAACTTGTGGCCTTGTCGATACACACATTACAGAAAGTTACCTTGCCCAATGCAACTTTAACCCTTATTATAACAGGGTGAGTTATTGAAAAATCTCTGCCTGTAAAGTTGTGAGAAAAAGACAGCCAAAACCATTTATGTATCACAGGATAAACATGATTATTTATAAAGTCTGGTATTTTAAAATGGGACCATATAGCCTCAAGTGGACATTAGAGGAACAGTTTTCTTTTTTTTTTTTTTAAACCTCATTGTTATCTTCATTTTTCAAGTTGCTGATTGATAAAATCTGATTTTTTTTTTTTTGTACCAGTGGTGGTTCCACACTCTACTCAAGTGGCGATGCTAATCAGTGTATCCAAAGGATACAGCTTCAATTGCATTCCTATTTCCCTAAGAAGGTTCTTTAAAAAATAAAATCCTCTGTGCATAGTGTATCTGAAGCTTGGGTTGCATGAATGATGTCGTTATTTATTTATTAGTTTTTTAGAGAGAAATTGTTCGTGTGCAGCTTAAAGACACATATTTATACATATATGTGTGTATTTGTTGTATGTATTGAGATTTGACCCAGATTTGTACACTTTTGTTTTAGGGGTTTAAGATAAAATGTTTCGGAATGGCAGTTCAAACATCATCACTGATCACCTGCTGTGCTAATCCCTTGATTTTGCCACGCATTCTCCTCCTGTGTCTGTGCCCTTTTCTCTCTTTCTCTGTCGGTCGTTCTCTCCATCCATCTGGGTATCACTGATCCATCCAACAGAGTGAAGAAGAGCTGTGGAAATCCCACCTCACCCATCATAGCCCCTTGACTTTCTTTATTTGCATACAAACATATTTCAGCTTGTAGTTAGATGTCAGGGGTTTATAGAAGAATACAGAGTATAATCACGTCTTATATCCTACAGTGATTCAAGATTTATGCTTGGCAAATAGGAGAATGAGATGCATAGATTCTGGAGTCCTGTGGGAGATTTGGTGACAATCTATTGCAAATGATACAGCATTAAAAAAAATCATTGTTCTGCTGGTGTATTTGATAGATTATAGTGCTCTATTGTAAAAATGAGATATTCCTGAGCCAGAACTATCTGCCTTGTTGTGCAGGATATAAGGCTCATGACTATGATTACTAATAAGTCACTGTGTAATTTTTCTAAGCTAAAATAAAGTTGAAATTAATAACTGTTTAAAGATTTTGTAACGTGTGGCTAAATCACAGGCTGCAAGACTAAAAAGGTCGATTGAATCGCGGCAACATTTGGGGTTTGTTGAGGCACGCTTGGCTTCATGACTTCTTGGGTTTATCTGTGAAGAGAAGACATAAAAAAACCCGACACACAGTTGTTACTAGACTGCAACAGCTTCACAATCACCCCATGAAGGGATTTGTGCAATTTTTTCCGTGTTGCTACCTTAAAGCTGTAAAGCTTGATGTGCTTTATGGCTGCGACTCCCACTGATTGTGCTGAGATCTCATTTCACACATGAACGTCTCTCTCTGCTGTGTGTGTGTCCATACACTCCGTAGTTAGTGCCTTAACATTACACTTCTGCTCGCCCTGGGCTACATCACACAGTGAAGGAAGGGAATGGGATAGACAGATAAATGAAAATGTAGGGGAGAAAGTGGTGCAGGAAACCACTGAAAATGAAAAAGAAGAGAGAGGCCTTTTTCCCCACACTTTTTTCATGCTTAATTCTATTTTAAATCATAATTAAATGCACTTCTGTATGTAGAATATGTTGCACAAGCATGAACTACTTGTGGACAGAAATCTTTAGACTTTTTTTTGTTAATTTAGTGTGATTTTAAATTATTAGTACTGAAAATCTTTGCTTTGCAGCTATATTAAGCCATATTTCTATGCAATCCAGTCTTATCACAATAAGCTTGATTTCACGTTTATTGTAACTAATTACAGTGATGGTAATTAGTTACAATTAACTTGAAATTAATTGCCAAAACAGCAACATCAGAAGTAGAAAAAAATTGCAAATTTGATCCCTAAATATTGAGTTATGGTGCATTCAACTCGTTTGTACCTACAAAGCTGGAGACAGTAAAAGTCGGCCCTCTGGGTGCTTGGAGCTAGATTTATCACCACTGGGGCCCTCTGATGATGAGGCCGTTTAGTGGGGTCCCTGTAGTCCTCTGCTGATTAGCGCCAAACATCTTCCCTAATAACCTAACAAGAACAACGCCTCAGGACCACATGCCGATGCACACAGGCAACTGTGCACATGCACAGATACACATCCACACCTCCGCTGAGATTAAAAAAAAAAAAAGAGCTAAGGGTTACCCATCCTCCTCTTCTTTTCCTCAAAGTCACCGGTCTCTCCTCTGCTCCAGCCATCATTTGGCATCCCTTGCTATTTCTGGGATGAGACCCCCTCCCACCTTATGTCTTCTCCTCCACTCCGTATCGCTGCCCTCCTATGTACTGACACTATGAACAAAATTGAGTTGGTTATGGTTCAAGAGTCCCGCCACCCTACATAAAGTTGGTCTCAACATTAATATGATATAAGACAATATGAATATATGAATACAAACAGGAGAGTATGCGATACCAGTCTTCTGGGGATAAAGAGGAGAGGAATGAAATTGAGAACAGAATTTATGACGCAGTGTTTTAAGCAGTGGGGTTGATGTTATAGACAGAAATCAACTCTGAGGATTGTTTCCCTGTAGTAGTTTACACATTTGTATGTTTTGGTTTTTTGAGTAGTTTATATTTTGTTTATATGTATAACTGAAAAGCATGAAAGGAAGTGCAAAAAATAAAATCAGATAAAAAGTAAAACCCCTGCATTCGAGGATGCAGTCCCCTGATTTGCTAGCTTAGGCTTATCATTGCACAAAAATAAATGTCATTTTATTTAAACTTTACTCACCATTTTTTAGTTTTAATAGGACAGATTGAAGGCTAGGATAAAACACAGCATTCACTGTGTTTAAAATCCTACAACTAGAGACGTTTATGCAACAAAAACAGTGTGGAATTTTTTAAAGCTGACAGTGCAGAGGCAGTGAGAGTCCGACAGTAATGGACCTGCTGTGCACACCCGCGATACTATTCCTACTACACCGAAGCGCCCATATTTCTAATATTTGAGTTCCAGACTCAATTTTAATTTACTAGTTTTTATTCAAGTTTACGAAAGGCTATTTTACGGAGCACAAGTGAATGCAACGCGAGAGTCCCGCCGTGACGTCACGTGGAGCCTTTGAGTCATGTCAGCTGAGGGAGGAACTTCGACAACAGAAAATCAACCAGGAAACAGAGGCTGCCAAACATCCACCGTCTCGGTCTGACGGATAAACGGCGGCGTTAACAACAGGCATCACACAACACATTAGTACAGGATTTATATTTTGTAATTAGGTTTGATACACAGCAGCAACATGGCTTCCCTGTTCAAGAAGAAGACTGTCGACGGTAAGTTTGCTCAGGGTGAAAAGCTAGCTAACTTGTTTTTAGCCCGGTTGGTCGTACAGCTTGTTCTGTTGTTCCCGTGTTAGATGAGACGTCCCAATTTAACTTGTTTTACCTGTTCTGAGTCGAGCTGAGTCACACTGCTGCCCTCGACGCGCTGCTGAACTTAATGTATATATGTAGCTGTTTTACAATGTAACCTTTAAAGAAAAAAATGCGGTGTTAATTGTTACAAGTATCCTCTTGGTTTCTTTCCTTTGAACTTCACCTGTAATCGTTAGAGTTACAGGCTGTGTAAAGGTCTGTGTATACACTCCGTTACACCATGGTTTCCAATGACTTAGAAACGGCAAACATAAGCCTTAGTTGTCATTAAGTGTACATGATATTTTTCCCTGTATGATTACTTTGCGTGTGTCGTAAATACGCCTATAAACTTTAATTTGGTTAACTTACTGTCAGTTTGTATCCTACACACAGACTGAAACTAATGCCTCATTGTGCTGTGACTAAAATGACGTCAGTTTTGTGACAAAGAGTGCAATAAAATTGTGCAATGGAAAGTGAAGCTGTTATCATATGAAGTTAAGTCATTTAAAGTGGGCTATATTCAGTTACAAAAAATGTCAAAATTCTGAATAGCCTTTCAGTCTAAAAAAGTGAGTATTTCCCCCCCCCAGGCTAGGTAACCACCTCAGAAGGTCAGAATGGAAAATCAGTCAAACTTACATCAAAATTAATGAATCAATTATTCACTCTCGGATACTAATTATATTAACTCCTAGGGCTGGATTTCAAGAGAAAAGGCGGACCGTGCCTCAGCTCTTTGGACCTGAAACTTATTCTTGTGGAGAATTACAAAGAAAAAATTATCAACTTTGTATTTTTGGGTTTAAAAATAGACTCTACTGGTTAAGGCAAATCTTTTCAGAGCACTCCCTGTTTACTCCTCCCATTGTTGTCATTCTAGTTTCACCCATACCGATCATCTGCATACTGTACTCACAGTGCTCTCCTGCCTCCACTCCATTTCAAGGCGCTGTCAGGTCTTCTCAGCCGTCCCCCATCCAGTACATTTCTTTCTTTTCTTTTTGTTTGACATCTTTTGCGCTCTGGACACAGGTTTCTCGTTGATGCCCTGGGTTTGGATGTGGGTCGTAGTTTCTGGTTATTTGGCAAATTTAGTAAAGGGGGGGTGGGTTGATCACCCATATTTGTAGGACGATATCCCTCCCTCTTTGAGACGTTGGCGGCACGTCACCTTATACGTATACAAGCATCGTTCTCTTAAGTGGTCCAGCATATTGACGTATCTCGATCAAGTTTGTGGGTGTTGAACTTTTCAGCAAGAATAAGGTTTTTGGGTTTTTTTGTTTTTTTTTCTGAAAGTGGTCAATGTTTTTTCTTTTCTTCCCAAAGTAGGACATTTCCTATTATATAGTAGCTCATGAATATAGACCGGAGTTAGCTATTTAGAAGTTTTCTTCTTTTTTGTTGTTGAGGTTTTTTTTATAATTCTTTCATTCATTCATTTATTTAATGAATAAATGAATCCAGTGCACATCTGTCTTTCCTGGATGAGGGATCCACCCTTTTCTGTTTTTTCAGAGTTTTTTCTTTTTTTGTTTTTCTTTTAGTTTTTCCTCATTGAAGCCTCATTGAGGCTTGAACTCTAAAAATAGAAACCAGTTCAAAGCCCTTTGAGGCAAGTTTGTAATTTTGAGCTATATGAATAAGACTGAATGAGAATTCTTTGATTCATTTATTCATTACTCTATTTATTCTTGATTCTCACCTTTTCTGTTCTTAAGGATTTATTTAGATTTAGAATTACTAAAAGCTTCCTGCGTTTTAATAACAGAAAAATGGAATGGATAAATCTCAAAACTATATTTAAGTCTTGAAGTAAGGTTATTGTTACACTGATTAACTGGGTCATCCCTCAGTCACACAGATTACTGCCTGACTTCATAGTCATAAATTATGTCACATGATGCCACTTTGTGTTTGTGTGGGTGGTATAGAACTGACACTGTATTGGCATGAGCTGTCCAAGCATTTCCACAGTTGGCAGTGTCAGCATGCTCTCAGTGTGTTACTGCTCTGAGATATTTCACGTGCATCTGGGCGCAGGGTCAAACATGATTACTATTGAGGCAGTGGCTGGATGTTTGAGATTTCTTCCAATATTTGGCAGCTGCTCGGGAACCATCCTTTCTAATGTTCCAACAGCCTTGATGTTGAACAGAAAGACAAAAAAGATACCACACATGACACATACTGAGGGCATAGGTGAATATAAATAGATTTTCTTTTAGAAAGAAAATATGTTTGTCTTAAATTTTTTGTTGAACAAAGATCGTTGTAAAATCACACATATTGATAGTCAGTCAGAGAGGGTACGTTTACATTGGAAGTTCAGTGGTTTGAGCCACAGCTGCTCTAGTTTGCATATCTTGCATCCTTAGGGCAAGATACTAAACCCCGAATTGCTATGAGTGCATCAAAAGTGTGTAGGTTATGAGTAAAAAGCACCTAATTGCATAGAAAAGGCATAAAATGAGTGCTTAATAAGAGTAGAAAAACACTATATACTGTATATGTTTCATCCAACTTATCAGACATTTTTTTTCTTTTCATTTTGTAAGTCAAAGGATTGTGGGGTGTTGTACCATCACCAAAATTCTCGCTCTCTTAAACCTTTCTAATTCTTTTCTGAAGATATAATCAAGGAGCAGAATAAGGAGCTGCGCGGCACACAGAGGCAGATCACCAGAGACAGAACAGCGCTGGAGAAACAAGAAAAACAACTGGTAGGAAGCATGCAGACAATTAAATATAAAAGCTATGAGGAACAAAACTATGTGCATTCATAGCATTTCTTTTTTTTTGTAGATTTCTACATATTGCATCAAAGCCCTTTTAGGACCCTCTGATTCCCCAACCGACACAATCCCAGCCCCAGATGCATATTAGATTGTCTTTCTACAATCTATGATTGTGCCCGATTGGCTAATGGGGTTAAATGAATAGACAAGCGATTTGGTGAGGTGGCTCTGCCTCAGGCAAGTGAGCCTATCTCTCATACACTCTCACAGAGTTAAACAATTAGGCTACATTCATCGTCGCACATAATCTAGAAGATGAAAGAAGCTGACTGTGTCCTCTCCTCAGTTGTGTTAAGTAAATATCATACAGGACATAATTACCTCCCTGGGGAATGAACATTCTTATTCTACATTAATGTCTTCCGTTAATTAGTCTCATTTTAAAAGCTTTGTTGCAGATTCTGAATAAAAGATTAAGACAAAAAAATGGAAATGACCTATATCTGCATTTTTTAGCACGATAGAATCTTTTTTTATTTTTAAAATATTTGTGCTGCACAGCATTTGGCCGCCTGAAATGTTACTAACAGCTGGATTGAGGCTCCTTTAGCAGCACACTGTGCATCTGTTGTTCAGAAAAATCTTCAGCACTGGGCCTTGTTAATGCATTAAGGTTCCCATTTGCTAGCATGCAAAGCCCAACAGCCTCACAGTTGTTCCTGCACTATCTATCCATCACAGCCCCACCTCCTCCACCCTACCCTGACAGGCCAGTAAATAAGACATTATAAGCTTCCCGTCAGCATCAGTTCGTCGTACTCGTCTCTCTTTCCCCTGTTAATGCATTCTTAGTCTTTCTTTTTTCTTTCAGATAACACTGCAGCTGACAATATTATTGCCTTTTTTTTTGAACTAGGTCTGCTCTTTTCCCCCATGGCATTATTTGAATTGTTTACAAGCAGGGAGATACAGGTTGAACTCAAATGACCTGCTGAATGTGTGTCTGCATTAGAGAAAGGCACAGATGCATACAGCTGAGCGAGGAAAGCCTTTAGCTTTATCAAACATTAATAATTGATTGTAATTTCCTGAAGAGAATGCTTTCAGCACATGTACGATAACTAAAAGACGTATTGGCTGGCTCATCGTAACCTGGAGCTTCTCCGTTGTCTCTCGGGAATCGTGCCCACACACAGGATCCCTGTGGGGCTCGGAGTATTTTTGGCTGTGTACTGAAGCTAAAAGTGTATATGAGTAACAACTGATCTGGATGATTGTGTTTACAAATTTGTGTTTACAAACACAATGGTTTCTCTGGGACTCGGTGGATGTATTTGTTTTATGCATAAATATATATTTTTAATATGAAGAGTATCCCTAAAGTCCAATAAAATGTTTTATTTAGTGTATTATCAATGTGTTCTATATTAAAAATAAAAGCTTCTGAGAGAAATTGCAGGTGCCTAAAAGCTCCGTCTTCCCCGTATTTTCATTTTCCTGAACCTCGGGCTGGCTGTGGTGTTGAAGGTGTCGGGAAATCAGTGGCATTAATTGACATTTCTCAAAACAAAGTAGTTTCCTGGCTTCAGCTAATCTGCAGCATGTTGTTTTAGAAAGGCCATCCCTGAACACTCAATTTTACTCAATTTATATGGGCAAACACAAGCACATCAGCTCTAAATATAATGCTTATTTACAATATTAGGCAGATAACCAGGAGACAATGGTGCATTTCAGCAGCCTCAATCAATTAGTTCCAGATGTGGACAGTATATCTTAATGAGAATTTTTGATTCCCTGTTTTCTGCCAGTTCTTAGAATTTTCTTTTATGTTATGTCTATACTCACGCTTGGTAAATTTGCACATTGACCATGCATACACACACTCATAATGCCAAAAAAAAAAAAGACAGAGGTGAGGAGTCATATCGTATTCTTCTTTCCTTCTCCAGGAAGCAGAGATCAAGAAAATGGCAAAGAGCGGTAACAGGGAGGCTTGTAAGATTCTCGCCAAGCAATTAGTTCAGCTGAGGAAGCAGAAGACCCGGACGTACGCTGTCAGCTCCAAGGTCACCTCCATGTCTACGCAGACAAAGCTCATGAACTCCCAAATGAAGATGGCCGGTGCCATGTCTACCTCAGCCAAGGTAAAATGCTAAACCCTGTCAATCAGTACAGCTCATTTTGAATTAGAAATATGGATACAGTGCAGCATATACAAAGTGAACAAGTCCCTACTTCAACATACTTTGTGCCATTGCCGTTAGACAGTCTGTATGAACAAGGTGTTGCTATCTAATGGAAAAGTTAAATTTGTTTTCCACACAAGCTAAGTTCAGTGTGTACACACATTAATATTCTAGTGTGGCAATTAAAGTATTAATGTGGGGTCTGTTCATGTTTAAAACCCGAGCCTTGTAGCACTGTTGTTAATGAAGTATGAGAGGTACTAATTGGCCAGGAGCGATGTACTGTACAGAGTCACACTGAGCAAACATAGACAGGTCAAATATAATTAGGCTTTAAATTAATGGCGTGTGTTCAAGTTTACGCGAGGCTGTGGCTATGTCACAAAGAATGTGTTAATTATATTCTGTCAGATACGCATTTTGTTTAGACACAGACGCACACAGGAAAGTTGCAGCTTTGATGTGTCTTCAGTAGAAAGTGATGCATTCTCCATCACCTTTCTCCTGAGCTTTAGATTTGCATGATTTTGAGAAGCTTGTCAGTTGAGACGTTGATGTATCAGGTATTGTGTCAGACTCAGGTCTGAAAGTAGGCCATGTTTGTGCTGATCTTTCACAGGAAGTTGGTCTGTCTTTAGGACTCGCATAATTCTGTAAAGATAAATGATATCAAAGCAAATTTACTTGAGGTTGAGGATCGAATATTTTGTGAAATGTCTAAAGTTTAAAAGGTAAATTATCTCGAATAGTTTGTGCAACTAAAGTTCATGCTATCATGTTGAGCATAATTAGAGGTTTCTACATCGTGAAGAGTGTTATTTCTTGGCAGTAGCACCTAAAAAGATAGATTCTCATACGTTCCTTAAATGTTTGCAGACAATGCAAGCAGTGAATAAAAAGATGGATCCACAGAAGACACTGAAAACCATGCAGGACTTCCAGAAGGAGAACATGAAGATGGGCATGACAGAGGATATGAGTAAGAACACAATGCACTTGGCAAAACAAGTTTGGGAAGATATATGGGAATAGTGTGAGAAGTGATGTGTGCTGCAAAATATGCAGCAAAGGCAAAATATGTTTGTGGGATGTTTTTCAGAAGAAACACTGACGCTTGTTTTTGTTTTTTTTGTATGCAGCAGCCGTCTTGCTCTAAAGTCCAAACTTGTGACTGGAAATCAATTTGACTGACTTTTCTGTCCTTATCTTCTTCCTTCCTGTCTCACTATCTGTTCAGTCAATGACACTTTGGATGAGATCTTTGAAGAATCTGGAGATGAAGAGGAATCTCAGGACATTGTCAACCAGGTTCTGGATGAGATTGGCATTGAGATCTCAGGGAAGGTAAGAAATTCAAAAACCACATCTCTCCTACATCCATCAACTTTATAGACATCACAATAGCGCATAATGCCCAAGTAGAAAAACAATCTTAACATTTTACCATTTAGTCTCAGATTTAACTGCACATTTTCAGATGTAGATGCACTTAATGGAGCACACAGCCCCTAGCAAGATGAACAATAAATGGTCCACATGGCTTTTACTCTGCTTTTAAAATGTATTCCAGCTGCCACATGGTGGGGCTAGCCCTCAGCTCTTCTAGCTCTGTTCCTTGTTTTTTTCCCTCTTTGTAACTGCCAGGCTGTCCGTCTGCCGTGTGTCTGGCTCCCCCTGGGGTGCTGCATGAGTTATTACCTCACACAAAACAATGCACAAACCGACAAATCTCCCAAAAAAGCCCCCAGCAGGAGTGGCAGTTTTTAAAAAAAAAAAAAAAGCTCATCAGACTGTCTCAGGGTTTTTTGGGTGGGGTTTTTGTTTTGTTTTGTTTTTGTGGGTTTTTTTTGGGAGGGATAGAGACACACAGGATGCTCTTTAAAAAGTAAAAGTAATCCAACGGCTTCATAAAATAACAAGATTCACAAACTACGGTAGTTTGGAAAATCTACCATAATAAAATAATCATCCATATGTTACTTCTATTGTTACTGGGATAATTATGTGTCTACTGATAGTAAGTAGTCAGCTGGGAAGCTAACAAAGGCTGTGAATAGTTTCAGTTTTTTTTCTGCAAATAAAAAGTAACCGGCATAAAATTAATCATGCCTTTTGGTGTCGAGTACCAGATTGTTTCAGCATCTTTTATAGGATGCAGTAATTGATCTTTAACAAACCCAAACAACTGCACTTTTTATGTAAAGTAAACTTTACAGTTAATTGACAAAATTGTGACTCAGTTTGAACAGTTTTTTTTTTTCTTTGTTTTTGAGTGTCAGCAAGCAGCTGTACATCGTAGACGGTCTCGAAACAAGTAGCAGCTCTGTATTTTGAAGTTGATGTGGCTGCTAATGGGGTTTTCTACCCATGTGTGATTCCAGATGGTGAAAGCTCCAGCTGCAGGAAAAAGTGTCCCCGGTGCTGCTGCCTCCTCCAAAGCCACCATCTCTGACGACGAGATTGAAAGACAGCTCCGAGCTCTGGGAGTCGACTAGGTTTCGTCTTCGTATTAATGTTCAAATTGTTAGAAACACTGGTTTTGTCATGGTTCGAGCGTACACACTCACACACTTACACACACTCACACACTTACACACACTCACACACTTACACACACTCACACACTTACACACACGCACACACATACACATACGTTTATTAACACATACATATTGTCACATTCGCCTTAGAGATCATTATGGCAGAACATGTGATCTATTTATGTGAAAATAATATTTATTACAACATCGAAGAGGCCACATCTCAAAGGTGGACCAGCAGTTGATGTTTCACCTGAAAAACTGATTACGCTGTTGTTTACCACCCATCTGTCTTTATAAGGGCTACAAGTGTATGAGATCTTGGAATTGGCTTTTCCCTTCTGGTTTTTTGGTCAATCTTGAATTAGTCCTATAATCTCGGTCTGCTTTTATACGATTGAAGAAGGATGGTCTTTCTTCAGGAAGTTTTAATGAATAAAACATGGTAATTAAAAAGCAGCTTTGGGGATGTCAATAAGCAGATGGAACTTGTATTTTTTTCCAACTCAGACTATTTATGTGCTATCTTTGTTGCCATTGGTAAAATTAAAACCAATTGAATCCACTTTCTCTGAGGCAAACTTTCCATTTTAAGGCATTCTTTTGTCAAATTTGCAATGTTTTATGGATAAAATGCCTCTGTTTGATTTCTTTCTCATCCTGAGATATTCGAGATAAGACAGACACTTAATCATGCTAACTAGCTAAATCATTACCAAGATTTTTTAGGTTTGCCACCATAGGTACTGCAGACAGACATATGCATGTGAAACATGTAACTAATATCTTCGGGCTGGGGTCAGGCTTTCAATTTACGTGCATGAAATGAAAAGACAAATTGATCCGAGAGCAAACTGGCTAGCATTTTTGTGATATTGTACAGATTATAAAATTAAATAAAGTTGAGATTAAAAACACAATTTAGGGCTAATGAAAGACTGGCATGTCAAAGAGATTTCAATCCATAATTAAAGCCAGAGGCTTCTGGGTTGACGTTTGATTTACACAGAGATCGTAAGGTGGTACTGATCCTGCAGTCCCTCTACTCTTTCAGCTGCTGTGCAGTTGCTGTCATTTGTTTTTTTTGTTTTTAAGCTGCCTCACTCACAGAAACACAGACACTAAAGGAACGAAATGATGGAAACGTTTGCTAATATAACACTGTGATTGAGGAGATTTCTTCTCTTCTCCAGCTGAAGCAGGTTTTTCCTTTACAGTAATTTGTCAGCGTCAGCCGTTCCAGGCTTCGTGACAGTGACAGCCATATCTGCTCAACGTTTTATCTGTTTGTGCCCCCTCGTTTAGACTCCCTTTGCCAAAATAAACCGAATAAGATTCATTCTTGCGTATGTCTGAAATCTACAAGTCATAATTCTTTGAATTTTTGTCAAAAAAATTTGTTCCTTAACCTTACACCAATCTGTTGTGATTGAGAACAGAATCAGTTAACAGACATTTTTTGAGTGCAGTTCTACAATAGGATATTACCATGCATTTTGTGTATGTATACTCATTTTGTTTCCTTCTTATTGTAAAGTGTAAAGGGTGTATGGCTTTTATAAGGAATAAAGTTTCCTCAGGTATGATCGGATCTTTTTTCATTTTCAGTCTCCACTTTATCCCCCCCCCCTTCTTTTTCATTAAAGTTGTATTCAAGGTTTTTTAAGGCTTCGCTTCAAACAGAGCAACACAAAGAGGTATATATCTTTTTTGCTGTCTTTAAAGACAGACATCAGTTTCCATTCATTTCCATATAAATGACAGACTCAGACAATAGTTTGCTGAAATTCTTTTTTTTTTTTTTTTTGAAACCCCCCCCCCCCCCCCCCAACTGCAGAACAGTTTAAAAAAAAAAAAAGTGCATGGTAATGCAATATAAGTGCATTATCAGGCAATGAAAAGTAACTTATTATTTTGGAGCCAAATAAATTTTGACTGTTAAATGATGCATGATGATCCATCTGATGAAGAGTTGAATAGAGTATCAAACAGAAGCGCAAACACACCGACACATAACACATGCATATATTTTAGCCACGTTTATGGATTTACTTATATAAAAATTACATGGTACCCATTCAGCTCTCTGAATACATGAACTGTGGGGGGAAAAGGAGTAGATATGAGAAAAACTTTAAGGCTAAATGCATCTGGACGACTGCCTTCAGAAGCTTCTTAGTAGTTTTATAGTAAGCATGCTGTGCCTGTAACTTTGCTGTGTAGACACTCAGAGGAGTGACAGCAGTCGGTGTGACCCTGCAGCATTTATTTCCCCTGGCGCTCCCGTTATACAGCCTTACATTAGTCACAGTGAAAACCACTCATTTCTGAATTTAAGTGTCTTGTATGTTTATTTATGAATCTCCAGTGAGACATTCACAACATAATATTATGTAGTACTACAGTAAAAATGAGAGACGGCACTTGTACTGTAGTTATGAATTGTGGGTTACTGCTTGCTACATATGCAGTGAATTGACTGAGCTTTGAGTGCCTGGGAACTGAAAGGAGCAATTTGATAAAGAAAAGGGCAGATATTTGCCATATTTTTATATTTTCAGTATAATAAACACCCTTTAAATCAGTCTGTTGCCAGTCCTATATCACATTTTCTAGTTTTTTTTTTTACAATAATTATTGGCTTCTGATGCAAATTTAAAAGAATAAAAACATCCTTATACTTTTAGGTGCTTTCTTCTTCTTACGAAAGGCGTGGCGTTTCCGTTTCTTTCCCATCAGTCACCTCAACCAGGTCAGAGTTGTGACTGGCTGGTGTTCTTCTTTGTATGACACTTTATCAAGGCAGCAACGACAAAAGCAAAAACATCAACATCTATCTTACATCAGGGAAACAGAAGACTGCATATCCATTTGCTGTCAAAAAGTTTCCTATGTCCCTGGCTTCATCCCATAAATCACAGAGCTTGTGCACAGTAAAGTAGCCTGACATAATAAATTAGCTCTCAAATAAATAGGTTGTTGTAAAGTTTTTAAATATATTACTGTTTTGACTGCAACTACATTCATTTGGCTAAAGCATTTTTCTTAAGACTGACAGCTAATAAAAAAAAGGGACATAAAGGCACCAAAAAATACACAAACACAACTACAACAGGGAGTTCTGTGGTTAAATATAGATGTAAATGTAGAACACTTCATTTCATCAACAATAAAACTTCTTTTTGTAGGAAAAAAAGGACAAAATCAATAATGGTATTGCTTTCTTTCAGAAAGGTACAGAGCTGATCTTTATGAGCACTTGTCTGTACTCTGATGCTGATGTATTAAATGAGATTTGGTTTGTGTGGTTAATATACTTTCAGCAGTTGTATAGCAAACAAGGCACAGCCAATATTCAGTACATTTAAATGTCAAGACTGGCAGGTGCAGCATCAAGACAGCAGTTCATATGCAGTTATTGAAAACCTTTTATCTTCACAGTTTCAACTTCAAACAACAAGGAAATAATGGCCGGGCTGCTCTTTGACATTTATGTCTCCTGTTTAAAATTGCAATTTTAAATAAAAACAGACATTTATATATTACATTCAGAAAATCTAACAGAGAGACATATCTGTGCAAAGACAACAGACAAAGATAAACTTTTTATGGCAAACTTGGTCTTATATAAATTCTCTTGTCAGTATTAAGTCAGTGAAGCAGCCGCTTAACGCTGGGCAAAAGAAGCTTTATCTGTTTTCAGCAGGGTAAAATTCTCCTGTGGCATTTGGAATAATTGCTATTGGACATGTCAGATTTGAAAAGAGCACATTTTTAACCACGGTCACAAACGAGCCTCTCTCACATCGAACCTCGAATTATGTCATTGCTCTTTGCGTTTTACTCATCTGTGCTATGCAGTTCGGACTGATTTTGGTCAAACACGAGCTGAGGTTAAGGCTGGTTTTAACACGTTTTTCCCTTTGGCGTCGGTTGCAGAACCAAACTCTGACCACTTCCTTCTCCAGATGGAGGCTTTTGGCTATCCGGGCTATTTCCTGAGAGGATGGCTTACTTTTCTCCACAAAGCTGTGCTCAAGGGCCTCCTTAGCTCCAAGGCTACAGAGTGAAACAAGGGAGAGGGGGAATAAAAAAAAAGATTATGAGTTCACTTGGTAAATGGCATATTTTGTACGTTTGATCTTT
Organism: Astatotilapia calliptera; assembly: GCF_964374335.1. Lineage (NCBI taxonomy): Eukaryota > Metazoa > Chordata > Actinopteri > Cichliformes > Cichlidae > Astatotilapia > Astatotilapia calliptera. Next base: position 25,413,660 of record NC_137437.1, read on the forward strand.
ACAGTACACACCTGATAGTTGTTCTCCTTTTTCTCTTCCGTTCATTCATTCCTATTTTGTCATTGTACAAAGCTGCAAGAAACAACAGTAGGTTCTGTAAGGACATAAGGATACATCTTTCTGGCTGATTGCTAGTGTAACCCATAACTTCCCCTAGACTGATTTAGCGTGTCACCACATCAAATATCATTATATGACCTTGGTCATAAAATAAATCTGGTGTTGAGGAGGCCACTAATATGACAGAAAAACACTTCTTTGACACACACGGTGCATCTGTTTATTTGAAATTCTTTTTCTTTGTTGTAATCTGGAAAGTTGTAGCTCTTTACACCTAAGTAATCAGATAAAATGTGAGACTAAAAAATCAATCTGATGTATGCATCATGTGATGAGCATTACAAGCGATTCGTTTGAAAAGGATGTAAGACTAAAAGTGTTGGCAAACACTGTCCAAGATGAGGCACAACTAATTAGATCTTAGTAATCACCCAAGAAAGCATTACTTTCAAATATTTTTTTTAAGAGACATTAAAAGAGACTGAATCCGAAGGATACATTTTACCTTGCTGAATAGATAAACGCTACCCTCAAATAAATACTCTCAAAGGGTTGTGAGTTGAGTGGATACGTGTGACTCACCACCCGCCAGCTCAGCTTCATCAAGCCATTTAGCCAGAATGGCCTTGAGTTTGCAGGCGTTCTTAAAGCTCAGCTGCAAATTTTCAAAACGGCAGATCGTGGTCTGGCTGAACTCTGAACCATGCACGGCAGCGAGCGCCTCCCCTACATTAGTCTGAGTGTACCCTGCGGGTCAAAATGAAACAGAAATACTTTATAAAATACACGCAGCACAGAGGAGTAGAGGAGTGGGAAAAAAAGATAAAACCATCTGTAGTGAAGCGTCTCATTGCTGCAGCTGAACAGTGAGATAAATTTGTATTAATCATACCGAGTTTGATCCTCCGTATTTTGAAGTCATTTGCAAACATCTCCAACTCTCGTATCTGCGGTGAATCCATGGCAGGCGCGTCCTCTGGGTCCCGCATACTCTTCCTTTGGCTGTCACTTTTTATCTCTCCGCTTGGGCCCCCTGGGGCCTCATCAGTTGAAAGAAGGGCCGAGGGCAGTGAAGAGAAACCGTGGCTTAATGCACAAGAGCCGCTGCTTAGGCCATGATCCGGAAACTTGTACAAGCAAGAAGTAAGAGATCCTAGCAAAACAGAGAGTGGCAGAGAGCAGAAAGAGAGGGGAAATTTGTTGGTAGGGAACAACGGAACAGCTGGGATGTGGAAATTAATATTTTAATGTGAGTTTTTTTCAATCTTTTTGCTACGATAGACAATATTGGATAACAGTAACTCTTTGAAAAAATGAAGGTTTAAATGTAATCAGAACATTTTCCTTCTATAAATAAAAAGTCTTCATAGTGTGAAGCACCGTGTAGATCATGTATAACTTTACCTCTCCAGTGAAACATCATTGAAGTTGCCCTTATTAGTACATCTGCAGACTGGCAGGCGCAAACAGTTTTATGTCAGTGCATATTTGTGGTGTATGGAATAAAAGTAAAGGTTTCTTTTTGAAGTCCCACACTTGGTTGGTATGATGACACCTGAGCCAGTTCCATTTACTGATAAAAGCTGTAAGATTTAAAAAAAAGAAGGAAAAAAACCCTCCTATGTGACATGAGTGCTTAAATAAGCGAATGTGTTTTCAGGGGCTTGGTGAATAGATATTCTTTTAACTGTCACTTAAAACAATAAATTGCAGTGTAGCCATAATTTAATGAACTCGTCTTTCCGCAGTCCCCTCGTCCTTGGCTTTGGTGTTGCGGCACGAAGCCGGCTTTCCTTCATATACCTTTTTTAAAGGCTCGCTGCTCAGCTGTGAGCAAACATCTCACAACCATCTGACAAGAGGTTTGTATTTACTTGTGTTACAATTTTCAAGATGATTCATTATTGCTACAGGTGGCTGTTAGTGTTAAGTGGTAAGCTGGAGTGGAGCTCTTGCTGCTAATCACTAATGACAGATTAATGACAGATGACTGCCACGGTACCTCATGGGTGGATGACTAATTGTAATTTCTAATGTGATTCTGTCCTTTGCGTCACAAATCTGCACAGCTGCAGAGAAAAGAAAACAACCACTAATTAACAGCACTAAAAATATGTCAGTCTGCGTGTCGCATTTAGCATACAAGAGGAGACGTTAAGCGAGTTAGGCATGTGCAAAACAGGACTGTCTTCGCTCATGAGGGACACCGTTTTCCTTAACTGCTATCCATATTGCTGGTAATGTAAGTGAGTAATGCAACACTCCCCTCTTGTGTTACTGCAGTTGTAGTGCAAACTATATATAACTATTTTTAGACAATAATAGGATCTAATATAATAAAGGTCAGTTGGTAAGTCTCAGTTAGTTAGTTTATAATATCTGTACCCTTAGTATCCTTTTTCTTTTCACATAAACTAAATGGTAAAATATTTCTTGACAGTGAACATTCACTCGGCTGACGATTTATTGGGTACACTTAAGTGTCTAATACATCCTTGCAACAAACCCTCGGCTTTGTGAAGAGTACCGTTTCGCTTTGGTTTAAACTGTTTCAGAGGTGCTGATTTAAATTTTTGGTCTTTTTGGTGTTATTGCATGCCAAATATGTTTTGTTGCGGAAGCTAGGTAAGCATGGTATTTTCAGTATTTTTACTTCTACAGAAACTCGGATTTTAGCTCAGCTAAAATGTTGCCTGACAACAGCAGTGGTTGAGCCATTTTGGACTAGATAGAATTCACTAACCGAAATACTGACAACAGTTACAGCTGTCACGAGCCCTGTGCATGAAGTGGTGGCGAAAATAACAGCACCATCGACCCATTGCATTGTTCAGCTGGATCTATAAATCAGCTGGAGAGCAGTATGGCAGATTCTTCTCCAAAACTGTATGCATCAGTGATCTTCTCTTGTACCGAAGGTGTCAGGCAGAGGTTGGAGTTCCTCTCTCTGTTGAAATTGCTTCTTTAGGCTGCATGTACAGTATGTGTCTGCATTTGTAGCTGTAGCCTTTAGATTTCAGAGCTTTTTCCACCTAACTGCAGACGCCTCTTAAAATCAACATCCCAAAAGTGAGTGCTCCGTGTGCAGTATGCACCTTGCAGTTGTTTAGCATAGGTAAGAGGGTGTTTGGGGCTAATACTATATCCCTGAGAACAACAACAGTTTTTGGATTATTCAGCTGGAGGCATCCTGTTTTTCCCACTGAGCTGGCAAAAGGGAGAGGAATCTTCGTTGTCTCGCCCTGATGTATGCACTGATGTTCTCTGGGGAGCTTACATGCAGCTATGCTGCAGTGAACACAGCCGTTGTTTGTGTGGCAGGGAGGCAGACTGGGCAGCAAGCCCTGGTCCTTGCACATGTGGGCTTACTGACTTTGTGAAAGCACCTCACAAGCCTTTGTGTACATGGCCTTGGACCTCCCAGCAGCTATACATGTGCACCATCCAAAAAGCTTCAACAGATTTAAGCTAAATGTGGACAGAAAGCAAACAAACACTGATTTGATGCTGTATTAAAAGCTGCTTCAACAATGTTTTGTAGTCTGAACAAGCTGGAATCCCAGAGTTGCCTTTTAGTCAAACGCAATATAATAAAGTTATGTCTTGGAAAACAGTTAACCGTTTACACATCTAGCGTATAGTGACCAACCTTACCTTCTGAAGCTCTATTTTAGTGCTCTATTCGCTTTTATTTCATGTCTCTTTTGATTTAAAACCAGCCGCAGTGAGGGAATTCTGGGACTTTAGTTTTTAAATGTGCTATTTGCTGCTGGGCAGGGGGTGTACTGTGGGTGTACCAGAGTGCTGTTGCTGAAAAATGTCACCATTTGCAGCTGAACACGAGGTTGATGAGACGAAAGAGACCAACTGAGGGGAACTGCAGAGTTGATAAATCACCGTGGGTTTGTAGGGCAGCACCTTTCACATCACACTTATTTGATCCACTGTTAATATAAAAATGGATTAATGCAGCTTTAAAAAATGAAAGAGGCTTTTTTCCTTTCCTCTGACCTCAGCTATCATAATTCAGGACCCCGTTTAATGACATTAACTTTTATCTCTCTCTTCTTAACTTAAACGTGTCCTTCTGCTGTCGAATGCTTTCAGCTAGTCTCATTTTATGATTCAGACGGATTTTTTACCATCAGTTTCACCGCACACATGAGATTTTTTTTTTCCTGTCTCTGCCTGGCATTGCATTGCTCTTTTCAAGCGATACAGCCTCCCTTTTTTATCATCCCACATAATTTATGTCACCTCATGTCAGTCTTGTCAAACATTGCTGTCAGAAGCTTGACACCAGTCTCAGGCAAGCTTACAGCTGTACTTTTTAAGCTGTCAGTCAGACATTTGATCATTCAGCAGTTGAGGAACAGACATCATTAAGGTGACAAATTACCTCCTGGTGGTAATAAGTGTGGGCACTTGCTGTTTAATTAATCCTAATGTACATCAGTGCAGTCTTTGACACCATAGTTCATATAATTTTTGTCAGGCCGTTTGCAGAAGTGGGCCGATGTCACCGGGTCTCTGCCCAGGTGATTAAAATCCAAACAGAGAAGTCTGTAAAAAGAAACTTCTTTATTTCTTCAGCAAAACTCTTGGGTTCATTTAGGGTCGAGTTCTTTTTTTTGTACTCTCACATGGTTATATGATGTAGAATAATTCAGTTATACTTTGTCTAACTAAAAAAAATGGATCAAATCTGATATGCTTCTCTCTTTTTATCGGCTTAAGACTTTGAAGGGTTGTTTATGTTCTTTTTGTTTCTGTGTCCTTTTTCATTATTTCATATTATTCAAAAGAATCAGCATGCAGGACCTAAAGTCTGAAAGAGTGAAACTTTGATAAGGTGTCATGTTTCTAGAGGTCTGTGCTCATGTCTGGAATACAGAAACGGCAGAACTCTTTAAAATCTGGTTGGTTTACAATATCAGTTTGGCATGTTTTATATGATAAAATGATACAAACTAATAAAGGCTATAAGAACAGTATGCATTAAGGGAAATAGTGGTTTTTTTTGTTAAAGATAACTGCTATTAACTACAGTTATTAATTACATTCATGAAAAATGGCAGTTTTTCTGAAGTTTAATCACGACTAATTCGATTCCCATCCACCACAATTGTAGCAACAATCGTGACAGTGTGCAACTCCCACTCCTGACAGCAGGACAGGGAATTGGGGAGTAATCTTTGACAGTTACACTTAACAAGTGCTCTAAAAAGCTCAAGTAAGTGCGCTAAAGAGTCCACGCGAGATAATCAAGGTTGAAATTGATTTTAACTGGCAGCAGATTTAAAATTAAATGGAACATAAACACATTTTCTGCTCAATTTACTGTGTTTAACTACAGGCAAGTAGAGGGAAGGAGCAAGCGAGCGTGTGTGTGTGTGTCTGATCTTTACCTTGCAATGCATTTGCACCGCTCACCATGTTAGGGTGAGGGACACCACAGGTCTGCAAGATACGAGTCTGAGAAATACTGGCAGAGAGCATCTCCTGTGCTGCAGAGAGAGAGAGAGAGACAGAGGCCTTTATTATCGACACCACCATCGCAATTACTGTATAGTGTAATTGTCACTGCCTGCACTATACTCATCATCATCTAAACCTCTATGATAGCCATCGCTGTTAGTGTGACATTGTAATTTCAGCCTTGCTATAATCAGCATGAGTCCTGCTTTTCAGTGTCACCCTTCAATACGACAGCTGACTTTTTCCTTCAGAAACTTGCCTAAAAGTCTCGACTCTGCCGATTTATCCGCACCTGACACTTTGTGAACTTGTCTTCAGTTAGCCACACCTGTCGTTTCTAAATGCATGGCAGCACTTTCAGTTTGCAGATCGTGACTACATAATGCCCACACATGACTGAAACAGAATAATTTTGCAAATTTGAGGCTCGATTTCAGTGCTTCCAAAACCTGGCATAGTTAGAATCGATTGTCCTTGTCCTCATCATCATAACCAACAGCACAGATCAATACTGCTCCCTCCCCCATGAGTCTTCATCAGCTTCAGTTTTTTTGTTTTTAATGTTGGCTTTGGAAATGCTGCAAAATAACATTTCCACCAGAAACAAATGTGAATCTAGTGCTGTAAAAATGATGAGATATCATTAAAGAGAATGCTACAATTTATCTTCAACCCCAAACCCACACAGTATAAAACGGAGAGATGAAGAGTAAAAGTCAAGGTTATATTAAATATCATATATTAAACACAGGCCATCCACTATTTGATAAAGCTGGTGCTTAAGACATACAAAACACACTGATAGATTTTATTGACCAACTCAACTCGTGGTTTGCCTTTTTAGTTTTCACAAATTTTTCTTCCCTAGCATCATCTCTGCTTACCTGCCATCATGCCATAGGTGGCCTGCTGGTTTGTGTAGTGACAGGGGGTGACTGGATAATGTAAGCTTGCGGGGGTGTTGCTGAGAGCATTGCCCAGGGAGGAAGTCGGGAGGTGCATGTGGGAACGCTTGGAGGGCTGACCCAGGGACAGCCCAGATGACACTGACAGAGACAAACAAAGACATTTTTTAAGTCAGGATCTGATCCGTGTGCAGTTCAATTTTAAAGCATTCCCAGACAAGTAAAGCATCTTTCTTTAACATCTTTAAGTTTGATTTCATATCAAGTGGAAGCATTTTAATGACTTGCCTACTGCAGGATGTGCACTGACTAGATGTGCACTGACAACCCTCATCACATCACATATGGAGTCAGTAGCTTTGGTTAGTTTTCAGTGAGTTCTTTTCTTTCCTTTCTTTCCTTTAATTAGACACTAAAAGGAAATCACTTACTATTAGATGCTGATAAAATAACCTTGCATAACTTTCTAAAGCACAAACTTAAATGAGTCTGTTAGGAAGAGTGGCAGAACAAAGAACACACATCAGTGCTAACTTTTCTTTAAAACTACTGCTTTACGTGCTGCTGTGATTCTAAGTGTGAGGGGGCTTGTTGTTTGTCTTCTCTAGCTGCTTTTCTTGTCTGTCCTTGCCACTTGTTGTAGCAGATGGCTCCCCTCCTCGAGTCTGGTGCTGCCCGGGGGTTCTTGTTGTTCCTGTTGGGGACTTTTTCCTTTTCTTTTTCCTTCCCACTGTAGCCAAGTACTCACTCAAAGGGATTTGTTGGGTTTCTCTCTGTATTGTTGTGAAGTGATTATTTTACAATACGGAGCACCCTGAAATGACTTTTATTGTGAACCTGCACTCCATAAATAAAACCGAATTAAATGAAGTGTATTTAAAAAAATCAAAAATAGTATTGCCTTCTAATTAAATAATTATTCATGTGTTCTGCTTCTTATGCAGTTTGGAGTTCACTCCAAGCTTTAATGAATGCTTAGTGGTATTATTAGGATGCGCTCTTGAAGTCGGTCTCGCACATAAACAATAACACTGTACAACTGAGAAGAATCAAAGCCTTGTTTATGAGTTTTCCTCCTCCTGTTATGACTGGGTTTTATTAGCATTCTGTGACCATATTTCAAGTCATTCATAGACACACTAGAAGACAAGGCAGGTCAATGTGTTTTGGAGCAACGGCCTCAAAATCTCACAAGTACTTGGCAGAAAAATAAATAAATATTTTTTCAAAATATGTTTACTCTGCTGTTATCTAAATGGTTGAATCGTGTCTTGCATGATCTAATCTTGTCTATTCTTAGCTATAACCGTCAGGAGGTTTTAAGACCCCTGGAAGTTTTCTCCACAACACTTCATCGTGGAAAAAAAAAGAATACCTTGGGGAGTTTATCATACTGATAACATATCCTCAAAGCAATTATCCACTGAGTAGAGACAGCTGGGCCAAACTATGTAGCTGATTAGATACATTTACATAATTTGGATTAGATTTGAATAAATGTATTTTTTAATTCAATCCGTTTTGCCTGTCGCCTAGACGCAGCCTTATCGGGGCACAGTTGTGTTCTGCGCCTTGATAAGGGTGATCTATGCTACGACTGCGCACAGTTAGGTCATCTCTACATTTCTATGCATACATAATCTGTCACAAATGAACCCTTCCAGGATTTGTTCATGTACAGTTTCATCGCAGTGGAGAATGCCACAATACTGAATCTTCCCTTAAAAGACTCTAACAGGCCTCTCTGGTGGCCCATCTTCCTAAAGCACAGATTAAGTTTTATGACATGATGATGATAGTTTAAATCAATGAGACACACACACAAAAAAACAATTTTCCACTTTGCAAAACAAACAACGAAAACAATTATAACAAGTTTTACAAGATAACTGAATACGTTTGCTTTACCTGCAGCGACCATGCTTTGAGCATGGGACGTGGTTGGCAGGCAGTCGGTGGTAGAGCCATGGTGCATAATGATAGGCAGGGGTGAATCTCCCGTCAGTGAGGCGAAGGAGTCACTACCAAATGCCTGACAGGCCATTTTTTCCTGCCCTCTCTTTAATGGCGATCGGCTGAAGTTCAACACAGCTCATCGATTGGTTTCTTGTCTTCGCTTCTCTGTCTCTTGCCTATTTTGCCTTATTTCCCATGTTGCTTTGCTTGCCCTTTGCCTTCTCTATTTGTTTCCTTACCTTCCTCTCGTGTGACTTGTTATGGATACCTTGTCTTGCCTTCTGCCTTTCGTCTTGTCTTCTTTGGCCTTCTGTAGTTCTGCTTTGTCTTTTTCTAGCTGCGTTCTAGTCTTCTTTCACTTCATGTATCGCCTCCTTGTTTTTTCCTCTTTCACTCGGGCTCATTCAAGCATACTTCTTCCCTGAGTCCCTTGGGAATATTCAGGTAGAAAACTGTGATAGGTTTCCTTTTTTTTCTTAGAGAAGTGGATGTCAGCACTTCATCCAGAACACTTCACAGTTTTAGTCACAACTCTACCCTCAGCCAAGACTCTTGAAGATGAATATTCAGGAGCTTCAAGCTCAAGATAAATTACTGGTACATTTTCTGAAATGTGTTTCTCAGCTACACAGATTTCCCTCATTAAGGCTTCTCGTCTTTTCTCGCTGTTATAGTTGCAGGTAAGCCGGCGTCTGTCATACCCTCGGCATTTTTCTGTCCTTGTCTACTGCAGGTATTTATATCCAACCTACAACTAACCGCCCACTCTCAACCTATGAGATTCCCTATTTCCCATCGAGCTCCTCACCCCCACCTTCCAATTCCATGTCAGTGCTGTAATTGCTTGTGTTTGTACTTACCTGTGTTCTTCTCATCCTGTTTTCAAATCCAGGATTAGGGTACAGAGCGGCTGAGAAACCTGATCCTCTCCTCTCCTCTTCCTCGCTTGCTCTCTCCCTGTGTCTCTTCCTGATTACGGGATTGTGAGGAAGCAATGAGAAAATAAAGTGAAAACATAAAATGCTCATTAAAATAAAAAAGAGAAAAAAATAATAGATACAAAAGATTCACATGGAGCACCAAGAAATACAGCCTAGAACGTTGAACTGTGCTGCAGCATCTTTCAGCTGTAAATTGATTTGTTTTTTTTAAGGTTCAACCAGGTTATCACGGAGGTCAGCAATGCTGCTTCCACCCTATTTACTGCTGATCTCTCAGAAACAAAAACTCTCATGTACCATCATCTCAGCATTAGTGAAAGAAAGGGCTGCTGTTGTGTCAGGATGGTGTCTATATTGTGTTGGATGCAGAGTGCTCCAGGTAAAGACAATAGGACTCAACGGGATGGACAGAAGTTAATCTGAAGAGTGTGGCCACCATGTGCACTTTGTTGTGTCTGTACTTGTGTTTATCCTCAGCTCTGCTTCACTATTGTTGATATAGGTGGGCAGCAGGTGGAAAATAGCTTGTGGGTGGCAGGCAGGATTCAGCTTGCCTAAGCACAGTGTAAATTTGGACTGGATGCACTGAGCACATCGGACAATGTCTTAGCTTGACGTGGATTTTAAACCTAAGTTTGTGAGCTTGTTTATTCACAGTGTCATTACAATAGAGAAAAAAGGAATGAAAATTGTTTCTGCCTTCTGATGGTTTGGTGACTTCGCTTTGCTCCATTTTCTTGTAAGAGTACTAAATAGGCCTTAAAAGTAATTATCTCAAAGGCAATATAATCATAGTCTAAGCCCAAACTCTGATAGCATGAAGTTACTTTAGCCATCCTCCCTTCAATATGCAATCTTTCAAAGACTGATTAAGCAAAACGCAACAAGACTGACCACTGGAAAAATGAAAGTCTTGGTGACAAATAGCTATGCAAATGAAAATGGACTTTGACAAATCTCATTCTAGAAGTTTCAGATTTGAAACAGAAAACAAGTCTACAAAATTACTAAGACAACTGAATGTAATGGTGTGTGACAACAGAAAAAAAAAGTCTCACCAGCAACAATATTATTCTCAAAATACTTTTCATAGTCTTTCATTCCTGCCAACAACTCCCACTCAGGCAGAAGACCATCTTCCCAGCTGGTGAAAGCAGGACTATTTTCACACAGAGAGACTCAACCACCTCTGTTTTAAAGCAATCTCTGTGTTAGTGTGAAAAACAAGTCTCCAACAATTCAGACCGCCCTGATAAAAATCAGTCCAATAAGTCTTAGTAACTGCTAAATAGTAAATAATGCTCAATAATAATGAATGGAAATGTAGAAATAGAAGTTATTTTATGTTTGACTTGTGAGCTGTGCCTAACCTGCTCAGCATCTGTGTGGGTAGATGGTAAATGCAGTCATACAATCATAAGATGAGACAGTGAAGGTTTATATGTTTAAAATAATACCTTTGATTTCTAGATTTAAGTTATTGATCAGACATGGTGTAGGCAAGGTGTTTGCCTTTGATATGCATATGGTACATTGTGACTGTAAATGGCAATTGACATTTGATAAGCACGTGAAAGAACGCATTGTTGAAAATTACAAATATACCCCAACTCTTGGCATATTGGAAATATCGTAAATGCCATAATTGAATGGATTTGCATGTTTTAAAATAAAGGTAAATGCCAGCTTCAAAGGGCTTTGATCAAACCTGGGCGGCAGTCTGAATGTGGTTTTAGACAAATACAAAAAAAATCAAAGGATGAGGGAGCGAAAAAAGGAAAGCTTTCCCACACATACACACACCCACAGACACGCAAGCACACATACATATGCACATAAAGAACCTAAACTTAATTAGTGAAAAGACCCTGAGTCAAATGGGTACTCTTAAAGCACCTGTTCAAGATCCCCCTCCTCGTCCCCCTTCATGCACACACACACACACACACACACACACACACACACACACACACACACACACACACACACACACACACACACCACAAAAATTTTATTTTAAATGTTCACAGGCAGACTATCACCCTAACCTCTTAACAGATGACAAAAAATGTAAGCAATAACACGTTTAAATACAATTAATCTTCCACCACACACATGAAAACACACACAGACATGCACACATACACACAGACACACACACACGCACACAGCAAAGATCACTGATCCACCCGTGGATGCAGTGGGAACAGTGCAAGGTGACACATTCTCACAGGTATCACATCCATATACACGCCGTGTACCAGGTGTGTTCGCCAGTGTCTGTGTGCACGGGAACAACAGAGCGTGCAAATGAGCTGGCACATTTCGGGTGGTTTATTCTGATGTGTAATAAACTTGCCTTTGTGCGTGTGCGGATGTGCATGTGCAAGCTTCGGCAAAATGACACGACCCTTCTCACCACATAAACAAAGTACAGCATTGCATTTTGTATAAAACTTAATTGCATGCTCATTAGCAGCTTTTTGTGTTTGAGTCTGTGCATCTCCGTGTAGTAAATTACACTGAATAATGTTAGCAAGACATGAGAATAATATGCTACGAGGCAAGTACTCGTGGTGACCACAAATACATCATGTGCAGAAGAATAGAAAATGAAGCACAGTACATACAGTACTAACTATTTATAATGTCCTTCCTCTGAAAAGTGAACACAGAGGACATTGCTGAGAAAGTCACTCAGCAACACTAATATAAAAAAATACATTTGGTTTTCAAATGTATAATATTTTAATTCTCCATCCATTTTCTTCCACTTCCACTTTCTTTCCTTCCCTCAACCCCAACTGTGGTGGATGGCTGCCCCTCCTTCAGCCTGATTCTGCTGGAGGTTTTTTCCTGCTAACAGGGAGTTTTTCCTTCCCACTGTCACCAAGTGCTTGCTCAAAGAGGGTCGTTTGATTGTTTGAACCTAATCAGGTCAGGGCCCAGGGGCGTAATTTCCAGGGGGGGTTATGACACCCCCCCCCTCAATAATCAGACCCAACCAATGTAAGCCCCCCAATATAATTATGAATTATCTTGCATAAATAGGCTGTTCATTTTCTTTACTCGTTTCAGGTATTACCAGCAAAATAGTTGCATGTTTAATTATCTGGAAATTTACCCAGATTTATTTATTTATTTAGACAGAGATCTTGACTCCCCCAATGTTCAGCACAACGTTACGCCCCAACTGGGACAGGTTGCCAGCGTTTCTCGTCAACACAGAAAGACATTCACTGTGGCTAATTTAGAATTGCCACTTAACCTAACATCCATGTCTCTGGACTATGGAAATAACCTATGGAACCCTTCTTGGTGTAAGGTGACAATTCTAACCACATTATCATTGTAACACCCCCATTTCAATAATCTCAAAATGTAATTAACTGCAATTTAACAATTCAATTATTCATTTTTAATTATTACTGCAATTCTGTGCTATGGTCTAACTTTCTAAGGTTTATAGTTCACAAAAAATGTGAGTGTCGGTGCATACATTTTTTTTAAATAATACATTCTGAACTTTGCACACCGACCCTGCCCCTCATTGTTCAAACAATCATCAGCACCAGTGTTCTCATTTTCCAGAACCACATAAATATTAAACTGCATTTTGTCAGAACATGCCCATCGTTCTCCAGTCAACCATGAGAGAGATGAGGAGGGTGAGGTGAGGAGCTTGGATAGAAAAAAACAACAACTTTCTTCTTGTTTTTTAATTTCTGTATTCATTAATTATGCAGGGATGAACACTGAGTGAGGTTTGTCGGTTGCTTGAATACATCATGGCAGAGGTCAGGTCCGCTGATGAATATCAAGCAAACCTTATGCACCACTCCGACCACCATCTGCCCAGAGCTGGGCCTGACTCACAAACCGCTGCACAAACACCGGTCAAACGCATTCAGGAAGGCTAATTTCATCAACATATTCAAAAAACCCTCTATTCAAACAGCAAAGGTTAACTGTGTATTTGAGGAAACTAGAGCGGGTCCTGAATCTGCTCTCCTAGTCTCTCCCAGATTACTATCTCTCTTCATTAAGTAAATGTCAGCTTCAAAAATGTGCTAGTTCAACGACAGTACTCCCAACTTCTTTTTACAGCTCTCTGCTTTAGTAAAAAAAAAAAGGATCACTTCACTGTGGTTTCTCTCATCATCTTCAGACTGTTTTTCTCTGCATGTGTCTGATTTTGTTTCCTATTTAAAACCAGGTGGATGAATACAAAGTGAAATGACAGCTCTGTTAAAAAGAAAATTGAGTAGAGCAGAGGACGTTTTTAAAGCCTTCTGCAAATGAGTTTATTTGTTAATGCAATCCAGGAAGAAGTATGAAGAGCTTTCAGCCGTACCGCATCCTCATTAACCTAAACTTTAGCCTGATTAAAATAAGCAAAATGGCAAGCATTTTAAATTGGCAGTTAACCTTTAAGTCACATTAAGTTCTTCAAGTCTTATCTCCTCAGTAAATGAAAGGCTCCATATGCTGTAACAGAATTAATCAGAAGTTTAAAAATTGTCCTTGAAAACAGCACCATACGAGTGCTTACTGGCATTTGGTAACAATAATGCTCTGCAAAGACTCGGTAGGCACTGCAATACTGTAAAGAAAGAAGCAAGATTATGGCACAAACCTCCTGTGAAACTCCAGCTGTCCACATCCCTTGAACCCAAAAGCCACATTTCAGCTGCTGAGCCTCTGCTGTGAGCACACACTGTCCCTGTATTCCTTCTGAAAAATACACAAACATTATTGGACTTGCTAAATATATTTATTGCACAGCATGCTGAATGTTTAAAGAGACTTTTATTTTACAATCCATATACAATTGTGGCACCGGACGAGTTTCGCCCTCAGTCTTTACATAGTAAACACGACTAACAGTGCTGCTGCTGCTGCACACTGCTCTTTGTGGCTCTGTTCTTGTCATTCTTCTCCTCTGCTCTTTGCAGTGCTCACAGTTTGAAGGACAAATCAACTGAATGCCGCAGAGGGATAAGTAAAACTAACAGAGAGATAACTCTGTTGAAAACCACAGACAGGAATAAAGAAGAGAGAACAGAAGCAGAGTTTGACAGAGCAGATTGTAGAATAATAATAAAACTGACAGCTGTATGTGGGGTTGACACTGCTTTACATTCAAGAAATATGTGAAAGTAACACTCATCTAGTGGTGAGGCGTCATTTTAATGCCTATGAAATCTGTTGTATCAGGCTGCAGTGTGCTCGCCTTGTTTTACAGCGTGAAAAATAAAAACTGTCTCATCACATAAAGGTCAACATTTGCCTTTATGTGCTCTGCATCAGCAGTACTTTAAAACTTAGCCTGTCTCTGATGCCTCGTGTTATCTTGTCTTGAGGCCGTGATCTAAAAACCTTCTTATAGATCTGTAGTAAATGGGAGCATTAAGAGGGGAACAAAAGAGGAAGAAGGAAAAATAACATAAGGAGATGTGCAGTACCTGAGGCGTACGTGTACACTTGCTTGCAGCGCAATCAGCCTTATTCAAGCCAAGGCTCTGCACGTGGAAGGAAAAATGAGAAAAAGAAACAAACTAGAAATTTCTTTTTACACAGGATGGATAGGCAGTAGCTAGGCAACAGGCACCGAGGCAGGGCAGTTTACTCTTCTGCCCCGTAAGTCTACAGGCTTTATGAGTTTCCATTTATTTCTTCATTTGCTGAAAAAGGCTGTGCCCCATAGATGTCCACAAATGAAAGCTGCTAGGGAGAGAAACCCATTTTTTCTGCATGTCATGCTCAGTTACTGTTATTAGTAAACCTATGAGGTGGAATAAATGTCTCCACTGCCATAAGTTGTACCACTTTGACACTAATTTCTATAGATTGACAAACTGAGAGGATAACTTCAATACGACGATCTATGGACTCTAAGGGTTGCCACATCTGCTGTACTGTTACCTGTCTGTCTTCTTAATGTATGGATCACTGCTTGTAGGCCAAATTAAATCTTGCAGACATTGAAGTTTATTTGACTTTATGTATATCTTTTTTTAGACATATTATCTACTTAAACCTAAGGTCTACTTACAACCCATCAGATGAAGCATCTGCAGCAAGACTTAAAATTGCATATCACCGTCTGCTTCCTTGTGATTTTGCTTTACCTGACCACCAGGAGGCCACAACAAGCACAGGGGCAATCACAACACTGAGAGAGATGCTCTGACCCCACCCCACATGCAGGTCTAGCCCCAGAGTCCTTTACACCATGTTCTGTTCAATATGTTCACAGCCCCAGCTGCAAATTTAGCAGAGACACTCTTCCCCTCTTGAGTGCAGCCTCATCTGCATTACACAGATAAATTAAAGCTGGTGTTGGGGGGGAAATCGTTACATGGGATCAAGGCATTCATTGTTGCCAGGCTGAAGCTGAATTCATTTCAGCTGATGACAGGCTCCTGACAGTCTGGCAGATAAGCTGGTTAGCGTCATATTGGGTTATTTATTTATGTGGATTCACTCAGGCTTGTAACTTACCTGGCAGCTGTTCACATGCAATAAAAGACAATGCAATAGGTACAGGTAGGAGCATTAAAGTTAAGCATAAAACAAGGCTTAACAGTTTCCCAGCCATGCCTATCCATCCCTGTTAGACTCGCACAACACAGTCTGACAAAGCTGTAAGAGCTGATTACCTGTCTTACCTGCTGTCATTCTGCTGAGCTACAAAGAAACAAGTGCATGTGTGGAAAAAACAGTTCAGCAGTGCTAAAAGTGCTACCCTGCATTTTCAGCACCTTTAAAAAAACAACCCCCCCCCCTCCAACATCTCAATTATTATGAGCTGTTTGAACATTTTTGGCTTTGGAGTGAATAGACCGCAGGCAGAAAATGGGAAGGCTCCTTTTCTTTATACACCAGCTGAGCCGTCAACTTATTTTCTAACTTTTTTTGAAAACTAACCACTAAATTATCCCACTACAAACTTTGTATTAATGGAAAACTATTAATGCACTTATAAAAAGTGCTTCAAAATAAATGTACCACAAGCAATTTGTGAGGGAAGGCAATGGGAAAAAGCAGATCATGGCGACTGCATGTCAAATGCTAACCATAATAATTTCATAAAAGAGTATTGGTTACTGTGTCCATAGTGTAAATTAGCATGGGCGTGTCCTCTAGTGGGATATGCTAGAAAAGACTGTGTCAGTACTTTAGATTGAGATTAGATAGATTGTTAATGAAGCTGTACCTTTACACATGCTAAGAAGAAGTACAGCTTGTAGGTAAAAAGTATTTTGAACCATATTTTGTGGTAATAATACAAATGTTTTTAAGTTGCATTTTATGAGTATTTCACTGGTGATTAGGTGGGTGTTATTTTTGTCCCAGTGACTGCTAAAAGGAAAGCTATGGCTCTCTCCTTATGCTTTTAAATAGGCAGATGCATTTATTTGCACGTATATTTCTCCCCCAGTGACTGGATCTGCATATTTGATTTGGCACAGATTTTTACACATTTGTCTTGGGATCAACACTGAGAGTACACTAGCTTGTGACACCTGATGCTGGATTTGTGTCTCCCTCTGGAATTTAACAAGAGTCCTTATTCATTAGGATAGGGACTCCTTAAATAAGTACCCAGAGGCATTACCAAGATGGTAATAAACCCGATTCTTTGATCCCCGTGATAGCACAGAGAAACCCCGACTCAGGAGTGGTCAAAACATTTATAAATCTTTATTCAATCATCTTCCTACCAAGTGGGGATGATTTTAGTACATCAAGGGGAGCTGGCATTTTGAACCTAATTCTTTTCCAGTTTATCTATAAATTAAATGATATTATTAAGGTCTCTAAAACACCTTAATAATGTCTAGGCCCTTACAGAAACCTTTTTAATCTTTTTAAATCCCTTCAGATTCTCCAATTCAGAAGTTAATCCTCACTAAGCAGAACAACCCAAGAAAATTTGTTAAAACCTGAAAAGCTGACCTTTCTAAAAATAAAGTATTTTTTTTCTTTTAACTGACAGCATCAATAAAAGAACCAGCAGAGGATTTAAGGGAAACCAACATTAATTAAGCCAGTGGGCCTATAGGCCATTTATGCTCCTGGCTGTCTTTGATGGTGCCAAGGGAGGACGACACTGACAAGCACTGGGTCTGTCACTGGTACGCTGATAAGCACCAGACAAGACAGAGTAGTAGGACATTTCTGGGTGTGCTATCCAGGCCTGCTCTTGCCTGTAGTGACAAAGGGAACAGGAATGAATAACAAAGTATTATGCTTTGTTTGTACTCTCACCACAATTCAAAGAGCTGATATGATTAAAGCAGCACAACAAGTAAATTGAAAGGTGTGATAATTGTGCCCATGACAACACAAATATCTGTAGATAAATGGGCAGCATAGTAAAAAAAGACTATGCTCTTTCTCATCCTCCCCCCCCCCCCCCCCCTCTTTCTGTATTGTAAAGACCAGATCTCAGCAGCGCAGATCAAACGGTCGTAGTGATGAAAAGAGCAGGTCTCTGAGGGCTGACACGGAGAGGAAAGGACGAGCCACCAAGATCAGAGAGAAGGAACAAATAAAGGCTAATTTGCGCTGATGATCTAGACCGTACCTAAAAAGCTTCAAAGAGTGGCAACGTGAACTCGAGATCATTGGTCAGATTGTGTGATTGTACACAGATAATCGGGGTGCTCCACAGAAGGGCCTGGACAATAAACTGCATCTTTGCCTTTGAAGATATTTTCATATTAGTCACAGACTTACATATTCCAGTTCAGTTACTTTTCATTGCTGCTGTCAGCTTGAAGGCCGCCTCTGCAAAACTGTGTTTCAAAGTAACTGATTTGAATGGCTGGAATGCACTAAAGCTGTTGACTGCAAAGTGTTGGATAACCCGAGAACTTTAGAATACGACTGCAATGTTACTGCACAGGCACTGATAGATTTGGTCAAGCATCATGTGCTTGGAAGAATATTTCCAGACGTCCAGTATTTGGTTGTGATTTGTGAAGAAGACAGACAGAGAATCACTCTGAGCTCTTGCATCAGTGTGAGTTCAGAGAATGAATGCAGCACAGACTACACCGATCTGCTGTAGTATGTTTTAACCAGCATGTGAAAGAAATATATAAAATGATGAATTTAGAACCTACTAACTGCTTTTTTTTCTTTTTGTCACAGCAGCTAACAGCAAACACGGCTCCTCCTACGCACATTTGTGCACTGCATACCAGTAAATACAGAATTGTTCAGGATTTTTTTCTTTTTCTTTGTTTTTGCAGGCACAAAAGAAATATGGAAATCATTTGCATATTTATTTTCAAACAAATCCCATTGTATTTTCCAGTTGTGGTATTTTACAAACATAAGAAGTTTTTTGGTTGTTTTCACAGTTGAATTGCTTTGTACTGACGGCGAAAGGGGCAGTTTGTTTATTGTTTTAAAAAAACGTTTTCAATGAAGTTGTTTTCACAAGAATGTTAGTGATGGTTTTGTCTTTTTTTGTTAATACAAAATAGGAAATAAATGCAGCAATTTATTGAAACATTTACAAACATACATGGAACAGTATCTAAAGAAGAAAGAGGGTTGTACAATTCCAATGAGCTTGAAAGTCAATTGTTAGTAAGGCCAACACAACCTGAACTCTCTAGGGGAAGCTTTCTTCTTTCAGTAGTCTTCAGGAATAGTTCTCCAGGCTTCCTGGAAGAATTTCAAAGCTCTTCTTTGGATGTTGGCTGCCTTTCATTGCTTTCTCTTTCGAGATGATCCCACCTTGCTTCAATAATAATGCTTTATAACATGGTCCAGGCTGTGGAGTGGCCAATCCATGATTGATACTGTTCTATTGTGTGTTTTTCTATTCAGGTATGCGTTCACTGTATTGACAGTGTGTCTAGGATCACTGTCATGCTGAAAAATGAAGCCTGTCAGACACATTCCAGATGGTACTGCATTGTAGATTTTCTACATTCATACTTCCGTCAGTTTTGACAAGATCTCCACACCACTGGTTGGAATGCAGCCCAAAACCATGACAGAGCCGTCACCGTGTTTTGCAGATGGTTTCAAACACTCACTGTAGTACCTTTCTCCTGATATTTCTGTACATGTCGGTGTTGATCTGAACCATAAATTTTACATTTGTATTTATCACTCCATGAGACCTGTGGCCAATGATTTTCAGTCCATTTTTTATGTAATTTGGCATACCTCTTGCTCTTCTCCCTGTTTCCCTTCCACTGAGACCATTTCTGATGCTTAAAGTGATCGACTGTGGGGGGAGATGCATCTTTCAGGTCCTGTTTCTGAGATATGTTAGGTTTTTGGTTAATGGCTCTTGGGAAACTTCTTACAGTGCAAAAATAATATTTTAAGCTTTTAACCTGTGTTATCTTTGGCCTTTTTTTTCATTGATTCAGCTAAATCAACTGGAACGAATTATGTGTTTCTGTGACAAGGCTGCTAGCATTAAAGCCCTTAAAAAGTACAATTTATGTTCTTGGTAAAGAAAAAGTAGCCAAAGAAAAACTTAAAAAAAAATCATCCAAAGCCTGAAGAACTATTTCTCAAGATCACTTAAAAAATATAATAACTTTCTTGGAGACAAAATATAAATACATGAGATGAGGCTAAATATTTTTTTGCACAGGACTATATAAAAACATTTTTTTATATAAAATAAACATTATTTATTTTATTCTTCTTTATGTTATTATTTATTCTAAATATACTATTAATTAAATGCAGTTTGACTATGTTAAATGCTTGTTTTGCAGTTGTTTGCTCTTTGGAGGCTGGAAGTGGAAATCCATTTTCGAATACATAGCATCATTTTTTTTAAGTTGATATTATGCCACTATTATGAATACAGTTATGTTCTGATCTGCAATAAGTGCTCAAATGTGAGATGTTAGAAAACTGAAACCACCGATTTAGAGGTCGTGATCATGTTTAAAAGAAACCAATGAGAAAATGTGTGTAGGAGGAGAGAAGCAAGCAGTGCCACATGCCATGGTCGCACTCTCAACACTCATTCATCTAGACCCCTTCTTTAAAAGGTTTTCCAGTGAAAGGTCAGTAGTCAGGGAAACATAACCATAAGCTGTTTTAAGCCTTTGAGCAATAACACTTTTATAGATTTTCTGGTCAGGGCAATCTTTAGCTTTGTTTATGAATAGCAGTCACCTGCACTGTGTGTGAAACACTGCGTGGTATTCGTGGCTAAACCATGTTTAAAATGTGAGTTTGACCAGTTGCTATGGGGTTGCAGCTGCTGTTGTGCTATCACCTCTGTGCACGCGCCCATGAAGTTTCATAACATCTCCTGATTTACAAATGAAATAATTTAAGAGGGTGAAATACGACTTGCTGGCCTTGAGAAATAAGGAAGCAACCAAAACCACAGATTCGATGGACTATGCTGGCGTCACCATGGCAACAGCAGATAGCGCAGTAGCAGAACGCTTGTCAATCAAACCATCTCATGAAGAAAGAGCTTATCGATCTAGGAGAAAGCTGTAAGAGTGTGTATGATAAAAATTGCAAAAAGGGACAAGATGAATGAGAAACATGGTTAGGACCTTACTATCAGTTCACAGTGCTTTTAATGCTCCCACACCTTTGACCAAGGCCTGTTGAATATTGAAGCAATGGGCTTAGGAAGTGTGTCATGTTACAGTGCAGTCAAGACCTGACCCAGGACTGCAAAGATCAGTGTGTGGTGTGAGCTGCACTCTGCTGGCGTGGGGACAGAGAACAGTCTAGCATAATACAGCAGGTCCTCTGGAAACAAGAACTGTAAGCAACAGGCAATTTTTAAAAACAAACAAACAAACATAATAAAACATTTGTTTTCAAAGTAGATTAATATTGCTTCTTAGTATTTGGATGGGTTACGAGTTAATATTCCACAGATTACCCATTTTTTAGCTATCTATTGATGTAATCAATAAGTAGGTAAATTGTATTAAACTATTCCATCAAAGAGCTGGAAAACATTGTGGGAAATAAAGTAAATAAATAGATGGAATTGTTGACATTGCAAAATGTTGCCAATAGTAATTCTTCTCTTTAAGAAATGCAGAAATCCTAATGGTCCTGGTAGCTTGATAAGACTGCCGACTGAATTACTGTTTCACTTTACATATGCAGAAGTCATATTTTCTTGTTTTTTCATGTGAGAATGTAAGTTACTGCATATCGGCTAAATCCGCCCCAAAATGGGAACCACTAATCCACTATTTGAGCCATTTTTGTGGGAAATTTCAACATTTTTCTTTTTTTCCAGAGAACAAAAGTAAAATGGCCTGCATTTGTATAGCGCTTTTCTAGTCCCTAAGGACCCCAAAGCGCTTCACACTACATTCAGTCATTCACCCATTCACACACACATTCACACACTGGCGATGGCAAGCTACATTGTAGCTACAGCTGCCCTGGGGCGCACTGACAGAGGCGAGTTCTGTTAGTTCTGCCACTTCACAGTAAAGGCTTAAAAATGGCTGTGTGTTGGTCCCACACAGAGACTGCCACACCTATGCAGACTCACATGTACATGTAGCCATTTACTGTCACCAGGGGGCAGTGTCACAAGCAACCAGCTAGTGCTCTAATTAATTACAAAGAGCTGAAGTGAAATCTAATGTTAAACCAGTTAAAGCTGTGCACTGCGGCCACACTGTCTGTACTTTTTGTGCACTTTTTTTGCTCTTTGATGGGGTTTTTTAAATGTTTTTTCGTCAACAGTTTTCAACCAGCCAGCATTTGACAGTTCACAGTTCAGTTGGTCTTTTAAAGGACTGTGTGCGAGCCCATCTGTGTAGGTTGCATGCCCATAATCCTTTGAGCTGCGTAGGCAAATACCTGAGCAAACAGACACAAATGTGGTACCATAAATCCCTCATAAGAAGGTTTCAGGTCAAATCTGCCTTTGAGTGTTGACCTCTCTATTTGTTGTTTGCATACTTTATGTGGCTGGCTGGCTTTTCTAGAGTGCCTTTGCCTTAGTGGTTGTAGTGATAATTTGAGGTCCTAAATTGAGTGTAGGTGTGATTATGGATGTAAATGGTTGTGTATCTCTCTCTGTTAACCCTGTAATTGACTCTTGCATGGCTTATCCTTCTCCTCATCCAATGTCAGCTATGAGTTGCCTCCATTCCATTGAGAATCTGGTTTGATAAGAGATCAAGATGATATATGGATGGGTGGATGTCATGATAAAAATGATCAAAAAGCTCTGAAAACAACTGGCCTGATTTAAATGTTGACCGTCTCTTTGGTCCCTGGACTGTGTTCAGAATGGCTGCTGCGTTTAGATCTCAGTGAAAGTCCTCTTATGTCAGTTGTGCTTTAGCAATATCTCTTCCAGCTATCAATCCTTCAGCAGCAATCGCTCTACTTTTCTTTAACTTTCAGGAAGTGGATGAAATTGCAGGGAGACATATTTTGTGAATGAAGAAGTAAGGGAATACTGTTTGTCTGGCCACAAACCTCCTGCATTCTCAATGCTCTCTGAGCTGGCGCGCGCCACAGTTCTGATTGTATCCTTTCAATGTTCTCCCTCAGACACCCCACAATGTTACAGCAGAGCTCCACATTGACAGTCTCACCCTGGGGGACCATTTCACAGCACAGAACCCCATCCGCTTCCTTCAGGCTTGCAAAATATGGGCTTTTCCACTGGAAACTGCTGAGAACTGTTCAGTTGTAGCCAGAAATGCAGCTCTCATCAATGATCCTCCACATGCAACTTTGCTCTCTTAGCAAGCTGCATCTTTGTGGTGAAAGAGCCTACAAGTTGTCAAAATAGGGCTGTCCAATCTATAAATGTAATTTTGATTGTTTTCCACTCACGAACATAATTTTTACATGTTAGAAAAAATATTAAAAGATAAAAAAAAAACAGTTTTGTGTAAAAGTATCTGTATCTGCTTCTACTGAGTACTTAAATTATATGGGTGATTCAGCTCAGGAAGATAATGGAATAAATTAGAAGAGAATCTTTGAGGAAAAAGAACAGAGAGGGAGTAAGATCGCCAAACATCTAAGGAAGTGCAACAAGGAAAACAATTTGCATTAAAATAAAACTCTTAAGAGAAAACCAAGAAAGGCCCTGCAGTTTTGTTCTCTCTGCATTTGATCAATAGAATCACATATCCTGATGATATTCTTGCAACTACAAGTTTTTGTTAAATCGTTTCCATTACGAACCTGCGCCTGTGTTTAAACACCATATATTGTGTATAATTTCAAAATCTTCGCATTTTTCTTGCAACAGTTTTCACACCCGCAGTTCTTCTGAGATCGGTGTCAGCAGAATTAGAATTGCCCGCTAACAAAAGAATGGTCTTGCTGTAATTTGCATAAAATGATTTTGCATCCTAAGCATATAAACACGTTGAGCGCAAGTCAAAGAAAATGTCTCTTTGATTAGCCTGTCCATTCATGTGAAGTGACACGGGTCCCTGTCGAGGCATCATTGTTTCTCGCAAATCTGCAGCTATGACAACGAAGGAAATTGTTAGAGCACTTGATTTACAAAATGAGAATAGTTAAGAGCACAGGAGACTTTGAAGTGTAAAAGAGGACTGTGAGAGGAATAGGAGAGGAGCGGAAGACATATTTTGAAGTTGGAAGGAAAATTGGAAATGTAACGCCGAGAGGAAGTGAGCCAGAAAACAAATCTAGGAGCAGATAATGAGAACAATGCACTGATGAAAGTGGAAGAAGAAATGTCACAGGAAGACTGCAACTGATGTTGATATATTTTGGATGAAAGAAAAAGGAACTTTCTTATACTTCAGAATATTTTAGTGGCAGGAAAAAGAACTGTAATGAAGCACCCAGTGAAACACAGAATGACAAATAAAAGAACTCTGGAGTTTTTATCCAGTCGCCCCTTTCGTTCCCATACACTGCTTCATCTACAGACAGACTGTCACTGGATTTCAGGACATCCTCAAAGTATTCCTTTTGGTGTACAACTTTTTTTCTGCATTTGAGGTCAGCAAGTCTCTTATTTTCCTCAATGTATAATCTTTTCAAGGCCACCTGCTTCAGAGGCTCAATGTTTTTTGTGCGCGCGTGTGTGCTTCAGCAACTGCCTAAGTCCCACTTCACTTGGTTCATCATTATTTGTCAGCTGCCTGTCAGAGACCCACAATCTAACAAGCCTGAGAGAACTCTGAATGTCTGGTGACTGCGACTAATGCGACTAAGCAGTTGCCACTGCAGTTGCAGCCTAATGGAGGTGGTGAACATGGCACATTCAGACTCAGTGCAGACCAAACAGCTGTATTTAATAAATCTGGATTGTTCCCTCTCCATGTTTACAATAATATAACTTAATTGTGTTTCTGTGCCAGCTGCAAAGCTTCCCTTTCATTCAGCTGCATTTCTATCTTTCACGGTAATATGCAATTATAAAAAAGGCATTTTCCCCCTAAATAATCTCTCTCTCTCTCCTTCTCTGTGTTTCTCTCTCTAAGCTGCTGTACATCGGAGAGTTTCTCTATTACAAGTCAAGGTCAAATAGACCGAAATGTCTGGCAATTAATGTTTTTATAGCATGCATTTACTTTCTTTTACTTACACAATCGATAACAGATATTTTTCCCACAGAGTGAGCAGAACAAATGTTTGCATTCGCAGTGTAATCAGTTAAAAAGCACCAAAAGATAAAAATGCTTCACACAGTGTAAACATCATGATTGGAACAGACCTGAACTGATCGATACTAAAACCTTTTATAAACCAATCGGAAGGAAAATATAGCAATGTAAAGTATTTAACAAGATTACTTTCTGCCTGTGTCCTTCCAGCAAATGGCCTGCATCATTACATGAACATATAAGCATGTATGCTTCTAATTATTCTATACGTGGCAACTTCCAAGCTGAACTGTTCTTTTGTGACGATTGTATTTTTAATAAAAACTGGAAGAAACTAGAGAAAGAAAATAACAGCAAACACTGTGTTGAACAGATGATAGACATCCCTCGTCAGAGAGCTGATCAAAAATGCACCAAAGAGATAGCTTCTGACAAAGATGAATGCACAACATTTTCATCAATATTTTGCATGTCACACCCTCTAAGTGCCTCGGTGCATATAAATTCGGGCCTTGTTAAATCAATTCCTATATAAACAATTCCCCCAAGATATTTAATTGTAATGAATCCATTTGCAAATAAATAAAGAAATAAAGGAAATGCCTGCATATTACCATAGCTGTAGACATATGATGTTATCCCCTTAATGCTAATTGTAATTTGGTTTCTAGACACGCTATTGCCAAAAGTATTTGCTCGTCTGTCTTCAAACCCATATTTTATTTTTATTTAATCTTTATTTATACAGCCAGTCCCATTGAGACTCAATGTCTCATTTACAACTTTTTGAACTTTTGAACATTTAAACTTGAGTGACATCCCATTCTTAATCCACAGGGTTTGATATGGGGGAAGGCTTTCCACACAGTTTAGGAGTGTGCTCATGGGAATTTTTGATCATTCTTCCAAAAGCACATTTCTGAGATAAGACTGATCTTGGGCAAGAAAGCCTGGCTTGCAGTCTTCACACTAATTCATCCCGAAGGTGTTTTATCAGGTTGACATTAGGACTCTGTGCAGGCCAGTCTAGTGCTTCTACCCCAAATTTACTCATCCTTGTCACTATGGACCTTGCTTTGGGAACTGATGTGCCCTGGAAGGGGCCATCATCAAAGTGTTCCACAAAAATGGGAGCCAATCACTTCCATTTTGTTATAATCCCAATAACTGTGAAATAATGCCTTTGTTAGCATCCCAGAAAAGGTAGAGGAGTTGGCTGAGAAGAGGGAGGTCTGGGCTCCTCTGCTTAGGCTGCTGCCCCCGTGAAAGAATCGATGGATGGACTGATGGATATTTAGCGGAGAGGACATTTCACAGCTGGAGTTGTTGCACAGGTACCGCGCTGGAATTCACAGAGCTCCTGAGAACAACACATTCTTTCGCGAATGTTTGAAGCAGTCTTCATGCCTAGGGTGCTTGATTATATACACCTGTAGCCATGGAAGTAATTGGAACACCTGAATGCAGTGATTTGGAGTGGACTGAATACTTCTGGTAATATAGTGGTGGTGTGGTGAATGTAAGTCTAATTTTCACCTTATTATCAGTGTCCTTGGTCTCCACCAGCTGCTCCCAAGTTTCTTGTACCAAGTCTGTATGATGCCCAGTTGCTGGCATGTAAGGATAGAGGCGGTAATTGTCAAGGTGATCTGTAGTCAGAGAGTATGCTCGACCCAGGAGACACCATCAACTAAACCAAAAGAGAATCCTAGTAAAACTAAATGTTTCTGGATTGGAAGCATACATGTGTGAAAGGACAACTTGCATTCATGTTGAGGTAATGGGAATCATTTAATGTATTACCTGTAACTTTAATATACTTACTGAAATATTGTAATGCATGGTACTGTAGGTAACATGCTGGAAGTAGCTTTGTAAAACAAACAGAAAAAAACACACAAAAAAAAGCCATTATAACTGCCTCAAGAAAGTAAATTTAACAGCTCGAAGAAAACATTTAAATAAAGCAAAGCTTGAGAATCATCAAGTACTTTAGGACTCACACCACAGCAGCCTCTGCAGTAATGTGCATGACAACTGTTATATTTCCTGGGGTGTTCCTGGTACAATGGTGAAAAAGAAGTAAAAAGGACGCATGGGGGTGGACTGACAGGGATTGAGATGAATCAACACTTTCCTTTATCTGGTGGTGGAGCAAAATGCCTTCAGTTAAAAACAGAAATATACTGAAAGATGTTCTTCTTTCCTTTTCCTGTGGCAATACCAAACACTCCTCCCTGAGAATTTCTTACGCATTATTTCATCCGGCTTGATTTCATACCTTGCGCTTTGTGAACAGACTCAGACCGATGCACAATGCATTTCCTTTGTCCTTTTCTGTTCAAATTTCCAGAGTTCTCACTGGGTTTGTGGGACTTGAGAGGAAATCACAAACTGACGAATCCATTTAACTGATAAACTGATCTTGTTTATTTTGTTGAAACAAGTTATTTCCCCCTGTTTAACTGACACCACTGGCAGATAAACATTTACTTCAAATAGTTCACTGTTAAGAAATAGGGTGCTTACACATTAAATATATGCTGGCCATAGCTGGTACCTGCTAAAGATTATTATGCTGATGTCAGACTTTAGCAGTAAGCTCAAAGAAACCCTTGTCTACAGCCTAATAGTGACATTAAAACAAACTCTCAGACAGAAAATGATCTGAAAAAGAGATAACATTCAGCCAGTGGTAGTTCTCTGAGTGAAAATGCTGTGTTGATGATTGTTGACTACTTTTAGCCAATAGGAATGCAACAGTTATTCAAATAACCCCTTATTACAGCCAAGGTGTGCAGAAGAACATATCTGAATGCACAACACATCAAACACTGAAGCAGATGTGCTATAGCAACAGAAGAGCATACTTAGGGCCAATTACTGGTTCTTGATAATTTACCCACAAGTATTTATAAAGTTTGTTCCTCTTTTCCTGTGCTTTTTAGCTTGAAGTCTTCTTCTTTAACACTGTTGTCACATCAGACAACTGTCAATTTGAAAAAAGCAGTGAAATAGCAGCAGGAGTTTCCGTTTATATCTTTAATTCAAACAAAATTAGAAAGTTTTGCTCATTTGTGCTACTAGTGGTCAAAAAAAACTCAGCAGGGAACTTTTAATTCCACAAATTAGGTAATTGGGATGAAACTGAAAAAAAGAAAGAAGCAAAATCTCTTTTCCTGGTTGTTCAACCTCCTGCAAGTGGCACACACAGAAAATGATCACAGTCAGTGTTAGAAATAAAGTCAATTGGGGCTGAGCTCCAACAGTGCAGGTACACTGTTAGGCAAATCGCCTCCATTCCCAGCTCAGCTGGATGATGCACAGTCACTCACACATGCACAAACACACAGTTACTGTGGTGTTTGCTGCTTTGTCAGAAAACACAATGTGAAAATGAGCATGGGAACGCTCCAGTACGTCTATACTCTCCTCCACCATGACTGACAAATTTCAAATGCAGCTCCTTGTGGGATCGTTTCGTGCAACCGTTTCTCATTATTTCACATGACTGAAAGCTTCCACCATCAGCATGAATCTGTCTATGTAAGAAAGGCAATATATCTCAATCACACAGGGGTAACAAAGCACATACTCTGCCCCACAGAGTTCAATCTAATATGTCTCAACTTTATTTTAACTTGGAAAAAAACCTAATCTTTTCAAACTACGTGACAGCATCTCAGACATAAGCTTAATCTTCTTGTTGTAACACTAACAATATTTCTTTTTAATACTTGCTTTATGAACCTTTTAAAAAGACCCCTTTAATGTGACAGTGAGGGCTTTCGTTT
Source organism: Astatotilapia calliptera (assembly GCF_964374335.1). NCBI lineage: Eukaryota > Metazoa > Chordata > Actinopteri > Cichliformes > Cichlidae > Astatotilapia > Astatotilapia calliptera. The sequence goes on from NC_137437.1 coordinate 25,442,387, forward strand.
TTTTTAGAAAATGAACATCACACACACACTTTTAAAGCTAATTACATAACCATCTGCCTGGTGACTGTCCTATTGTGGTGCCTTATTTAACCAGTGTTAGAGCAAGGGGTTTTTTTGGTCCACCTAAACAGAAACCTCCCACAACAGCTATGGGAAAAAAAATGAATCATGTTTTTAAAATGATTACCTGCTTTTGCCGTATCAAGTTAATGTTGCTAATAAAGTGTGATTAGTGATTTAAGTCGGATAATGTCTGATATTTTGTTCCTATTGGGGTTGTATTGTAAATATTATACAGCCAATTTTTCACTTGAGTTAAATATTATTTATATATAAAATGCAATAACTGGCATCTGGTCTGTCTTTAACACATACTCTTATAACATATGGACCATCAAATGTATTTATTGCATTGGGATTTGTGTTTGTCATATGCGATGCATATATTTATATATTCTTACTCAGAGTCAGGGCCCACATGGTATCTGTTCTATCACAGACATTTAATATAGAACTGATTTATGTTTATTATAAAATGAATAAATCAGATGAAATGTATCCATGCAATCTGCTCTTGATCTATTTTGGTCATACTTTTAGTTCACATGACAGCTTGGAAACTCTCATTGCTGGGGCAAAGAGAATTTGGGGAACACAAAATAGGTCATGAGCCTGGAAAGGTTGGGAAACTACCCAAGTATTAAAATAGAGTCTTCACTCATCTACTGGGAGACTCTGTTTATTTGACACTTTCACAGAGTCTGCAACAGATGGCAGGTGGTAACTTGAGTTGTGAAAAGCACAGTTGTGTATACACAGTAAATAGGATAACTTCCCCCTTGTGTTTCACAATGTCTGACTTTAGGATTTTTTTTACCATTAGGTGTATTTGCAAGTTTTCCAACCTGTGTGTCTTTTCTTTAAATCCAGAGTTTTACTGGGTGCTTTAGAAGTTGCAATCCTAAAACTCACAGAGTAAACTGATGGTGCGTGAGGCTACAAATCCATGGCAACAAGCTTCCACGGGGTTCACAACTGCTTGCTTAGTGCTTCTTTTGTCCAGATGTCATCTACTGCATCTTCCCTTGGTGCAGTTAGAAATAGTAATCAGTATTGGATCAGAACGCCACATCAGGTCAGAGTGCTAGCGAGAGTGCCGGTGACGCTCTCTGCTGAACACTTCTCCAACAGTTGTGAAAAAATAAGAAACTAAAGCAAAAGTAATGGCAGATTTTTGTTTTGTTGTTGGATTTGAGCAACATTCAATGTTTAATTGGATTTAGTGTTAACACCAGGTTGTATTTATGGTGGGACTTCTCACTGCAGAGAATTGATTATTTTACTAACAGAAGTCTGGAAAACATTTGGCAAGAGGACACACAACTATGAGGGATGAAGGATGACATGACCAAGGACAAGGGGAGACTCAGATAATATGGAGTCTGGAGTCTCTGGCTTGAAGGCAAGAGTGGAAGACTGAGATGAGTTTGGTGAGGTGTCTCACCTTAAAGGCTATTTCACCTTGAGGCTAATGGGTGGAGGAAGTAGGCAGCTGAAGGTGATTGACGCTGACATTCCCTCTAGCTGTTATTCCTCTATATTTGTTTTATTCCTCTATATCTATATTTGTCAGATTTCTAAATATTTCTGTTTTCTTGTTTTTATGACGAGTTGTCTAATGAATTTGTTAAGCACTGTAAGTCCAGACTTTAGGTGAATTGAGTAGATTAAGTTAAGCATCTTCTGCAACAGTGAACATTGTTTCTGAAAGAATCAAAGAGGAAAAATGTATAAAGGAAATAAGAGGGGCTAAAATTAAAGCGTGAGGGATGCCACCTTTAATGAAAGCAGGGGATGGAGAACAGTTTTGTATTCTGACAGAGATGCTTCTATCTCTGACAGGAAGGAAACCAGTGTGAAATTGGTCTCTGCCAACCAACAAAGCAGAGTCACAAAATATTGTCAACACTATCAAACTTTGTGCTAACATGGGGCATGACTAAAACGCCACCAGACCATGAATCAACACGGAGGAGATTGTTGTATACCTTCAATGATTGTAAACCAGACTGAAATGTTTCAAATATTTCTGTGGATGAACATATTTATTAAATGATCAAGACACAAGGTTTAATATTGAGATCAATCAATTAAGCATCAGTGAGGAAAGGGGCTACTTTTAAAGTTAAATAAGATGGCTAAGCCTCGTTTGATTCTGTGAAGACGACAGTGACTTCCAAGAGATGTTGTCATCCACTGGAAGTCAGGACTCACTTACAAAGACTTTGTGTCCATCACAAACTTCTTTTTAAGTAAATTCAAACAGAAGGAGATGCGATGAATTTATTCTGCTCCTTAAAGCACCTGTCTGTGTTCACTCTAGCTATTAAGCTGTTAAATGTTCCGCTATGTTCACAAGATTGTCCCCTGAAGACCGCCTGCCCATTGCATGGTGCTGAGCAGGCAGTGCACAACAGGAATTTAGACTTTTTAACTACAAACAGGAATCTGCTACAGGCAGTTTGTCAGTTCATGCATTGAAGTTTGCTTTATTTAAATTTTACCAATTAAAAATCAAATACTTTTAGTTGCAGTTCATGAAGTTGCTTTTGTTGCCAGGTTTAGATTAAAGAAGCCGGTTTTGGGTGACTGAATCTGGACATGTTCAGCCGTGAGGAAACTCTTGGTATATGGTTTAGGCTGTCTGGCATATTCTTCACTGTGGGCTTTCTAATGAGCACAGCAGACCAGTGCAACTAACAACGAGTTACCACAGCTCTAGCTCATGCTCACTGTTATGTTACAACACACAGCATGTTCGGCCAATTAGAGTGTTTTCTGTGTAGAAATGAAATGCGTTCTGCTTTTTGTTTCTTGTTGCTGCTCTGAGACAAAACAGGGAGCGAGAGACAAATATTTTCAGTTTGCCCTATTATTGAACATTAAAGATACTTAAAGATAATGCAATTTTCATAGCCATAATGCAATAAACCGTTTGGTGGGGGTTTATTTTTCCGTACTGTGCATGGAAAAGTAGCTTGACTAATCCAGCAATGGACATTTGTATGTGCACCTCATTTCCTTCCAGCCTCTTCCTGACATCATGAAATACCATTCTACGTCTGCGCCCTTAGTTGACATTTAGACCAACTGAAGGTGGGAAAGTGTACATGTGAGTCTGCTTTTGTTGTTGGAGAGCTGATAGCATCTGATTGTAAAAAGGATGGCCTGACTCTAATAACTCCCTCTGGCCCACAGACTCACATACAAACAAGCAAACAAAAACACACACACTTTTTCTCAGCTCTTTCTCAACATCTAGCTTTCTGCGAAAAGCAGTGCCTTGTAACAACTACTACTATCAGTACTGAGGTAATAGGGCAATATTTTGGGCAGAACGTTGCACTGTAAAAACTAAAAATGCACAGGGAAAGGCTGTAACCACTTGTGATGAAAAACAGTAATGATCCAGGGCTGGATTGCCATGGATAAATTAAATTTAAAAGAAATGTTCAGTTTCAGAAAGTTACTCCTCTGGGCTTTGAAGATTTTTTTCTGTAATTGCTAGGTTGTGTCATTCCCTTTCTCTGGGTAATAGGCACTGTGGAAATTAATACAGGTTCTTTTGGAATGAGACTGGAGCAGAAAGTCACCCAAGCAGACATAATCCTGCACTGGTGGAAATGACAAAATACACACTCTGTGTGCTGATAATCAGGGCTCGCTATATCCCCAGACATCTTATAGTATAGGATGATCATTGTTTTCATCACCTGCCCATTTTGGTTGCCTAACCCTCCAACAATAAAAGAGTGTTATGTCAATATCCAAGGCAGCAAGTTTTCTTTTATCCTAGCGTTTCACCTGTGTGTATTTGTTGCTTTTCCACTGTAAGCTCCTCTACAAAAGCATTTGTCTGCTCTTCCATAAAGAGGCTGTCTTTTCTGTTTCTTTTGAGGAGGTTAATCTGGCAGTATGTTTTTGGCTCACAGTCATAGTCCACTGAGGAAGGACAGACACTGTCCAACATGGCCATAAATTCTGACAGATCCACACAACCCTGCATGGACAACAACCCGAGTGCTTGATGAATTAATCATGGATGAGAAAAGAATAAATCAAATACAAGGAAAATTGCTACAATTCACACAGAGTGAGAGATCAGTTAAGTGAATTACAGTAGAAATAACAAAGAATATTTAAGATCCTCACCACCGAACTAGTGTCAGACAGAGACCTCGGCGAACAACTTTAATTGGACCTAAATCTGGAAGAATATATGTTTTTCTCTTCTGTATGCCATCATTATCATCTTAATGACTAATTTATCCACAATGGATAATTTCACTTGTTCATGCTGTCACTTGGTGACATGTTTTGTGGGAGAATGTGGGACATTTTTTTTATCACATCTTCAGGTACTCTTTCACACCCTTGGCTGATTTAACAGGATCTACAGACTCATTTTTCTGGCAAGACACCTCTTTCATGTGCAGCTGCTCACTCAAAACTCCAGTAGACACTTTCCCTTTAAAGATAATGAAAAATGGAACCTTCGAACTACAGATGCCCGTACACTAATGCTCTAGAGTATTTGGAGATGCCTTGACTTTTCATCATGTGCAACCGCATTTTTGACATTTGGCGTTCAAATTGAAATATTTCAACTTGGATGGATTTTTGTGAGTTTTTTTTTTAATCAGTACACTGGAAGCAACATCTTATTCTGACAGTACTTGCTTTGATTTTTATTTAAGCATTTCAACACCAGCAGAGTTGACAAAAGTACAGGCATTCTATACGTAAGTAGAAGTACAAATACTATTGTTAAAAAATACTCGAGGAAAAGTTGAAGTTCTAAATCAACTTCTTTACTCAAGTAAAAGTAAAAAAGTACAGGCTCTGAAATGTACTCAAGGTGAAAAAGTAAAAGTGAACCTTGTGCTAATAGCAGGTCTTCAATTCAGCAGGTAGGGGACCCCTAAAATCAGCTGTAATGGCTCAGTGTGACTCACAGTCACCACTGAGTGCTTCAGTAGATGTTCTTCGTGTACAGGCTGTGATCAGCTGACGTGCTACTCTCTGTGGATTTACACAACCGAATTCAAGCAGATGTCAGCAGATGTTTCACGAGTTGTCCTGGCTGATTTCCATCCTCCACACTGACAGTACTCTGTTTAGCTATCTTTTTTTCTAGATGGCATAAAGCTGAGTTCAGTCAATGGAGCTAAGCATCATCGGTTAAAATGCACATGAATCTCTGCTATGAGGCTCTGTGACCAAACTCTGACCATGAAACCACAGCCACACACTGTTATTTACTTTATATCTGTCACAGTACAGCAAACTATGCTCATGCAACCTTTAAATAACACAGTAAGTCTACCTCAGTTTGTTTAGCAGCATGTTTCACTTGTTTCACATCACCTTAACCCCTGACTATAGTACACAGTTTTTCTGAAGTATTTGTACTTTGTTACTTCCCACCTCTGAAAACCAGTAAAGTGATTTATCTGTTTGATAGGTCTAAATTAAATTTTATTCAAAACTATTCAATCTGACTTGCAGAATTACTCTTCTTCTGTCTTAGCAATGAACATATGCTTGCAAGGAGATTATAATACTGGTTAAGCTAGCATGACTGCCTATTTCTGAAAAGTTGGGATACCATGTAAGTCGTTCACAGAGCTGACAGTGATTTGCTATAAGAATGGAGTCTTTTAGAAGTAATAAGGTTCTCAGTACTTTGCCTGGTCAAAGTTTAAGGATTAAGGGTTCGTCTTTCTCTAATGCTAGTGTTAGATGGCGGTACATGGTGGCTGAATCTGGCACCATGGAAAATTTTCACTGACGAGGCATGTGACTAGGATGCCTTCTGGGCATCTCATAGGAGCTCACTCACATATATATATCTATATGTTCCTCATGGATGAATTGATGGATGGATGAGTGGATGGGTTGCTTTCAGGTCTGTCACATCGAATTGGGACAGGTTCAAGAACATCATTGTTTAATGGCTCATTGTTACAAAGGTATTATTTGCTCTCAAAAGTACAGCTCTAGGCAGCAAAGTAAGAAACTAAAACTGTGAATACTTGCTGGAGTTCTTTTTCATGTCGCTGAGAAGAATAATGGGGACTTATTTTAAATTTTTCATTCTCAATTAACCGTAAAACAAGTATTACATTTCAGTCTGACATGTTTGCATCTGTTGGTAATTAAAGTTAGGGTTTTGTGGGGGGTTTTTTGACAACAGGACATGTTATACAATAGCATTCGTTTAAGGGATGAACAGCCCAAACGCATACACCTACATGTATACTGAAGCCTCAATCAGACTTACTTGTGCTCGAACAAAATGAGTTACAATATTCCTGCAATTTTCTGAACTGCAGTGGGTTTGTAATGAATAATACAGGAAGCCTTGACCACGCACTCAGCAGCTGTACAATGCACATCCTTGAATAAGTGTTACAGGACTCAGTAAAGCGTCTCAATCTTGTTTCTGCGGAACATAAATTGGGCGATAGATTTGAAAACCATGAGAAGCCACAGTTATTCTGTCTGGTCATGTTTGCCCTTAGTGGTCACATAAACATTTGCATTAAGAAATAATGCTAATAGTACCATATCTGTTAGTGTATTTACATGTCTGTCTCATGCAACATCTTAGTCTTTGTGTTGTCAGTTTCCTTATACAAATTTAAAAGTAACACAAAACTGCAAAATTGGATTGGTAAAATTTCTCCAGTTTCAATATTCTGCAAATCATACCTGAATCCTGCCTTTGTTACTTCTCTGTCTCGTAACAGTAACAGAGGCATTACCATTACTGACACTCACCTAACATTCATTCAATGTTGCTGAGACAAAAAAAAGTGGTTGATGGTAAAAAACACATTGGCAGCTCACCAGGTTTCAAAAAGGTTTTCACATTTTCACATTCCAAACTTGAGTCACTCTCTCCCTTGGCCTTAGGTTGTTGTGTTCTTCAAAAACCAATTATTTCACAAACCTAGCAGCAATCCCTCAATAATTATGCCTGTGATAAAAGCCTACTGCAGCTGCTACTCCTGATTTGGCCTGATCAGGGGAATTAGAGCCATGCTATTCAGTGTCCACATGGTAGAAACCAAAAGAGAACACTTGAATGGGTGGCAAAGCGTTTCTCCGGGGTATCGAGTAGGTTAAATCTTACACGGGGTCAGTGACGTGAAAAACGTGCCATATACAGTAGTCTTTGTATTTTTCATACAGATTTCTGCTACAGTTGAAAATGATTATTTACCCTGCATCAGACAAAAGGAAGGCAGTGTCAGATGAACAAAGCAAACAAATTACCTGCCAGAATCCTGTCTGCTCTTCACCAGGCATTATCTGTGCCTCCATTATTTCATAGCATATGAGCTAAATGAAACTGGACAGAGAAAATTATTTTGGTGCAGTTTTTTTTTCTTCTTGCATGACCCAATATTTGTTTACAGATCTGTGCAGGCAGAAGGTAGGCAAGGGTACAAGATAAGCAGAGGCCTATTTAGAGAATTAAAACCATGGTGGGACAATGGCATTTGATCCCATCTGTAAACTGAGCATTTAATGAGTGACACGACTGTGAAAAAGCAAACAAAATGTTGTTTTTCCTTCTTTATTCAGGTGAACCTTAAAGCATTAGCTCACCCTCATATGTTAGTTTGATAGAATAGCCTGGCAACCTCTCGGGGACAAGCAGTACATTTACAACAGGTAGGTGACAGATAGATTTAAAACTACACATTGTTATGTTATACTGAGGGGTTTTCTTTTAATATAGAATCTAACAATCAGTTCAATTCAATTCAATCAGATTGCCTCAAGGCACTTTATATTGTAAGGTAAAGACCCTACAATAATACAGAGAAAACAGAAATTCCCAGCAATTATATGACTCCCTGTGAGCAAGTGCATTGGCGACTGTGGGAAGGAAAAACTCCCTTTTAACAGGAGGAAACCTCCAGCAGAACCAGGCTCAGAGAGGGGCAGCCGTCTGCAGCAAAAAGTTAAGGATGAGCAGAGGAAGGATGCACAAAGACATTGTGTAGAAGAGAACCAGAGATTGATAATAACTAATAATACAGGGAGTGCAGAATTATTAGGCAAGTTGTATTTTTGAGGAATAATTTTATTATTGAACAACAACCATGTTCTCAATTAACCCAAAAAACTCATTAATATCAAAGCTGAATGTTTTTGGAAGTAGTTTTTAGTTTGTTTTTAGTTTTAGCTATTTTAGGGGGATATCTGTGTGTGCAGGTGACTATTACTGTGCATAATTATTAGGCAACTTAACAAAAAACAAATATATACCCATTTCAATTATTTATTTTCACCAGTGAAACCAATATAACATCTCCACATTCACAAATATACATTTCTGACATTCAAAAACAAAACAAAAACAAATCAGCGACCAATATAGCCACCTTTCTTTGCAAGGACACTCAAAAGCCTGCCATCCATGGATTCTGTCAGTGTTTTGATCTGTTCACCATCAACATTGCGTGCAGCAGCAACCACAGCCTCCCAGACACTGTTCAGAGAGGTGTACTGTTTTCCCTCCTTGTAAATCTCACATTTGATGATTGACCACAGGTTCTCAATGGGGTTCAGTTCTTGAAGGATGCAGACTTCTTCAAGCAGTGGTACAGGAAGAAGGTGTCTTCCAGAAACTGGCAGTAGGACTGGGAGTTGAGCTTGACTCCATCCTCAACCCGAAAAGGCCCCACAAGCTCATCTTTGATGATACCAGCCCAAACCAGTACTCCACCTTGCTGGCGTCTGAGTCGGACTGGAGTTCTCTGCCCTTTACCAATCCAGCCACGGGCCCATCCATCTGGCCCATCAAGACTCACTCTCATTTCATCAGTCCATAAAACCTTAGAAAAATCAGTCTTGAGATATTTCTTGGCCCAGTCTTGACGTTTCAGCTTGTGTGTCTTGTTCAGTGGTGGTCGTCTTTCAGCCTTTCTTACCTTGGCCATGTCTCTGAGTATTGCACACCTTGTGCTTTTGGGCACTCCAGTGATGTTGCAGCTCTGAAATATGGCCAAACTGGTGGCAAGTGGCATCTTGGCAGCTGCACGCTTGACTTTTCTCAGTTCATGGGCAGTTATTTTGCGCCTTGGTTTTTCCACACGCTTCTTGCAACCCTGTTGACTATTTTGAATGAAACGCTTGATTGTTCAATGATCACGCTTCAGAAGCTTTGCAATTTTGAGACTGCTGCATCCCTCTGCAAGATATCTCACTATTTTTGACTTTTCTGAGCCTGCCAAGTCCTTCTTTTGACCCATTTTGCCAAAGGAAAGGAAGTTGCCTAATAATTATGCACACCTGATATAGGGTGTTGATGTCATTAGACCACACCCCTTCTCAATACAGAGATGCACATCACCTAATATGCTTAATTGGTAGTAGGCTTTCGAGCCTATACAGCTTGGAGTAAGACAACATGCATGAAGAGGATGATGTGGACAAAATACTTATTTGCCTAATAATTCTGCACTCCCTGTATGTCTTTTTTAAATATCCCCAAATCTCTTTTACACCCGCAATCACTTTTTTTTTTTTTAAACCTTTTGGGCAATCATTCAGCATCTAAGGACATGACTGGCTTAGTCCAGCGTGGCTCTTATTATTTGTTGATCTCCACCAACTCTGAGAAAAATATCTGGCTATTAATTGGACCCTTATGGTCACCACAGCTGGCTGCTATCTTTGTCTGATTTTTGTCTATGAGCAGGCAGCATACAGCTGATTTTTAAAGCTTTTTTTTTCATGAATAAGACCTAAATGCTGCTGTTGAAACCAAGCCTAGGGAGCAATTCATCTAAACCCACCAATAAATCTGAAAAGCTCTGAAAAAGAGACATTAACAACACCGTGAACATCCAAAATATTTCAATTTCCACTAGAGCTCTGCTGTTGTAAGACTCTATGAATGAACAGAGATTAGGCTGGGAAAGTGAATTTCTGGAGGAAAATAAGAGAACACAGAGTTGCTGGCAAGTTTGGGAATTAATCTGCCCAAGCTGCCACAAACAGAACTGATGCTTGTTGGCACAACAAATCCCAATCAGGGAACTTACTGACCAGTTTTGGCTGCGAGACACAGACTGGAAAAACAATCCAGAAACTGCAAGTTCACCACACTTTTTTGTTCTTTTATATTATTCCACCTTGAAATAACACATTGTTTTAAAAGAAATCACTGCTGTACACTTAGTGCGATGTGCTATTTTAAATGCAAACAATCATGCCACAATGCTGTGACCCTCTTTCTTTAAGAGCATTAATTCAAGATAACATTGCATAGAGGTTGCATAGACAAGCAGTGAACTAAAAGCCAAACAGGCTCTAAATTATGTAGGCACTGTAAAAACAAAATTAAAAAAATAATAATAAAAGAAACCTCACTTCTATTAATTCAATGACAAGATGGACAGTTTGGCTAAGACCTCAAGGACATCAAGCTTGAGAGGTAGAAGTCACTTGAGCCAATGACCAGATTTAGAAACAAAGAGTGCCAGGTTTTGACTTGGGCTTATACAATAATTATTTCTCCTGCAGAGCAGAAAAAAACCCCAACCATCTCTCTCAGGATCTATTGTCTCATATCAGTACTGTGTGTTCCTCTGCCCATTATAACGTATCAGCAAAGATGCCCTCATTTTCCCATTCAGTGAGTTAGCCTATGCGAGTGTGTTTAATAGCAGCGTGCATTGTCATTGCTGTTTATCAGATAGGACTGGTATTATCTGTATCTGCTTGTCTTTTTTAGCGCCGCCTCAGTTGTCGCTAAGATGTGAGAGTGACTGCTTTTCTGAGAGTGACACATCTTCCCTTGGCTATATTAGTTGAACCAGACACATATTTTTGCTTGTGTTCAAGTGGGCTTGTGCGCACGTGTTTACATGTGTATGATCTTTTTAGCGTGTGCCAGGATCCTCCATTATCCTGTTTGTGAGCTCGCCCTCAGATGGCACTTTCCATCACTTACGCTGTTCAGCTGGACCAAGGGAACACTGGGCGGAGGCCAAACCCACTTCAATCTGCGGTAATGTGTAGACTGGCACAGACCTTTACAGGGTTTGACTGATAAGTGCTTTCAGATGTCTGATACCCATGTCAATTTTTAGATTGCGACTGCCAGAATTTTTGCACTGACAGACAATAAACTTGGATTTTACTTTTTATACTCCAAAAATACAAGGATTCATGGCCAAGATGTGAAACAGCTTTTGGAGCATCACAGGACACTTAGACATGCCAGTAAAAGACAGATTTTGTTTACTATTTGGGGATTCGGTATTTGTCCATATTACACAATGTGAAAAATTTCACATTGTGAAAAACTTTTGTTTGCAGTGGTTAAGTTGCATTCAAAGACCAGTGTGACCCAGAGGCTGCACACACAGTTCCATACATCCAGAGTGAGCTTTGGTACTATTGTGGGATAAAATGTTCAGAACAACCTTTCTCACAACTGGCAATGAGAAACTGGCTTAGCTTGGAGAATTTCCACTATTTATGTTTGGAGCCCAGTCTTATGTATTTAAAAAAATGTTTTCAGCTAAAGCAGCATGCCTCTAGGGATGACGGATGGCAGTGACAGTTGGTCGACTACTTTAGTCCAGACTGAAATATCTCGACCACGTTAGTGTTGGCAGTGCATGTTGTGTGAACATGATGTAAGAAATAATGACATTAAAATGTCTCAGAAAGCTGAAAGATGTAGCAGATGCTACCTTGTTACTGGTGACATACTGAAGGACTAAAGTTTTCCTCCTCAGCCAACCACTCCGACCTGCAGACCCTCTTTGATGGATCCCAGATGTCTGCCAGGTTTAGTTTATTAATTCAGTGCCAGCTGATGTTATTTATTTACCAGCTCGTGTTCCATATATGGAGTAGCTGGAATATTTTCCACTAATTTCATTAAAATAAGATGGCATTTAAGTCAAATTGATTGCTAAGACTAGCCTCTGACATATTCCTCTTCAGATTTAGAATATAATAGTTTGAGATGTCCTGTTTCATTGATCATAATGGTAGGTGTATGTTAGGTTGGTAGCATTAAGGCATACTTGTAAAAACTTATATAATCCACCAGCCATAAATCTAATCTTTTAAAGCATCAATTAATACCGTCAACAATAAAAGGAATGTACGTTTTCCTAAATGTACAATTTAGCACTTACAATTGTTATTTTGGTGGTGTTATGTTGTTAATGGGAGGGTTTTAGCATGCTTCAAAGCACAACAGCTGATAGCGTTGACAACCCTGCTGTTACAGTGTTTGAACAACTTCCACTTCTTGTTTAAACTGGGGTATTTATGGATTAGTTTACTGCCTGGTGACTTAAAAAAATGCTTAGTCCATGGATATGATTTAAAACGCTCACCAAACAATGGTTACAAGTCTGAGCAAAAGAATGCAAATAATGGTCATTTCACCAAACACATTAAAAACAATTAAAATACTCTCATCAGCCAAATACTGTACCAAATATCTAAACACAAACACGTGATATCACCAAAATCAAATGCTGTCAAACCAATTTTTTTCTGCTTCATGAATCTTTTATTGTCACTTGAGATTGTGCCAGAGTGATGGTGATTCAGCTTGCTGGTCATTTTCAAAGCTTGTGGTGGTGGTGTTGATGTGTAAGGTGTTCCTGAGAATGAAGGCTGCTAGAGAAAAGAAATCTCCTGAACATTACACATTATATTCATAGCTAAAATCCTTGAGACACACACATATTTGTGATAATGACTAAAAGCTCTTTCAGCGGCGGCACTTTTGGCTAGAACCTGCCTCCACTTCTTCTTTACAAATTCTGTTGGATCTTGAGGCAAAAGTGTCAGTATATTTGGGAAGATTGTTGTCATTAAAAATTTAAAAAAGAATATGCTTGTATCAGATTCTCTCTATGTGTGTGTATGTTTATGTCAATATTCCCACAGCTTAAGTATCGCTAATAAAAAAGAAGGTTAATAAACTTGTATCTGAAAGCACTAACACAATGCAGGAACCAACCAAGGTGACTAAGCAGTGAAAACCTCCATTTTCCAACAAAGAGTGCAATTTAACAAACATAACTGAACTGCAGTTTTATATTTTTTTATGCTTATAATTTAAGGTCTTTTTAAGCAGCTGTAGCAACAGAAAGCAGAAACTTATGAAACAGAAAAGGTTGCTAGCTTGTAACTTATGTTCACCACAAATGTTTGTATAAAACATGTACCAGGGAAATGCTTGTAGATACATCTCTTAAATTTCAATCCCTTTAATTCAGTTTTACAATTACTTCAGAGCAGCATCTGCCATTTGAGAAAAAATAATCTTAAACGTCTTCAGCATTACTGTGCTAAATAGGACAACATGTTTAAGGGTCAACTGATACAGGAACATTTCCATCTGTTTCTACATCAACTTGTCGTGACACTTGTCTACTTCCTGTTGAGGCAAGGCACCAGCGATACTGCCACAGAGACCCCTGGTAACCAGTGGTCACTAGAGAAAATTTTGTATTCCCCATTGGCAAACACTTGGCTGTAGCTGGGCTTATTTTGTGTAAACATACCCAGCTGTCAAAAACAGCTTGTTTGGCTCCAAGGTAGAAATGCCCTGTGAAGGCACAGTAGACGTTTATTGACATGGGTACTCTGACTGATCTGTGGCTACGCAGCCTCATGCACAGCAGGGTACAATATACTTTGTGTTGTGACAGTTTACTCCCACAACTAGTTTACATTTCCTTTGAATTGTGCTACAATGCTGTTCTGTCAGAGCATGCAGGATGCCAGATGTAAGACTGAAACAACTTTGTTAGGCTATTTGTTGCATCCTCTCCACAGTGATTAGAGGGCTTGGTGATTCGGAAGGAAGATGGAAAATATGAGAACATTTGTTGTGAATGGAAAATTAAAAGGTGGTTTAGAATAACACCGTGCTTGTTATTGTTTAAGAATCTTGAAACATGAGTGTCAAAATCATTCCCATAATATTCTCAGGCAATAATATAATACGACTGTTCCAGGTTGCTCTCACTTATCGCTGCCCCTGCCAGCCCTAATTGTGCCTGTTTACTGTAAACTCGAGGGCAGGAAATCATTAGGTAATGCTTGTGTCGTGATGACATTAAAGAAGCCGTGCCATCCATCTGTCTCTCTTAAATGACTAATAGCCGATGGTGGAGAATAGAGTATTGGCATGTTATACAAGTGTGACCCGGGGTTGTTTCGCACTGTCTACCTTCACTACAGTTCCCACGCTGTGCACAGAACATTTGGTTCAAATTATTTGTGTTGCTCTTGATATTCAATTGTGTGGGTGGTGAAATAGCTGATTTGTTTTGGAAATAATGGACTGCAGTTCAGTAAAGCAGGAAAAATTATATTTGAACGCTCTTTTACCAAGTGCTCCTTCATCCTTAAACCTCCAATTTATTGCTCTTGTAGTGGAAGAGCACTGCATCTCGTCGAAAGCAGGCAGTGGGAGTATTCAAGTGTGCACAAAGAAAAAGAAAAAAATAACTTTAAGTTCAGAGAACAGATGTTCCTCTGTCTGTTTTTTTTTTTCTCTCTTTTTTAAATTAAAAGATATGTTAGATAGAATACGCGACACACTCTGATGATTCCAATGAGCTGCAATCACCAGTGGATCTATGTTGTGACACAGCAAAGGTTTATATCTCTGCAGGGGTGCCATCAAATCTGGAGTATCTTCTACTGATCTTTGCCTGAAGTATCTCTGAAACCCAAGGAGCGAGTGTGATATCAACACTAAACTGAAAGAGACAGCAAACAACAATAATGTAAGCTTTTGCAAAGCCACTAAAAATTTGACTCGGTTACACTCAAAACACAAAAAGTAACCTCACGACTGGTGATTTTAAAGAATCATCTTTAGTTGGATTCCATGAATAAAGTATTTATTTTTTGAATTATTTTAAAAAGTTATGTCAAGAGGTTTCAGGCGACTGTGTTACATAACTCTTAATAAACTGGTTATGTTTTATTCAAATATGTTGAACTGACTCAATAAAAAAGCCATTGAGATACTGCCAAAACACTGTATTATATTGAAATAATGAAAATTACTAAAATAAATGTTTTTTGGGAGTTACTTAACACAGCTGTATGAAACCGCTTGGCATAACTTTTTTAAGTAAACCAAAAAAAGAGAAAACAACAAAAAAAAAAAATTTGGGGGAGTGTATATCTGTTAGAACAGTGCAAATTTCAAACCTTTGTCCCTACTCTGCAAACATTATGTTCTTACTGTAAGCCTTTTTTCCTTAATTTGAAGACATGGAAGTCAGTTGGAGTGATTATAATTCAGAAAATTGGAACAGGTGTTAAGCAAAGCCAGAGATGAGTCGTGCATTTGAAGAACAGGTTGCGTCTTTTTCTAAAAAAGAGAGAATAAACACACTATCCAACACATGTGCTCTAATTTGGCTCCCCCCCCCCCCCCCCCCCTTTCAAACAAGGCTGAATTTTAAATGCAAACTTTTTTCCCCATTTTAGTAATTTTACTACAAATGTGAGCAGATAAGATTGCAGGAGTACAAGAATACAGTAAATGTGGCCATTTGGATTTAAAAAAAAATCTTACGCACAACTTATTTTTTGTGATACCCAATTACCAAAAATGTGCTACATGTGCCATTTGAGACAGTTTTTCAGTTTTTCCTACCTTCTTGCTTTAAATATGTGTAACAATATACAAATACATTGTATGGCCACAAAAACAACACTGAATAAAACACAAGTTTTCCCAGTGAGAAGGCCATACTGATGTAACCTCCGCTTATTCTGAGCTTTCTAGATATCCCATCGTGACTAAATAAATGGCAGACAACATACCAGTTCTATAGTCCTTCAGAATACCTGCCGAATTTGTGTGTCAAATCTGTTGACCTTGTTACATAACATTCATGACGACATAAAAGAATGAGTAAAATAGGTTGTACAGTAGTAGGCGTAGACAAGCAAGCACACTGGGATGTTGTGGTGTTTTTAAAGTGTGGCAAGCTTGTAATAATTGCCAGTGTTATTTTTTTTTAAATGGATATCTGCTTTTTATAAAAGAAAGATAAAAGATTAGACAATGCAGCAGATACTATATTAAATTCAGTGAAGACTTAAAATATTAATTGTTCAGAAACGTTATTCTGTTTAACTTGCTGTGTATGATCGTTAACAAGCAAGACAACATTAAAAGTGGCAGATTTTGCAGTCGAAGACAGCAATAAGCAGACACACATGACTAAAGCATGATGAAGGTTCATTAAATTTTCAGTTTAATCTTCACACTGATAAGATGGCAAAAAAGTCACTGCTAATTAAAAACAACAACTGTGATTGTAATTTCTCTACTGAGAGCTCCTTATAAAGTCTCTCTATAATGCGGAATAAAAATAGGAGCCTGAGCTGGTTTAAATATGAAGCTTTAGTTATTTAAAGCAGATAAAAAAAGATGATGGAAGATTAGGTTTCGATAGATAGACAACAGCAATAGACGTAAAATATAGACTTCCCGAGCCTCCGCTTGCAGGTACCTGAAACTGGACTCCTACATTTTTCCCTAGAAATTGATTTAATTAGAAAGCAGTTTATTGGTGTTTACCCTTAAGAGCAGCCTGCTCAAATGTAAATCGTTCATGCACTCTGCTTGCATATGAAAGCACAGAATTACCAGCTTATATCATTAAACCCTAATGAAATGGACACATATGTGCATGTAGATGTAATGGTAAAGAAAATGTTGCCCATATCTTTTTTTATTTTTATTTTTTTACAAACCTGTGTACGCACAAATCTGTGGTTTACTATCCGGGATTACTCAATATTTTCTTGTGTGAAATTTTTCACATTGTGTAATATGGACAAATACCGAATCCCCAAATAGTAAAACATATATTTTAAATGAATGTATATAAAGCATATTAAAACAATGACTGAAAGTGATTTGACTGAAAACAACATTTAATACCATTAGTTCCCTTACTGCTTGTATCAGCTTTCAAATGTGTTAAATAACCATAAAATTTATTCAGTTTCCATCCTTGGATTTCATCACTTTCACTCTCATTTCTTTGTAAGACCTAGGTTATGGAGGTTTGTCAAATTATTGCACTGAGTCTCTGATCTTGGTTTGACAGATCAGGCGGTTCTTGTCCTCCACCTGCTTCCTTCCTCGGCGACAGTTCTTGCCTTAGGGGACACATGATTCAACACCTTAATTATTGCAGCCCGAGCCTTTGATTGCAAAGAGTGAGCATGTTGCTCTTGATTTAGAATCATTCTAATTCACTACACTGAATAACTGAAATTGATTTGGCTCATAAACACGTTTCGCCGATTGATAATTTTGTGTACGCACTTGTTTTAAGAATATTTGAGTGCACAAATTAGGGAATTGACCCTGCATTTTGAACATCTAAGCTGAACACTTTGAAATGGATCGCTAAGTTAAGGTTTTGTTTTTGTTTTTAGTTCACTACCTGGGATGAGATCCTCATTTTAGGTTTGACACCATTTCTAGTAGATAATGGCAGATGTCTTGAGCATGAATTGAGGCTGCGGTTTGTAGAATGTCTCAAAAGGGAATGGCAGCAGCTCCCAGGCCAATAAATTCCAATAAATTATATCCACTTAAGGTTGCATTCTCATAGATCCATTAATTGTTTTAGCATTAAAACAGCATAATATACACTCAATTGTATTTTAGTGGTACACCTTACCAGTATGAGTGTTGGACCCTCTTTTGGCCTCTGAATTGCCTTAATTCACTGCAGATTCATTGCAGGTTGTACTACCTAAACATAACAACATAGATGGCTTCCCCCAAAGGTTCAACACTTTGATCAAATTGGTTTACTTTCCGGAGGGTTTATTAAAAGAAGGGACATTTCCACTTTAATAGGCTTGTGGTTTCCCAGAATTACTTAATTGTATTTCTCCTTTCCCACAGAACAAGGCCACTTGTTATGCATAGACTAAATGGCCTGTATTTGTATAGCGCTTTACTTAGTCCCTATGGACCCCAAAGCGCTTCACACTACATTCAGTCATCCACCCATTCACACACCGTTGATGGCAAGCTACATTGTAGCCACAGCTGCCCTGGGGCGCACTGACAGAGGCGAGGCTGCCAGACACTGGTGCCACTAGTCCCTCTGACCACCACCAGCAAGCAATGGGTGAAGTATCTTGCCCAAGCACACAACGACTGAGACTGCTGGAGTTGGGGCTCGAACAGGCAACCTTCCGATTACAAGACGAAGTGCAAACTCTTGAGCCACGATCGCCCCACTGGAGAAACCCAAGAGCCAGCATATCAAATAAAATGTCAGTTTCACAAATGAGCTTTTTTAAATAGATAAAGTAGGTTTGTTACATGTGGCCAGTGTTTGTTTTGAGGAGCATAGAATCACCTGATGTAGATATTGTAGAGATTAAGGCTGTCCACAGATTTATCTCTAAGGAAATGGAACATTTATCCAAAAGTCAACACTTACAAGAACCAAATTTTTCACTCTGTCTATATGTGATTCAGTAAAGGTTTTGTATCATTTGGCAACCAATACTTTATTCTCAGTGACTAACAGGAGCTTCAGCTTCTCACAGGTGTTGTTGTAGGCAGCAGCAATGATAATTCTTTATCACTGTGGCCAAGCCGAGTAGACTGCAGTGCAGAAAATTTAAGACCAATTTATTTTCATTTTCCAGTCTTATGTTTTCTTATTAAATCAAATGAAGCAAATGCAAGTCCACAGTGCATGATCAGCCTACGCAACACATCACAAAGTGGCCATATTTTATTTCCACACCCTGCCATAACAGCTATAAAGCCAATCTACATCCACCAGTCAATCATAAGAGACTAAACATCAACCAATGGTTTCTTACAGGAAACATAGTGACTACACATTTACATAACACCCAGCTAAATAAACAGCAGAGAGCTGCAGTGCTCAGAGGGAGGTGAGTTGAGAGATTGATAACACACACCTCCAGCTCTAGATCACAAGCCAGCTCATTTTATAATCAGTGTTTTCCAATTCCCTAGTAATGACCAACATCTCAACCACCAACACAACCAAAATGACATCTACTTTTTCCATTATTTTTTTCTAGTGGCATCATACTTGTTTGCATTCTTTAATGAAGGCTTTCATCGCCTCCTCATGAAACCTGCACAGATTTCACACTTTCTCTGTAAAATAAGTGTGTTTCTGCAATACAGCGAGTTTTCTTGCTAATGTGACCAATGATGCATATTCTAGGCACTGTGTACTGCTGCTACAAATTCCCCATGTTAATGTTAACTATTTATGTTCAGCACAAATGTTGGTGCAAAACTCAAGTTACAGAAGTTATAACCATTCTGTACTCCACCTGATGCATGCATGTTCACAACTTGCGTGTGGCTCCAACACATTTAAGCAGTCAAACATCCTTGTTTTGTATCCACTACCCCGTTTCCATCGTATAAGATACCCAATTACGCTGCATTACACTAAGGTCATAGCGAACCAGTAGCAGGCTAGGCGACGTTCTTGCGCATCTGGCAAAGTTATATACAAAATGCCACAATAATACTCGTTTTCTTCATTACTGGAGGGCTGTTATTACTCTTATCTTGTCTTCACACCTCCTCCTTACTGACGCATCTCTCAGAGCTCTGTCTATGCTGGCCAAGAGGCGCGCTCTCGCTTGCGCGTCCCCTTCCGTCGGCACACGGACGGGTGTCGGCGTGAGCGTCGTTGAGCTGTGAATGGACATTAATGGGGAATGTAATACACTTCTCTCAGTGACTGGTTTCGTCTGTTATTTAATCGCTGCAGCGGAAGAGTGGGTAAGTTTATTTTCTGCAGGTTGTGCATTTATTGAGAGACAGACTGTGTTCAGCTTTTGAATTCATGGACCGAAATTAGGAAGTACTTTCTAGACAGAGACAGATCTCTATGTGCCAAGTGCATATTAAGCTTAATTAATGTGGCATCAATATAGTCTTGGTACCCTAATTGTTTTTTGAAATGTCACTCAGATATTGCAACGTTGTCTTTGTACATGTATAAATCAAAGCAGAGCTCCCACTTTGCCTCCACCTTTGTGCAAAGCACAACTATTTCCACGCTTATAATTCGATAAAGTCTGAACTGGATGTTCAAAAAGACTCAGGAACGATGCACCATCTTTACACTTGTACCTTTCTATTTTTTGATAAAGTTACAGTCCTTCGTTTTCTTTTCTTTTATTCAGTTTACCCTCCTCTCAGATCTAACACAGTGACTTCATAATGAGCGTGCGGTTTTAATTATATAAGAGACAGCAACAAATTAATGTACCTGCTCCTGGTACAGGCTGTTTTTGCATTGACTGAGTATTGTTTGGATCTTCATGGCTTATCAAGAGTGAAAAAGGATGAGGAAAAAAAATCATCTTGTCTTGAAATGTTCTTCTGAAAGCAAAGGCTTTCGAGTTGCTACATGTGTGTTTGTGAATATATAATACAGCCATATTCTCTGGCTGCTCATAATGTGCTTCACATCAGAAGGACATTTTATAGCAGGCAATCAGGTTTCCAAATACCTGGTGGAATTCAGCTACAAGGCTTTTTTGCTGCAATGAAATAGTTCTTTGACCAGCAGCATCAGCAGGTTCACTGGTGTTCCTGGACCAACCCATGGAAGATCAAACCTACAGCATTACATCAAGTGTGCTCAAGGAGGAGGATGATGTGTGGTAGAGACAGGCAGAGCCTTGTATGTGAAGGGAGTGTGGATGTGTTTGTGTGCGTATTACAGCATATGTGTAGGATTATGTGCTGGTATGATAAAGAGAGAGTGAGAAACAGTGATGGCATCAAAGGAGAGGCTTTGCTTTTTCATATAGTTGTGAGAACCAAGCATGGTCACATATCTGACTGCATGCATGTTCATGCACATCTGCAGATGTGAATGTCAATATCCTAATGGGCCAATTTGGCAACATTTATATCTACTAACAACATTTGAAAAAAAGAGTATTTCTTCCCTGATGTGTGCACATGGCTGAGTCTTTTTATGGAAAATATGGCAAGGTTAGTTTATAGTAAGGTTATACAATGACTTGGCTAATGGTGAAAGTCTGTGTTTTCAGGATATGGAAATATCAATGCTAATCGCAGGGCTTGTCCTGGCTACATGTCAGTTGGACACAGTAAATGTTCATCCACCCCTGACTTCCTGCCTCGTTATAAAGGATATACATCTTGCTCCACTGACATTAATATTGAGATAAGATGTACATATGGATATAACTCCCAGGATACTAGAGTGGTCCATGTGCACGCACAGCAAAGTGCCACACCATCCTTCAGAAGCTTGAGGACAGTATTAAGGACTCTTTCATTTAAATGACATGAAATATTTGAGAAGGTCTCCACGCTGGGCTCTTTTTCTGGTCAAGGTGACACATTTACTTATGGAACTTAATTACAGCTGCGAAGTTATCTTGGAAAGAAAAATAATGGACCTCAGTGATGAGTAGCAGAGTCAGACCAAGGACACGTCGTGGCTCGTGATGGTCTGAGGGCCCCGGAGTAGCAAGTATTTAGTGTAGCTCATGCTAACTGATTCCCATAGATACAATATCACATACCAGAGTGATGCTTTATCCATTTCATGCTTAACAAAAAGATCCAAGTCATTGCAAAATCCATTCTAAAATTTATGTTGCAACATATACTGCAAGACAGAGTAGGATTTTATTTTTTAAATATCAATAAGAGCAGTAGTACAGCAATAGAATCAATTTTGCCTGAGGCTAGTTTTTATTGACAGTTTGTCCTACCTCATCCTTACTTGTGATCATGCTTGATTCTGCAAGAACATATTTACCTCATTAAATTATTAAAGCTTCATACATCTTTAGCTGACACATTTGATTTTGGTCAAAGGTCAAATTTACAGATAGGAAATTTATGAGAGCCCATTTTAATAGTCACAGTTTTAATAGCAATGGTACTACACTACTTCTGTGTTTCTTAACGAGGGTTTAGGGACCTTCGGGGAAGGAGGTGGGTGGGGTTGGAGAGACTTACAAAGACTTCAATAAAAAGAGAAACATTAAAAGCAAACAAAACATGGAAAATGAGCAGAATATATATATATAAACATTTAGCAACAGAAAAAGCAAACAAAACACAAAATGACAAGGGTTCAACAATAAAACAGACACCCATGTCACACATTCTGCTAATTCACCCAGAGTACATCACGGTATTCTGTGTAAGAAATGATAAAAGCATCCCTGCAACTTTATGTAAATGTGAATGTAACATTAATATTTCCCTTACGCTGAAAGGTAGCTGAAAAATATGCCTCTGAGAAGTTCTGAGAGGCAATGTTGGTAAACTTTAGGCTGTAAGCTTGGGCTGCAGGATTATTATTATAATTACTCCATAAGGGATGAGCAGTAAAGAGCAAAGCTCTATGGCAATACTGAATAACCTGTGCGTTGATGCATTGTGCTCTGAATATTTTACAGTTTGAGTTTTTGCAGCCCCTCAAAGGAAACTAGCAAACAGCACTGAGTAGATGAACTAAACCAAAAGGTGTAGCGGATGTGTTTGCTCACTACAAAAATGATATTTACCTTGTGTTCCCCTTCTGTTTATGTCATGCTCCGATAAACTTGTTTTCTTTGCATCACAGTGGATTTCAGTGCTTAGCTGAGAGTTCTTCATCTAACATAAGACTCTTTAAATATTTAAAAGTATGTAATATCTGTAGTTTTGTGATTGGTATGCAGACAAGACCTGCTGTTTCTGTTTACACTTTGAATTATTTGATAGTATCAGCAGTGCAAAAGACAGTATATCAGCAAAATAGAACATCTTATATTGTTTGTCCTGAAGGGGTATTTGTTTGCTGTCTTTACTCTTAAATACACATGTTATCCTTTACCTGTGGCCAGTCTTTTACCTCAAAACATAATTTTATTAGAGAAATGAAGCTTTTAAGATTTCTCTTTCAGCTGATCCAAGTAAATCAGATGAGGGCTGGCACATTTTTCATAAATGTAATGGCTTAAATCGTTTTAAAGAAAGACTTCTGGGACAAGCATTATCTTGTCTTCTTTCCATTTCCCTCTGGCTCTTAACAAAGCCCAGCCACATACCTGATGTACATCTTTTCACTGACACATGTCACAGAATCAAGAGCCTCAATCAAAACCTGTCTAGACACATCTGACCAATTGCTACCAGACAATGAAAATATATCTTGTTGAATTCTCTGTCTCATAGCTCTGCCTGTCCTAAAAAGATGTGCATTACTGCTTTCCAGCTACCTTAAAAAGTCCAAGGCCTCCCCGAATCAATGTTTAATTAATTGTCACCAGTACATGGCAGATGAAAATTCAAATTAAGGGTTCTTATGCCTACATTAACCGCCAAAAGAAACCGAAATCTTGACAGCTCTTATTGTTTTTTTCATGGATTTTTGAAGGCGATGCTCAAAACCATGACAGCAGAGAACAAACATAGCAATATTGCACACTCTCATTTTTGTGTGTGAGAGAGAGATAGATAAGTGTGCAGAAACAATAAAATAGCCACCTATTTACTTGTTTTATTCTTAAAAATTAATTGAAGCCATTAGACATTAAATGACTTTGCAAGGGTGATGAATGCACACTCTAAAAGAAAAATACAAAATGAAAAGAAAAACAGGGGTTTGTTATTAGCCCTGAAGAGTCCATCATCTGGTCATATCTAACTGAGTGGACTCTGCCCTGGACCTTGAAAGATGGTCTCCCCTATGGCATCTTATATGAAATTGACTCCTAATGGAACAGGGGGGGAGGACCCATAAAGACCCATTAGCGGCACCTAGAGGCTGTAATGTCCATTACACAGAGTGTTTTAAGGAATAAACAACTCATCATACTTATATGCTCATCTTGAAAGCTTATGTAACAATATCACTTGGTTAGGTTTGTTTTCTGAGAGCAATGCAGTAAAGACCACAGGATCTCATATGTCCATCCATGTATTCAATTCTATTCTATGTCTCTTTCTATGCCTGCATATCTTCTGGGGGCTGCATCAAAGAGACAGCCCAAAAAGTCTTTTGGAGACCTGAAAGTCTCACAGAATCCTTGCATTCATCCCAAAGGGAATAGTGTAGCACAGTTCCCCCTTTTTCTGCCAGTTCTTCCCTTTGAAAACTCAAAGCGTCACTAACTTATCCTTCCAAAAGGTGCAGTTATTTTTGTATCATTTATATAAATTATATAACATTCCTGTCAATAATATTATTGATAATGTTAAAAAAACAGATTTATGATGTGGACATGCTATGAAAAAGGTGAAGGCAAGCAAACAGCACTATTTGGTTCATTTTCTTAAACACATTTGATGATACACTATGAAACAGTGATGGTGGTAGACATGTTTTTATTGAAGTGGGGGTGATTGTTTGTTGGAAGTACCATATAATAAAGAAATTCACGCTGCATTTGCATTCTGCTGTTCCCTTTTCATCTGCTCTAATAGGTTTATTAAAAGTGGATCACCATTAGAAACAAAGGGCAAAGTGGCCTGTAGATAACTGCTGATGCCTTTCAAAGCCTAAAATTGCTTAAATTTGACTCTGACAGCTATCTGTGAAAACATTCCCTATCTATAAGCCTCCCGCAGGCTTTACACCTTAGTATACGTTTGCAAAGGTGTTTGTCTATGTAAATACAGATGTTCTTGCATGTAGTCTTCCAACTCAAATACAACATGTAAGCCCACAGCGTTGATGCTTTATGTAGGTAGAATGCTGTACTGTTGAAAAGTTGTCATGTACGGGTAAGGTAATGACAGCAAAATTAAAAGTGAAGAGGAAGAAACTCTGAAAAAATATTACTTTGAATCTGGGTCAGGGACAAGTTTCTGCCCAAGTGGAGGAGTTTAAATACATCAGGATCTTACTCAGTAGTGAGGGGAGAGTGAAGTGGGAGATTGATAGATGGATTGGTGCCGTCTGTAGTGATGTGGATGCTGTAGTAGTCTGTTAAGGTGAAGAGGAGCTGAGTGTTAAGGTTTATGGTCAGTCTATGGTCCCACCTTCATCTATGGCCATGAACTCTAGGTACTGATGGAAAGAATTCGATCACAGATTTGAGTGGCAGAAATGAGTTTCCTCCTAAGAGTGGATGAGCTGTCCCTTATCAATAGGATAAGGAGTTTGGTCATTTGGGAAGCTGGGGGAGGTTTTCTAAGAGAGAATTTAATAATTCTTAGCAGGCTTGCGTCAGTATCCTCTGAGATGGGATGAGGACATGGCCTGGCAGAAGGAGGTTTGGGGTTCTCTGCTTAGACTACTGCCTTTGTGAGCTAGACATGGATGGATGGACGGACGGACAGACGGACGGACGGACGGATGGATGACAGACGGATGGATGGATGGACGGATGGATGGATGGATGGACGGATGGACGGATGGATGGACGGACGGACGGATGGATGGATGGACAGACAGATGGATGGACGGATGGACGGATGGATGACAGACGGATGGATGGATGGACGGATGGATGGATTGACGGATGGATGGATGGATGGATGGATGGATGGATGGATGGATGGATGACAGATGGATGGATGGACGGATGGATGGACGGATGGATGGATGGATGGATGGATGGATGACAGATGGATGGATGGATGGATGGACGGATGGATGGATGGATGGATGGATGGATGGATGGATGGATGGACGGATGGATGGACGGATGGATGGACGGACGGACGGATGGATGGATGGACAGACAGATGGATGGACGGATGGACGGATGGATGACAGACGGATGGATGGATGGACGGATGGATGGATTGACGGATGGATGGATGGATGGATGGATGGATGACAGATGGATGGATGGATGGATGGATGGACGGATGGATGGACGGATGGATGGATGGATGGATGGATGGATGGATGGATGGACGGATGGATGGATGGATGGACGGACAGTACACAGCTACAGCATGTAGACAATGCTGTGCTAAGCTCTGCATAGTACCAACACACAACCATGTTGAGCACTTCACTAACAGGATGAAAAGACACAATGCTTGGCCAAGTATCTTTCTTTGGAAATCGGGAGTTCCGGTACACAGTGAGGGTGTTGTTCTAGTGGGTCAAGTGAGAAAAGAAATCATGGGAAGCGTCAAAGCACCGACAGTGCCACAGGTTTTTTGGATAACACCTAGATATAGTAGGGATGAGTGCGACTAATTAACTCTACATTAAAATGTTGCTGTTTGACACCAGAAATTCAAGTTGCCAACTGGCATGCTTCTGTAGTACTTTTATGTGGCTGCATATAGTCTGTGTAAGAATATAACTAAGAAACCATTGTTTAACTCGAGTGATTAGACTGGGCTCAGTTTTAAATGTTTTCTGTCGTTTTTTCTGTCTTTTAGGCTAGTCGACTAGTCTATTTATTTTCTTGTTTAACTTCAATAAATTAGTCTCCAGGAACATCCCTAGATGGTAGCTGTTGAACCTAAACAGAACTGTCATAACCAGCTTAACAAATACTGAAAGCCTTTATTGCTTTTACTCAAATGTAAAGAGTCAGATTCAGCAGCGTTATCTTTACTTTACCTGTCTCTCAAGGCATCCATTCCATGTGTCTACTCCGCTCTTGTGTTTGTGCCACACTGACACACACAGGGAAGGAGAAGATGCAACACCAACACACAAGCATGTTATTTTGAAAAGCATATAATGCAAACATGTTTAAGGACCCAAAATACAGAGACTTTTATGACTCTTTATAGCTAAGGTCAAATAATTGTGATGATTTCACGGTCCATGAGCTTACAATTTTTACATAGTTAAAATTACACAATAATGTAAAAATCTAGGAAGACAGATAAAAGTCAGAGAGATCCAATAAGAGCCATTACACAATACTGAAATTAAAAAACAGTAGAGAAATTAAAAAAAAATCTAACCCAAGATTAAAAGCTATTCAAAGAATGAATAAAACTAGTGATGGAAGTAAATCAAAAGCTAAAACGTAAACATCCTTCCTAAATACATGTCTGCTCAAACAGGCATTTGGGTAATGTTTGTGTACCAGTTCTGGTTTTATGTATTTATGAACTGTAAACCTTGGAGATGCAGGCAGCGCATTCCACTGTTCAGATCCCACAGCCTCAAAAGCTTGATTACCCAGGGTCCTTAGGCAAACTGTGTGACCACATACACAGGAGCTGATGCAGTATTTGCACATAAGGATGAGAATTTTAAACTGGCAAACCTCTGTATTATCTGTTGCGAGCTCTAAGAAATTGTGTGGCACCTGTTTATTGACAGCATTAAAGAACTTGAGCCTTTATGAACTCTAAGCTTTATAAGGTTTTCCCCTTAAGGAAAAGGTAAATATAATCAAAGTGGTATCATATTGTAAAACTCTCTACAACATGTCTCAAGGCCAGCAAACATAAAGACAATAACTGAGCTCTGCTAGACATTATGAGATAATTAGGAGGTGTGAAGTTTAAAAAATGCATAGCAAACCCCAGATTTTTAAGATAAGAAATAAACCAGTATATACCTTTGCCTGACACGCTAACCAGTTGCAAACTTCATAATCAGGAGTGAAATGCAGAGGTCAGGTAGCATTAACACAGAACAATCACGCGGATAAGAGGATATTAAATGATCATTTAAATTCTCAGAAGAGCAGCTACAGATCTCTCATGAGGAAAAGTATCTTTTTTCCAAAAGCCAGGCTGAATATCATCATAAATATTGTGCCTGTCTGTAGCTGGCTATAGTTCAAGGACACAGCAGGGTCTAAGCAAGGCTACTACTTAAGTAAAATAGGGGTAGGTAAATCCTGACAATGAGGGCTTAATTACTGCTACTCTAGCAGGGCCAACACTGACAAAACTTTTAACAGAGGACAGTATTAGTAGAAGATGACTTCATTTTGCTAATCAATGGCATCAGAGCTTGAAAGCTGATAAGTTGAAATAAGTTCTGAACAGTCAGAGATGAAGCTGATACGTCACACGACGAATACTGCTCCTCATAACCATAACCTTATCAAGAAAAGAGTAAAAAACTTATTATCGCCATGGACAGAAAAGCATTGTAGAGAAGAGTGGGGTGATGAAACAATGTTATTGATAGCATCAAATTCAATCTTTAGATTTCTTTTATGATGCATTCAATAACTGTAAGTGCTCGGGTCAGAAACGCTTCTGTCTAAGACAGCCGACAGCATCCGTCCTCGGAAGAAAAACATTGCAAAGACATTTAGTCCTGGTTTTTAGTGGTTTTAGCCACACTGTCCTGCAGAATTGAACAATCTTCATTAAAAGTTTATTGCTTTGTGAATTGGGGACCCAGACAGGAGTAAAGGGGTACAGCATTTTAGTAGAGCCTTGAATGGTATGTACTGCAAGTTATGCAGCTTAAAGGGATTTTCAGTGCTGTTCATCCAGGCACCAGCAGTCTGAATACAAATTTCTAATTGGCTTTTCCCTAGCGGTTTTCTTCAGTTCAGGTTGAAACATCCTCCACTTAAAAGGTCAAATAATTCCCTCTGCTTGTAGTTCAATTTCAGCTCATTTTCACCACTGGGAACACAAGTTGTGTGTCAGTTCAGGATTTCTTCATTGAGGACAAACCTGTTAAATAAATCACGAAGTTTTGATTTATTAAAAAAGAAAAACAGGAGTGTTTTCTGTGATGTTACCAAAACAATGTGGCTTAAATTAGTATCCAGCTGAGTCACATTGGTGAGATTGTTTTCAAACTAAATTCATCCATCCAATCCCTTAACTGCTCGTTCAGTTTACATGGTTACAGAGCCTCTGGAGCATATCCCAGTTGTTATGTGGCGAGGAGGGGTACACCCTGGACAGATCACTGATGCAAGGGTGTTTGAAATGATTTTGATTGTGATCCGATTGTGCAGCTTTTGTCCTTTACTCTTCCAGTGAGAATTGGCAGTGACCTCATCGATTCGTTCTAGCAACTTCCAGAGCTGTTAACTTTGTATGTGTGGGAGGGTTGTAGATGCAGGAAAGTAAAATAATGTTGCATTATTATTTGTGTGTTTAGGTGTTTGTGAGTTACACTGTAACTGTGAGTATTGTTGCTTGTGAAATGTGCATACTTCAGAGTAAGGATCAAAAAGCACAATGGATTTGTGTGCTGTCGGTGCGTCTCAGGCTCAAAACATGCATACCAAGATTTGCTAAGCTTTTATTTTGATTGCTCTGTACCGATGTACTCGAGCATCCTGATGTCAAAATTGGTCAGAGAATTTATCTCGGCAATTCATTTGTTATGACATGAAAGCTTAAACATAATGTATTGGTAGGACTGTAATGGCAAGACACTTTTTAAAAATACATGATATTTCTGTTTTTGCAACTCTCTACTGCAAATTCTGCAGCCCACAGTGACCGATGTGACAATCTCAAAAAGTTTAATTTACATAAATGTCTGTTAAGTCACTTTTTCCAAATAAGGTAACAAAATTGTAACTGCATCTAAAATTACCATATTTGTCTGTAGGGATGTTTCCATCAAAGGTTTCAGTCCACACACACATTAAAAGGTTTTACCACAGAGGTGTTGTAGATGAGATGGCTCTGCATGGGTTCTCTCTGGGTATTCTGACTTCCTCCTGCAGTTTAAAGAGAAGCATTTTAGGTAATTGGCTATTCTCATTTGGCTGCATGAATGGTTGTCTGCGTCTCTGTGTTAGCCCTATGACAAATTTGTGACTTGCCCAATGTACCCTTCGTCTTGCCCCATGAAAACTGGAAAAGGGCTCCAGCTCGCCCTGAAAGAAAATGTTTGAACTAGATCTTCAGGTTCTGGTGTATACAAGTTGGTGTAACTCTTCTCTGCATGTCCACTGATGCAAGTGTTTGCTTGGTTGTAATGCCTCTAAAGGGCTGGTCAGAGCAGGGAAATTTGTGGAAATGTACGGATGGAAAAACAAACTGATTTTCAATATGGCATAATCATGTGACATCTGAGGTGCAGAACAGGAGTGTAGTCCTTTTTTCATTTTTGATTGGAAGATCAGAGATAATTAGAAACAAAAAAGAAGCAGTGACACTGAGCCATTAATGTTGAACTGCAGGTCACAGTTATTCAAAACTGATGATACTGAAAACTGATATAAGAAAATGACTTTCTGACCTTATTAAAGCTTCCTTTTTTCCTGACCCCAAACATTTTGTTTTTACTAACAGCAACTATCAAATTAGTCATTTTCACTGAGAACAGAAATCTTTAAATTCAGTTTGCATTGCACTGGATAAAATACTGCAGATGTAAAACTTGTGTTGACTTTTGGCGTTAGTATGAGTTTAAAATAGAAACGTAGCCAACATCTTATGTTTGTTCCTGGTGTCTACTAGAGTATAGCTGTTCAAGAAGTCCTGATTTATCTCATTCTGGGCCTCTGTGCGGCCCCCTCAGTTCACCCACTGTATTAAAGAAGCTATTTTAGCTGCTATGTGTTTAAGGCCACCCTCCCTTCAAGCCAGTGTTCTTCTAACTGGTTGTTTTGTTAGAAAATTGTTTGAATAGCAGGTGGGTGTGATCACAGATCAAAATAAAGTAAAATAAAAAGGGCATTTAGATCACTCTGGGGTGTAGGCTTTAGGCTTTACAAGGGACTGACTAATCTCTGTATTTGAATCTTCATCTTTTTTAATATCCGTATCCATCATTACACCGGTGAAAATCATTAAAGGCAAAAGTAATCTAATCTTGTGTCACAAAAGTTTAAGCTGTATCCAGAATTGTTTTTTATATTACGTCTGAGTGTGGCGTGAAGCACAGTGTACTGTAGTACTGGTGTAAACTTCTTATTTCTGTGTAGCTTTGAATGTAGAAGCCCAGAAACAATTACCAGTGATGTGCTCTCTGGTAAATCCAAAGTAGACTTTAATAAGCAGTAAAAGAAGTAATAAAAGACAGGGATATAAAATGTATTCTGATAAGCTTTGTTTTCTGTAACTTCAAAGTTTGCCTACGCATCATGAACTGATTAAATACAGCAGGAAGTGCATGTGTGTCTATAAACCAATTGCTTGCTGCTGTGAGTAGACGTGAGATTCATCACATTCTTTTAAAAATTTTAGCATTTAGTTGAAAACAAGACAAATAAAAAGATTCTATTGCACTCTTAGAAATATTGTTACTTAATCTTATTACGTTCCTACATTTGATATGACACCCTTCAGTCTGCAGGAAAGCCTCCTCCCACTAAAGCAGTTTAGAGCACAGTGATAGTCTCGCAATAGAACTTTGTCAGTATTTGGGGGGAAAAGTAAATCTCTGCCCTTGTTAATTCATGAATCAGCTATGATGAGACACATTTTTGGAAAGCTGGGTTCAGTTTCACTAGCTACACCCAGGCCTGATTACTGCTAGACATGTGGATAACGAAATCACTTAAAAACAAGTTGTTCTGACAAAGTGAAATAGACTAAAAGATCTCAAATAGGAACAATCAACACTCTAAAGAAACAACTGAGAAAACAAGGTTATTGGCTATCAGTCTGAAAAGGGTTACAAAGGGTTTCTAAGGCTTTGGTACACCAGCAAACAACTGTGAGAGCCATTTTCCACAAGTGGAGAAAACTTGAAACAGTGATTAACCTTCCCAAGATTGGCTAGACCAAGATTACTCCAAGAGCAAATCAACAACTTATCAAGGTCACAAAAGAACTACAGAAATTAAGGACTCACTTCTCTAAGTTACGGTCTGTTTATTTCACCAATAAAAAAGAGACTTGGCAAAAACCCATAGGAGAGCTCAAAGGGAAAAGGCACTGTTTAACCAAAAAGAGCAGAAAGGCTTATCTCACACTTGCCAAAAAACATCTTGATTATTCCCAAAACTTTTGTGAAAATATTCCATGGGACAAAACTTTGTGAGTCCCATTACATCTGACATTAAACTAACACATCATTTTATAAAAACAGCATCATACCAATGGTCAAACATGGAGGTAGTGTGATGGTATGGGGAAATTCTGAAATTCCAAAAAGAAAATCCCCCAGTTATGCAGCAAGACAATGATCCAGAGTACACCAGTCCACCAAACAAAATAGAGGTTTTGGAGTGGCCTAGTCAAAAGTGGCATAAATGCCTTTGAGATTCTTTGGCATAACTTAAACAGGCCATTCATGTTTGAAAACCCTGAAGTATGGCTGAATTAAAACAATTCTGCAAAAGGAGAGTGGGCAAAAATTCCTCCACAGAGATATAAAACACTCATTGCCAACTACTGCAAACGCCTGATTTTACGTTTTTGCTGCCAAGGTGGGAAGAACCAGTTGTTAGGTTTAGGGGGCAAACCCTTTTCCCCCCCACATAGGGCGATTTAAGTTTGGATAGATTTAATTAAATCAACATTTAGAAACTGCATTTTGTATTTGCCTGTGTTATCTCTGTATAATATTGAAACTTGTTTGATCATCAGAAACATAAGTGTGTCATGTGTAAAAATATTTTTCAAAAACTGCAAAAAGAAAGAGAGTGATAAGAAAAGGGTCAAATACATTTACACAGAGCCATATATGGAGTATTTTCACAGATTCACTTTGCAGCATGACAAAAATACAGCCAGAGCCACGGAGAACAAGCAGAGGAAGAGTGAGGAGGGCCCTGATCTCCACATTACCTAGTCAGTATGGCATTAAATTAAAAGAAACTGAGGCAGGATAAATCCACAGAAGAACTGTGTTAATTGTGTTGTCAAGTATTGAGAGAAACTATTGCGATTTTAAAGGCAAAGCGGGGTCACAATAAATATTCATTTGTTGAGGTTTTTACTAATGTATGTAAATAGAAGAGCCATTATACAATACATTTAAATTTCATTGTATATTTTACACAAGTACATATCCACAATTGATTTCCCATATTACAAATTTAACACTGTTTTTTATACAAGTGCCATTTCCAGCAAAAGCAATACTTAAAACTCCAAAAGTAATCAAATTAAAAATGAGCAAAAGTCTCCTCAAATTACACCCAATTTACTTAGTACTCAGCAGAAATTAACCCTAGTAATTCACCACTCAAAACTCTGGAGACGGCAAGAATATGTGATTAAATATTGTAGTTTTTTTCCCTGACTTGCTTGAAAATTTGTTTTGAAAGCTTAACACCTTAGAGTTATATTATTAATCATAGTAATTTTTGAACCCCCTACAGTTATGTCAGCCTTTTGATACTGTATTCAGATTTTAAAGCTGCATACAAAAGAATTCAAAGCTTTTTTTCACCTTGCAGTCTCAAATCACTTGTCTGTTTTCAACAGTGAAGAACATGCAGTTTGAGTCAGCAGGATGGAAGTTTCAGTAATTTCATGTGTTTCTGACAGTATATTACTAATACACACATCAATCTCTCAAGAAATGTGTCTATAATAGTCATGTATAAAGTGTACAAATAATTTTACATTGATTTATCCACTTCTGGTACTTCAGTAATAGATTGTAATAGATCTCTTTAATTAGGAGTTAATTCATGATCTATAGGAAAAACAATAATCTTATTGAAATGATTGGTCAGTTTTCAAACCAATTCTCATGTTGTCAAAAATGTGGTTTCCATATTTTTAGTTGTGCTGTTGTATTAATGTACATTTGAAATTAAAAAGTCAATGCCTTAAATTAAAAAAAAAAATTTAATAATCAGTATGAAACAAGTCAAGACTGCCATTGTTAGAAAAAGGACAACATATCTTTAAATAACTTACTTCCACATGAACACTTTTTTCTCAAAGACTTCCCATCACTTTAGCCATTTGCTTCCAATCTCCCACCCGGTCCATTTAAACTGTGTCGTGTTAGAAGGTAACTCTTGCAGAATTAATGAACACCGGCGGAGGATATTAGCTCCTGCTGGTTTGAGGAACTATGAATGCACTTGGATTCATTTCATTTGGCTGATTATGCAGTATTACAGCTACTTATTAATTATCTAAATATAGTTATAGATTCACTATGCATATGTGGCAAAGTGTTCACAAATTCATAAGCACTCTTTAAAAGCTCTATGCTGAATTTCTCACCAAATTAGCTGTGCAGTGCAGAAAATGGCATGAGAGATCTTAGAAAAGGCTCACCCCCACCAGGATTCAAAATAAAAGCCTTACATGGTGTTTTACTCAAGGGTATAGGCAGGAACTGAGGTGGTGAAATTGTAGACTGATTAACTGTGGCTGTAAACTTAAACACAAACAAAATGTGTTTAACCTCTTTAACCATTAGGACTGCGCAACATTGATCGTCCCGACAATGATATATAATGACAAAAAAACCCCACATTTTCTGTAAATTCGGTGAATCTTGGGCAACTTGACTTGCGTGAAGTGTTTTCAGCTGGGCGTCTTGTACCTGGAGTTTAGTGTTACATACATTGAAACAGCAAAAATTTTCTTTGTGAGTATTTATTTCACGGCGTGCTGCGGAAAAAAGCCTGTTCTACGGGGGTTAGCACCTGATGGCTCTTTTTAGCTTCTCATCCGTAAACACTCTGCATACTATTTCACGTGATTAAGTTTATTTTGAAAAATCTCAACAGAATCTATTGTGAAAGGTTTATGTGGAAAATAAAGATGCGGACGGCGGAGCCACGCAATGGATTTACTGTCATTGTTGCTAACGACAACGCATAAAAACAGTCGCTTGTCCGTCCGTAGTGTGGTTATATTAAATATAAGAAAAAGAGAGAACTTCAAGAAATTCTACAGTGACCATCAAAACGATGAAAAAATATTGCCGTAAACAGTTTATTTTGCAACACCACGAAACAAACGGTAGCGTAATATGAAATGATAGATGTTTTTATATCGTCATCCGATATATATCGTTATATCGAACAGCCCTATTAACCATGCTGACTAACTTTAAATTTATCTGGCCTTTCATTTAAAATATTTTTTTCAAGGCTTAAATAACTAAAAAAAAAGTCATTTAAGTCACATAAATTTTAAAATTGTGTACTGCAATAAAATATCATAATAATATGTATTTTTTAAATGTACAAAGAAGCCAAGTAGTACTAAGTCTTCTGCAGTTTGTAAATATAATCAGCACATATCATGTTTAGGATCAAGAGCTGGTGAGACGAAAGTTATCACACAGTTATCAGTTAAACATTAACAATCACAGTGCTGTACTTTCCACTCTAAATGCAATTAAACCAGAAAAAAAAATGTTTAACTGCTTGCATATTCTTTGAGAGTTTTCTAATCTTGCTTTTCTCCACAGCGTGATAAGTGAAATAAGAATAACTTTTTTCCTTTTTTGTTGTAACTACTCACCAGTAATGTTTACTTTTTCAATCAATGCTCTCATCAGCTCAAATAACATTTGGCTCTTCAGCTGTAAATTGATGAGAGATAAGCACTCTTGTTTCCTGGCAGTAGCTGTAGGCAAATCCACTCACTGGCCACTTCATTAGAACCTCACCAGCACTGTGCTGGATGCCTGTTTGTCTTCAGAAATGCATTAATCCTTTGGGGCACATATTCAACAAGGTGCTGGAAACTTTCCTCAAAGATTTTGGTCCATATTGACATCATAGCATCACACGGTTGCTGCAGATTTATTGGCTCCACATCCACGATGCAAATCTGTTCTACCACATCCCAAAGTTGCTCTTTTAGATTTCTGATCTGTTGATGGTGGGCCAAAAAAAACTTTTGAGTTTATTCAAGTTTTGTGAAATTGCACAAGTTTTCCTGCTGAGAGCAGCCATTGGAAGATGGGTATGATGTGGAGAATAAGGCATGCATATCGTCAGTCAGCAACAAAACTGTAGACTGTAGCATTTAACTGATACTCAGCTGGTATGAAGGAAGTGTGGCAAGAAAATGTTCCCCACATTGTTCCACCACCACAAACCTAAACCACTGATTCAAGGAAGGATGGATCCATGCTTGTGTCTTAAATTCTGACTCTAAGATTCAAATTTCACATGATACATTAGAACAGACAACATTTTTTCTGTCTTACATTGTAAATTTTTAGTAAATCTATGTAAATTTTAGCCTCAGGCTTTGTGTTCTCAATAGTAATGCGTGTGTTAGAGATTTTCTACATTATACATTATAACCAAATCTCTATAATACAATATAATCAAGTAAGCCTTATATTTTAACCAAGTATGCCTTATATTTTGTGTGTTCATATATTTTCACATAACCAAGCCTATTGTTGAAGAATCACCTAACCAAGTCTATTGTTAAAGGAAAACTGATGCATTCCTTACCTCAGTGTCTGAGATGTTTGACAGCATGATATAATGATGCATTCTTTTCCTTTAGTGTCTGTGATGTCAGATAAAGCATGATATACTTCTGTATTCTTATCCCAGTGTGTGAAAGATCAGATAAGTTGATTTAATGTTTAACCTCTTCCCTGACAGTTAAAAGAGGAAGTACTATGTAACCCATTTTTGCCTTATAATAAAGCAAGCGAGCCTGTGCTCGGTGTGTTTTGTCTTCTCAGAGACATTCACCCGTGTGGGTGTCTTCTCAGAGACATTCACCCGTGCGCACGTTTTCTAATTACACTCTGAGTCGGTCTGCAGTTGTCTCATTTCTCTTACTTGTGTTTGAACAAATGTCTACCCCTGACAGCGTGCCACCCAGTGTCGTCTGAATTAAATCTGCTTTGAGGGTGGATGTGTTGTATGTTCTGCATATTTTGGTTTTAACAATGAGCTACAGTTGCCTTCCTGTCATCTTGGAGCAGACTGGCCATTCTTCTCCGACCTCTGGTGTCAATAAGGCATTTTGGCCTGCAGCTCACAGGACATTATCTCTTTTTTTGCACCATTCTCTGCGAACTGTAGAGATGGTTGTGTGGAAAAAATCCTAGTGGATTAGCACTTTCTGAAATGCTCAGAGCAGCGCTACTGGCACTAACACCAACAACCATGCCATGTTCAAAATCCCCATTCTTCCTCATTTTGATTCTCAATTTGACCTTCTGCAGGTCGTCTTGAGCATATCTACATACCAAAATGTTGATGCCATATGATTAGTTGATCAATGAGCAGTTGAACAGGCGTACCTAACAAAGCCGCCATTAAGTTTAGATTTCTCTGAAGTAAATACTAGTGTCAGTCTTCAGTTTCTGACATTAAATCTAGGAAAAGAAGTATTATCCCCCACTTGCTCTCCTGTTTACTTCCTGTCATTGTATTAATGAAGTGCTCAATTTAGGTATGTCATACACTGTATTTGCTTTACCTCATAAACTAATAACAGTGACAGACTCACCTAATTGTCTCCTTCAGTAGCGTTCTAATTCGGATAAGGACACCAAAGAGGAGGGTTGGGCAGACAAGGTTGTGTTGCCAGGATGTTCAGTGATGCTGACAGGAAAATGCTGTAAATTGTCATGAGGCCTTGTGTCGCTCCCCCACGCTCAGATGTTTGTGTAGTTGTTTTGTAGTATCTTTGTGAGCGGAAGATACTAGAAACATTTTAAACATTTGTTGTGCACTTTCGTCACCCCCAATAAAACGTGCTACTAGCCATGTGTTCTTCAAAGGGACTGAATCTCCTGAAATGGATTACCTTCATTCACAATAAACTGTAACTGACAGATACAGGTAGAAATGACCCATTCATTTTTAACTAAGTGCAGACAATGTTGGCATTTATTGCTACAAATACTTCTTCAGGTTCCTATGATTAGGTAGCAATCTTGCCCTTTAGGGCAGAGAGTGTATATGGCTTAAGTAGGGGCTAGTCTACAACTAGTTTTGCCTGTTTGGGTTCCTATAAGGAAAGTCTGTAGGTAACAAATTGTGAAATTTGGAGCATGCCTGTGCCCCCCATTGTAGGGCTAGAATGTGCAGTACATTTAACCATCTGTGTGCAGACCGAGTGGCCCCACATGGGCCCCAAGCTGCCATGTTTACTTGATATGGATGCTCAACAAAGTATTTCAGGGTTATTCTAAAATGTATATATAAAAGGAAGTCCATAATATACACTTTAACTTCCAAGCCAACACTTCAGAAGTTGAACCTGATCACATAATATATTTCACATATCACATATATATTCACACATACACTTAGACGTGAGTGTGTGAATTATATTTGCAAGGTCATATGTTCATGAATTGTCCAATGAAGGAGAAGGAGTAGATATATGAGGCACTTTAAGATGGTAATATCACAAATTATTGTACCTATCGGTGTATTTTGTTTGTGTTTCTAAAAAAAAATGTGTGGAGGTGATCTGTAACAGTGAACACCAAATAACCAATACTGCATTACCTGCCAAATGAAATGAAAACAACAGCAACAAATGCACTACAGCAGCTATATTTGCCTCTGGTGAGTGCTGAACCAGTTCCATCAAATTAAGTCCTCAGTGGGCATCTTGCCAGGTAATACATCTATCTCCATGAAGCAGGTAGGGAGAGCTGCCGGTGACATGGTGTGTATCCGCTTGTGTACAGAAACCCACGAGACACGTGGAGGACACAGGTCAGTGAGCGAGAACACTGCTGTAAAATAGAGATGACAGTAATTTAGTGTACTCAAAAAAATAAATAAAATAAAATCAATGAATTAGATCACATTAGTAGCTGGCACAAAATGTCCTTTAGTCTTTGTCACTGTTATCCTGAATGTTACACTTTTTTTACTGGTATTCTTTATCTAAATGAAAAAGTCTCGTCACTTGATTAAAAATAAGGCTAGAGCTGTTTAGTTTAGTTCAATGCCCTAAGCTATACAGGCTGTGCCCAGCAATGCTGTCCAAAGTCTGCCGGAATAGCCCCGTCCCACACCTTAGTAAGTTACTTTATCATTATAATATTGTAGTGGAAAGTATTTTTCTGTCCCAGAATGCAGAATTAATCTTTTAATTGTACTTTTATTCAACTTAGAAACAAATAAACAAACAGCAATAAAAGCAGTAATTAACCTCCTTAAACAGTTTCCTTTGCAGCGTTACTTCTGGCTAACTCTGTCATTTACCTCAACCCCAAAATTAAACAGATACAGAACAAGAAAATAAATAAACAGACAGATACTGCTCTGCCCTCATAGTGATTTATTTAGCATCTTTCCTGAGCTGTCAGTCACACAATCTGGTTTTTCACAACTCTCATCCTTCACAACAACACTTGGCAGCTTGATGTCCAGCCTGGGCCAAACTGTGTTTTAGAGATTGTAATCCACATGGTAAATGCAGCTTCCATGAAGCTGTAAGAAGAAAACAGAGAGAGAGTGAGAAGAGAAGGATTGAATGTCAGGGGAATGACACCTTTTTCACTGATTGCCATCCTTAAAAGTTGATGTTTGTGTGTATACATATAGTATACTGCACTGACTGTTTTGGTTTGTAAATGCTTTTACCGTATGTCTTTAAGTATTACTGAAAGACTCTGGTTAAGATTGGATTATACTGATCTCTATGACATCATCTGTGAAAGTTGGAGAACGATTTTAGCGCGTTTCTGCTTTGTCAGCCTCGAGGTGACAAAGCAATCTACATCCTGAATGTAGTAGACTGCAAGAGTACAATAATCTTGGAGCACAGTTTTATATAATAATTGGGTGCTGTGTAAATCGTCCAATATTAGCAAATGTAAAGATCATTAAAAGTAACTTTGCAGTGTTTGGGTCTCTTATATCTTATCGCAACTTATTCATAATATATAGACTGAAAGTAAATAACGAAAATAATGGAGCAACAGGGCAAACAATGGATTAAAAAGTTACTATGTAATTTTGAAACAATGTGGCTGTGATACAGTAAATTAAGTTCTTTCTGCAGTTTGCTATTTCTACAGTTTGCCAAATTCAAGCAAAGGGACTGGTATTTTTTTTTTTTTTTAACAAAGCAGATCAGACTAGATTCATGCTGGCTCACTGGAGCTTATCTTCAGATGACCTCGGACTGAAAGCCTGTCTTATAGAACATTTCAAGGCAAAAGCAGATGTTTTCTTTGTTGCATATAATAACTGGCTGACACTGTTTTTGCATACGTCAACCATTGTGCATGCACACAGAAATGCCCATACTCTATGTCTAAATATACATTTTTGCAAAGACACTGAAAAAAATAAACTATTTTCAGATGCACAGCTGAAAATATGGCAGTGCTGTAACACAGAGTGCGACAGAAGTGCAGCGGTAATTATCATTTATCTAACTGAGTAATCTGCATATTAAGTACTGTTAGGGTTTCTTGCAAACTCATCCGTGGGTAAATGGGAAGGAGTGTACAATTGCATCATTAAGCAGAGGAAGGAAATTTCATTGCCATTAAAGACTGATATCAAAGGTGTGAAGGAAGTAGAGACCATCTTGTAATGGGATTATACCAGCTGCGATGCAAGTGAGTTTTTAGACCACCATTAAATAAAATATACAGTCATGTGAATAAGAATGTTTCCACAAGACCCTACGCAGTCCTGTGAAAAAT
This sequence comes from Astatotilapia calliptera, assembly GCF_964374335.1. Lineage (NCBI taxonomy): Eukaryota > Metazoa > Chordata > Actinopteri > Cichliformes > Cichlidae > Astatotilapia > Astatotilapia calliptera. The sequence goes on from NC_137437.1 coordinate 25,482,940, forward strand.
TAAGAATACTCTTAATGCTTCCATAGGAATTAAGAAGAGAAGTAGCAGCCAGACTGACAATCAAATGATTAATTAATTAATTAGCAAAGGGGAGTGAGCCAAAATTCTTCCACAATGATTGATTAAAAGACTACTTCACGTTATGGTATGGTATAACCTCTTGACTGCATAGATTCCTGCGAAAATGTTGTTTTTCTCATCACTGTATGTTGATTTACTAGACAAATCTAGTTTATAGGAAAAGTATCAAGAGGACAGAGGATGAATTAAGGTTCGTACTAGTGCCTGGGGGTATTAGCTACTCTATATTAAGGAGTCAAATCGCCCACCCATCATTTTTGATATCAGCTACACACCTGTAAAGTTTCATGACTGTGTCTTACACAGTTGTGACAGTTTCGTTGGACAAAATCTGTCCATAGTTAATCAGGATTTACTTTCAGTCAGTGTGGCAAAATTTGTTTTCTCAAACTCTGTTCCACCAAAAATGAGGTGTACACAATTTGTCATAAAATAACTATAGTTCACAAGGGGTTTGTGTCAGTGTGCTTTATCAATAGAAATCTGTACTTATCTTATGCAGTAAAACAATAACACTAAGCAGCAGTGGCACAGTCTGACTAAGGGATGGCCAGTGCCCACACCTTGGAGGATGCTGCAGTTGAAGAATACTCATCGCACAAGCCTGCCTCTGCACTGTTCTTAGTGAATTTCACCTACATATTATATCTTTATGGGGATTTCACCTAGATTACATTACAGTATGGCACCAGTAAGAGCTAACTATGGACAAGGTAAAGACACATTTGAAAATATTTTGTGCTAAGTCAGTAAGACTGAGGTATTGTGAACTGAAATCTCTTATCTCATTTACTCATTATATAGTCTTGCCACCCCACTCACCCACCCACAGAGCCCCGGACATACCGCCTGGGAATCGAACAGTCTCAATAGAGACCTGACAGTCAGAGTTTGGCTGCCTCTGCTGATTACCACATTAAGTGAAAGTACTGTACTTCTTGTGTTTCTATAGCAACAGTTTCCACTCTCGTCTTTGGGATACTGAGCAATTGGTGGAGGAGAGCTGCAATGGCAGCCAAATCTATGCTTTTTAATTTAATCACAGTGGCTGTTGCTAAATTAATGGCAGACCATTACACATTGGGTGTAATGGTCATACCTGCAAATAGGCCTCCATTTGGACTGAAGTTGCTGATCGTGGTTACAACTCTCTGATCATGCTGCTGGTGCTTTTTTATGTTTTATAAAACTTTTTAATCACATTAATTTTAAAAAGCCTTGATAACAACATATACACTAACAAATCATAACATGAAACATAAATTAATCATATTAACAACCAATGAACTGAACCATATTACTGTAGTAATCATTGGTGGTACTGTTGTTGCATGTTTGTACATGATTATGAGTGCTTGATAAGAAGGCAACTTAATTTTTTTAGGTTTGTGAAGGTTCGCTTATTATCCATGAGGCTTGTTCAGTTTTAAAACAAATAGCCTAGAGTCGCAGGTATTTAAACCCTAGTCGGGGGTGTTCCCCTAGAGGGGGTCCTGAGAGTTTCTGACCTAGTATTAATCGCGTGAATTGCCACATGAGCTAAGGTGTGAAAAAAAATTTGGGTCATTCCCATCATCATTATTGTTCCAGTCCACCATCATGTGAGCTATTAAGATAGGAAAGATGTAAATGGGGGGTTGAAATGCTTAGGAATTGATTGTTAGGTACTGAGAACTACTGTATCCTGGATGACTGAGAACCTACAGATATTTTGTACATGATTATATTAAAGTGTAATTCACTGTACTTTTAAAAAGTGCAAAAAAGTGCAGTGTCTTGAAATGCATCTCTACTGTTTTGGGGTCTTTTTCTCTCTCTCTCTCTCTCAATATTCACCTTTTTCACATTTCCATCTCCCTCTCTTTGTGTCCCAGGTGTTGATGAGTTGATGACTGACAGAAGTGATGTGATAGCAGGTCTGCCAGGTTAGACAGATCAGAGCAGACTGTCTGCTGCACAGTGAACCACCTGGATGCAACACGTTACAGCATAGACAGGTAGGACTGGAGTAATATATATGTAATGAAAGATTTGGCCAGACTTTTGTGGGCAAGGCAGCTGTTTCTCCAAGCTTTCTCAGCCAAGTAATGTTTCAAGACCCTAGCAGACTTTAAAAGCATATTTTTAATTAAAAGAAAACTGACTTAATTCATTTTGACATCTTTAATTTATGAAGTCCAAAAAGCGAGAAAATTGACTGATAGTTCAAAAGAAAAATAATAGTGCAAGTCTTTAAACTCCGTCAGAGATTGTAGCCCTATCGCTTAATAACAATTAATACATGCAGGCAAAAAATAAATTTAGACTTGCGCAGCCTTTCTTGAAAAGGAATTTAGTAAAATACAATTTCCCCTAAGCCCCTTTGATGTCTCACTCTCTTCATTTTCTCTTTGCTTGCAGAATGGATTTCCCCAATTACACTGAAGGGGTGTTTGCCACAAGCAACGTTAGCAGGAATGACTCACTGGAGACCACTGAACTTCCCCCTAGTGAAATCCTGCTTACTATAACTCTGTCTGTGCTGGCCATCCTCACCACATTTTTCAACTGCCTGGTGATAACAGCTATTGCAGTCACTCGCAAGTTGCACCACCCAGCCAACTACCTCATCTGCTCATTAGCAGTGACCGACTTACTGGTGGCTGTGCTGGTCATGCCCTTCAGTATCATCTACATCCAAAAGAAGAGCTGGGTCATGGGTCAGGTGGTGTGTACCTTCTGGTTAAGTGTGGATGTCACCTGCTGCACATGCTCCATTCTGCATCTTGCTGCAATCGCCATTGACCGTTACCGGGCTATCACAGACGCAGTGGAGTACTCTCGCAAACGTACAGGAGCCAGAGCTGGTGCAATGGTGGCAGTGGTGTGGCTCCTGTCCATCCTCATCTCACTCCCTCCTCTACTGTGGCAACACTACAGTGGCAATAATGACCATGAAAATGAGTGCATCATCATCCATCCTCACATGGCCTTCACCCTTTATTCAACACTCGGAGCATTTTATATTCCACTGCTGCTCATCCTCATCCTCTACTATAAAATCTACCTGGCCGCTCAGACCCTATATATGCGGAGGGAGGCTAGCCGGGCTAGCCGTCACTCATGCATGACCAATGGCAGCATGATCCCCTCTACCTATCCTGCTGGAGATGGTGATGCCGATGGCGGGCCTCGAAGTCCTGAGCCTGTAAGCCCACCGGAAAAGTCTTTCTCTGAACCCTCAACAGAGGAAACTCCACGTGAACGGGTCCGTGTGTCTGTAAAGGCCTTTAAGTGCAAGTCACGACGGCATGAGTCACGCAGTGAATCACGTCGTAGTCAGTTATACCAAGGACCTCGAATCTCGGGCTCACGAGAGCGCAAAGCGGCATCCACGCTGGGGTTGATAATAGGGGCCTTTGTCGTCTGTTGGTTGCCGTTTTTTGTCAAGGAATTGATTGTCAACACCTGCGGTTCTTGCAGTACTTCAGGGGAAATGGCTGACTTCCTGACATGGTTGGGCTACCTTAATTCTCTGATCAACCCTCTGATCTACACCATCTTCAATGAAGACTTCAAAAAAGCCTTCCAAAAACTTGTGAGGTGCAGTCATTACCTCTGATGATTATTTATGCATGATCAAACCTGTACACCATCTATATATGAGAGGAAACAAAATTAATGGCTTCAGGTCAAAAATACTGACTGAATAACTGAGTTATTATGTCTGAAAAAGAATAATTTAAAAGAGCAAAAGGATTGATACTGGAAAAGAAACTTCATCAGCCACTTCAGCAGCCTAAATGGCACCGACTCAGCAATGAGATGGTGCGAGTTCCCAATTGAAAATCAAGTCCTGCTATTTATAGAAGAGCCTGAGACCTCATTGATGTTAATTGGAGTATGTAAAGGGACACTGAGAAAATGTGCCATCACTGACCTTTTTTGAGGCCTGAGTTCTGAGCATTAGTGATCAGCCCCATTTATAGGTCTTGAAATAGCTGACCATTATGTCTGTTTCATCTAATGACCTCCCTTCTGCCGAGTCCACGCTGCTGGCTTAAATATTGGACATGTGTAAAATACCACAGTATACCAAGTTGTTGCTTTTTGTGGCTGTGATGTTATGAAAGGTGACTTGTTTTCTGACTGTTGCAATGATTGTTAGCAGAACTAGTATATATTTAGCCCTGCAAAACATTCCAAAAATATTAAACCTCCATTGATTGATGGTTTGACCTTCTTGTAAGTTAATGGTACAGGTACTGGCTTCATTTACTTGACAGTCTAAAAAGACATGGGAAGATATGGTCTAACTTTCATAAGATGTCAATGCCTGAACTTAACAAATAATATTTTAAATGTTTACAATTAACAGCGTAAAATGTAATTAATATAAAGAAAAAAATTTTAACATCTAGGGCTAAGTCATACCATAAATAACAACAAAATACTGGGGTACCAACATAAACTTGACCCTAAGACTTTTGAAAAGGTCTACTGTTACAAGTTATACAAAGCACTGCCACTTTTATTGATTTTTTTTCAACATCATTTGATTATTTCCTATGGTATTTATATATTATTTATCTAGTGGAACCAACACCCCATCTAGCTTCACTCCCACACCATAGCTAGCATTAGATTAATTGAAGGTGAGAGTCACTGGTGGAGAAATCCTCATTACACTACTCCCACTCAAGTACTTGGAATAGAACTACTATTTCTTTATTGGTTTCAAGAGGGCACATGATATGTTGATGGATGTGGATGAGTCAAGTGTGAGGGTGTACTGTATACCAATGAGATAATATAAGGCATTCCATAAACGTATATAGATCTCTGACAGTATGACCAGTCTGCTGTTTCTTCCTTTGTTTTTCACTGCCTAAATAATCAATAATAAATGGTCCACAGCTGAAATATTTGTTCCTGTTCTTCTCCGAGTTAAGTAATTGTTTAAGGAGAGAGTATCACCATATTCCCTGTATGTATGGAGAAAATGGTAGCAGGAATACCAATGATAAGCTGTATGTGTAAATTAATGTTATTATGCTATATTACATCAGTCTGCTTACTGTTTAATGTGAATAGAGTGGATATTTTCCATATTTTGATTTGATGGTGCCCCCTTGTGGCAAGAAGAAAGACACTCTGATTGGTTAGTACTGTCTTTCAATGCTACAGCAACAAGATTCATGAATCTGAAAATACTGCTCACTTACTCTCATCGGTCAAACAAATAAAAGTAATTAGAAATAAGCATTGCTGTGCAAGTTCTCTCTGTGTCAAATGTTTGTGGATAATGTTTTTACTTACATCATAAACACTGTTCATGTCATGATGAAGACCATGTTTAAATGTTGCCTAAGCATAGGAAAGAACATGTTTAAATGGCATCTTTTCGCACTTGTTTCTTCAAAATTACATGCATTTATGTTCCGGTGTGTGTGTGTGCGTGTGTGTGTGTGTGCGTGTGTGTGTGTGTGTGTGTGTGTGTGTGTCAGTCAGTGAGGAGTTGCACTGTCTCACTGGGAGAGCTGATAAAGCTAGAATTCCTGCCAGATGGACTACGTTACACTGCAAGTGGGTGTCCCAGTAGAACATCAGGGCATTCCAATTGTCAGTCCCGCCAGTTGTATTCACTTACAAGCACTATAGCATTTTCCTCAAACAGAACCTGTCGCAGGTTTGCCCAATTTATTTCAACAGTTTCCACATTAAACTTGTAGACTTGTAGGCTGCAATAACGTACCCCATGTCCATACAGACAAAGGCATTTGAAGTGCTTTTCACAAAAAGACAAAGGCCACATCTGTTGGTTATGAACAGAGCTTCTTCTAACTATAGCTGCAGCATAACAGCTGCTTCATTAAATAGGGAATACCAGTGCAGGAATAAGGCAGAGACAAGGTATAATATACTCTACTTTCATATCCTATACCTAAGCAAAAAAAGAACTATTATCAGGGGCTTTGGATTAGTGAATTTGCCCACTAATAAAGATATCAACATACTGCGCCTGACCCTCTATGGGCTTTTCTGATGTTAATGTTATTAGCAGTATTTTATTGAACAGCAATACAAGAAACATTGCCCGCCTGTCTGTGTGTGTGAGAGCAACATTGATAGGGCTTTATGGAACACTAAGTTGTTAAAAGGTGTTAAGTAGGGACCATTTATCTTATACTACATAAAGTATCTTTTTTGAGAGTTCTTTTAATTTCAAAAGTACAAGTAAATTTGGCATGTTGTAGTACAAAAAGCACGAGTATACACCATAAAGGCTGAATTAAGTTTAGTTACTTTACTTCTAGTATTTTGGTACTGTGCATATTTTATGCCAGATGCCCTTTCTCATGCAATCTCCATCTGGATAATTCATCTGGGCTTGGGACAGGAGCAAGGAGTACACTGACTTGTGCTTCCCAAGCAGCTGCACCATGTGAGGTATAGTTTGAAGACTGTTACACTGACAAAAAGACAGGAGGACAAGCTGGAGGTGGCACAGCTAAATATGTTAAGATTTTCAATGGGGTTGATTGTGATGGACAGAATTTGAAATGAGTATATCAGAGGGGCAGCTCAGGTGAAGTGGTTTGGAGGAAAAGTTTGAGAGGCAAGGCTGCAATGATTTGGACATGTGCAGAAGAGGGATACTGGATATACTGGACGGAGAAAGGTGGTATGGAAAAGGGTGAAGTGAAGGCAGATGATGCCCTGTGGCGACCCCTAAAGGGAACAGCCGCAAAAAGAAGAAGTAATATTTACCTATATGTGAATAACACCTGTGCAGTAGGACTAAGTCCCATTCTGCATTCTTCCTATTGAAATAACAGGTATTATTTTAATTAATGACATTTCTCACTTCTCTTTTAATTATGAATTTCTAACCGAATTCCTCTTTGTGATTAAAGATTCACTTAATAAGCTGTAAAAATGTATTGTCTGATGATGCAGCATGCTAAGGATTAGATTAGGAATTCTAAAAAAAAAAAGAAAGATTATTGTCATAAATGTGGGTAATTGTTATTATTTAAGCCACGTTTTACAATTTTTTTTTTGGATGAGTCTGACATGTAATATATATTATATAAGAAATACTGATTTATGCAAAGTCCCCTATTACAAGTGAATAGCTATTTAATACTATTTTAAGTCATAGTGGGTACCATCTTTCATACCGGATTTCCTATTGGCAACAGCCGTACAAGGAACGTACAAGGGTTAGTGACAAGGATAATTGCGCGGTTGCCAAGTAGTTAGTATCCTGTCGTGAGGAATCGGAGGACGCTTTCTTACCAACCTGGCAACTTTGAGTATGCGCTGGATACGGCAGACAGTATGGCGGACAACGAAAGTGATTTGGAAACAGACGGGCTTGAATTAGCTCTGGACACGTTGTGTGCTAAACACTGCAGCGGCGAATCGTCACTGAAGAGCAAAGAGTATTGCTCTGAGTTTTGTGAGGTATGTCGGGTGAATTTATATCCTGTGATTTACGGAGTCGGCGTTTGTTTATCGCTAACGATGCTAGCTTTGAGAGCTAATGCTAGCCCCTGAGCAGCTCTTTTAATGCAGTTATGTGTTTAAGGCGGAGGCATAGCACATCAGAGACAGAGCAGAATTAGTTAGTCAGAGTTTACAGGTACGAACTGGACTTTTGGGTGTCTTATTTTTGTATTAGTGTTTGTTTTTTTTGTTTGACGTTAGCTTTATAGCTAGATAGTAAAGCTAAGCTAATTAACGTTGTGGGCTTAACAAGGTTTGATGAACGAGGGAAATGGAGCAGTTTCTACCCTTGCTGCCTAGAGTTGACATCAGTTGATAAAAATGCAAAAAGACGTACGTACTGACAAATGGTAAGTTATTTTTAGGGAAAAGCAGGAGCGTGGTTTCCTTTCACAATGCAAGGTGCCCTCGAAGTGAAAAAAATACCATAGCTGACTGCCAAATCGCAACTGAATTGTTTCACTATCCAGAATAACAGTACTCTGTTTTACATATACACACTTGGAATGCGTTTATCTGGGAGCCAAACGTTTGGATAGCTAGTCGGATGAATTGGCTTTTAACTATCCTAGAGCATGGAGCTTTAATTGCGTAAATTAATCCATAAGTTCCACCAGTAGCTGTACTTAAAGTTTACAATTTAATAAAGTTGATTAACTTTACTATTATAGCACTTATACTTACAAACACGCAGTTGCGAAAATGCTTCACATTTAGGATAAAAGAAACATCCCTCAATAAAATGGCACACTGTAACTACCACATGGCACCTATACTCAAAGGTGTATGATGTATAACTGAAATTAATACACATGGTTAAAACAAAGAAAAAAAAACACGGAATACAAGTTTATAGTGTCTGCGAAATGAGTAATCTAAAACTGTGTTTTAAAGTGGACATGAAACACTAAACGTATTAAGGCTAATTTACACCATGGAATCTCACTCTACAAATGGTCATAGATTTAACACTATTTTGAAAGCGGATTTAGGAAACAAGTGTTTAAAGTTTCAGTTTTTAGATCATCTGTAGAACCACTTGTGCCTATATGTTAGCTAACTAGAGACAGAATTAATAACCTTGTACAAACTATAAAGCAGTGTATGAGGGTCACTGTTGCCTATGTCTGTAGCAATGACTTTTATTTTAAAAACAAAACATGGATATACTGTTCATTTTCACTCTCCATTTCCCACTTAGTGGTTCTTTGTTGTTGGCTAGCTGCACTGAACCAGGAAAATCCACCTGTTTGGGCTTGTGCTTTATAAATGAGCACTGTGTGGAGGAGAGCCTGTTTGATTCAGGTGCACTAGTGGTTCACTGGACCAACAAGCTAAATTTGAAAATTCAAGGATAACAGTAGTTATATTTTATCATTACAAAATATCATTTCAATTAAAGAGTTTGGCCATACTTGTGGATTAACCATTACAGAAACATTTATTTTTTTTGATAATTATGAATACTGTTAAGTTATGAGAGCTGTGGCACAAACCTTAGATTGGGTGATGGTCTAACAAATGTGTTAGACATCCATACAATAAATGTCTAATGGAGATGTCAAATAGAAATGTGCATTCTAATGAACATTTCTATTTGATTGTGTTACAGTGTGTCTTATTTACGTTCTTATACTTTGGTTCTAAGATCCAATTTGTGTTCATATTCACACAGCACATCCACCAGCTGTCTTTATTATCCAAACAATTTCAGTTAGAATTCTTCTTGGTTTTGATCGTAGTGTATTGTTAAAACATTAGTACTCTGATGTGCAGTGTGGACGGATAATGAGTTCCACCATTTCATATCAAATCACTATTTTCTATATATTACTTGTTTTTAACTTTTGGCAGCGTAAACCTTTCTGTTGTAAACTGTGTTAGATGTGGGATGAAAAACATACAGCTTTTAGCTGTCATGCATAGGATTCATTTAAGTCTTTCACATTTCTGTTTCATTCCTGGACAGCTTGTTGAGGAGTACACAGGGCAATGGCAAGTTCCTCTCCCGCAACTGAAGGTGCTGCGGACCGCACTCTACAATTTTACCAAAGCCACCACTGCCTTTACAGATGACTGTCAGCACATCCAGTATGTTCTCAGCAGTTTGGCCTTGTAAGTGCAATGTTCACTGGAAGCTGTTTTAATGTGCTGTATTGATTGTAAATAAATTTATTTGAATAGCTGAACCCACGTATTTGGTTCGAAAATTCTTAATTGCCTAGCAGAGACACGACATAAAATGTTATTTCTAAAACAAAACTGTGAGACAGTTACTGTGAAAAATCAGTGTTGAAAATAGTACAGAACATTTTCTGTAAATCAGTGTTTGTTGATGCTTTCAGATAAAATGTAAAGGCTGTAGCTTAAATAGAGGTGAACCATAAATTCATGGAACCCTTTTTTATCTGTTGGGAAGAGCTGGAGCTCCGTGTCCAAAAGGAATAGCAGAGTTGTATTTGCTGCCTGTCTTTGAAATAGAAAAAGACACATATTGTTTTAACTTGAATCATTTGGTAATGAGCAGCACAATTTTGAGTTGATCACCTCTCCTTTAAAACTAGCACTTGTAAGGCATTCATGTTCTGGTGGTTGTCACCTTGGTGTGAGATATTTTTCTAATGTCTCTGTCATTGTCTTGCAGGAGCTTCTTTGAACTCATGCTGTTTTTCAGCAAGGAAGAATTTGTGGAAGAGCCTTTAAAAGACATCCTTGACTCTTTTCAGGTGATTAAAAACTGACCTACTGTCAATTCACAGTACAATTTTGTAAAAGCCAGGTGTTTTTACAGGTGCTGAGTTTTAAACTAAAGGTAACAATACTTGTCTCAAAACTGCTGCCAGTTTCTTCTTGCACCAATGTTTTATGATTGAAAATAGTGACTAACTCAGCTTCCTTCTATAACATTAAGATTTTGAATGAACGTCTTCTCTGCAGATTTGCCACACTCGCCTCATGAGGCACAGGAACATCTACCTTCAGCATGTAAAGCAGATTATTAAAGTAGGAGGCCCATGGGAAAATCCTGTGTTACAGGGAATCCTGAAGGAGGATGATTTGCCACCAAACAACGGTAGGCATATGTGACATATAGGAAATAATACAATGCCTGTCCAAAATAAGAAGTCATACATGCTTATATTTCATTGCATTGCCTTTAGATTTGATGAGGCACACATAAGTTGTGATAAAGTTTCAAATAAGCTTGGGCAATGTCACCACATTTACAGAGTTGCATTAAGTTTTTTGCCCAGATCTTGTATTGATGGTAAAGGACCACTGCATAAAATCTTCCAAAGATTACATCAGGGTTATTCTCTGGCTCTGTGATGACCACTCCATGTATAAAAATCATTTTTCATGCATGGAGTCATTTTTCATGCAATCACTTCTTAAGAAATTAAGTGGGATGAATCTTGGTATGTCATCTTGGAATACGATAAGAAAATGGCATGTAATATCACTGAAACTTGACCTGGCCTCTTGAAGAAACCCCATTTCAACCCCTTCTTACCCTGATACACTCATTATTAAACAAATTTTGTTACTAATCTACCAAATGTTTCAGTCATCTTCTGTCATGATCATCCCCCCCCCCCCCCCCCCCCCCCCCCCAAAGCAACCACATTTCGTTCTCAATACACCATTATATCTATCATCACGTTTTTAATAATACATTGCACTGTCATTGCTTATATATAAATATAGGCAATGACTTTATTTTCAGCAGGTAGTTCATATTAATACCCATCCCATGAGATTTACATTAACACATGTAATTACCTTCTATGCAGTTGAGGACTACGTGAGCTCAGAATTGCCAGTGTTCTTGGAGCTGCGAGTGCGATATCTGCAGGCCTGTGAACGAATGCAGGAGGCAATGGCTCTTGCTAAAAGCTGCCTGGAAAATCGTGAGGCTGGAAAGCATCTATACTTCCATCAGGCCTACTTGACCTGCCTCTACAAAGCCTCGCTGCATGAAAACCTTTACAAGGAGGTGAGAATTGAAGAGCAGAACAAGTAACCTTGAAAGAATTCGTGATAGGCGTTTCTAAAAATGGACATGGATGAATAAGAAAGGGGGGGAAAAATGCATTATTTAGTCTTATTTATTTGTTGATCTACTATGTATTTAAAGTCTATGTTCAAATCAACCCAAAACAGGAAAATAGTTACGGCTATCCGGTTGTTCAGTGATGACGCGACGGATCCTACTTCCGGGTCTAAAGTAGTCTGCGTTTAATATGGCTTTTGTGTTGTTAACATGTTTAATGTTATGTATTTTCTTCTATTTGATTTCAAAAAGCTCCTAAAACAGTCAGTGATCACTGTTGACCTCTCTCGGCTTTTATTACCGCTAATCATTTATTTAAGCTCAGTTTTTCAAACCTTAGGATGTAGCTACAGCCCAGCCCATGCAGCAGTATATGAATGACTAACCTCGTAGTGTGGATGGATTATCTCAGTTGTTCTCCTGGCTGAAGGTTGGTCCTTTTACAGCATCCTGCCATGCGATTACATTTGTTCCTGACCACCGAGAACACTCACGTTAACTTTTATCGAGTGGAAAAAAAAGTTAGCTTGTTTATATTATGCTAACATAGCTGTGTCGCTAGCGGTCACGTAGCACATCATTATATACCAGCTAGCCCAACTTCAGTAACCCTACAAACGTCACTGCTGTTTAGTTTTCTGTCTTCATTGATGTTGGAAGTGATAACAGAGCTGTACGTTTTAATTTGTTTCCAAAACCCCGCAGTCAGGACATGCTATATTGTATTTAGATAGAAGCTAGCGAGCTAACTCCCTGCTAACTTCTAACTCCGTTAAATGTCATAAATTCCGTTTTCATGGATGCCTGGATGTTAAACTCAATTGTTACACCTGGTAGAGCAGAACGCTGATCATTTTATTAAAGATGAAAGACTTTAGACAGTTTTTCTACTCTCAGTAATGCCATAGTGATCGTTTGATATATGGACCTGCAGCGGAGTTTAGGTCCAGACACGGCTAGTGACGTCAGACTGAACAACCGGATAGTATATTAGTAAATATGATGTAACTGTATCACATATAATAGGTGACCATTTTGCAAATGAAAAGCTTTGTGAATGCCATACATTAACTATAATACATGTTTTATAATAAATAAATGTATATGTGTATTTTCTTAACTTCTTCCTTAGATGGCAGAGATAGATGGTCGTGATGCAGTGGAGATAATCTGCAATACAGAGAGTGTTGAAAAAGATGAGCTGTTGTTATCACTGTGTAAAGCTTTTCTTACACAGCAGCTACACAATGGAGACATGTATTACATCTGGTAAGTGTGACCTCATATAAAGGATTCAGCAAATATTCAGACCCTCTATAGGCTTATCAGGCCAGATTTCAGTAGTTTATCCCATTCCTTTTTGCAGATCCTTCCATGATCTGTCAGATTGGATGGGTACCATCTGTAAACTGCCATCTTTGGGTCTTTTAACATATGTTCTATGGGACCATGTCTCAGGTTTCTGTTACACTCAAGGACAATCAAACTTGTACTGAAAGTAAAGCTTGCACTGTTGTCTTGACTGCATGCTTAAGGTCTCTTGTGCAGGTCTTTTTTTCCAGCCCCCTTTCTGAATTTAGCTTTGTTTATTCTTTCCTTATTTTTGACCAGTTTCCTTGTATCTGGCACTAAAAAGCTCTGGAGCGCTTGTGAGGGGGAAAATCTTAAAGCTTTACATTTATTAAAAACTTTTTATTGACTGTCCCTCTCAACATCTCCGTTATAGAAGTCTTAGAGTTCTTAAGAGAGTTCCTTTGACAGAACTTTTTTTTTAGTAAATGTAAGGGATTTGATTATACATTTTGGTGTGCCACAGCAAAAAGTAGAAATATTTTAAACATATTTTTACTTTTTGGGCAGGAGGTTATTGACTATAGAGTGAAAGAAATAGCAATTTTACTACAATGGTGTGTCTCTCTCCTGTCAGTTTCTTCAGCCAGATTATGCAGGGTTGGGTATAGGGCATATCTTTGAATATGGCAGTAATGTGAGTTGTTGAAGTGATAACCCCATTACAGTGCATGACTTTATTTAATTATTTTAAATGCTTTAGCATCTCTCTGTTTGTTGACTTAATATCATAGTTGTTGCCTGATTAAAATCATACCTGAACTAGATGTATATGTCTTTATGCAGGGACCTGGTGTTTATCTGGAGCAGACTGTATCTTAGGGCCCATCCCTCCAGACAAGGCTTCTTAGCTGAGTGCTTGCAGCTGGCCTCCTCTGCTACCAATGTCAGAGCCATCTTCCCCTTCATAAAATTGGTCACTACAGAGGTGAGATGTCATTGCAGCATCATCTTTTGTCGCCCTGTTAAATCGTAACAGTTTCTGTACACTGTCTATAGTGTACAGAAACAGTTTAAAGTTGTGTTTTTAATACTGTTAAATATTAGTTAAATGCTTTGGTTAAACTGTTAAAAATGTAAGTACTGCAGACATTTACAATTGGCAATTGAATATTTTTTTCCTTTTGATTTGATTCTTATATCTGTTTTAATCAGATTTATTCATCTGTGTTTATTTCCTTTTGAATAGCTGGGTGGTGATGGAATTCAAGTTTGCGTGGAGCTTTGCGCCAGGGCCCTGCAGCTGTGTGACATGCAGGCTGACACTGTAACCCGGTCACTCGTTTGCAAGACAATTGCCTTCCTGCTGCCCCATGACCTGGAGGTCTGTCGAGCGTGTGCCCTTCTTGTGTTTTGCCAGGAACGAAGCTTGGAGGCATACCGAACTGTCTCCCTGCTTTACATGCATCCTGATCAGGAGCCGCATCCCCACAGCAACCCTGTCCGGACCTGTGTTCGCTTTCATATTCTTCAGGTTAGAGGGGGTGATGCGATATATGTTGAACTTTATCTGATATGGGCTATATTTCGATATTATAACTGTGTGATTTGTTTACAACTGTGTTTTGCATGATTGTTGTTTTTTTTTTTTTGTTTTTTTGTTTTTTTTCTTTTCCCAGATGCTAAAGGAGCGCCTATGTTTTGACCCTGAATTTTGGAACTTCCTGACCCTTAGGACACATTGTTTAGAGTTAATGAATGATAAGGTTGTGACTGCTGCTGTTCTCGACGAGATGGAAGAGGAGAAGGCATATAGTGAAGAACTACTAAAAAGTAACTGTGTAAATGAGTCATGCACTCAAGACTCCATCTCTTGCAACTGCACTGAAGCTGGATTTGTGAACCTTCCAGAAGAGCAAACTGTAGATGGAGAGGCTGGAAAACGTGTTGCACTGTCGGATAATGATTCTCTGAAGAGGAGGAAATGGAGAAAAAGGCTACGACGGAGAAAACGGCCTCGGTCTGATGATGAGTTTGAAATAGGTGATGATCCAGAGATCAAATACAATGTCAAATCAACCTCTTTAGGTAATAACTCTGTGTACTCACTAAGGCGCAATCACACTAACAAGGAAAATTCTTCTGTAAGTCTCCCTCTGAACCGCAATAGGGAATACTTGTCTAGATGTGTTAAGAGCAAAATTTTGAAAAGAAAAGGTCAAAAGAAAAGATGGTTGCAAGGTCTTCCAAGACTGGAGCTGGTACAGGCAGTGACAGAGAAAAAGGTCAAAGTTAGAGGGAGAAAACGGGGAAGGAAGCCATTATCAAAACTGGAACTCTCATATCCCGATAATGAAATATACCTTAACAAGGAGGAGTATGGATTTGAGAAAAAAATGGACACAGAAGACAAAGAGCAGAATATGCCTCAACTGAACTGTGAGCTTGAAATGAGTGACCAGAAAGAGAACCAACTTGGGCACTTGAACAGAGAAAATGGAGAACATAATGATTTGTTTTATGAAATTAAGAATGATAGGCAGATGAAAGACCTGAAAGACAATGAATTTGAGCAGATGACAGACTTTAAGGAGAATGGAGAACATCCTGATTTGGCCTTTGAAATCAAAAGCGAACAGAGAGCGTATCAACTCGAGAAGATGATGGGCCCTAAGAAAGAAAATGGAGAACATAATGGCCTTGATTGTCATAACACTTTAAGTGAACCATCCCAAGAGGAATCTCAAACACAGGTGGAATCCAAACTTTGTGAAGGTCCACCCATTGAGAATCAAGCTGCTATCGGTATTGCTGAAGCTGATCCTGTGGACCTTGATGGTCCACTATTGGAGTTATTGGATTGTCCAGTAGAACTCTTTCACAGTTACTCCTTTAAATCCAAATCACCTGACAGTGAAAATCCTCAACCGCCAGAATCTACAGCATCTGAGGACCTTAATGGCAGCAATGAAGAGGAACCCCATCCGTCAGTTGAAACAGAAACAACAAACATTGAGGTTAGTTATTTCTCCATATTTACATTACTGTGCAAGTGTCTCAAGCCTCCCTTATTTTGTTTTTTGCTGGGATGCGAAAGAGGAAAGGGATGCAGTGATTTATTTAAACATGCACACCCATGGAAATACAGGCAGAAACAAAGTTTGTACAATTCTAGCAAGTCAATTAAAGTCAATATTTGGTATGAACACCTCTATTCTTGAACTCTCTTAGGCAAGTTTTCCTGTGGTTTCTTTAAGTAGTCTTCAGGAATAGTTCTCCCAGGACATTCAAAGCTCCTCTTTGGATGGTGGTTGCCTTTTGTTCTATTCTTTGTCAAGATGATCTACACTTCATTCAATAATGTTGAGGTCCAGGTTCTGGAGAAGGCAATCCATGATTGATAGTGTTCCACTGAGTGTTTTTTCTAGTCAGGTACACTTTTCTGCACTGACAGAGTGTTTGGGGTCATTGTCATGCTGAAAATTAAGCCACTGCCAATCAGATACTTTCTGCATGGTATTGTATGATGACTCAAACTATGATCAGACTTTTCTGCATTTATAATAGGATCAGTTTTGACAGTTAACCCAGTATCACTGGAGACCAGTGTTGGGCAAGTTACTTTAAAAAGTAATTAATTATAGTTACTAGTTACTTCTTCAAAAAAGTAACTGAGCTACAAGATTCTAAAAGTAATTAATTACTTGAAAAGTAACTATTGCTACTTTAGAAAAAAAAAAGTTTAATCCTCTGGGGTCCAGGGTATAATTAGCCATTTTAACCACTTTTGATTTTCCCTCTACATTTCACCTTTAAAAACTATTTATTTGCCTTGTTTTGTATCATTCTTTCCAGCACAACCTCACGTGTCTGAATTTACAGTTATGCTTTCATTTTGAGATACTATATTAACACAATTGATCTAAAATCAGACATAAAACATAAAATCTGAGTAGAAAAAGTTATATTTTTTATTGTAACAACCACAAACATGTTTATTGAATCATATTTCATAACTTTAAATGCAAATATAAATTGTCAGTTTTAAAAGCCTATGCACAAGTTTTGCAAACAAGTTATTTGCAGCTTTTTACCTTTTACTCTCTTTTTTTAAAATAACCATTTCAAACTATTGACAGAACAATCAGCTGTTCTGCATTCAATACGATGCCACACAAATTATTTGTGCCACTCCAAAAAAATAATTTCTGTCCATTATAAAGGAGAACATACAGCCTGATACCTGCAGGTCTGACAGCAGCAGGTGTATCACTCCTGTTTTCTACCTGGAGATAGCAGTCACCTCGTTGTTCTGACACACAACACAAAACTATCCGCAACACTACACACTAACTACACAAGACAACACATTAACTACACACTCCAAACATGCTAAATGTCAGAAATCTCAAAACTCGCTCTCTCTCTTTTTCTGCTGTCTGTCTGTCTCTCCCTCCGTCTCTCTCGCCGTCACTTGTCGGGATGAAATATTATTTTACATTCATAATCTAGGTTACTAGTCATAATCCTTATTATTACTGTTGCATCACTTATGATTTATTATCATTTCATTGACACATTTATTATTTATTAATATAATGTAGTTATATTAAAGTCGGTATTTCAGGTGTTATTATTTATTAATATAATGTAGTTATATTAAAGTCGGTATTTCAGGTGTTATTATTTATTAATATAATGTAGTTATATTAAAGTCGGTATTTCAGGTGTTATTATTTATTAATATAATGTAGTTATACTAAATGTGTCAATGAAATGATAATAATGATAAATCATAAGTGATGCAACAGTAATAATAAGGATTATGACTAGTAACTAGAGCTGGGCGATATGAGATTTTTTTCATATCACGATATGTTTTTTTCATTTCAGGCGATAACGATATCTATCACGATATAAGCCAAATAACTATATTTGTAAGATTTAAATGTGCCGTTGCTCACAAGTAAAATGTGAAATAATCAGCAGCTTATTTTTATTTAAATATTTATTTCCCATAATAAGTTCAACAGGGTAGATGTACTTAAGGAACATGAGACTTTTTCAGATAAATAAAGGCAAATATTGCAAACTACACAAAAGGCAGCCACTAAAGCGTTTAAGTTTCAAAATAGAACAAACGAAACAGACTACTAAATTGTCAATTCCACTTAGAAACAAAATATTAATTCTAAAAATAAATCTTAGTTTGTTTTACAGAAGAACAGACAAAACTGACTAACTTTTGTCAATATCAAATAAACTGAGAACTAAAAGGAAATTCTCAATCTCTCCTTGTTGTATAGCTGAGCTTTTCAAACAGTTTTAACAGTTACTTTAGTCTGACAAAAGCCGAATGACGAATTAGCGCTTCCAGTCAGAGACTGAGGCTACGTCCACACGTACACGGGTATTTTTGAAAACTGAGATTTTCCGTTTTCGTTTTAAAAAATAATCCCGTCCACACATAAAGGCAGAAATGAAGGAAAACGCTGCTATGAACATGCCAAAGCAGCAGGTGGTGCTAGATTCCTAACCGTGCAGAAATGTTGGCCAATCAGAAGTCTAGACGCCTCGGTGGGAAAAAGTAAACAAAGCTGGGGCATAGAAGCAGAACCGAGTCGTATGTGTGGACGGACAGTAACTGTGTGTATATGTAAGCATTTAAACACTGCAGAGAGTAGAATTAACAGTAACAGTATTGTAGAAATTCATTTCACCGAAACAATAACGTGGCGCACAGTGTGACGCATGCACCAGTTTATTGTATTTCCAGACTTGCTTTCGGCACAATTTACAGTGCACGCTACTCTGTTTTTTGTCAGACTTGAAATAGCCGAAATACCTTCACAATACGGAACTTCTATGGCTCTTCCGTTCGACAATCTCTCCGGCATTGGAACCATCATCTGTTTTCTCTTCGGTCACGCTCGGTTGATTTTTCTAGTCGGCACACTCATTTCCTCCATTACGCGCTCTCTCCATTACCCGCTGGCTGCTTCCCAAACAAACACATGTGCGGCTTGGCACTTGTGCTGTAAGTAACAAGTCACGCGACGTGACGCTGCGGCTGTGATTGGTTCGGCTCTGTGCTACTTAATTTGGATTGGCTGACCTTTTTTTTTTTTTTTTTTTTTTAAAGAGGACAAGAGCGGCGAGGTCTATCGCGATAGCTTAATTTCTCTATCGAGTAAAAGTTATATCGCGATACATATCGTTATCGTTCTATCGCCCAGCTCTACTTGTAACCTAGATTATGAATGTAAAATAATATTTCATCCCAACACACTCCTAAAACTTCCATCTTCCTAAACCAAATGTCATTTTGCCATATCATTTTTGATTGGTCGACATGGTGCATTTTTCCACCAACACGAACGGGCTGTTTTGTTTGTTTGTTTTTTTTGTTTTTTTGGTCTTAAGCAGAGAGTGCTTGCTAGCGCTGTCCTTAGACGTTAACGTGACGAAACTATTCAGGAAAAAACATGCATATATATTCTTTATCATGACTCAGACTTTTGCGTGGCCTATCAACACAATTTAAAAACTGGTACATATCACCTTGTTGCTTTGTAATCTTAAGCAGCTGCGCGCGCTCCCGCGGGCACCAATTACTTTCTGGTAGACGATCTGGTAGGCTTTTCTAATGACCATTAGAAACGCCGTTGCTTGTAACGCCGTTAATCCCATCACTGCTGGGGACTAGGGCTGCCACGATTTGTCGACTAGCCACGATTACGTCGACTATCAAAATCGTCGACGACTGATTTAATAGTCGACGTGTCGTTTGAAGCTTTGTAAGATCGCAAAAGACACAGGAATAATAGCAGGATTTAAGAGTGTAATAACGGACTGAAACAGAAGATGGCAGCACAGCATGTACAAGGATGCCAGCTGCCGTTAAACCCCGAAGAAGAAGAAGCAGCTGTGTCCCAGAATTCATAGCGCGGCCCAGCTTAGTTTCCAACAATGGCGGTAGCTAGTTAGTTTTAATATTACTCTTATTATTCTTTCTGGGTCACAAAATAAACGTTTAACATATTTTCAGGCGAGAATGTAGCTGTGTAAACCTCAAATATCGGCTCAGTTTATCAGGACACCACATATTTTCAAAAGCGCTCCGACGTTTTCGGAGACGTCTGTTACCCACTAGCTCGATAGCTAGCCGGGGGCTAGGTCACTAGCGCCGTGAGAACACCGGACTCCCGGCAAATTGTTTTCAAACCCACCGCCGTCTTTCGCGACTCAGGTTAAATATATATGAGTCACTTAGATAAATTAAAAATGTTATTGTTTGGCTTTTTATTAGTATTTTATTTGTTCCTGAGTAAATCGGTTTGGCTGAGATTAAAGTTATAGTTTTTACACAGCTGAATAAACGTCAAGCAGACAGCTGATTATCAGAAGTGTGAGATGCTGGAGAATATACTCCGGTGTCCTGTTATATTTTAGATAGCAAGGAGTTTATTAAACTTTACCGAAACAATCTGCAAATTTCATTAAAAATTAATAAACTGTCATCTTGTCTTTATTTTTAGTTAGCACCTTAAAAGCTTAAAGCTGTAAGCTAATGATAGTTATATAAGAGCAGATGCTGCTGGTGCAATAAGCTGTAGTTTTACGTCCAGTGGATGATGATCTGATTAGTCGACTAATCGCATAAATAATCGGTGACTAGTCGACTATCAAAATAATCGTTTGTGGCAGCCCTACTGGGGACCACAGACTTTTGCACAGTACTGTAATTTAAGAAATGTTGTTATGAAAGTCAATTATTACAGGGAGATATTTGAAGTATGTTCTCTTTTCTTCATATTAGGTTGCATTTGATTGCACATATACACTTCAGGAGAAGTACAGTTTTGCATGCAGTGAAATGTGAATTGATGCTCTGCTGCTTCCAGCTCTGATTTGACTTTTCTCTTTTTCAGGTAAAAGTTAAGAGAACATGGAAGGACAGGGCTCTCCGTACTCAACAATATTCTCATTTGTCCCACTACTGCACATTCTGTGGCAAAGACTACAAAGGCTTGAATGTTATGAGACATGCTCTCTCGCACCTCAAAAGTAGGAAACTAAAATGCATTCTCTGCGGAAAACGCTTCAAACAGCTTCCTTTTGCCAAAAAGCACATTCTTGAGCACATTGATACAATGTGCAAACAAAAATCTTCTAATAAGGAGCCATCCATTGAAAATGCTCAAGCTGCTAATGGAGTAATAGACAATGCAGGAAATAAGTGTAAGCCTTGGGATAAAAAACAGACTATTTCTGAGGGCGAAACTTTTGGACAGAGACCCGGAAGCAAAGCTAAAGTGTCACATCTCAAGAGGGAAGAACGAATCATCAGGAACCTCCGTACCCTCATCAAGAAGACATCTGTGCTTCACAAAAAATGCAAAAAACCTAACACAAATATATTCAAACAGATCGACTTTAAGGATGAGCAGGTAATCATTAAAGAAGGCCTGGTAATTGTAAGTAATCCATCTGTGATTGAAGAAGAGGGGCAGGAGACGCCTGCGGGAGAAAATGCTTGTGGTGCAGACATCACATACCACTTGTGCCCGTCTGACTCCTGCGATAGAGTATTCTTGAGGATGACCAACACACTAACAAAGCATGCTATCAAATGCCATATTACTGAAGACAAGGTGCTAGAGAAGACTTTTGTTTGGGCCAAACACAAGTGCACCCTCTGCCTCAGGTAAGAGAACTTTAAATAACTGCAGATATTTTAAAAAAAAACAAAAAAAAACCGGTCTCTTAACTGATTGTAAAACACTAAAAGACTCCATACATGTACAGTTAAAGGGTTTGAATTTGGGAAGTTGATTCAGCATGTTGCGCACGGTTTTTTTTCTCTCTCAACAGGCAGATTCAGTTTCTTCAGCATTATAAGGACCACATGAAGAGCCACAGTAGTCCTCTTCCACACTTCTGCTACCATCTAGAGTGTAAGCAGCGCTTTGTGACACAGCAGGAATTAAAGGATCACGTAAATACCCACCAGCCCTTCCGACCTCAGTGTCCTTTCAGTGGCTGTGAGAAACTTTTCTCAAGTTATCTGGGTCTATATGACCATGAATGGAGGCACTATGTCCCAGTCCCGCAGAAAGACGAGCTAGAATTGGGACCCAGCAAACTGATAAAGGAAAGCGCTGAAGCTCCATGGAAACAGAGAGTGAAGGTCGAGGAGATATGGCTACAGAGTAAAAAGGGGCAGCAGGAGAGTCCCATTCCTGATGGTGAGGCCTCTCGTGTTGAGGATCTCACACTAATAAACAAAACTGATGGTGAGGCTGGTGGAATAAATGCGCAAAACAATAATCTTCTTAAGTCTGATAACTATTCAGAGAAAACTGTTGCAGATCAGCACACAGATGATACCAAACCTACCATCAATGGATATGAAGATGTGAAAAGAAATGTTTCAGAGGGGTTCATGTCCACTTCTCACACTAACGCTGCTTCAGCGACTCCCACCAAAAGATGTCGAAAAAGACCAACTACTGTCGAGGTAGACCCTTTAAACGTCAGAGATCTTGAAGATATTTCTACTTTGGCCGAGGGAGTCCAACAGAATATAGCAGAGCCACACATTCCTGAGCACAAAACCTTCAAGCCCGAAGATCCCTCCTACGCAACTTTTGTTAAGGCCCCTTTCATCCGGCCACCTCCATCCACCTACCTGGATGAATCTGTGCTTTCAATGCGCAAAAGGAGGTCCACTGATGATGCTCCCAAGAAAATCATTTATTGGAGTCATAAGAAAAAGAAGGACCCTGATCCAGAAAAGGAGCAGCAGGTGGAGGATGTGGCCCCCGAGCATAAGATCAGACATCGCTGTGATAAATGCCTTTCCTCTTACAGCAGTCTGGAGGAGTTGCAGAAACACAAAGCCCTCAACACGTGCTCTTCCCTCTTTGGCTTTGATTCAGATGATGAAAGTAAGTTTGCTTAACTCCATTTTCTGACCCTGTGTTTTTTTTTTTTATTACCTTGAACAACCAGTAACTGTTTTTCCCCTTGCTGTTTTTTAGGTTAATATTTGCAGGAGTGTGAAGAGTTGCTGCAATTGGAATGGCTATTTCTGTTACTTGGCTCAGGAAGGTCCTTCATGACAACTAAACACTAAAATCCTTTCTTAATGATCAGTCATAGTGCTTAAGGCAAAGGAGATGTAAACCAGAAAATACCTAGTACCTAAAGTACCTAAAAACCAAATTTGGGTTGAAACTACACACAATATTTATTCACCCTTTTTTTTTTTTTTTTTTTTTTTTTTAAAGCTAATTTGACCTGCTGACTTTGTCAAGTCCATGTAAATTTGGGAAATACACTAATTGTCAGGTAACGGGAATCTGAATAATGGACCCATTCCCTCTGCTGTGGTGTTCACGAGTCTTTGGAGACTGGATAAGAGAATGAATTCTACACACAGTTCATCATTGGAGGTGTGAATTGCAGTGTGCAAACAACATGTATGTTCTGTGGTCTTCCAAATGAGGCATAGACCACTTAGTTTGTATCGTAGAGCACTTGAGAACTTACTAGACATGACTGTAAAGGTGGATATCAGATGGCTGCATCATCGTAACTTTTGTACACTGTAAAATCTATTTTCTAAATAAGTCCTTAAAACCCCTGTCACAAATGCACATTTTAAACTAAGAAAATCATGTGGGTAGCAGTTGGGTGGGACTGGGGTTGCCTTTATTAAATTTCTCTAGTTGCGATACAATTATGTATTAGGGCCGTGGCCAAAACATTTGAAACAATGTAAATCTGCCTTCATTTTGTCAAACTTTCTGTACAGCGTATGCATTACTCACAATTCTGTTAGTGCCAAGACTGAATCAGTGTTCACACTGTAGGATGATAAAAACCATGTAACTAATACAGTACCAGCTTGCTTTAAAGTTTTTATTCTTTTAAGTTGGTTTAAACAATGATTGTGCATTTCTTTATGTAGAGTATTTCACATTTATCATATATGAACCTTTCAGGTGGTTGATCTGTTTAATACCTTTTTGATGTAATGTTTATATAAGACGATGCACTTAAACCTGCTTATTTATATGTACAAATGTCAATAGATTGGATTTGTAAAGGTATTGATTCCCCATCTATTTTTCTTAAAGAAAAAAACTGATGAAATTTGTTTGAATAAACAAACTAAACCTCTGCCCTCTAGTGTGATCTGCTTTAAAGCTTAGGTTGCGTGCTGTGAGGTAGTATAGTAAAGGAAAACACAAACTCAGTATACGCATATAGGTCAACATTGCATATTTATTTATTTAGGGATGTAAATTTTTTTGTTGTCAATCCTAGGAAAGAGGAACAGTGATATTAGAATTGTTTAAAAAAGTTTTTTGCATCACATCTTCCTGATACATGAGGTATGTTTATCTTTTGGGGGAAAAAAAAAACAAAAAAAAAACGGGGAACATCTATAAACAAAAATCTTGTGTTGTTTAATTTAGTCCACAAAGTGTCTCCCACTCTTAACACTAATATAGTAAAGCCAAAGGTGCACTTTGTTGCTGAAGGCTGCATTCAAAGAAAAACTACAGTCTGTTAAATAGACTGGTGTCCTCAAGTCTATACGCAGTAATCAGTGTATGCCTGACTTTTATCAGATGTGGTTTTTTACTTTGTGTACTTCGATATCTGACATTTTAGGTCCAAGCAGTTCTTATAGCCAAGCACACAGGCTGGGGGAAGGAAAAAAAAACAAAAAAAAAACACTAGCCAGCAGAGGCAGTCCTGTTATAGTTACTATTCAAGACTGAAGGGTATTCCTCTAACTCATGCAGCAAATGTGTTCCAGCTCTGAGACTAATTTAACCATTTGCTTTGGTGCTGCTTGTAGCCTTAACAAAAACACAGCAGTGTGCAGGAATCAAATGCTGAAAATGATTTTGCAAACAAATACAAACTATACAGAAATGCTAAGACTAGAAAACAACATGCAGCATACGATGCACTGATGACATCAAACAACCTGGTGTCAGATTTTGCTTTGACCTGAGATAAGAAAATCTTAATTAAGACGATGTGACACATTATAGAAACTTAATGGAACGTTATTGCACTGCTATGCAATGTACAATGAAGCACTATACTAAAAATTAATAAAAAAAAAAAACCCCATGAAAGGCTAAGTTTAAAGAAAAGCTCAACTCCTAAATAAGAATAGTTTCTGTAAACTTGTTCAAGGTGAAACTAAATACACTAATATCCTATTGAATTAATGACCAAGTGTACATTTGGTACATTTTGGTAATGTACACTTCTAAAGACTTTTTTGTCCAGTTTCTGTAGACATGCTGAAATAAAAAGCTGGATCAACAGCACATTATTCACATACAGACAAACAGAACAGCGACCTTGTGAAAAAGTACAAATATGTCTCAGTAGCATAAGTAGGCAAAAAAAACATGCAAAGTGTCAGAGTGCATCCCGAACGGGTTTGGTTTTGATAAATGTTTCATAATTTTCTTTTTAAAACAAATAACTGTGCTAAAAAACCCAAAACACAGTAATAGCACTTCTGCAATTTACAGTGGAATACCTGGATTAAAAAGAGGGTTGAAAAGCCACATAGGCTAACATGCATAGAGGAAGAATAAGTTTACCTATGGTTGATAGGAAGACAAACTGATCCATACATTTAAATAAAGTCTAAGCAGCAGACACTGGATATGTCTGTGTGTTCTACACAGTGCACACAGAAGCTGCTCCCTTTGCTGACGTAAATCAACTACTCATTGAGTGCATCCTATGCTGACCAACTAGGACAATAAGAGCAGCACAACCAGATTTCATTTGTCCCCTTTAAAAAAAAAAGCTCAGAGGTTGTTAACCGCAAACAAACTCAAAAAGGATCATTATTTACAAAATCTTCACCTTGCATTTCAGATTCTACAGCCACAAGCTGAGTTGTGACTATATAATATCCACACCTATATTCGATTTCATTTAAAAGATAAAAGGAGCAGCAGCTAATCCTTCCTTTCCCCACAGAATGGAAAACCAAACCATTTAAATATGTAGGTTGCAAAATGCTTAAATGAAGGACCAGAGAGAAGGTGGTGCAGTCTGCTGCACATGAATGAGTGTTTTTCTTTAAAGTTCAAAAGGTTTTCTTATGGCTTATAAAAGCAGTATGTTTGATAAGCCAAGTTATCGTTTCCATCTGCTATAAATATACGCACCACATGAATAGCTCAACCAGTGTTGAACTGGACAGAGAGGAATGGGATCATCTATGAGTCCTGAGTGGCTGACATGGAAAGGAGAGCCACAACTATGGTTACAGATAATAAAATATGTTTAGTGTGCATTTGATGTGCAAGCTGCTGGAGTACACCATTCATGTGTAGAAAATACTGAGATGATCTTACCAAATTCTCTAGTATTTACACAGCATCAAAAGATGGGGTGTAGGAGCTTACAATGAGAGCAGAATGTGCTCCTCATGTCACAGGGACATACATTATGTTCTGTATAAAACATACGCATGGTTAAGAATAAGTGTTTTTCCATTTTGTACAGATTCAATCAGAAGACAATGGACGTAAAACATGTAGACGTACATACAGGTAGGTGTGAATGCATTTGTGTGTGAGCTCAGTGGGTGCTGTTGGAGCTCCAGTCATAAGGGAGAAAACTGACTTTGGTCTTTCCAGCAGAAACGACGCCCTGCAGGCTGGTCTTCTTTGGTGAGTCACCCATGTGATCCAGCACCCATCCCAGCAGCTATGAGATAGAAGGGGATGCAACAAAAAAAAACAAAAAACATTAAAAAAAACAATTCATCTATTTTTCCTACAAGAAAAATTCAGGATCCATACATGTGCACACATACAGCTATTAAACTTAAAAATACCTTCTCATCCGTGCCTCCAAAATCAGCTTTGTACCACTTAAATATCTGACTTAGGTGCACTTCTTTTTTTACAGAATCTACCACACAGGCGTAATCATTCTCCAGGAAGGCCTCGGCTGCTGTGCGGAGCTGGCTGTCAATGTCCTGAGAGGGGCGAGCACATAAGAATTAATTTCTGACCATTCAGGGTGCCGCGATTATGGGAGACATTATAAGAGGCAAGACTTGGGAAACCTGATATGAAATCTATGGGACAATTTCACAACTGTAAAAACTGTGACAGAAGAGGGAGTTTCCAAGTGTATTTATTTTAGCTAAGCCTTCTCAGAATCAAAAAAACTAAAGCGAAATCACTTACTTGTGGTGTGTATGTTTTAATAGGTGGACAGCCCTTTGCACCACAGTTCAAGGCAAAGTGAATCAGTGGCTCAGCATCTGGAAGTGCCACCTAGTGGACAACAAGAGACATGACCTTTAGTTAACTAAAGAAAACTGTCACCACATAAATTCAGCTATCAAAATGTGAATACTTGAAGTCGTGGGTCCGTTTTGGAGAAGGGTCTTCGAAGCTGTGCGACACCTTTTCTGTTCCCTCTAAGAATGCCATTCTCAATGTCCTGCAGCGTGAATACCTCTCCTCCAATCAGGTAGCTCACATAATTGAAGAACTACAATTCAAAACATTCCTAATTTCAGCACATAAGTCTTATTGATATTACAAAGGAATTCTGGGGGAGACAGTGTAGCTGTGTAGTCCTACTCTGTATCTTTGCCACATGTTGGTGGGAGCCCCTAGGCGTAGGTACCCATGGATGACTAAGGCATTGTAGATATTGATGAAGAAGGCCAGCTTCTCCTCCCGGCTAAGCGACAGCAACTCCACCCTCTGCAGCTGAATAGCTAGCTCACAGTAACGCTCAAAAACAGGATTTGCTGACATGCCTTTATAGTCCACAGACTGTGGGAGCATGGACACAAAGTACATGCATTTAATTTAACCGTTTGTACAGGGATAAAGTAACAGAGAAGCATTATTCTGTCAAAATATCTTGACAAACAACCTTGAATGTAGGTCACAAAAAGACCTGCAGTGAAAAATACAGTAGAAATGTTTGCAGACAAGTTTTTTCTGTTTGCCAAAGTGAAACTTCATATGAACACACAGCTTGCCCAGTGCAACAGTACACACTGTGTGGCACAGATCCAAATGCACTGTTGCTTTTACAAAATAGCAACATGCACTCAGTGAGCATCAGGGACAACATTACCTTGCCATCGGCAGAGAGATGCTCCGAGAACAATTTCAGAATCATCTCCCGTAAAAGCAAAGAGAGCTCAGTGGCTGGCAGGAAGACAAAGAGAGAAAAACATGAAATAAAAATCAACATAGTTCAGAGTCAAAATATTAAACAAGAGCTGGGAAAAAACAAAACAAAGAAAAAACAAAAAACAAATTGTGCTTTTTATCAGGCGCTATAGAAAAAAAGGAAGCTGGGTAAAATCCTGCTGGTATCATGGTGTGACTCTACAGGTTCTACAAGTGTGCAGCTTTCAGGTATAAACACGCCAACACAGAGCCAGCCAATATGACTCACCACCACCATTGCAGAAGTAAAGGAATATCTGACAGGAAATTAAAACCAAGTATTAATTTGACCCAAGCCCACAGCAAAGCAGGAAACTGTTGTGAAACAGCCAGCAGCTGACATTGAAATCCAGCTAGGTTCTTTGCAGCCTGATACACTTTATGCATAATATCATCATAAAGCATTATTTATGATCAAATATAGTTTATTTATTTAGTCTAAATTTGCTAAGTTATGTTAATTCACTGATGAAGACAGTGAGTGTAAGTATTTTTTTAAAATACTGCATAGATTTTCAAGACAGAGAATGCGCTCAGTCACGCAGGCGTTGCAAGCTAATGAGCGAATGATGTTTTTATTGGATACACCATATTTCAGCTCTTAAAGCCACAAACCCAGAAGGATCATATGCTAAGTTAGCAGCAAAGAAAGGACATGGGTTAGTAGAGTGCTGAAAGACACTGCTCAGAGTGAACCTGAAATGCGATACGTGCACACTCCAAGCCTTATCTGGTCCTGACGTACCCTGCATGGGACTGCAGGTTGAAGTCTGTCCTGCGTTGAGAGCTGAATCATCCTCCAGTAGCCTGTACAGTGCATCCATGGTGTCTTTTCCTTCGCCAAAATTGCCATCCTGCTGCTCACAGCCATGAACTCTGATCATGTACTTCTTCTTCAACAATGCCTGTCCAGTATTACAGGCTGCAGCCCTGGCTAGTGTACACATAGCCACAATCAAGTGCTGACAGAACTGAATTTGACTATGTTTTGTAAGGATAGGGGCGCTTGGAAAATTGCATGAGATTTTACCCATATCACTGACAGCCTTACTTACCCATGCCCTTCTCTTTTTGCAGCCAGTCAACCAGCTGACTTCCTGAGAAGCTCTTTTTGTATAAAGTCAGCCCCCTCCTATGACTGCCAATCATGCTGGCATGTTTGAGGTCTTCCACTAGGTCTGCCAACTCATCTCTCTCACACGTAAATTCTACACGCGTGGAATTTCCAGGTCACACATGTATAAACACACAGAAATATAATCATGTTCACACATGTATGAAAGAATTTGATAAACGATGTAGTTCTGCATCTGTGAAAAAATGTCTCGCTGGTGAGAAAAGGTATTGCCTGAGCTGGGTAAACTTCTGGCTTCTTTCATTTCAACACAGCAGCATTGCTTTGGTTTGTAAATGAGATTTTTGGAATATACACTACTGAAGAGGAATTAAGTAAATGTGTAACTGTGTATATATGGCACAAGCATTACTAAGATTTTTTTTAAGCATCAGACCTCAGTCCTGTCTATTATATAAAGTCTGACAGGGATCACAGAGACAAATCATGTTTCCAAAGAAATATTTACACGCACAAATGGCAATTTCATTCTTTCTTCTCCCCCCCCATTATATTGTACACTTACCTGCCACTTAATTAGGTACACCAGTTCAACTGCTCATTGATGCAAATATGGAATCAGTGAATCTCATGGCAGCAACACAAGTCTTTTAGGCATGCTTCTGCAACATTTGGATGGTTAGAATCTGGTATAAGGAACGTATTGTATAATATGGTTCTGACTGTATATGTAAAGGGTGTCATTGTTAAAAAGGCAAAACTGTAAGTACTCCAATAGTCTATACATCTGTGCAAACACTAAATAAAACTGCTCTATCAGAAGCAGCTCACCTATATTACACCGACTACAGTCTGATGACTTGTTCTGCTCTTCAGTGCATTATCGTTAGGTCCCAGAGATGTATGTGTAGTACCACGTACTGTTGATTTTAATTAAACTTCACAAAAGCTAACATTAAATTTCAATATTTTTCTACAAACACTGTTTACACTGTACATATGAGGTGCTGTGGGGCAGCCCAGCACTACTAGGCTTATCCAGAGTTTCAGGTTTCCTGTATCAACTGTCCGTGTTGGCATTTGGAGGAGTAGAGGAGCATGGATGTAAGACAGACACACACACACACACACACACACACACACACACACACACACACACACACACACACACACACACACACACACACACACACACACACACACACACACACACACACACACACACCTACCTGATGTTGCCTAAAAATGGCTTTTTCACTACATCAGCCAATGCTATTTCATAACCACTCTTTGCTCACCTTCAGCCAACAATGACTATGCATAACCGGACACGCTGACTTCAGACCATGCTTGTCTATTTCTTGAAAGATAGGCAGTTAATATACTAAAATATCAGAAGGTATTTTACAAATATATTTAAGAACCGCATTAAAATGTGCCTTAAGAGCATTTTTGACTGTAAAGGGAAGGAAAGGAAAGTAATGATCTTAAGCAGGCAAAAACTCTTAAGAATTAATTCCTTACCTCCTTCGTTCTCTGAAGCTGTATGCTCTGACTGACTCTGTTGTGGCAGAGGTGGTGCATCTGCTGGAAGGGGCTCTTCCTTCACCAGACTTACCAGCCTCTGAAGCTCTTCAGGTGACTACAGAAATTACAGTATCAATTCAAATTAGTTTTTCTCCCCCATTTTTGGACATTGCTTGACCTCTTAGTTTACTGGTCATTAGGGACCAGTAAACTAGTGGTATCGTCAGAAATGTTTTCCTTTTCCTCACCAGTTTCTGCAGGTCGTCGTTACCTCCAACATGAATATTGTTAAAGAAGATCTGAGGGACTGTGCTGCGTCCTGTCAGCTCCTTCACCTTTGCTCTCAGCTCTGAATGACTACCGAGGTCTATGTCACATACAGGCACTCCCAAGCCAGCAAGGGTGGTCTTGGCCTGCGTGCAGTGTGGGCAACCCTGGATTGAATACACAGTTATTCGCCCAGGAGCACTGCTCTCATAGTCTCCCATCGGAAATACTAATGGAAAATCAAGAGAGAAAGATTTATACAATTTGAAGAATGTATGCAAAAATAGATAATCCCTAAGCAGAAAACATACCCAACATGAAGCACACTTTTGGCCTCCTCAATTTGTACAAAATGTAATAAACTCCTTGAAATACAATTATCTAGTTTTAGGCTTTGTGTACATATATCTAGTGTATACTGTTTATATGTCCTGCCCCTGTGACCCGGCCCCAGATAACCAGAAGAAAATGTATGGATTGTCTCTAACAACACAGAAAAGTATATATATTGAAAAGTATATATACACAGGTTGAAATATATAGATACACCGCCGCTAATATTAAGTTAAGTTTCCCTTAGCAAGTTGCACCTCAACAAGACACTTTTGATATCCATTATGCTTATGGCATAACTGTGCCTAGATATTAGACCACTATTCTTGGCAGAAGTAGTCCACACATTTTCAATAAGTTTGAGGTCAGGGCTTTAGGAAAGTCAGTCCAGAAGCTTAATGTTTAATGCTTAATCCATTTCAAAACTAGTTTGAATGTAAATGGTAAATGGCCTGCATTTGTATAGCGCTTTTCTAGTCCCTAAGGACCCCAAAGCGCTTCACACTACATTCAGTCATTCACCCATTGACACACTGGCGATGGCAAGCTACAATGTAGATGTTTGTTTGGGACCATGGTGGTGTTGGGACATCCAGTTATATTCAAGTTTTAACTATCTAGCTGTTGATTTGAGGTGAAGTTGAAGAATTTGAAGGCAACCTCGTTCATTATTCCCAGCCCCAGAGCATGATACTACCACCACTAGACACTGGCAGTTTCTTCCTCCTGCTCATTTCTTAATATTTCCTTGTGTTGAAAGCTGGCCAGTGTGATGTGCATGTCCTGCGAAATGATTTTTTTTTTTTGCAATGACACAGTTCCTCATTCCTTCTGACAGCTTTAGCTTTGAAGTCTATCAATATTTGTCTATGCGACCCAGATGCTAGATAAAAACCAGCAGGAATAGGTCAATGTCTAAGGTACGTTTCTGTGTCATTGAACGTACACATGTCAAATCCCCCGATTTGCTCTCGACAGAAACCTCCAGATCTAATCGCGTTACCACGATCATACACTGATTTCAAGAAAAGTATCAAACTGTAAGATGTAAGATAGTTCAATTCAATAAGACCAAAGATAAACAGTAAATACCAACGTGTGGTTGAATGTGAATCCCGAAAGAAGGGAAAATAATATTACATACCCTAAAACATTACTGTAAGTGGACCAGCAGTTTAACTGAAAAAACTAACAAGAATGCCTAAATGTTTAAGTGACATGTAAATAAGCGGCACTGCACTAACAACATACCAGCTAAGCTAAACGAATGGATAACTAGCTGAGGGTAAATTAGCAAATGATAACAGTACATTACCTTTCGGGTTCACTAGCTTCACAGTACGATATTAAACTGGAGAACGGATCCTCTTAGCCTCGTTAAAGCATGTTAATATGATAGCGTGACGCCAGCTAAACAGGCTGACCAGCTCTCCCGTCCGAGCATCGCTACTGCGCAGGCTAGCTGCTAGCTTGGTTTATGATGCCTTCAGGAGCTCACCGTACACTTCAAATTTCAACGATTGATATTTTGGTATTTATTCTAATGAGCCTCTAATAACTCAAAGAAAAATGGAGAAAACTTCCCTTTTTTTACGTAATAATTACCATAAAACGTGTCAGTACACAGCACCAGTTTCCCTGAATGATACAGCAGAAGACACTGCACTCTCTAGCTCCTACTTATTAGTGAGAGCAAAAAGTAATGGAAAAAATGTCTTTTGTTTGTTTTGCTTTCTGTAAGTAAATATCAAGATTCCCATATTTTTTACAAACCTAAAGGCAGCGAAAGCCCTTCTGTACTACATTCGTGTTCACTCTGTTATCGTAATTTCTAGCTCTTACGGTGACAATTGCGGTGTTGACAATACCTTAAGTTGTCTGCCCTCCGAAATATTGCGAACGCATCAACGTAACATAGCAACCAGTGTTTTGAACGGATCCCGTTCCCACTACTGCTTGTTTCCGTACGGAGAGATTTCTTGCAGGACTCGCATGGACGAAACCGCCCCAGTGTTTTCGTTTTGCCAAAAATGTCAGGACTATCAGAAACAGAGCGTGCTGGATTTACGAAGATACTGAGCCTAATGACAAAATGCGACTTACTGTCACTCAGTGATACGGTCACGAATAAGATGATAGTCGTGGAAAACATTACGGGTAAGACTTTTATTCAATTTCATATGGCAAAGAGGAAGTCAGCTTACCTTAAGTCTTTACTGGAGCCCAGTGAGTTACATAATGTCCTTAATCAAGAGATTTGTTGTATACCTACCAAGAAATAACAAATAAATTGCATGAACAATTTCAGTGTTTTCTCACCTCTGCTGGATAGATAAATAAATGATTAGCTTATCCTACTCTGTCTGATCATTTTTCCACTGCAGAAGCTAAAGAAACCATTCTCGCCTTCACTAAAAATGCCGAAGAGCTCCTGAGGAGGAAAAAGGTTCAGCGTGACCTGATATTCAAGTACCTGGCTACAGAAGGTGTGGCGATGCCCCCAAATAGCGAGAAACACATGCTTATAAAGAGGACCCTGGAGCTGTGGTCCTCTGTAAAGGTAACTTGACACACGAGAGAAACAGAAGCCACTGCCGCCAGTAAATGTTTTATTTGGGGATAAGCCAAAGGCGACCCATCTATTTTATAAAGGATGGAAAGTATTGTTTATTGAATAGTGAAGTTCAGTGAAGTGAAGACATGGCACTGATGTTGGTATGCCTGGAAAGAGAAGACATAATTAGGGTTATTCACACACAGTGTCCTCACACACCTTTATAACAGTTTATATATTGCTTTGAAAAAGTAATCACCGAACAACAGACTGTGCCACCCTTGGCAACAAGAACTGCAATCAAGCAGTTTTGATATTGAATAGGCCATTCCAAAAACTTCATTTTATTTTTTTGAGCTATTTAGAGATGGAGTTCCTGTTGTGTTTTGGATCCCTGCACTGGTGCATAACCCTAGTGCTCTTGAGCTTCAGGGTGCAAATTGATGGCTGGACATTCTCTGGATTTTCTGGTAGAGAGCAGAATTCATGGTTCAATCAGTCAGGGCAAGGCATCCAGATCCCAAAGCAGTCCCAAATGATCACACTACCACCACAGTGTTTGACTGCTGCTGGGTTTTTTTTTGTTTTTGTTTTGTTTTTTATGAACTGCTGTGTAGTAGTTCTACACCAGATGTAACAGGATGCAAACTTTCCAAAAAAGTTAATATTTTGTTTTGTCAGTCCACAGACTATTTTCCATTGTCTTGACAATCAGAAAGATGTTTCTGTTTTTTGTTTTTTACTTAGGGCCAGGTAGGGTTGGATAGCTTTTTACTCATAATAAATGCAAACATCATTTAAAGACAGCATTTTTGTATTTACTCTGGCTATCTTTGACCAATACTAAAATGTGTTTGATGATTTGAAGCATGTAACTGTGACAAATATGCAAAAAAATAAGAAATCAGGAAGAGAGTGCTGTTTTTTTTTTTTTTACAGCACTGTATATTGATATTAGAATTTGTACTTCCCAAAATTCAGGGTCAACACCAGCTCTAAAATCAAGCCTTACTCAGACTTTATATTTTAGAACCTGTTGCCATTCCATCAAAGAACTGACCTTCTAGCTAATATGGGTGTAGTGCTCTGACTTGTAGAGACTGAAGATCATATGTAACAACAACCTCTCATTTCTTTATGGAGGTGGTGGATGAAAACCCTCAAGGAGAGGCGGCTTCCTCAGATGTGAACTGTGGGATGGGCTTTGATCCGCTGGTCCTCGGCCAGCAATTCTGTCAGTGGTTCTTCCAGCTGTTGAACAGTCAAAACCTTTCACTTGGCCAACAGCCCCAAGACTGGGGACCACAACATTTCTGGCCTGATGTGAAGTTACGTCTCCTCTCCAAGTAAGAACCTCATTAGTAGTGAAAGCAAATGAGAATTTAAATAATACTGATGTTGTTGGTTTATAATCTTATTCAGAGTAGTCCTCTGTTTCAGGTAGATTATTCCTTCTGATTTTCTTCTTACAAAGCATAGAGATGAAGGTAAAACAACCCCAAAACACTAATAACAGAGTTATGTCTTTCTCAGAGCTGGCAGTGAGCAGATGGAGGAGTTTCTGGGTGCTGATCTGGTTAGTTGTCGATTCTTGGCACTGACCAGGGATGAGCGTCTCCTCTTTAGTCCCAATTTGGATCCCCATGGCCTCAAAGCCTTGACCTCTCGTCATGGCTTGGTGTTGGTGGCTGTGGCTGGGACTATTCACAGAGATTCAGTCTGTCTGGGAATCTTTGAACAAATATTTGGCCTTATCCGCTCTCCTCTGGACAACAACAGCTGGAAGATAAAGTTTGTCAACCTGAAAATCAGAGGGCAGGATGCTCTTAGTGGGACAGATGTGCCAGCACCTGCTTTGACCTACAATTCCAGTGAACTGCAGCTTCTCTGTAGCTGACAGTCAAGATAGATTAGTTTTAGATTTATTAGTTTTATTTCCTTTCACATTATTTATCCAAAAGTGGTGGTTTGGCCTTTTGGTTCTACTCTACACTCATCTTATTTGCATGAACACTTATTTTCTGGGCATTTGGGACCTCATATTGCATCTAATAACTCATCTGATACAACCCTATCTTCTAACTTATAGGCCGTCATGCAATAATATAAAGGTAGACTCAAACTGATGCATTTAAATTGAATATTTGCATCATAACATGCAAAGCAGAATTCTCAAAGATTATCCTAGAAGGTAAATGGATGGGCT
Source organism: Astatotilapia calliptera (assembly GCF_964374335.1). Taxonomy (NCBI): domain Eukaryota; kingdom Metazoa; phylum Chordata; class Actinopteri; order Cichliformes; family Cichlidae; genus Astatotilapia; species Astatotilapia calliptera. Next base: position 25,519,078 of record NC_137437.1, read on the forward strand.
GCTTTAAATATACTGTACCTTTTTGCAAAGCATGTAGTGCTTTGGAAGCCTGTGCCTTATGTAAAATATGTTCAATGTATACATTTGTGGTATAGTAACAGTTATACTGTCACTCAAAAGATCTCTTAGAAATGTATTTTTTAGGAAAGAAAAGCACATTAAATTTTATTTCAGCTGTAAAAATGAAAAGAGTTGTAAGTGACTATGGTTTTTAATTGACTATGTTCATGCAGAGCAGCCAGCATTTCAGTGTCACAGCAGGACATTGAGATGCCTAATGCAGGTTTATAATGCTAATAGGCTTTTTTTTTTCTGAGATGGCACAACTGAAAGCAGTTATACTTGTTCAAAAAACAGTAAGCAAGAATAGGTATCAGCCTTTGCATGTTTTATTGTCTGAACAAAAGCAACCAAATATCTTCTGAAACTCTTCAGGTTATTCTCGTTTAAACAAATTCATGCTTTTTTCATGCTGACAGTTGTTAAAATGCATCTTCCCTCACAGAACACAGCAAACTAACACAGCAGTTTTATCCGTGCCAACATAACTGCAAAGGATTTAACATAAACTTGCATTAGGTAGCACAATGTCCCAACAGATGGTTGTAGAAAATGGGCACCTGTGTGATATGTAGGCATTTTATTCAAGTTGTTCGCAATTCCTTTAATCGGTGCCATTCACAACATTTCTCAATAATTTACTGTTGGATTAAATTTAATTTTGAATGTATGTTTTTTTTTTTAAAGGAGTTTTATGAGTAGCAAACTTTTGAGATGTAACGTAGCCATTTATTAACAAATAAATATCTGTCTTTATGTGACACTACAAAGTCAAGCAGTGTGCTTTCATGGCTTTTCATCCCACAATGTTTACAGATAAACAGTCTGTTAGAAATACCAACAGAGTAACATAGTTCAGAAAAAGTCTAATATTTAGACAAATGTGCATATAAAAATATTATAATTTCAGCTAATTTGTTCCTGTTCAGTGCCAGGTGTTAAGTGGTTTAATTAAATGGCTGGAAGTTGGAGATTGGAAAACATTGCTGTGAAACTGACTCTCCTTAATGAACTGAATTACAAGTCTAAATGGTGCTTTTTAATTTTGCTGTTTTAAGGATCTCCCAGAACAGACAGTTATACTTTTTTTTCTGCTGCTTCCTTTAGGGGCAATCAGAGTAGCTCATCTGCTTTTATCTCACCCTGTCCCTACCCTCCTCCGTGTCTGTCACATCAACCCTCTGCATGTCCTGCTTCCCTGCATCTATTAATCTTCTCTGTGGTCATCTTCTTTAGCCCCATATTCAATGTCCTTTGTCCAGCTTATCCACTCTCTCCCCTCTGCACATGTCCAAACCCTCTCAATCTCGCTTCTCTAACTTTGTCTCCAATCCGCTTAACCTGAGCTCTCCCTCTGATGTACTCATTTCTAATCTTGCCCCAATGAAAATCTTCAACTCTGCCACCTCTCAGTGTAATGCATATACCGCTGAATCACTTGCAGGTTGACTGGTTTTTTGGTACCAAACTCGTCATCCTACTATTCCCAGCACTTGTTTAGAAAAACTGGCTTTGTGGCATTTTTAAATTGTGACCAAACAGTGCAGCTGTGGGCAAAATAAAAACATGCTCCCTTTTGTCTAGGAATTGTGTTTGTCAGCACAACGTTTGCCTGATGAATCTAAGACAAATTTAGCTCAGGTTAAACCACCGCAGTGACAGTCAAACAGGTGATGCCCTTGAATATTAGAGAGATAACCTCAATGATCATCTATGAGCAAGCACTTGGCAGTGGCAGAAAGGAAGACCCTGTTAAAAGGAAGAGACCTCTGGCACAGGTCTTAGGGAGGGACAGTCATCTGTTTCGGAGAGAGTAGGAGAATGTAGAGAGACCCCGACCAAACAAAGCATTTGAAAGAGTACACAAAAGTTGATGACATGCAGTAGTACTATATGAATGCATCAGGAGTAAAAAGATGAGTTGAAAATTGGTGCAATCATGTAGGCTTGCTCTGCCAGCTAGCCAGAGCCGGCTATCATAGAGTATATTATAGCCTGCCATTGCTGCTGTTCACTCGTAACTTTTAAAACTCAAATCTCCACAGGGTTAATGTCTGAGATGTTGTGTCAGCGGTTAATGTCCATATATTTAGCCACTTTCATACTCTTTGAGTAGGTTTGATTGCACACAAGCTGCCACACCACCCTAGAAGGGCTTTACTGGTTGGTCAGACATTTCATATAAAAATATACATTTACTACCTGTGGTCAGGAAAAAAAGAAAACTCAGTGCTATTGGTCTTGCCTTTTTTTTATTGGACCAAATGGCACATGACATGAATTCATCTAGACCCGCTTCAGACAGCTGCGGATTTGAAATTTTGCTGGATGGGATGAAGAAAGCAGATCGCTTTTCCACACAACGTGCCTAAGATCATTTTACACGTTCAAACTCACCTGTGCTGATATCATGTTATCAGGTATATGTGCTATATGCTAAACATGTGACCTGTATCAATGCTTCTTTGCATTTGTCTCTGAAGCTTGTTCTAGTGTGACTTTTGAAAATAGTTTGGCAAAGCTCGTTAATACTCATGGTACAAAAACTGGGTCACATTTGAGCAACACCCGAGCAGCATCCAGTTCTTGCTTTTTTTCTCATAAATGTTTTTTTTTCAGCCATCTGTATATAAAAATAAAGACAAACGTGACTCCTTATTAATGAAGTGGATCTGTTTTTCCATCGATTCTCCTGCGTCACTCTAGCGAGGGCATGTGGGGTCTAGTGGGGGCACAGAATATGCCAGTATGACTCTGTGGCTTTGGTGGGAAATGTTACATGTGGGAAATTATTCTTGGCAGCCTCTTTCAAAGGCCCCTGGAATACTTAATATCTGTGACTGTATGGGTCGGAGCCACACGGGTCTTTGTGCTTTATAGGGCCATAGTTGTGGCGAGGCGAAACCACTGCAGCCATTGATCTCAGCCTGTTCACCTCTCAGAAAGAATAATAACAAGCTGCTTGCCTTCTGTCTTTATGGCACTTGGCTTCTCTGCGTTTTAATAAGCGGTTTGGCCACGGGCGCAGCTCTGACGCACGGGTTCAAAAATACCGCTGCAGTGGCGTCTGGTTAGAGTTTTGACTCCAGAGAGTTTCCCCCCCCACACTTTTCGCTTTACCCTCCTCTAATAGAGAAGTGTGTTTCTTATAAGGAAACATGCTGAAACTCAGACCCACAGTTATTTGAAATGGCTTATTGGTGGTGAACCATAGAAACTGCTTCTTTAATTGTAATTACATTTTTTTTTCTCTTTTACAACTGTTGAGATATATGTTGTGCTCCTAGAAGAGACCTCATTAGGGGTGACTTTATTTATTGCTGAATGCTGATAGGCTGATAGATTTACAGATTTATTGATGCCCAGGTGTTTTCCCCTCCCTTCCTAAATGGCTTTAGCTGTAATGTTTAAAGTTGAACCCACGGACTCCCAGTGTCTTCTCAAACCATTTAACAAATCCTTGAATTGGTTCCAGGCATTTTATACATGTATAAAAATGATCTTGATATTTTACTTTACTGGAAGAGACTACAGTGCACTTGTAGTCTCATGACAACATGAGGCCAGAAGGGGGCACTCAAACTCCACAAAAAAAGGGCAAGGCTGAGCCACAGGTCACAAAAAGCAGAGGAAAAAAATAGGACTTTTAAGATCACGGAGGAAACTAATCAATTCATAAGAGCAATCTAAGCTGAGCTTATGTTACTGGGCAATTTCTATATGGCTGCATCCGTGAGGAAAACTGTAAATATTTCAAGCTTGAATTGTCCTCCATTAAAGTAATGGGGTTCTAAAAGAGAGAACTGTTGGCTTTCATAGGCAGTAATTTATCTGGACCGGTGAAGGTGTTAAGAGACAGCTTTGACACAATATTCTCTGCGGTCTGCATTCTCTGGACAACAAAGAGCAGGATTTATGAATTGAAAGCAAAAAGAAAAATCAACTAGTGGCCAATGACATTTCTCCTGCTGACAAAACACATTAGAGGAGAATTCAATCAAAGGTTGACAGTTATTTTATCATCTTGTTGGACTTGCCCTCCAACCCAGCAGTGTTTCATAAACCTGCACACACTAAAACTGCACAGAAACAGCTACATAACTTGAGGCTGAGGAAATGAGGTCAACATTGTTTGGTGTTAAAGTCTCACTCTGTCGTTCTGCAACGCCATATTTCATCCAGTTCTGTGGAAGGGTTCCATTTTTTTTTTTTTTTTTGCGGGGCTGACACACAGCTGTGCAATTTATGCTGATTATTCAGCACGTTTTCTCCCACTGATAACTGCACTGAATCATCGAACGTCTTAAAGCAGGAATTGATGGATGCTGGGTCAATATGAATAATAGGATTTGGACACCTTCAAATCAAAATCTGTGATTGGTGGGAGGGGACTATGGTTAGCCAGCAGCTGTATATCTGGTGATATAAAATACAAAGAAGTCAATAAGATCAAATGAATAGAAATTGCATACTGGGTTTCGTGGTCAGAGCATATTGACAACATCATTTAGAAAATTGCGAAAGGTATAACAATGTTAATTGTTTTGCTCCCTTTGTTATAAGAATGCCATTAGCTCATCTGCAGTATTGCTGAGCGATATGGTCTGCCGCTCCTAAGAGAGACTCAGGCAGAATAAGGTATAACAACTGTCAGGTTTAGTTTTCTTGTCCACACAACAGCAGCATCACTGAAATCCACAGCAGACAGCATTGGTTCGGTGTGGAAGTTAAACTTATAGAGGAAAGCAGGTACACCTCGCTCATTTTCAAGCAAACTAACTGCTGTGGCTAATGCAAATCCAAATAAATGAAGCTAATGAGAATGTCATTAAATCCCATTTTATCCACTTACTTCTTGCTACAGTGTAATTGTAATCCCCTGGAAACATTTACATTTTAAGTACATTACACAAACGAGGAACAAGTTCAACAACATCGTCCCATCTGTAGAGTCATGTTTGACCTCGTGGCCTTTTAGCCTTTCTTGGGAATGTGCATGAGCGATTAATTGCTCTCTGCGTGCATTATAGAACAACGCTGCAGGATCTGACTTTATTACGGTATGTTTGAACTGACATCACTGCTCCGTTTTAACACAAATTGCTTTGGACCTGACGAGGCAGCCGTCACAGTTCATAACAAACCCCTCACTTGGCCTGGCAGTGTATCCTTACACATGCATCATTATCTCATGTAAACAGTGGAAATGAGAGACCGCTGGGGGAACGAACGTCATTCAAGGCAACAAAGCGAGGGCTCAGTGAAAAGATCCTGGGCCGTGACACTCTCGTTTAGCGTCAATTAGAGGAAACAACAAGCAGACCTGTTCCTGAAGGCATCTGGATCTGATGTGTTTATTTATACTTAAGCAAATATGCATACTTGAAAGAATGCATGCATTCAAGGATGTTTCAATCGGAAAAACATGGAGGCAGTGTGGGGGCAACAAAAATGTCCCTCAGATTGTACTTGATGTACTTGAGCTGAGCTTGCACACAATGCCCTCCCCACTTCTCTCTCACTTTATCTTTTTGTGTTCCTCTATCTCTCTCTTTCACACATAGTGGCTCCAATGTGCTGCTTTGCAATGAGTCCCTTTCGTATGCAGTGCAGGGGCCCCCATGAGTTCCTTCCCTTGGCTCTCAAACTAAACAGAGAAGATGGTGTTATCTAAATGCTGCCAGGAGGTTGTCAGCTTGTATTGGGCCAGGCTGACCAAGTGGCCTGTTGGCGGATGCGTGTTGATGCCAGGCTCCCAGCGCCTTCTCTCTGTGGACATCTGCTGTGTGTGGGAAAGCTGTGGAGTTTGTCTGTGGTTGCATCTTAATCCTCCATCTCTTCAGCTCCAGCCATGCCTGGCCGAGCAAACCAGCAGCCCTGCTCGCTTTGCTTGTATTAATTGCCCTTGCCTGGCTCGCTGTTTGCTTATGATTACACTCATTAATTTCAATTCCCCTGGACGCCCCTACTACAGTAGCTGCCTTCAGACAGACTCACACACACATACACAGTTATGCACTTATTCACACTTACATGTATTGTTGTGAAGCATGGCAAGGAAAGGGTCAGCTTTCACCTGCAAATGAAGGGACGAGGAGGAGACTGGAATAGGCCATTTTCAAAGCAGACGTGTCAGTGCAGCGTAAACACAGGTGTAATTAATGACATTAATTATGGCCTTGTTCCATTTAGATGGGCGAGGGCATGGTTTGTACATGCTTTCTCATCGGAATGACTGTGACACACTAAATAGAATGAGACCGTAATTTATTTTATCAGTTACCCTTGTGTTTACCCTGGGATGACATGCCAAAATGGCTGCTTTGAAAAGCCCCGGAGGCATGGCTGATGAGCAGCATATGAAAGGGATTCACGTGTGGCCTCTTTTTCCCTGATCACCAGCAGCTTGATGCTTCAATGTCGATTGCTTCAGTGTGTAAATATGAGCTCTTTTGTTCTCTGTGTTAATGTTCCATGCTTAAATGTTTTAAACATTTGTGCAAGTGTATGTGGCTGATAATGGCTTTTCAGCACTCTGTGTAATATACTTAGAACTGTAGTGCCATATGTTTTTATCCCTTTGTTTAGAGAAAACAGTGAACTAACAGTCGTCATCATCCTTACTGCTCAGCGCTGCAATAAACCTGTCAATCTGATCTCTTCATCTTCTGTGTTCTTCATTTCAAAGCTCACATAGTGTTTATCCTGCCCTTGCTATTCAAACTAGTGCAAGCCTGCCAACACTGTTTCATATTTCTGTATATATGGTTATGGACAGCCAATGTGGACAGTCAGCATATTCTGATGGACACAAATTTATGTTTTAAGTGTGAATTTGTATTTAAGACCTGCATGTTCTCATTCTGCACACATACCTAATGCTGCAATTATACTGCAATACAAGGGGAAGGTCGTCATACTGTGACTGTAGTTGAGTGGGAGGAGAAGTGTGATTATGGAGCGCTCCAAACATCCACAATTAAAAGTGATAAAAGGGTTTTTTAGATCAGATGTGCGCCGCGTGTAGGTTTAAGTCTGCCAGCGTCTATCCTTGGGGAGCACAGTGATGTTTGGGTTAGCATTGTAGCCTTACAGGACAAAGGTCCTGGGTTCAGGCTCTGTTCAGGTACTCCAGCTTCTAGCTACAGTCCTGAGACATGCACATCTAAACTGGCCATAGATTTGACTGGTTATTTGTTTTTTATATTCACCCTGCAAAAGTGCAGTGACCTGTCCAGGGTGTACCTCACCACTTACCCCATGGTAGCTATACTCCAGCCCTGTCATGACCCTGACTTGGATAAGTGGAAGAAAATGAATGGAGTGTTATCTTCATAATCCGATGATCCGATATTAGAACATGAAGAACCCGTAGATGAGGGAATATTGTTGATGCTAAAGGTTTCTGGTATTTGTAGTGCACGTAGTATTAAAAAAAAAAAGATGATCTCTTTGTCCATAAATCAGTTATCTGAATATCTAGATATTGGCTGGCTACACTAGAAGCTCCCACAGGTGAGCTCTTGAGAGCACAGTTGATCAGTTCCCACATTAGTAAAAGCTAAATATGGTTACTGCTGTTGCTTTCATCTACAAATATGCACAATGGTCATATGGACAGATGCAAGCATCACCCTTCTCATTTTTATATCATTAGTAGCTTTGTTTTATACATCCCCTCACGAAGAAAGTTACTGTGCTGCTGTTTATATGCTGAAGTCCCCATTCAAGCAGGTGGAGCACAGCCAGTAAAACCCAACATCTGGAGTCATATGGTGGCCTTGTAAGTTGCACAGACGTGGATCAGAACAGCTATGAAAATGTACCATTGGATTTTCAAGGCCATACACAATCAGGTTCCATTACATAACTATTGCATAATTAGGTTTCCAGCACCTTTTAAAAATATGATCTAAATACATTCTATAAAAAAAACCAGTTTTGCTAATAACCACAGAAAATCTCCCATTCTAAAAAAAACAGAACACAGCTATTTCCTGGATGAAATGTTATCAAAATCATTGTGGCTCCATTCAGGTGCTTCCTTCTGTGTACATTATCTTCAAACTGTATTTAATCTACAGCACTCAGCTTGTTTTTTTTCCCCTGTAAAAGGAAACTAACATGCCATGCCACTCCTCAGCAGCCACTAATCTGTAAGGAGCAATAAAGCTCTCATAATACCAAGCTGTGTGGCCTTTTGCCTTCTGTCACCCTATCACCCCAGAACTTGGGATTTTCTGGGAAAGTGGGGCTTCTGGACTGACTCATCAGACAGCTGTACCTTAAAGGGCCTCGTGGGGGCATCATAACTAGAGTCGCTGCACTGGGCTGTGATTTGGTGTCCAGGCACAAATAAAAACCTCTGAAGCTTGACAACATCCTTGCTGAGCCCACGTAACCCAATTAGTGAACCAGTCCTCAGTAGGAGAAAATGAAAACATTCCGGACTCAAATTCCCAAGATGGCTGTATTGGTATATTACATTTCTTGTTTCACCTGCTTCCTGAGATTTCCTAGGACTGGCTTTAATGGTTCACCAAGGAATGACTCAACAACTCAATATCATGGCAGTGGGCTGACAAATATACTGTACTACTGACTTTTCAGAATCCTGCAGACAAGCCTGAGTACTTTACATCATTGTTAATGGGCTGCTATCTTTCTAAAGGGCACCAAGATAATGAGCACAGATTGCATCAGCTCTGTGGGTGCTGAAAAATCTACACTACCCAGTGGAAAGAGTATGCTATGGGGATGAAGATGCTGAAGGGTGAGGCAAAAGAATCAGTGCTCTAGAAGGTCATATTGATTGATAAAGCACCCTGTGGATTGAGCTGTGGCTTGCTCAACCCCCATGGTGTGTTTGTTGTGGGATACCAGACAGCTGCCTGAAGGCCCTGAACAACACAGACAGGCAGAGAAAGACAGTGAAATCAATGGCTTTCTCACCAAGGGCTCTTATAAGTTCTTCCCAATCATCTGAAGTGGCTCCCTTGGCACATCTATTTGCACCTAGCTCCAGTGAAAAAAAGTGTGATTTGTTAAAGACATTTCAAGCTAGCACCCACTGCACTGAAGTAGCTATCTGCGACAAAGAAAAATGAATTCCTCTGAAAAAATAAACATTCTGGGTATGCGGTATGTGAGACATACCACAAACTCCACCCTGAGAAATGCTTGGGAGGATGGTTACATTACCCTATTGAGACCACAAACCCTGGAGTATTCTCATTCCCTTGCGGACCCTTGACAGAGCCAGATAGGTCTCCTCAATGTACTGACAGCCAAGTGTCCTCATCCATTCTCATCCAAGAGACCTGCAGGCGTCATCAGACCCGTCGAAAATTTCCCCAGATGAAACCCTAAAGAAGAAATCTCCTGCCCCAAGCCCAGAAAGTGATAGAGCTGGGAGTATCTCTGTGGAGCCTCTGTCAATATGTCATCATCATCATAGCTGCCAGTTGGCAGCACAGTAACCCGCTGCAGATGTGTCAGCAAAACAATCTCCATTTTATTACTGTTTTTTTCCAATGAATATCCATTGCGGGATACAGTCTTTTCTGTATTCACACTTTAAGCCATAACTCAAGCACACCATGATGTGTTTCCCAATTGTTGTGAGAGAGAGGTACTTGCAATGATGTACAGACACTCGAGGAAGTGCTTGTTTTCTTTAAGAGGGAGAACTCTTAGGAGGGTGGAGCTCTGCAAGCAGACCTAAGCATTTTCTGTCCAAACCTGGCTGTGCTGACAAAATAATTATAGCCAGTTTGGAGAGCAAAGCGACTGTTTCATAGGATTATACACCTTCGATATAAATGTAGTGTATGAATTATTTAGTTTTATCTTTGTGGAGCTTCAAGGGAAAAATGTGAGGCTTTGACTATACAATAAAGAAATACTTTAAAAGTCTCCCCTTTTCTACAGAAAATATGAGGTTCATGAAAACCTTTGAGGTTTCAAGTATACAGCCCATGTGCTTACATAGGGAAGCCAGTGTGTCTTTCAAATATGTGGTGGCTGTGCTTGCTGCTCAGTAACGGTTCTGTTAAGTGATGCTATCCAAGCCACTGTGGTTTGCAATAATAGCCCACGGCGGTAACATTAATACAGAAGTGAACAATATTTATGCACTTTAGGCATTAAAGTGCAGTGTAAACACGAAACACTTTGCTAATAGCTGAAAATCACAGTAATATCATGGCCATTTGGAAAACCAAACATTTCTGGGCCTCATATCATCAAACTGGAGACATCAATTGTCTACACTGCAGTTGGGGATTAGTCAGGAAGGAAGACAGAGAGCAAAACAGACAAATGAGGAAAGTGAAGAGGCAGAATCCGAATAAGTAGCAGGTAACTTCCATGCACAGTCCCTAGCAACGTTTAACTTCCCAGCATCTTGGACAAAGGTGCATCTCTTCATTCTGCATGACAAGAAGGAGAGTAAAACAAGTTTACACATGTTGCCTTTCCTAGAATTTAACTAATGGAGGACAAGATGAATCTGAAATTTCATTTCAAAAGCTGCAGCGGCAATAGCAGAGATGATGACCTTGACTGAATTACTCTACATGCAATTAGATTTGAAACATTTTAGATGTCTTTTGTTTACTTCCCACAAGATACAGATACAGAAAAGTTTACAGTGGCTTGGGTTAAAAGAGAAACCTCAACTGCACAAACACATGACATCATCTTTGACATTGCCTTTTTGTTTTCTACAGTCTTGTATTACTGGTTGAAACCCTTTAAATGTAACAAGGCACTACAGAGTCCACGCAGATAGAATTATATTCGTATTGCGCCTGTCAGAATGGATTGCGTCTTGGCGGTGGTGGAAACTCCTTGTTGGGTGTTCTGTGGCCTTTGACCATGAAATGTTTTTCATAGCTGACTCATCCGTCTTCATTTTCTCATGGTGGTTGTTGTGCAGTACAGCATTAATTCAAACAGATTGAGGTGTTTGGATAACAACGCTCCATTCAAGTCAAAACACAGCTCAGAGCTTGGAAATGGCATCCATCAGTCAAACTTTGTTTCAATAAGGGATCAGGTTAACCTGTGTTTATCACTTACTGTGATTGAAGCTTTAGTGATCACATTCTTTCGCATTATAAAATGTAATCATAGCTTTTCCTTCACATGCCTTTTCTTAGTATTCTTAGAGTATCTGTGTAGTAACTTCTACAACAACTGAATACTACAGAGGTTTCAAATCACTTTATCCCAGCACCAGTCGATGCCCTGCCTCTCAAGAATGCTGACACTTTATATAGTGGTATTGATGGCTTTATAGTTAACTGCATATTCTTTTATCGTGGATACTGGCAAATGGCTCATGCTTTTAAAGGGCTCTCATCTTAACAGTCGGATGCAGAGAAAGGGAAAGAGGCACAAAGAAGGTCAGAAATAAATGATGTGATATTTCTAAAACAATTTACTGTCTTTTCACTGGGGACACAGGGTTTGGACAGTGACACATTTATTATTTTTACCTTGGAAAATAAAGTCCTTCCTGCTACTTGTATTGTGAAATGGTTTTATCTAAATCCCATGGAATTTATATTGCTGACATAATTGGAAGAAATTTTTATGATGGATTCTTCACAACATCTGCAGTGAATACAGTCCCAGCTGAAGCCTACAACCAATAGACACTTTGACAGGTCTTCACATCTTTAATTTTGCTTTCAGTCTGGTGTTGAGCAGGTAAAAAAAAGTACATATTATAAAGATGTTTACTGATCAGTAAATCTTTTCTACATTTGATGTTTTGTGGGATCAAAGCCCTTTAGCCAAAAATATTAAAAATCCTGAAAGGCAACTCTGTCCTCCTCTGACTCTCCAATCAGGTCTAGGGTGTGACATCTATTCCCAGCTATGTTTTATTAATCCATCTGCATTCCCCAAAACTAGGCCAGTTACACAAAGCTCAGACTATTCTCTTGTCCTTTGTACGGATAGTATTACATGTTTATGATTTTGTCTGCTTTTCTACTTTCGTTAAATGGCCTTATTTGAGAACTGTCTATCCGGGGAACAAGAGGGAAGTGAAGTAAGGCCTTCAGATGGGCGCTGTGATGCTGAGTATCTGCCATATGGATGCACATTCTATCAATATGAGTTTTCAACACAGTATTGCACAAACACATTTACAGTTAGTTCCCAATACTTGTGTGAAAACAACAGTAAAAAGCTGCATTAATTCATAGGAATTTTTGCTGTCCTTGTGCAGCCATCCCCTTCATAAATGCCACAGGGCATGCACTACGTCTAGACATTCGACCACACAAGGCGACACTGGCTGCCCCCTAGTCTTAGACACTGCCATCTGTGTATGTGTGTCTGTGTGCTACTGAGTCTGTGTATATCAAGCTACTCGCACAAAAGGAAAAAGAGATTCATGTGGCACACATGTGCACCACGTGGCTCTGACAGAAAACGAGTGACTGTGAGACGCCCCTCTCCCCCATGGGTACAAGGAATCTGCGGCAGACGTGTCACCCACCCTGGCTACTGCTTTAATTAAAGCCCTAATGATAGGTTTTCAACTGAGAAGCAAGTTATCATCACACATAATCGCTCCGCGCTAGTTAGCCCTAGCAGAATTGCAACCATCTGCTCTGCTAAAAATATAGAACAGATGTAGTGCACATACAGTACTTATATTAAGAGACATCCAATATGTTAAATAACCAAAAATAGATAAATAAACAAAAGGTCCTCTTTTAGAAATAATTAATAAATTTAATTACAGCATTTCCCCATATACTGTGCATATACACTGATCAGAGATTTAAAACTCCTTAGAGGCAAAATATATAGAAAAACAGATTATACTATAGTAAAGGCACCTTTCATATGGTTGGGTAATTTCGCAGCAATTTATTAGGTTCTTGAAGTTGTGTATTTTAAGCAGGAAACAAACGCAGGATAATCAGTAAACAGAGTGATTTATGGTGCATGTGAACGGAAAAGCTTGCCCATGTGGTGCCACAGAAGAGTTACCGTAGCACAAACTGTTAAAAACTTTAATCTTGACAAAAAAAAGAGTACCGCATAATGCATCATAGCTTGTATTGAGCTGTGTAGCAGCTTACTGGTCAGGATGCCCATGCTGAGCCCTGTTTGCTGCTGAATGTGCCTACAATGGGCATGCCAGTGCCAGAACTGGAGAGGAAGCAATAGAAAAGGGCTTGTCTCACGAATCGCATTTTCTTCTCCATTATGTCGATAGCTGGGTGAGTGTGGGAACAAGCTGGCATCCAGCAGGGGTGGTGTAGAGCATCACCTTTCGTTTAGCTCATGTAGTGTGGGTAGGATGACTTAGCATTTCTTGGAATGTTCAATATAATTTTTTTAACAATCTCTCAATGTCTGAAACTGTCTACATGAAACCGTAGCGAAATGTTCTTTGCTGATGTTATCCCCGTCACGGTTCTTCATACTAACAAAGAACATCGAGAAGGCAGTGTTGCAGATATTAAGATATGGTACATTTTGAGTGCACATTAAGTTTTCCTTAATATGTACCAAATGCTATGAAAGCGTGTAATTTCGTTTAATTCCAAATCTTTTCCTTAAACCAAACAATTCTGGTGCCTAAATCAAACCCTGACTCCTAATTCACTTTTTCATTCAGCAACATGCTATTCTAGAGCTCTACCTGTGCATCAGAAATGAAGCTAAATGAGTATCCATAATGTTGCAACATGACAAGAAGGGGTACTGTTCATGTGTCATTATGTGACAAGTTGGAAGTGAAAATGCAGACTTGCACTAGTATCTTTGTTGTTTGATAAGACAAGACACTTCCCGAGGTCATGTGGAGTGCTTTTTTTCCAAAAAAGAAAAAACAGACCTGTAAAACTTGATAGTTAAACAGTTTCCTAAGTGAACGGTAAGAAAATTAAAGTGGCTTTAAATTACGGCCACATAACATGCTGTGTAAAAGGGAAATACAACTCCTAGTTTAATAACTGGGGACTGCAAACATAAATAAAAAAATCGCAAAGCCAGTTTTATTGTTCATTGTTTCCATGTTTGATTTATATTTATGTTTCATTGATCATATGTTTTGATTTCTTGGCATAAACACACCTACTAAGCTACAACAGACTGCTTTTGTGCATTATAATGTTTCAATTCTCATGTGGACAGCAATGTGATTTATTTATTATAATCAATCTGAGGTCAAATAAGGAGCAGTTATTTACTAGCGCTGAGAAACAGTCATAGTCTAGCTGACAGAAAAGCTGCACCCTAAGAGCTGATGTAATTCTCCTCCTTGTTGGGTGCCTCAAATGCTTTGCTGATAGAAAAAGCTTTGGCAGCAAAGTGCAAAGTGATGAAAGCAGCTTGCCTCCACTGATGTAAATCCTGCCCCTGTTTACTAAGGTTTCCTGATCAAAGGAAGGAGGGAGAGTTCGAGGGTCTCATGGAGAGACGTAAAATAAAGGGGAAGTAGCAGACTAGGAAAGCTGAGTCACTGTAGGTGTCTGTTTAAGGATCCGCAGGGTTAATAGAGTAAGCGCATGTGGGGGAGTTTATTGTGGGGGTCTAATGGCTCGCATTAAGCTGAAAAGCTTATAATGGTTTGGTTTTTCATGCCATTCTGAACTCATATTAAAGGTCATTTACCAAGGCCTTTTGAGTATACCACTATAAATAAGGACTTAGTTGGTCTAAACCTCCTACTTGGCACTTGCTAGTGAGAAAAAAATATTTTATGTTGCCTCTTATTCTTTTAATTCATCTTGTTTTGCAAATTTGATTGCTATTCTTGAAGTTCACCCTGTGGCACCCTGCTTTTCTGTTTTTGTATTAGTATTTTCTGTGTATCTGATGCCCCCCAGCTGAAAGTGAAAGTGAACAGAGGATGACTCAAAAAAAAAAAAAAAAAGGTTTACTGTCTGCAGTGTTTGACAACCTCTCCCTGTGGGGCTCTTTAATCATTCATGCTTCATTAACTGCCTATCTGTTATCATTTTGCATCTTTCTTTTGAAGGGGATGAGAGAGGTGGAGGGCTATGTGGCAATAATCAATTTTCTGTACCACAGCAGTGGCATTTTTATCAAGCAAAGCAGAATGAGGTTCAATAAGGCAAACTTCTGGATTTCAAAGCAGGTCAGTGGGTCCCAGTACTTTAAAGGATGCCTGTCATTCACAGACACACGATCTTTAATAATAATAATGCTTCTAGAAAGTTCACGCCATGCTTCACTTTAGAGATCTACTTTAGTTCTTTCCCATGATTCATGGATGTAGTGAAGGAGGACATGCAGAAAAATTTTGTGACAGAAGAAGATGCCAGAGATTGGGTGAGATGGAGGAAGATGTTGTGACAAACCCTATAAGGGAACTTGTCAAGCAGAGAGGGAAACTGTTTTTTCTTGGCTCTGCTGGCATGCACGTTGCAGATAATTCAGTGATATTTGATGGTGGACTAGCTATGCCTGCTCGATGGAACACAGTTCATTCTACACATGCAAGTAAAGTTGACAAAGATAGGGTCTTTGGGTCTTTTAACTTATTTATTTTATGCTATGATGCAAATCCATAAGCAGATAATTGGTAGTGATGTCAATAATTATATGGTCATTATTATTTTTTATTTCTATTAAGATTTTGAGGTTTGTTAGCAATAAGTTGCTCAGAAATAAGCAAGTTGAATAACATGTTTTTAGATTTTGATTACAGAATTCAAACTATAGAGTAAAAATCATTGTGATGTTTCGCTTGAACCAAGGAGGTTTTCATTAGTGACAATGCCCATATCGTGTCAGAACGTAGCAATCCTTGAGCTGTTTATGAAGCTTTTTAAACATGTATTGTGGAATTTTTAGATCTGATTAATTATTGTCATTGAAACCACCACTCTGATTTCACGCAGAGCTTCGTCCTTTGTAGGAGAAATGGCGTCACCTTTGCCATATCTGTTCATGGAGTTCGTCGTTTTGCTACATTCAGTTTAATTCTAACTGCTCACACTTCTACTTCAAGATCTCTTGAACTGATGTGAATTTGTAATATTGTCACTGCAGTAATTAGATAGCACATGCTAAGTTTTGACAAGTCATTGTGATGTAGACAGATATCCTGGATTTAATTATGACTAATCAAAGCTATCTGTTATAGAGTGTTACCGTTTAAGTGTACTCCTGCCTGGTCTAAATGTGATTACAGACATTATGATTTAGAGTTTAGATGAATTTAAATGACATAGCTGGAGCAAATGGGGAAAAGCTTTTAACAGAATGAGGTTCCCCCTCACAACAGATTCCTTAATAATAGGCTCTTTGTATTTCATGGCATTTTCTAATGATCTTTCTTTGGCCCAGCTGCTTCTGTTAATAACACCACTGTTCAAATGACTCGTTGCTTTAGATTCAATTGAAAGCTTCACAAGAAGACCACCATACACAACAAATCAGACAAGTCATAATGAAGTCCGAGATATCTGCAGATATTATTTTGAGTAGTAAAAATTAATAACGCTAGTTGGTATGATGTATATATTATGAATAGAAATTCAAAAAGTAAAAATTATGCAGGTTATATTTGTGGTCTTAATTCTTGAAAGTGACCTACTAAATATGCAGAACAGTTTGCCATGTAACTACTGTATCTCACTAATTAATTATAACATATAATTTATTACATAAGCACATTTTACTGATGTTACTTACAAAGAAATAATTTGGAAATGGCCCCACAGTCATAGTTGCAGTGAATGTAAACTAATTTCTGATTAGATGCTCAATTAGCAGCTGGAAAGCATCATACTGCAACAGAGTTTGTTTTCTCTGCAGTTGTTGCCTCTGTATCCTCACTAGGGCTGGGAATGGAGAGTGGGTTCTTGAACCCGTTCCCAGGAGTTGGAATTGTTAGTCTCCTTGCCTGTCGATTCAGCTTTTCAGTTCCATTTGCACTTGCGTTACAATCACGTGATTTTAGTTTTCAGGAGGAAAATAGTTGCACAGTCTACAGCGTGGATATGAAGATTACGTTTATTAATGTTGCATAAAGGACAAGAGCGCAATAGTAAACTACAAACTGCGTCCAGAACAGAAACAATGTTGACTCTTTGCAGGCATGCTAACCCATGCTAACGCTAAGTTAGCCAAGAACCCAGTGTGACGTTAAAGCCGAGTGAATGTCGACCACAGCCCAGCAGCCAGACCCTGAACAACAGGTAACAAACTGATGAGCAGTCAGGCTTGCCGCCTCCTTTTGTACCTGTTTATGTTTCTAAAATAGAATCAGTGTGGCAATTACTTTGAAGTCTCTGTTTGTTAGTTTTCATCTTTGCTTTGTGCTGTTCGGTTTATGTTCATACCTAAAACTAAGGGAAAGATCATATATATGTCCTCATTAGGATAGGAATATGTATTGATGTATGGGACTGTAGCCTATAGGTTTATACTGTTAAATGGTTATTGTGAGACAAAGCGTTCAGGTCAAGCGTACAGAAAAAAGTAATGTTACCAGTAGTTTAACAGATTAATTTCTGCTTGGAGTAATTAAGTAACTTACTGCATTGCTTTTAAGAAAAGTGTTCTGTGTAATATTTATAATACATTACTTTTTTTGAGTAACAACCCCAACACTGATGACAACAAGGAGGGGTAATACCTCCAACATGCACAAATGGTTGACCACACAGCATGCAGTTAATTTGCAGAATATAATGTTTTTGAAATGCTGCTTAGCAATGATGGTAACTCTCAAAGCGGATCCAATAAAAACCCAATGAGAATCGATTATGAATCAAATCAATAATTGATATAGATAATGCAATTGGAATTGCTAAATTCTTATCATTTACCATCCCTATTCCTCATCGTGCTTTATTGTCAACTAGGGCTGCCACAAACGATTATTTTGATAGTCGACTAGTCACCGATTATTTTTGCGATTAGTCGACTAATCAGATCATGCATCCATTGGACATAAAACGTACAGCTTATTGTACCAGCATGTATCTGCTCTTATATAACTATCATTAGCTAACAGCTTGAAGTGTTTAAGGTATGTGCTAACTAAAAAGAAAGACAAGATGATAATGAAATTTGCAGATTGTTTCAGTGGAGTTTAATAAACTCAGCCGTCTGCTCCTTGCTATCTAAAATATAACAGGACACCGGAGTATATTCTCGAGCATCTCACACTTCTGATAATCAGCTGTCTGCTCGACGTTTTTTCAGCGGTGTAAAAACTATAACTTTAATCTCAGCCAAACCGATTTACTCAGGAACAAATAAAATACTGAAAAAAGCCAAAAATAACATTTTCAAGTTATCTAAGTGACTTATATATCATGTTTAACCTGAGTATCGAAAGACGGCGGTGGGTTTGAAAACGATGTGCCGGGAGTCCGGTGTTCTCACTGGCTCTATTGAGCCTTGAACCCGGGCTAGCTATCGAGCTGGTGGGTAACAGACGTCTCTGAAAACATCGGAGCACTTTTGAAAATATGTGGTGTTTTGATAAACTGAGCAGATATTTGAAATTTACACAGCTGAAAATATGTTAAACGTTTATTTTGTGACCCAGAAAGAATAATAAGAGTAATATTAAAACTAACTAGCTGCCGCCATTGTTGGCGACTGAGCAGGGCTGCGCTATGAATTCTGGGATAGTTTGGGCCCCGAAGTATACACCCAACCCATCCTTCAAATCGGAGTCTTCGAATTTGGTTAGTCTTTGTCGTGTTGCTGTAACGTAATCGGCCTACAGATGCGGGCACAGGAGGATGTGATTCCTGAATTTGGACACAGCTACGACACTGCTTCTTCTTCGGGGTTTAATGGCAGTTGGCATCCTTGTACATGCAGTGCTGCCATCTTCTGTTTCAGTCCGTTATTACACTCTTAAATCCTGCTACTTATTCCTGCGTCTTTTGGGTTCTTTTAAAGCTTCAAATGACGCGTTGACTATTAGTCGTCGATAATTTTGATAGTCGACGTAATCGTGACTAGTTGACTAATTGTGGCAGCCCTATTGTCAACAATCTTGGATGTTTTCTGGGATAGAAAATAAATTTTTTTGACAGTAAGCCAAACAAATATCAATGCCTTATTAATAGTGTTTTCAAGAAGCCTTTGTTAGTTTTAAAAGTGAAGATGATCAAAAAATGAGGGCTTAGAGCTTATTTAGGCAAATATGTATCCATCGCAGAGCATAGCTTACTCTCAATCACAAAAAGCCCTAGACAACTAGGGGGTGTCAGACAGCGTTACCTTGTGACTGTGAATTAGATTAAAAGGCAAAGCACTAGTAGACAACAGAGAATGCTATATAGATTATATCTGGTTTTAATCTCAGCTCAATGAGCTTTAAAGGGAAAGCATCCATAATTGTTACTTTAAAAAAACAGTTTAAACAGTCAGTGAGTGAAATAGTAAATCCAGTAAATCCAACTTGACCTGCTCATTGCATTTATATTCCCTTAAACATCAATTCTGATGTCCTATTTGCTGACCTCCAGCATTAGCTGATTCCAACATCTGGAGGCCTGGAAGTCTTGTATGCACTAAGATTGTGTAGCTTCTCCAGCAGACAATCATGGAGGTCAGATATTAAGTTTGACACCACTCATGGTGTCAAAATAGTAGACATGAACACTAGTTGCTCTGATGTCTATGTACAATAAAAACCTAAGAAAATGAAGAGGTGCTGCCCTCTAATTCTATGTATTATATATTTACTCACTGATGAATTTTTTGATAATAATGTGCTTATTGGCTAACCTGATAACCTCAGCTCGTTTGTAAAATCTGTTTCTGTTTCTTCTTGGAGGCATATTTATGCCTTTCGTGCTCACTACTTTGATCTCCTCTGACCACTTACCACTGTGACGCTCTGATTCAGATGTGTGCTGCTTATGAGCCATGACATACATTAAACCATTGGTCTTCACAGCTGGCTCTTAACCAATGTATCATGACAGGCAATTGACTCTATGTGATCTCTCTTTTCCTCCTGCTGAACTCTGAAGATATGATCAGAGATGGGGTGCAGATGTGAGGCTGGGAAATGGTGGCAGTTCACTTGAATTGAATTGTGCCCCGGAGAGAAGGAAGTGTAGTTTTTCTATCAGATGGAAAGATCAGAGGAGACGGATAATTCAGTTATCACATCTGCGGTGATTAGGGGGACAGGACGCAGTTTACTGATAAGGATCTGCTGGCTTCTTGGAGACTGTTTTCTGTCATTAGGTAACTGCAAAGGCACTCAGAGCCATGTCCTCATTTTGGTGTCTCTCTCTTTTCATGTCACCTTGGTTAATCTTGTTTTATTTATTGTCATCTCGCTTATTAAGGGATCAGTGAGCCTGCAGGAGATTACATCCTCTTTTGCTCTTTCATCTGCTCTCATTTCATCTTGTTCTGACTCTTCTTGATTTGTCGCCTCTCATCTAGTCTAATTCTGACTTCATTCCTTTTTTTGACTCCTCAATTTTGTATATGTGATTACAAGTTGTCGGTGAGCTTTAAAAAAAAAAAAAAATTTAACAGGGCTGCAGCCTCCGTGTTTAATTTTGTCCCATCTCATTTTGCCTCATTTAGTTTTATTTTGCAAATAGTAAGACACTCTAGGCACGTTATCCAACCAAGCCAAGTAAATTTCCTTTCTCATTTTAATTATCCCCATTTAATTTCTACTCCTTTGTGCTTATTATATAAACCTGTGTTTTACATTTATTTTGTCTTATTGATTCATTTCAGGACTAATGACCTGAATTGAGATTTGATTATCTGAAATCTGAGAATCACGATTTTTATACTCACTTATTTTTCTGACAACTTTAAAAAAAAAAAAAATCTCTTTACACAAACACCTACACTTGCTACTCCTTTTTTTCCAGAATAGGCTTGTTGTGTTATATTTAAGACATCTGATATGACTTTTATCCTGTCACTGTGTACCTTGAAATATTTGAACCTAAATAGAAGGACAATAACATAAAAGACAATCCTATTGATGTATCCAACACCAGAGCTTATCACAAACAACAAGATGAAATAGGCAAAAATATATGATTCATGCATCACGTTACACTAAACACAAGAATTTCCAGAACGGCTTTTTTCCTACATATGTCCATAAGTTGTGGTCACAGTACTTGGGTATAGCTAGTGGTACAAAAAGGGAGCAAGCATAAAGGGAATAACGTACTTTAAGTGTCAGATAATTTCAAACGCAGCCTTTCAAACAACTCAAAAAAATATCAGCAAGCAGGGGTTTTTTGTGCACTTTGTCACAGAGTGAGTCTGCAAGCTAAAGGTACTGCTGCTGAATTTCCCAGGGAGAAATAAGCAAGAGATAACTTCACTCAGTGATACAGAAAAATGTAAGAAAGTCAGTACAGGAGAAGAAGAAGAGAGATTATTGTTAAAGTTTAGGACTGCTCGGTGACATTTAATACTGGAAGTTAGATAAAGCCTACATATAATCCCCTCAATTACTTTAGAGTTATTTTGAACAGGTACTGGAACTATACATGATGTGTTATTGAACTATGTTTTCTTTTGTGTCTTGCAAAACAAACTTAAGTATATTAACTCTGTGCTATTCAAGGACTGGATGAAACCAGGAAGTTCAATGTAGGTTATGCTGGTTAGTTTACAGTACTGTTGTAAAGTTTACAATAATGTGGTATGTTGGACTGGTGCCGATCAGATATGGTGTTTGTGAAGGGTAGCAGACATCAAATTAAATTTAAGGTAATGATTCTGATTAGATTCACTCACATTTATATTAGATTTATATGGTCTAGGGGAGAGAAAGCAGCCATGATAGCTCATGTAATGCTCTTGTAATATCTGTTAAACCAGCTGACTAAATCCACAGCTTACCTGATCATAGTAGAAATTAATGTGACCCAGAGGCTGCACCACTATAGCCAAATGTAGGGTTCCCACACCTGCTGAATCCAACTGTAAACCCTGACACCTAAACAGTTACAATGCAGGCAACAAGAAATAGAGCATTTTTTAAAATTTACTTTATTTTTCTTTGCTTTTGTTCTACATAACAGATGTTTAAGTTGAGTACATTCAACAGAATTAGAATTTAAGTTTTGTGTAGTGTAGTACTCTTTGACTTTTATTTATGTAAAGAAGTCAAATAAGTACTTGAGCTTTTCTAAAACAAGGATCTGTACTTCTACTTAATGTAAGTGAAAAATGACTGTGCTTTTGCCACCTCTGCTCTCACTGGCTTTTCTTGGCATTTCAAAGTAATCTGTCAGCAATGCTATATTAGTGTGAAGTGCTTCATTTAGTTTGGGAAGTGGCAGTGATTGGGATCTGCACGGATGAGTAAGTTTCAGTGAAAAAGAACAGCTCAGAGTACCATTTTAAAAAATGTTTATTTTGCAAATGTAAACTTAGTTTGAAATTCAAAATTGCGAGCTCGGAGGATGCTCATTTTTGTCTGTGTGAACTGAATTTTGTGTTATAGGTCTTCCAGAGTGTGAGAGTAGTGTTCCCAATGCAATGTTGTTGTAAAAGTCATTGTAACTTTTTTATCATAGCAATCAAAAACCTGGCCACTTTGCACATGGAAAAAGACACTAAAAGGAGTGTGTGTTTCTTTCATTTCCTTATATCTTAGTTCCTTTTTTTTTATCCATCTCTGGGTTTTGTACAGCTCATACTTGTCATTATCCTGACATTTTGACCATTTGATCTCATCATAGAGCAAGTAAAATAACATACCTTGGTGCTTTTGTGTATTATTGCACTGGCATGCATGGGACTTACATGGATTGTTATGGTAGTGCATTGTGTAGCAATCTGCTGAGAGCAGATTCAATTAAATTTGAATATGTAGCATTTCATCTCAAGCTCTGTTAAATCTAATAGCTGTATTATGTAAATGCTGATTAATTCCAAAGTCTGCAGAAAGTTGGGCCCATTTGTTGCTCAAAGACAGATGTTTATAGTTTTGCCTCTGTATACCACCACAATGGATTTTAAGACCTGACAATCAATGTGTAACTGAAGTGCAGGCTTTCACCTTTAATTTTTATATTTTCAGACTCAAACTAACATAATTGTATATATAAGGATTGTTTCTAATACCTGGATGAGAATCATTGCAATCAATGATTCCTAGTTAGGCAGCCATTGATATTTATCATCAAATGCACTGCCAGACCTTTACTGTAGCCACCTTCAGTGGCTGCTTATTTGTGGGTGTTTCTGCATTCAGTTTTTCATTATTGTTTTCTCTCTCTCTCTGTAAGGTTTATTTTGTTTTAGCCTAATCACTTGCACTGCCATCTCTTTGGGTGTCTTTTTAAAAATTACAGTGGAAAAAACTATAAAATACAAATTCAAGACATCAGATATCAACTCCAGAAGTTATATCTGTAATATAGTAGTAATATATTGAGGCAACAGGCCTTCACTCAATTATACAATTAATTTTGTGGGGGACAGCAATCTGCTGTGGTGATGTACAGAAGGAAAACTACAAAACTGCAAAAGTTTGTCCAACAAATTATCGATGTAACGTATTAGCATAGAATTTTTCAGCTGTGTCTTTATCGTGTATACATCATTTTTTTTATTATGTTTGCAAAGAAAAACAAACAAACAAATAAACAGCTTTTATTTGCATATGTATTCGACTACATTGTCCTAATTTACAGCAATAACACTTCCAGTTGGGCCACTATGAAATAAGTACTCTCCGAAATTTCCGTCTCTTCAGTAACTCATGAATAGAGTTTTTGTCTTCAGTGCAATACATACTGAACACATGATTAATCTTCACAACCCAGTTTAAATGCCGTGTTTGTTTGCCAGTTTTCACCCCTTGCAAATCCCCACCCTTGAGTGCTTTGAAGCGCGTACCAGATATTGATTTTTCTATGGCACAAGAAAATGAGCGGGAGTTTGTCATTATTTTAATTATAAACATCCAAAGTATCCTTTATGATGCCACACTAAGAGTCACTGAATGTTCTTCCGACCCTCACTGTAGCTAACTTTTATTATACCACCAGATGCATACAGCCCTGCATGGGGGCACATCTTCAGATCTGGCACCAAAAACAAAAGTTTCTGTGGATTCTGGCAGTTATTACTGGCATTAAATGTACAATATACCAACAGACACACAGTCGGATATGCAGAAGAGAGATGATGAAAAACAAAATGTATAGTTTGGGACTGGCTAAGCACTGCAGCTGATGGCAGATCCACAGTTGGTACACCCACCCACCACCAGGAGAGCAAAAAGTTGGCCGTTGTTGAATACAATGGATGATAGCAGCTGTAATGGGAATGAAAAAAAAAGAAGATTCATAATAAATTCATAGACACGTTTTCTATTTCATTCTATTGTATTTCAAGTTAACACTTAAACATCACTCAGAACAATAATACAAGGTATCTACTTTTTAAATTTAATTCACTACAAGCAAGAGAAGTTTGAATGAGTCACCAGCTGAAGACCAAAGAGAGCTGCAGCATGAGGATTTTGATGAGACGTGCATTTACAGAAAAACAAAATATATTCCATAGGTTTGGGCTTAACTGCCTTGAATAAAGGACAGACTGAAATAAAAGGTCTGATTTTTATGCAAATTCTATTCACAAACTGGAAACAATTACTATACCTCTAAACTATACACTGAGCTTCACTGATGAGTTATGTCATAAATTAGACCTGTAATAACACTTAGCACTACAGCAAAGGAAAAAGTGGATCTAGTCCAGGTTAGCAAAGACTACTATTTATAGGGATTTACATAACCCATACTCATGTACATAAGACATTACTTCAGAACTATTAAGCTTAAAGATGTTATGATGCCTAACTCGTCATGTATAAAATTCCCTGAAGTAAATCAGTTCTGCAGGACAGTCCAATTATAACGTCCCTTCATGTATTCAGTTGCTTTTTTACTCTTCAATATATAACAGTCAGAGCATATGCATGTTAACTGTCCCGTAAGCAGTAAGGAGTAAAAGAGATGGGTGTAAATTGCGCCTGTAGATGACTGTACAAATTGTTTGTCTGCATTACATAGCAATCCAAATTTGTGTCTGGTTTCCTACAGTATAAACTAATCTTTAACATACTAGAGTTGCCACAACCAATTTATACAAAAAAAAAAAACTATTCAAAAGCTTTGGCAGTGCAGATTTAGCTGGGTTTGATATGCAGATGAACAACTTCATCCGGGCTTCTTTACATTTTTTCGGAAAATGTGTTTTGCTAATTTAAATCAGCTGCATATGAGCATAATTTAAAAAAGATAAAGGTTGGCTTGCAACTCACACAGAGCTGCCAGCTTCCCCTTGACTGTTTGTGCCTCTGTTCTTACTTGCTCTCCTCTGCCCTGTCTGCTTGTATATTTGGGCACTTCAGTGTTTATTCGAGTGCTACCAGTTCCCAGCAACCGAAACATGAATTCATCCTCAGATTCACTACTCTCACTAAAAGTAATAGAAGGTAATAAACTGTCAACACTCAAATCGTGACTGTTGGTGAGTTGGTGAGGCAGGGGAGTGATGGGACAAACTACGAAGAAGAGAGCTGTTGGGGCTGTGGTGTAATTAGAGAGCTGTAGTGCCGCTCACCTGCATGTCGGCCTTGCAGATTTGGGCCGTGTTGGCTCGCTAAGTAAGTATTTGCACGCAAACTGGTGTTATACGATCCACCCCAGTGTCAAGCGCTGCCATAACTTTAAAAATTGAAGAGGAGGCGGTTCTCTCGCGGCTCTCAGCTAGCAGTTTGATTCAGATTTTATTATCTGTGCTTGGTTCTATAATAAGCAGGAACTGTCCTGTCCGATTAGGCATGCTCGGCGGCGCTCTTGGCCACCCCCTGACTTGCTCCACCTCCACCACCCACATCCAACTCCTTGCTTGGAAAAAGGAGGAGGATGCCCCCCAAAAATCTTCATTTTCTTGCTCCCTCACGCTCTTTTTGTCTGCTTGGGTAGGGAAGAGGAGGGGAGTTGCCCCTTCAAACTTAACCCGTTATTTGCTGTAATATTTCCCTATTTTTTCCTCACCCTTCCATTTTTATATGTCTCCATATTTGGCCTCTGCTGGGCTAATCAAGTCCAATCTTTACACCAGCAAGTTGGCCCCTTTCACGTTACCTTTATTACCAGCTTGTCATGAAAGTTGGGGATGGTCTCAAATAAAAAAATAAATACAAGTAACTGAAACATTTAATAAAGAAAAAAAAAGATTACATTACCTGAACTCTGAGCTTATAAAAATCCTGAATAAATTCAAACCTGCACATACAATTCTCTGTTTTTAAAAGATAAACATGTTGTACAATCATTCCACCACAGAAAAATAAGAGTTCAAAGAAATAATTAAAACTCCCAAAGGTCAACAGATATTGATAAACTGTTGACCACAACTGTAAATGGTCGTGTTTATTTTCCTGTCAGCGGTCACCCATTGATTACTAATACATTTCATGATACATACATGTTACTTCTTACACTTGTAAAAAAAGAAAAATGTACATTTACATGTTTTTTAACTATACAAGCCATTGAAAAAATATAAAAACGATACATCATGGGAAAAACCTTCATCTTCCAGCTGATCATTATCATCAGTTTTATTTATTATAGATTGAAAAAGTATTTCTTTTACAACTCCCACTGGAATATATATATATCATACAATCTGCTGCCCTCTGAGTTATGATCAAATCCCTAAGGTCTTTGCATTGGTGTCTGTGTGCTTGTGCACAATGTGTCACTTTGTGGATGAACATCTTTTGTTGAACCTTGTAAAATGTAAACAGCCATTCAATATTCATCAACTTATGTTGCATTCAAAAATGCCTTATAATCACAAATTTAATTCTGCAAATTTTCATTCAATTGAAAGATTTTTTCGGTGTGCGAAAGCTTATTTATAAGGTGTTATGCACAGATTTCAAATATGCTATTTCAGTATTCATTTTTATATTAATAAATCTGATTCCTGCTTTTCCCTGTAGAATAAAGTGTTGCTGCCTGGGCCTAGACTTGTGTTAGTCCTTGGCTAAAAGTGCTATATATATAAATGAATCTGATGAAATATCTGTGAGCCTCTTTCTTCAGCAGTCTGAGGCTATATTGCCTGAGGCAACCAGGCAAGCTGCTGCTGATGAGCAGGATCTACACCAGGATTCACATCTTTATATTTGTAAGCTACACCAGTTCCTGGTCAGCATTTTATGAGGCCAAAGGTAATGCTACAATAGACAAAATATGTCTCACAAAACTAAACGACAACAACGTGGCATTACCTGCCGCACATTTTGTTTATGTAATTTTTTTTCACAGAACCATAAAATTGACCCAGGACTCATTTCCAGTAAATAGGACAAGTGTTGCATATGCTGTCTGCACATTTTGGGAGGGTGGGTTATGCAAGCCTCCTTTCACTGCTAATTCCATCAAAGCTTTGGGAACAGTTCTAATTGGGCGTCTCTATTTTTGGTTTTCTTCCAGCCCTGTTTTGCTGCCTTTGAGAAAAGGCAGCGCAGCGAATGTAAAGCTGTGTGATAACAGGGCCATTCGCCACAGTACTGAGTTTGACCCTACAACCAGCCTCCATGACGGATGTGAGATGATTCCTAGCCCTCGAGCTCAGCACGACACACTCAGCACAACTCAAATACACTCCCAATCTCTCATTTTCCTGTGTTCACTGTCTAATTCTCTCTCTCTCTCTTTCCCTCTCCCTCTCTCTGTCACTCTCTGTTACTTTACCAATTGACTCAGGGCTTTATGCTGTCTATTTAAAGCTGCTGCCATAACCACCTACTGCTGCTTTAAGAAGTGGTGACTCACCTAAACAGATCAACCCAGTTGTGTGTGTGTGTGTGTACGTGTGTATATATGTGTGATGCGTGTGTGTATATGTGGGAGGGGATGTTTTATCATCTTAGCTTTACTTTTCTTGGGCCTTTTCTGTTTGGTGACAAGTACAGCTGTTGTATAATGATAGCGCTTGTCGGCAAAGCGGTATCTGCAGGATCCCCAGATTAATGCAGATGCCCACACGCGCGCACGCACAAGTGCACACACACACTTAAATGCAATTTGTGCACTTAGTGCTACTGAGTTATGTGTTATTCCTGGTGCATTCAGGGGACATCCAGTTTATGGGAAAAGCAAATGAGCAAATTTGCATTTTTTCTACTTTGCTTAGTAATGGAGCATGTGTAAGAGACTATTTAAGTGCAAAATGAAGTGTGAGTGAAAATTGCATGTCTGCAAAGAGTAGGTATTGCTGCCAATTAGAAAGAGATAGGGCAATACATTTTGTATCTGTGGCAAGAGCTTACAGGCAGCCAGCCTGAGCAGTTTTTACTGCCATGGTTTTGAGTCTCCTCCTCACTTCTCTGCATTATTAAATAATTCCTGAATAATTCACAGCCCTACGTATCAAACAAATATTTTTGCAACTTGCACCTTCAGAAAGGTGAGTAGAGAACTTCTGCACAATGTTAAGTACCATAGGAGTGAAATCGTTATTGTTATTGTTTATAACCTTACCCCTGTGTCCAGCTCCAAGCAACACTTTACTGTAAATACCGTTTTTACTGTTAAATTTCCTAAATATCCTAATAAATGGTTTGCATACACATTACAATCATTTATGTTAATAATGTCTATTTAATTCAGTTATATCCCTACAATACATATAGGTTTTTTCTTCTTCTCTTGTTTCAGGTGCTCTTTATTTGTTAGGTTGTGATGGAGGATGAGACAAATACAGTTAGATTTGGGTTGACTTACTGTGTTGATGAATGTTATTTGAGATGAATCTCTTTACCACAAGTAATAATGGTAAAGTGAGTTGCTACAGTATGTTGCCATGCAAATGTATGGTGAAGATTTTCCGACCCTGCCTGAACGATGATAGGTGACATCTAAATCCCAGCGATGACGCCACAATGTCATGGCAGGCAAGGACCGACTTGTGTGCTGACTTGTTAGTCATGCTTTGATGCACAGTTTAAAGAGGACTCCAGGAAGCCTGTCCAATGCGCATGTGCACGTTACGCATACACGGACAAACCCACATTTTCTGCACGTTTGCACAAAATAACACACAGACTCTGAGAGCATAAAGGGAAAGTGGCTGCATCATTTGCTAGTCTGACATGAAGCATTGATTATGTGCTTTCATGAGGTGATTTCAGAACAGTTTTTTGTGTACTGATTCATAAACATAGTCATTTTACAATTTTTAAAAGAAATGCCCCAAAAAACAATTTCTCCCAAAAGAAAAGAAAAATTATGGGCTCTTAATAAAAGCTAATAAAAGCGAATATAATAATAGTTATACATTTATTATACTGCAGTCCCCTTATTCATTTCTGTACAAATGAAATGGGTAAATGTAAGTCCCTGTGTAAGCTACAACATAGTGTGTGATGTAGTTAAGGGCTTCCCCTAAAATGCTTTTCAAAATTGTTCGTTTTTTAAAGATCACATTTCAGTTTTATGTACATTTAAGAATTCTTCATCTAAGGTAAAATTACTAAAATAAATTGTCCAGCGCATGTAGTAAAAAAGGTTTACAGCAATCATAATTTCTTGGATAATTAGTTGTTAAAGGAAAGACAGGAACATTGATCAGTAACAGCAAAGGACCTTTTTACCATCAGAAAACGATATTTTAGTTAGAAATATATTTTATAACAAAATGACTTTTAATTTGATTTCAACAAGCCAGTCTCTTCTCTTCTAATATGAAACTCTGCAATGTAGAAGTCGACCATCACTGCGAGAAACAGTTAAAAAGTCAAACAACTACTAACAACTACTCTAAAATACAGAAATAGATGTTATTTTCTTATAATGTCTTAAAAAGAAAATTAACATTAACAACAATTTTCTTATCGGTAGATTTTTAGTAATCCTTCTCTTCAGGTCTAACAGTGTTTTTTTTATATTTCTTTTTTTTAAGATTAAAAAAACAGAATTTAAAAAAATAAAATACTTAAATACTTACCTAAAAAAACTGGTAAGGCAGCAAATTACCAGCAAAATACTCAAAAGCACTTTTCTTTGACACACCACAATATAATGTTATATACTATTGTTAAAAACTCCAATATTAAAAGACTAAAATAGGAACCTTTTTATTTTTTGCTTAAAAAACATCCGAGCCCCACATATATATTTATAACGTTTGCTTTGATTTTTCTAATCGGTTTATATATATTTTTAATGTACTTTTCTTTTAGTTCAAAGCTTTAAAAAATATTCCGTTTAGATTCATTTCTGTATGTAAAGTTATATTTATTAATACTATAAACAACATATTTTTATAAGTTTGCAGATAAATAGCCAAAAGTGAAACTACATTCAAAATTTCAACTTTTTCTCGCAGGCCAGTGTGTATGTGAACTGTACTGGCTGAATGCCAACAATATGCAAGAGGAGCTCTACACGGTCCATTTATTAGAAAGGTGCTGGCTCATTATTTAGCAAGACGGAGTGAAGGAACTCTAGCAAGCACTCCGCAGCTGTCGGTGCTCTGTCTTCACATGCAATAAAGTTTGTTGCCTCATGTGGGGGATCTCTCCCTCTTTTTGAAGCAGACTTTTTTGGTCCATAATTTATACATTTACCTTACTTGCTTCTGCGTGCGTTGGCCTCCTGCATTTTTTAAAGGCCGGGTATTGAGGGATTTTCTGTCATGCTCTCTTGCTTTGTTCTGATCACGCAAGCTGCAGTCATCCCACATACAGGAACACTGGCAAACACGGGCCTTGCTCGTGCCAGGAAGCTGAAAAGGAAACACACAGGCGCATACATGCATACATACAGTAGCAGTCTTATGCTAACAAATAGTCAACATACGTACAGAGAGGAAGGCCCACTCTCTCCTCTGACTCTGGGACAGACTGTCTCGTTCCATTGCGTGAGGGTTTTTCACACAAACTAAGTCATCCATGTGTGTCTCAGCAAGTGAAGGGGTGTTGAATCTTCCTCTCACACCCATGCATGCGAAAGCAGTCTACCTCCCCTGCTCCCTGTGGAGAACACATGGCAGACAAAAATAGAGAAAGAGGGAGAGCCCGAGATGAACAGATTAAGAAAACACAGAGATAGTTCCTGGATAAAGTTCTTCTTCTGAATAACTCTCTTGCTTTGTACAACAGTACTTCACACAAGGTACATCACTTAAAAACACACACTAACACACAAACACAAAAAAACTTGCACTGTACATAACATATACATTTATCACACCTCATACATTTTAAGTGTTTTATTGTAAATACATTGTGGATTGACAGGACATATTTTCCAGTCTTATGGGATGGATGTTTAGGTTAACTTTCACATTTTTTCTGTCAGTAAGAATTGAATTAAATCCTGTTATTCTAGCTTACACCAATAAATACATAAATATGTATTTTCTTTTACTAAAAGCTTTACTCAAAGATATTTTCAACAGATCAACTCACATTTATGTGATTCAATCAACTGATATTTACCTGACTAATATTAAACATAATTATAGGCAGTGTTCAACTGCAACAGGTTTGGTACAGACTTAGAAAAAACAAGCAAACAATTAAATTAACTATACGAGTTAAATTTTCTCTCCACCAAAAAATATCGTATACATTTCTAAAACTGTTCAGTTGCTCTTCTGCAATTTGGATTCAAAAGTGAAGCTTAACCCGTACAGTCAAAATAAATTTTATAACAATAAAGTTATATCTTAATAGTAATAAACTGCAAACTTTTTAATGTTATGTGTTGGTCACAATGTACACTGATAACAGTTATACCACTTAATATAATAATAATTAATAATAATTAATCTAAACTACATCCCCCAGAAGAAAAAGTAAAATATTTACAGGTAAAAGATTATTAAAGTATAAAACCTAAATCGATATCTTCTGTTCTTTTAAATTCTTTATGCACAAACAATTTTGGTTGTAAAGAGGTTGCCCTCCTTCAAAATTAAACTTAAGGGTCCTCATTCTTGTTTGATGTAACATTTCTTTTAATTGCTTCTCTCTTTTTTCACCTCCATGCCACAATTTAAACGTGTCAAATCAAAAGAAAAAAAATATTCAAATGAAAGTTCTAATTTAAGTTAAAACAACTACTCTGTGCAAATAAATACGACCACTTATGTGAAAATGCAGGCTGAAAATTATTCCGTTCAATTCAATTTAATTAATTTCAATTTTTTTTAGTGTCAAATCAGAACATCGGTCGTTTTACGGGATTTATCTTGTAAGGTAAAACCCTACAACAAGTAACAATAAGTAATGATAAATATTATTGAGGGTTTTTATGGATTATTATTTTCTGATTCTTATTTACAAAAGGTAAATAAATGTAAGCTGTTTCTCACCTTTGATCCCAAACGTACTAAATACATATTTTAATAATAATAAAAAATGATTCTAACTTAGGTTACAGTATATTAATGCTTTCATTTAGTTAGACATAGTTAGACATAAAAAGTTAAAATAATACTACCCTATTTTTAAAATAATTTCTAATCATATTTCTTCTCCTACTACAATTAAAATGTGATACATTCATTAGGCTCAGTTAACGAGCTCATATTAAAATAGAACAACTGGCAGGTGTTGGACTCATTATTTTGACTCATTATTTTGACATTTTGATTGAAGGTATTCAACAGAAGTATAAAACTTTTCTTACTGTCCAGAGAAAGTCCCTGACGGACAGAGACACCCACTCCTCATCTCTTGGTCTTTCTCTCTCTCCCTCCTTCATGTGCTGTCATCTAGATTCCCTCCCTTACATGTAAATTTAGGTCAGACCACAGTCTCCTCTCCAGGCTTCAGAGGAAAATGTGGAAATGGATCGTTTCACACCAGTTAATCTGATTGGAAGAGAGAGAGGGAGACGCGAAAACAACAGGGTCTAATGTGAAGAACAAAGGAGGGAAGAGGAGAACTAAGTAGTGGGTGTTAGCACAAAAAAGATAAGGGAAGATGCGAGTAAATGGAAATAGAGGGGGGAAAAAACTGGGGATATGCACAAATGAATAAAGTACATATGAGATGATGAGAAGAATGATGGGAGTAGGCACGAGACGAGATAGGGACAGAAAGATGGGTAGCAAACAACAGAAGGAAAGAGGAGGAGCACAGAGAGGAGAAGAAGAAGGGAGGGGAGGGTAAAGAAGAAGAGCAGGGATGGGAAAGAGAAGAAGACAGGAGTATGCCACTCACGTCTGATCTTAGTGCTTTTTGCCAGCATCTCAGCTCTGAGTGCTGGCAGCTCGCATGCTAACAGACAGGCCATATGGCTTCATTATGAGACACCCCAACCCCCAAAAAACACGCACAAACAAGGACATACCACTCTCAGCAAACTCATAACCATACACACACTCAATAACCAGGCACACGTACACAAACACTACATACCCGCAGGTGCAAACACTTGCAGGGTGAAGAGGAGGTGTGTGACGAATTGAATGAAAGGAGCGAACAGGAGGATGTAATGGAACGTTGAGTTTTTCTACCTTCGGGAGCTCCCCGGGAGAGCAGAGCCGGCCCAATTACTGAGACTAACTTGGACACACACTCGCACATATTCAAGTTACACACTCGGTCAAACACACCCGATTTCAATCTGAGGGAACTGGGAGAAAATAGTCATTATTATCAGATACAGGGAGAGCAAATATTTGGAATAAAGAAGTGCAAATCACAGTCTTTATACAGATGTAGCAACTCGTCTATCTGCGCACGCACACACACACTCATACACAGACTTCAAGGGGATGCCAAAGAAAGAGCCGTACAGCTGTAAAGACGTTTGGAAACAAGGGGTTGCCTAGATAGGTTGCACTTATGGTTGTGTAAACCAGCTGACAGACATTAGCTTTATTAGTATCATGAACTAGGGACTGGTTGTTCCTGGTCAAGTGTTCCAAGAGGTCAGGCTTTGTGCTTGGTGTAGTCCCTCACTAGGGGTCCATGTACGTGTTGTGGGAGTTTCTACTCTATCACAAGGATATCTTATCATCCTCTCTAGGAAAGAAAACATGTATTCTTTGAAATGTTGCTAAGCAGGTTCTGGAGGTTGCTGCTAGTGACCAGTTGAAATTGGTCGCAAACAAAGTGCTGTGCCAAAAACCTCCTTGTGAGTCCTTTTGTTGTTAATTCTGGGTGCCATAATTGTCCATCGTTTGGATGGAAGTGGATGGAAGTAATTGCCCATTGGATTTGTCTGCAAATACTTGCTAACTACTAGCCAAACAATGCACTTTGGAATTGGAGACTTTCAAATTAAAAGTTGTGCCTCACAGAACAAATTTAGAGAATGGAAAAGGTTTAGTTTTGTTAGTTTAACAGTAATAAGCTAAAAATAGTCATAGGTGTTATACTGGTTATATAGAGTTTTCCTTGAAGTCCCATATTTCTCTCCCTCTGACTTTTACAGCCTTTTGTGTGGAAAGATCACTGAAACGAATGCATTTTATCCTCCTGTTTCTCATATTGTTGTCCAGCTAGGCAGACAGTGTTAATGATCTGTAGTTAATTGCATTTTTAATAAATATTTGATTATTGCAAGATCATTTACGTCTGTTGTCTGTTAATGCTCTTTTGTATTCAGAATATTATTTTGGAATTAGCAGGAAAACCAAGGTATTTAATGGCTTTAACAGAAGCCTGCAGAGCAGCAAGCAGACATTTTTATCAGATGATGCGGTAAGTATGGATTTTTCTGTGGTTTCCTATTACAGTACACACTGGCTTATTGAATTCAACTGAGCATGTAATCCTGGAATTGCTGACTCCTCTTCATTTCAAATCACTTTGTAATTCACTTGACATTATTAGATAGCAAGACATATGTTATTCTAATATAATGACTTATTTGAGTAGCTTGAAAACAAATCAGTGGGACATTTTGATGGCACTGCATTGAGTTTACTTAGCGATTGTCTATAAGTGCACAGGCCTGTGATGCAATGTGGCTGTTTGGTTCGCTGAGATTTGAGTTACAATTTACAAAGCAGACACAAACAAAACACACATGTATGGTGGAACGATTTATTCTAGGTCAGGTTTATATTTCTTTGTGGAATAAGAAAACATGGCATCAAAGTATTCTGTACATTTTGTATAGAGTTTAGGCACAAGGCATCTGTACAACGGATTTTTTTGGAGACAGTCATTGATTAAAAAAATGAATGTCAGTTTGATTTTGTTTCATTGTTCTGCACAGTACAACTACAAAGGGAAAGCATTAAACGTGTTTTCACACAAAAACGGTACAAACTGAACATTCACTTTAATTGCGCTCTTTGACAATGTCGAACACTTTACTGACCCTCTGCCTCCATTGTTCAGGTTAATTCATCTGGGCCAAGTTATAGGAACAGATGAACTGAAGCTGATGAAAAGAGAATGGAGCCCTGCATTCTCAATCACCACGGGATGGGTACTCTCGTGGTTCGGGGTGGGGAGGAGGTGCCTGTTGCCAGGATACTGGCCCATTCCAGTCCAGAGATCCCGCTGTTATATTGGACAACACGCTTGACCCTCTGGCGACCCCAAATTGGCCCCTGACCGGAGTAGTCACACCTAATCAATGCAGCCATGCACACGGTGACTCAGTTAAAGGTTGGTGCTGCCTACCTGCTGGTAGCACAGAGCAGGACTATAGATCAGTGTCATACAAAGTGACATCTGCAACTGTTTAAAATCACATTTACTATAATTGCTCTTTGATGTGTTGTCATGAACATGACATGTGGCATTTGAAAAATTTTAAGTGGTTCCAATTCCATTAAAGATTTTGAAAGTGACAAAATAAATCACGGGGAAAGTGTGTTATATGTCTTTATTGCATACAATGCAGTGCGTGCTGTAGTTACTGTATATTTACAGCCCTGCTTATTGTGTAGCCACTTATTTTTCCGTGTCATATTCTGTAGTCTTAAGGGTTAAACTGGATGCTGGTTTTGTTACATGTCGCAGCACTATTTATGTGCCCTAAAAAATACAAGACACAAACTATAAGTATGATCCCTTGTCAAGGCCAAAATGACAAAAAATAATAATTTTAGAAAAGAAATGGATGAAAAAGAAAAAATTTATTGATGGACAGTTGAAAAAAAACTTTTTTTTTCTTTGTTGGATGAACAACTGACTCCTCATAACAGCCTGTAGTTCCCATCTGGCCATGAATAGCTCACAGTAACTGAGAATATTTGGGGATTTCCACTCACTTTTGGCAAGAAAATATAGTATATTCATTCAATATGGAATCACTCACCCTTCAAAGACCAAATATAGTGCAGTGTTGGGTGTGGAAGAGTATAAAACCCTGCCTCTCGATCTGGCCTGTCGTTGGTCTGTCAACAAATACAAACCACGCTAATCCCACGGATTCTTCGTTCTGGGGCCTGACATAAGGAGAATGATGACGACATGTCCAGTGATCGCTGAGATTGCTTTGGTGCGGCCAGCTGTCTCAGACAGTTCAAACTGGTCAGGCTTTGTAACACAACGCACATTTTTAGAAAAGCAAATCAGAGAAAAAAAAAATCGTATTCCTATACACACATGAGTTCAGAGGAAAATTAACATGTAATTAATCTAAGACGCTTTCGGTACTGATCAGTAGAAAAACTCAAGAAAACTAAAGAACCTAAAATCAGTTGTATTTTAATGCAAAGTCTATGAATCCTGAGTGAAAACCTATATGAAATATTTCAGCATAAAATAATTTGTCTCTTTAATGGTTTACTCGTTGCTATTACATCTTTGATTGTAGATTGATCTGTCAATAAATATGCCTTAATGGAATACAGAAGAATTTTACTGTTATAGTTTTGCATATATATCTAAAATGTCAATTTTCATTTAAACTGTGCCATTACATATAACATGCAGATCACAACGATGCATGAACCATTTTTAATCTACGTCTACTGTTTGTGTAAGTTAGTGTGCCCATTTCTATTGATGTGATGCTATTTCTGAGTTTTGGGTTAACTCAGCAGCGTCAACATTATTTCACCCAATTATTGGGTTCTGCCCTGCTTGATTTACGTGAGTACAAAAACATAAATAAATTGTGTTATAGATACTCCTTTTTAACAATTAATCAATGGGTTACCGAGCCATTATGGTTCCACAGGGAATATACACAGGGTTCACCACAATAACAAATCATGGAAGGGTTTGAAAGTATAATAAATATCCAACTTCAGAAAAGTCATGAATGTTTTAATCATAAAACACACTTAATTGGGACTATGGAGAAACACTAAAAGGTTTACTATAATTATTAACAGACTGAAATATTTGTTTTAAATAAAAGGTTTTCGTTGTGGCTCTATGCTCATTATAAGACGCTTCCTGGGTCTGCATGGGATAGTTTGCTCCACAAAGAAGCTTTAACTTATTCTGACTGAAAAAACAAAGTACAGAATAAAAAGAGAGGAGCTGGCAGGGAAAATCTGGCAGAAATCAGATCTGTTTGGATAAACACAACATGCATAAGCGCTACTCCATATTGACTTCGTCCAAAATACCACAGCACTGTAAAGGCCTGGCAAGGATCCAGCTTGTTCACACTGGAAAAAAGCACAGGAAAAAAAATCTTCACCTGGAAAAAAAACACCAAAAAACAAAACCCAGGCCTGGCTTGTTTTAAAGTCCTTTTGTTTTTGATATTTTCTTTCTTTTTTTAAAAAATGGAACTTTAGCACTTTTCTATTACTTTTCTTCTTTTTTTGACATTTTCGCTTTAAACTTAATACAGTTATTGTGATACAGTTCACTTTCAGTCATTTACAGTGTAATTCTGTTATGTGAATGAGGTACTCCAACACTAGATAGTTTAACATATTGCTTATTTGTTATTGCAGGTGCTCAGATTTGGGGATAGTGGGGAAAAAGGAAAACTCGTAAGTAAATTGGTCACTGATTTTGTTTTTAGTGACATACCATTTACCTACAGGATTTGACTGGGACCAGAACTGAAGGTTTGGTTAATACAGGGTGTTACAGCTGAAGTGTACGAGTAAATCAACATTTGACTTTATAGCCTCTGTACATCATTACCAATTATCTAATTTTGTATCCAAGCATTTTCTGATACAGCCACAAAAATTCAGTGAATATACAAAAAAACATAAAACTTAAACACCACCGTTCTCATCTTTATGTCCCCAACATTAATATTTCTGTTAGCACTCACAAAGACACAGAGAGGGGAAAAACAGGAATTGCTGAATGTGGTAAAGTTTGCTGAGAGACCTTTGCTTTAATTGCATTTCTATTGGGAGAAGAGTAAACTGCTTCTTTCATTGGAACCATCGTCCTCCTGCTTTTCTTTGGACCCTTACTGTTGATCTCGCCTAGTTGTGCAGGACTCTTATTGCACATGCATTTTATTCCCAGATATAATTTATCAGCATAAATCTGCCAGTCTATTGGAATGATTAGAAGGTTTGTCTTGGCCACTGAAGCTACTGAACCCACCCACTTTGCCAGCTAACCAATTTATTCACCTGACCACAGCACCTTTAGTCACATAAATCTGCTGGACTGTTTTGCTTATGCTTTGTTCCTCTTTTTACTACACGTGTGACTCTTTGTGTAGTTTTGTGCAAATGTTTATTTGCATGCATGCAAACGTGCACTTCTTGTATGCATGACTCAGCCCACATGTCTGTTTTTAAGCATCTCTTCTTAGAGACAGATAAGAGTTTTTTTGATTCGGGGTGTGCTGTGCACATCCATCAGAGCGGCGGTCTTGTTTCCCAGTGATTTAAGACTTACCGAAGCGGCCTTGCTGGCCACTGTATTCTGACCAGGATCTTTCTATCACCTGCTGAAACTGTATTGCACAATGTCTGGTTACTCTTACGTGGTGCTCCAATGCTGCCAAATAAAAAACACAAAAACTTTGATTTTTAAGGATATTTAAAATTCTTGCAAAATTATTTTGGTCATTTTAAACCTTAATTGCAGAAACATTTTAATAGTAGTACAAAATTATATCCAACCAAAAAACTTATTGAGTTCATGATTAAAAAAATAATAATAATAATTTATACTCACACATAAGTTTTCAAATAGTATCTGTTTCAAGTAACGTCAGCATTACGCTATATTGAGAATATAGCCGAGTTGTCCTCAACTCCTTCGGGCTTGGATTTTTTTTTTTTCTTTTTGGAGTGCCGGCTGTCCATTTGCACAAAGCGGATTTTGCATCAGCCAGCTTAGAAGTGAGCATTGCTTTGAAGTGCTCTAATCCTTCCTCTACCTTCAGACAACCTTTCCTGATCCACAGCAGAGTCACAGTGCCAGCTAACTGCACTGGCAGGATTGTCCATAGCATTTACCCTCAGATATATGTGCATTCATAAAAGTAGGCGTATTCTTTAAATGTACTTGTAATTCCTAAATACACAAGAAGAAAAATGCATGGAACAGCACATAGCCATGCAAACACAGAGATTAGTCTATTCCCCCCCCCCCCCCCAATGTATGTATTTAAACTAAAAAGTACTTTGACAATATTCATGGAAAAATTCTGTTTTGGTACAAGTCATTTGCCTATATTATATTCTATTTCATTTGTATCTTAATAACAGAATACAGTATTATTTTTTAACCATGAAATGCAGTAAAAAGATTTTTCCATTTCCTTCCTGTTATTTTATTCATCTTAACATTTATCTTGTCACATTTTGATGAGTCCTAATTCAGACGTTACTATGTAGGCTTTAAGGAGTGCAGGATTTGTATGAATTGTTTTAAATTAGTTTTACCAACTTTTCCAGGAAGGCAACTACTTAATTTGGAGTTGCTCTGATTTGAATTTATTTTGCAAGTCATCAAGACACTACCCTAAACAAAGAACCACTGAAGATGATGAATTTACATAAGCACACATTTCCATATGCATATGAATGTAAACAAGCACATGGTGTACACTTCAGTCTTCTTCATAAATATCCACAACCACGTGTATACACAAAA
Source organism: Astatotilapia calliptera (assembly GCF_964374335.1). Classification (NCBI taxonomy): domain Eukaryota; kingdom Metazoa; phylum Chordata; class Actinopteri; order Cichliformes; family Cichlidae; genus Astatotilapia; species Astatotilapia calliptera. The sequence continues at coordinate 25,559,159 of NC_137437.1, forward strand.
ACCATTCAGAAATCTTACATTTGATCCAGCCGAAGGCCTCAAATTCAGTCTCAGTGAAAGTCTGCTCTTAACTGAAGAGGCAGTGCTATCAGAGTGGGTGGCATAACCAAGCTGACAGCCCGATGTAGACTGCTGCTCTTTATTTGCCAGACAGAGATCAGCAGTTTCCAATTTCCTCTTTGCTCCACACTTGAGCCCACACACTACCAAGAAACCCTTCAACAACAAAGGCAAACTTGTTTGAGTGAGGAAGATAACTAACAATTGGACATAGGGGTGGATTATCCAATCGTAACTGTTGTCGTTGGTGGGTGGTCTATCTGTTTTTATACTCTGTTCTCTTTGGTTGAACGTTTGAACCAATCCTCTGCCAGATGGGGTCACTAAAGTCTCACCAACAGCACCCCTATTGGCCAGGGTTGTCTATGGAGTAACGGTGCTGAGAGGAGAACAATGACTTACATCAATAATACAGCAGGCCAATGCAGTGTGTGTATGCGTTCTAGTCGATATATTTCAATACAGCTGTTCAGTAATACTGTAGGACTTGTGAAATATCCACATTCCTTTCAGTTTGTGTGCCTGACATGTATGCGGGTTATTGTAGGTGTGTATGCATGTGCGTGTGTCATTGCCTACCCGATGCTGGAACCAGACAGTGCATATTGGCTGGCTCTCGCTCCGTTCTCCGTGCGCCAGTTCTTCTTCTGAAAGGAATCTCAAGCTTTCAAGGCTTTTTTTTGTGTGTGAACTGCTCATCAAAGACCCTGAAAATGATATGCTGCTGGTTTTGAAGTCAATATGCCATTTTTACCATAGATGAGACCTTGGTTTGTTGAGGTTCTGTGGTTCTCTCTCCTCATTTTGTTTTGTTATATGTAAATTTGTCCATTGTTTTTCTAAGAAATATTGATTTAAATTGTTTATACAGAATTTAGCCTGATGTTTATACTCTCCCATCATCCAGTGTTTTTAAAATCTGCACATTACCTTTCAGTTACGCTAAAAACCTTCTTGTAAAAATTGGCGTCATCTTCATGACCCATTAAAGATGGTTAGAAATTGTAACATAAAAGCTATAGCTCATAAAATCCAGAAATAGTTTCATAAAGGAAGACAAAATTCCAGTAAGCATAAATGTTGGCTATATTTTTATACAGTGCATTGGTGACTGTGTAACATTCATAATCTATAAAAAAAATTAAGACGTAACCGCAGACCCTCTACTACCACCCCATCCCCCAAAATATGACTGTGTATACCCTTTATTGGATCACAATCCCTGCCAGGAGAGGGTAGTCAATATGGTTGAGTTTTTCCTCCCATGCTTTGCTCTCTGAAGATTTGGCCAGACAGCCAGAGGAAAACTGGAAAGAGAAATTTTGGAAAGGGGGTGGGGTGAAAAGGAAAACACTGGCAAGACGATAGGGATGATGGAGCTAGCTTATCCCCAGAAAACATACAGAAGGTAAGATGACACATCTCCTCCCCCCCGAAACAATGAAGACTGCTTTGTCATTCCGCTAATTGGATGTGATTACAATATAACTGGGAGGGAATGATTCCACTCACTGGCAGGGGTGAATCTGGGTGCTTGTTCTACCACAAATTACCTCTTATTGAATTAATTTTCTTTGACTGAAAGTTGGCAGAGAATCCATGTATCATCAAAGAGCATCACATCATTGTTTGGACACAACTGTGACAGTGGGTGGGATAATTCATTGCTCACAAACAGAATATAACAAAAAAAAAAGCGTAGCTGTACTTTAAAGGAAGAAGCATCCCTCCGTACACAGTATTTGCCTCTCTGAGCCTATAGGCAGACTTGCTGTTTCTTCATATTTGTAAATGTACACCGACTACAATGGATGTCATCGTGTTGTGATTCTGACCCATAAATACTCAGTGAATACTTGGACCATGACCATCTTTGAACCTGTCATATATTCTGATGTTTACTTGCACAGTTGTGACACTACTGCTTTAACAATATGTCTTTACAGACATCTGAACATACAAACACCTGCTGTATCACTCAAAGTGACCTTTGTGGTATTTCCCACAATCGTACAAGTGTCCAGGACCACATTCTGCTATGATCAAACACGCAATGACAGGCAGACCCACAAGGTGAAAATAATACCAGTTACTGCAGCGTGTTGTCCTGTCAGGCTCCATAACAATAGAGACTGTCGAAAATGTTTTGAAAAATGTCAAACACTAAAAAGACTGATACCATTACAAATGTCCAAGATGCAACTTTTTTTTTTTTAAATCATCTAATATTTTCCAAACATTTTCATACGGGCCTGTACAGAACCTATACAGACAATGAAAACAACAAACAACAAACATGTATTCTGAGATTAATGTAAAAATGACTGTTGTCATTAGTAATTCCTGAAAAACTGCATAACAAAGTCATTAAGAGGTAAAATAAGCTAATAAAGCTATAAGCTATTGTCAAGCCTAATATTGTCAGACCTGATTGTTTTTTTTTTTAAGACTAGCTTATTTCTATAACACATATTGCATTAGTTGTTTCCAGATTTTGATTGTTCTTACCTTCACCTTAGACTTTAGCTTATGGTGATGAGTAAACTGTGACTTCTAAGGATGAAAAATGAAGCCAACACTAAGTGCTAAAAATTGCACTCATGCCAATGGCCATTTGAGGCTGGCTACAAAAAGCAAAGCCATTGCTTTGCATAGCAAAAAACGTAAACTGTACAGGAGGAAATTTTTTCTCTTCTGTTTAATGTCTGTTAACAGTGTATGAGCCATAAAGGTCATGGCTTGCTTTGCATCTTCCCATAATAGCTATAGATGGGCTGGCAAGTTTCTACTACTGGATGTTCGTAAAAACATTTTTTGTACATACTATATTTTTGACAGACTGGCGACCTGTCCAGGGAGTACCCTGCCTCTCCTGATATGGTAGCTGGAATAGGAAGAGAAGAGAATGGATGGAGTATATTTTAACATATTTGAATAATATCAACACTTGACAGTAAATCAAGTATAAAGACAAAAAAAATATATGTTAATTAAGTAGTTTACCATTTTACATTTCCCCAAGTCACCTCAAAAGCTCTGCCCAGTTTGTTGTCAAACTGCTGTTCATCTCAGCTGTCAAAAGGCCCAGTGTGAAGCACCTACATGTAAATACTCTTGAGGAGGTTGTAATCCTTTGTGTAAGGAGTCTGGTGTCTGAGGTGAGTTTTTGAGGATATCTTGACCTTTATTGTAGCTAGCTTCTGTTGTTTTTGCTGGTGTTAGCCAGTGGAAATTAGCAAATAAACTCTCATACAATGTGAGCAGGTAATCTTTATATCAGAGGGAAAGTGTGATTTTTAGGACACTTGAACCCAACATTACCTGATTATAGCTTCGTTTATAGCTTATACCAACTCATTGCCAGCTGTCCATAGATGGGAGAGTCTTTTGAAGTTCTCAGTAACCTTCTAATAGAAATCTTTTGAGGAATTGAGGGTTCAAGCTGCATTATTAAGGGGATAGCCTATTTAAGTGACAGATGTGTGTTAAGTTATCATTTAGCACCAAGTATGATCATTCTGGCTTCTAAAAAAGATGATTGTGACAGCCAAGATGCCAGACCAACAGCTGAATTTATTTAGTCTGAGCAAGTTTAGTGCATTATCAATGTTGTGACTGAAAGGCATGAACACAGCTATTTTTGCAGCCGGCCTTGCTGCATCGCAAGTTTAACTTCTAAAGCACAAAACTTTGGGAGAAGCGTATTTGAAATAATCACACAAACGTGATTTACTCAGGTTTGAGAGAGGTAATCTGTGCTATATTTAAGCTAACTTAACATTTTGTGCCTGATGTGGCTGTGATAGTTACTACCTGGAGTTTTGATTTATTTAGAAATCCAGTGGAAGGTGTTATTAGAACAATTGCATAATTGGCAAGGCTGGATTGCTCAAAGCTAGGAGTCCTGTAGCTCCTCAGTGACTGCTCACACAAAGTGTTTAGAGCCAAGTCTCACATATTTCTAGTCCCCAGTGGTATTGTGATGAAACAAAACACAACTGAACTTAATGTTGAACGTCAAAGGGATTGGGAAACCCAACACAAGCCAGATACTGTATAAGGATGGCTTATATGCCATATAAAACTATCTGTCCAAAACAAACATATGGTGTGCTAGGTTAACCTCTGTTGCATTATGTACTTTTGACACTGTAACACTAAGCTCAATAACATGTAGCTGGGTGAATTTTTTTTTTTTTTTACTTTTTTTTAGATAATGTTCTTTTTCAGCACATCATCCAGGGCAGCTGTAACACACAGACTTAAGATTTATAAGATAGTTTGTAATTAACAGCTTTGCTCTTGGAAAGTCTTCAGATTCACCTTTCCTGTCATATTTATCCAAAAATGGCTGTCTCAACCTTGAAGACCTTCAAGACCTCCTACAGCCCTCTTACAGCAATACATAACACCTTCAAGACATCAACCTCATATCAATAACATATCGACTCTCTTCAGTTCCCTCTCATTGATCTGGATTACCATGCTTTTTTTCAAGGGAAACACATATAATCCTACGCTTGCATGAAATTGTTTTGGTTAGTTCATTAGTACAATACTCACTTCCTCATCATGTTTCAGTGATGTAATTTTACGCCGTTCGTGCCAAAAATGCATTGGTCATTATTAAAATGAACCGGCCAAGGCATTGTTCATAAATTAGTGCATTATCACTAAATCTTTGGCATAATGTTCCCCTTTGAATAGCGCATTTTTTAGATTGCAGCCTCACACTAACGTCTCCTGTTTTGTAAATCAAGGTTATAAAACATCACAATTTATTCGTCCATGTTTTAACAATAATAGAGAGTCTTGGTCTTTCCTTGAGCTAGAATGAAACACACACATTGAAAAGAAGATAAAATTTGACCATTCTCAAATTGTAATATAGGCTATCCTCTTTGTTAGTTGCATTTTATCTTTTCTTCTCACCTAGTGCATCTTCCTGAATATGACATTCGATAGAGGGACTATATTTGTTTGTCATTTGCCACATATGCTCCACCATATGCAAACAAAGCAACAGTGGAGTGGTCAGTTAAGAAAACCAACTAATATATGTAGTCAGAAAGTAAGTACTTGAGAAAATACTGTGAAGTTCTCCAGTTGGACTGTGAAAATGAACTTTTTAGCTGATAAGGTCAAGTTAAAGATATTACGTTTAATATTACATTTCAACAGTCCTACTCCGTTCACAACAATTGGTTGATTGCGCCACAGTAAACAAAGTCCTTAAAAGCCTGTCAGTTTCAGTAATAGTTAAACCGTCACCATAAACTTTCAGCTCTTTTCTAACAAATAAAAGAGTGTCAGCTCCATCTGTTAGAGGCGATTTTCGAAGCTGTTGTAGTAGATGAGAAAAGGATGATAAAGAGGAAGTGAAAGTATCAGGTAAGCAATTAAACTGAAGCGCCCTCTTGTCATCCTTTTCTCATCTTCTTCACTTCCTCTTTCCCCTCCTCCTCCTCCTCCTTTGTGCTGCTCAGCATTCATTAGACCCGACTTCCCCAAACACTGTTTTATCTGCAGGAAACTTTACTGCGTTGAACTCCTGATCACCCTGATAAACCGCCAGGCTAATTAAACAGAGTCATACAATGTGTTCCTGCATGTGTATACGCATATTTATGTGTGTATTTGCGTGTGTAATCCACGGAGTGTGTCTCTTTATCTTTTTTCCAGTCCCCCTCCCTCTCCTCTCTCCTTGTCTGTCGGGCTCAGGGAAATGATGCTGAATGCTGAATGCTGAAAATATAACTCACGTTGAAAGCAGCATTTAAATCTCGACAGTGGCTGGGATTAGCCAGGTAACGAGGAGGACAGCTTGAGAAAAACAAGGCAGCGAGGTGAACTCGAGGACAGGGAGGCGGAGGAGAAATACTCTGGGTTTTAGGTGCGTGGAAAAAAGGGACAAATTTGCGCTCTAAGTTTCGTAATTATCCATTAAACTAACTCAGTTTTTTAAAAGTTTCACTTTGATCTTTTTTTCCCCCCACTTTTAACGATTGTCAAGCTTTTTCAACTTCCTCCCAACATAAACTTCATCTGAAATGGCCTGAAGTTTTAAACTCCTCTCATGGCCTTTTTGTCTGCCATCATTATCTGTGAAAAAGATACCAAAGTGACTTATAAAAAAAAAACACTTGAAGGAAACTGCAGCTGTCTTTAATGTCCTACTTTCCCTCCTACGTTATTAATCAGCTCACATGTGCTGTGCTAAAATCAAACACAATCCTGATTGCGTCTTCAGCTGCCTGCCATCGCCTTCGGACTGTAGCCTGCTAAATCCTAATCCCCTCCCCTATGAGTCTTCTGCAAACCTCTGCTTGATGAACATGTGCTGAACTGACTCTGCGGGTTTTCTCTTTTGGTCTGACGAGAGGATGAGGTGAGGAGAGAAAGTGTGAGGAGGGAAAAAGACTTAGCAAAGGAATGAGAAAGAGAGAGAAACTTTACAATTAAGCAGCAGCAGCTCTCTAAGAAGTCAGACATGTACATGTCCACATAAGGGCAAGAATCCATAAACAGTACATACAAGCGGTTTCACAATTAACTCGTGCTTCCTTGGCTGGACAAAAATAAAGGGAATGGGGGTTACACCATATGCCTGCCTAGCTGTGTGTGCATTGCATATGCAAAGCTTAATGTTTTATGTATGAGGTGTTATGCAATCTCTATGTCAAGTCCTTACAGTTGGCCTGCATTTCTATTCCGACAGCACAGGCATTTTTCCTATTTCTTATTTCAGGCTTTGCACTGACATTCACATTGATATATTCCATCATGTCACTCACAGCAAAGAGGTAAGCTTAAGTGTATGAAAGAAGGGCAATCCAACCTGTACTGAGACTTAACTGACACAGGTGTTTACCATTCAGAATCTGGGAAAACTCTCTAAATATTGTAAAAACTACTTAAAGCTAAGTGGAATTTTGAAAGTCTTAGTGGGTTTAAGAAGGCAATGTGAAGTTAGCAAAATCATACCTTGCATTTGCAGTCATCCAAGAAAGTAACCAAATTTGTATTTAAAAATAAAGTAAGGCAAAGACAAAGGTGTCTGTTATATGAATGGTCCTGTACATGAAGCATCAAAATAAGAAAAAAAAGAGGGCGAGAGAAGAAAGAGAAGCTTGAAGCTCTAAACACCTGGTCATTCACTGCATGATGTACTGTAGGTGCAAATGTCAATCGAAATTGAAGAAAGTTTGAAAAAAAGTTAGATATGTTCCACCAAAAACCTGACACAGGAAAAATCTGTAAATAGGAGGTTTCAGAGGTTATACAACTTATCCATCAAGCAGCTCTGATATACCTGCACCTTCAGATAAAGTATTTGGTGGTATTAGATGTAGTTTGTGCAGCTACCGCTGATCTCTCTTCTTAAAGACTCTATGGGGATAGACGTAACCAAGGTTTGATCACCCTGTGATGTCCAGGGTTCAGCTTGCTCACTGATGTCCTGAATCCTGAGGTTTCATACAAAAAAATCCTGCCCTGAAACTGGCGATAGCTCTCTCTCTCTCCCTATCTATCTATCTATGGTGGTTGCTACATAATGCAAATAAAGCCTTAAATTTCCAAAAGACTGGTGTATCATTCACAGAGTCTATAATACAACACAGCTGATGAAACTTCATTCAATACGTGTTATAATTGGAGAATGGCAGTGACAGGTATTTCCAATTTTAAAGCACAAGGCCACTTTTGACCTCATTTATCAGTCTAACCTTAGTTGTCAGTAATGTGTCTGTGCTTCGGTGCTGTCACGTCACTGTCTTGTCAGAGAGAAGCCCACAGAGAGAGCACAGACAAGCCCTCTGAACTCTACCACTCGCTGGTTCAAACCCTGACACATCAAGCACACATACACACACTCACACACTTAACTAACAGAGCTGGCTGCTGGAATACCGACCAGTAGATGTCCATGAAAAAAATGATATACAAGGTCACTTACTTATTTGTTATTTTCAGAAATATTTTTGACACTGAAAGCTTTTACAACCAGAACATTTTTATTTCTTTTCAGATCTTGATTAACATAGGTGTCACAATGATCAACTGCTGCATGCTGTCATATAATTTCCATCATAACTCTATATCACTTTGGCGAGAAATAAAACATTTGGCTCATTCTCAATCGCTCACCACTCAAGTAAATACTTTTTCTTCAGTTAAGCAACAGTTCTTGCAACACAATTTGTAATTTCTTCACTTTTCATGCTTTTATGTGGCCACATGAGGCTTATGAAATTGGACATGATCTTCAAACTACCGGTTTAGAAGGAAAAATGCAAAATACGACACAGCAAGAGTCATATAATATTTCCAACTGGCAGCAACAATGGGACCGCTGTAGAGAGATGAAAAAAAGTGCAACAATTACAGAACAGACAGGGGAATAAGGATGGTGTCGGCTTGTGTAAGGTACATTAGAAGACATAGATGCAGGGAGGCATTGCTGTGTGGTAACAACAACATAATCGACTCAGAAACATTGAACGCTCCCCTGTTACCGTGTCCTCTTATCCTTGTGGCTCAGCAGCAGCCTTTGTTATTTCTACAATAGTGGCGTTGTGCTGGCATGTCATCCTTTCACGGTCATTGTTTCTCACCTTAGCTCAGCGACGAGGGAGGATGTCTCAGTGGAAAAGACTCTGACCTCTGTCATTGAATCATTCTCGCTCATTCTTTTTCTTCCAATCCTTTTTTTCTCTCCAAACTCCTCTCATATCACTGAGAATTTTAAACACTAACTGATATTATAGAATTTTATAGCAGAAGATACACACCTACTGTATAGTGCACATATATTTGTTTTCATTTAATAATCTTTTGTATTTCTTTGTATATATGTGACCCTCCATCTTCAATCTCCATTTCTTTTTCTTGGAACATCCTTTAGCATCCCTTTCTCGCTCGTTTCCTCTCACCCACATCACCCATGTGGTATTGGTGATATCTCTGAGTCAGGGGACCAGACACTTCCACTCACTCACACACATACACACACACACGGTCACACTCATTACAGAGCAGCAGCTGGAGTCTGAGGCAGTATTAATCCTATTTCTGCTTGTTAATGGGATTATGTCTTTTAATTAAAGGCAAGTGGAGAGCAATTATGAGCAGTGAGAGGATGTGACACAGTTCACTGTCGTGTCATCCTGTCAGTTTTCAAGGTGCTCTCATGCAGGTGGACTTGAATATGAAGCTTCTGGAATATTTCACTTAATAGAAATATATCTCTACTTCTTTTCAACCAGTATGTTTATTTGTATATCAATTTTCTCAGCAATCAAGCAGCTGCAAAATGCTTCAGTCTATTCAAGCCCTGGTATTTTACGTGTGTATTCCTTTGATATCTTGACTGACTGTAGCTGCGGGTTATGAAGACATCTGTGCTGGCAGCCCTATTCATTACTGTGTCTCACATGAGGAGTGCCATTCACTGAATTGAGGAGATATATAAGGAAAGTAAATTACCTCACAAGGGAAGCTCTACCACATGGTTTTTTTTTCTTTGTCTGCTTTATGTTGGCAAACACAGAGAGAGACATTTAAAAAGAGACCTATTGGGCATTGAGGAGCAACTGTGAAAACACTAAAGTGTTGTGCTGATAAGTGGTAGACAGATGCGGGTTGTTGGGCTCATCTAGACGATCAGGGGAAGAATGTTTTTTTAAGCAGAATTTATGGTCCAGCATGTGTCTCTGCCGACGTACACTTCAAACGGTCGGACAGAAGGGGGAGAGGTGCACACCTGTGCAGTCACCCAAGATTCTAACTGTGCAACGCTGGAAGCAGAAGTAGCCAAAAGCAACTGCAGAATGCTTATTGGTTGACAAGCGTGCTTGTACAGAGAAGGGAGCAATAGCAGAGTTCACCAAGAACTGAGAATGATAAAAAAAAGGATAAAAAATAATTCCTTTGGTACCTAGTAAATTGCAGCAGTTGTGCGTTGTTTGCCTGGGCAACACTGATGTGTCTACAAACACTCACCAATCGCTCAAACTGGAGAACTGGAGTTTGCTTTTCTCCTTCAAAGTAAAACTTGGATCATACTGCTGCAACCCACACACTTCAAAAGGTGATCTGTTTTTCCGTCACACTTTCCCAGTTTCATTAATGGTCTGCGAGTACTTGGTGAGTGTTTGCTGACAAGTTGGTGTAAACTAGGGGTAATCTTTATGAACAAAGCAATTATAGAAACTTTTTTGGTGTAGCACTGTATACCTCTTTGTGACTGACGTAGACTATTAAGGCTGATCAACTTTTCTGTGAATCTTTTGCTGTTGACATCCTTCTGTTCCTGGTTAAAATCTGTATAACCAGAACACAGATGATTACCTCTTGGAGTGTTTGACCATTAGACCCTATCGTCTTTGATTTACTTGTTTATACCTTGTAGTCTCCCAGACCCCTGATGTTACACCTTTTGCATCAGTTTAACACTCACATGTAAATCATGCCCTGACCTGCTGTCCCCTCACATCCTCTTGCGTATCATTATAAATGCCATCAGTTTATCTTCCCAGACCCACTCTTTATGCTGGTAAGTTCTCCGTACCACCACAGCAAACCCTATGAAACAGGACTTGGAGTCATTTCTTTGACACAACCAATTTCACTTAACAACTGCCCGGAAACACTTGCCATCTGTTCGGGGAATAGACATACCTCATGATCAGTAGTTTCCAGGGGTCACCAACCAATCTCCAGGGCTGTAAACAGAAGTCTTTAGTCCCTTTTACCTACATATCATTAACTATCTCTTTCTTCAAAAACTACATTCTTGTTTTGTGGGAGAAAGCTAAATTCAAGAGTTTGTAAATTTTCCAAGGTTAAATGGTTTTAAACTTCAACCTACAGCTTCATTGCCTATTTAAATGTTTAATTCTTTCCTAATTAGCCGAAAGTGGAACATGCCCTTAATTGTGGCCAGTCTCTTAAAATTAATTAAATTTCTATGGGGACCACAGCACATGAGAAAAAAAAAGAGCAGTGGAGGGAAATACAACTGCTACACATCAATTTAAATAAACACTCACTACAGGGCAAATTCCGTGTTTCATTTTCTGTTAGGATAAAACTGAAGTGTTGCTTCCCAGAAGCCTGTGTTGTTTAGATCTTTTGCCCTTTGGTGTGTTCAGCAGCACACTGATTCCATTAGCAAGGTGAGAACTGGCCTCTGTGTTCTTTCACTGAATCAAAATCCACTTATAGACTTCTTAAAAGACCAAGTGACAAAGGAATGACATCAAGAGCTGTTGTTACTATGGGACAGATAGAATTGCACTTCTTAATCAATCACATCTGCCAGCTGAGAGTTTGATAATGTGTGACGTTGTACCGCATGCCCAAGTATGCGTACAGAAATTACAAATACACCAAAATAAGTATATGAATATATAAACCAGCTTTGGCATATATAGAGAAGCTGAAAACTTTTGTTTGTCATGTTTACAGTGATATATACACTTAAATGCATGTAAACACTCTTCACACACTGATGCACACTTAAACTCTTTTAGATCTCCTGTTACCACACGACTCTAATTACCTGCAGTTGCAGACATGATTCTGCGTTTAGCCCGCTTTTTCACTCTGGTTTTTCTTTGAGAACAAGGGTTTTGTTCCAATTAGTCCCAGCAGACAAGTAGACAGCCACCCAGCCAGCCCTCAGGATCATTAAACCCAACACACCTTCCACTCCTCCTTCAACAGATTAACATACAACCATGCTGGAGGCTGAGAGATACGAGGGATGCTAGAAAGGAAAAGGATGCATAAAAAAAAAAACCTGAGATGGCAAAAGAAGAGAGCGAATGAGAACAGAGGTAAAGGTGTTGAGACAATGAAAATGAAAGGAAGGCTCATCTGTTGTTTCTTCAGCATGTTTTCATTCTAATCTGCACTTCATTTCTTGAGCATTTTGGAGTAAATTTAAGATAAAAGACCTAAAATGGGTTAAGTGGTGCTTTTGCATAAAGAGAAAAAGCTCTTTAAAAAGACTTTAGTACGTGTTACATTAATGTGAACACAGTGACATTATCTAGACTGGGATCCTGTGGTTTTAATGGTTCATGGGTGAACACTGAGGAGTCTTTGTGTTTTTTGTGTTTTTATAAGGTTGAATAAAACAGCTTTGTCATCTTTGCCAAGATGAAAAAGATCTTGATTACAGCGTGAGCCATGACCCATAATAAAAAAGGTTGAACAATACGTGGGAAGTAAGGCTTGCGTTGGAAGGCATTAACCAGTGTGAAGCTAGGATTTTTACCCAAGGAATCGCAACTTCAGGTGCAAAAGTAATGCAGGTTTGTCATAGTAAGAGGCAGGAAAAAAAGATTATATTTGTCAGTAATTAATGAATTGATTAACAGTAACAAAATAATTATTAAAACCCCATAAATCAATACACCAGATAAGGATTAAAAAGGAAGAGATTTACTATTGAGAACAGGAAGGTCAACCTTCAAGGAGCCACTTCAAAGCACACATCTACACAGATATCCACTGAAGAGTTAAACCAGGTGCAGGGAGACAAGGTGAAGACAGCACAAAGACAGCCCCTTGAAGAACCCACCCACTGCTTTTGCACAGTGACCAATTTGATTAGTGGGTTCACACACCCAGCAAACAAACAAAACAGCTGTTGAAACTATACAAAACACCAGCAAATGTATGAAATAAATTGGCAATTCCGATCCAAGCAAAACAAAAGAATGAATACACATTACCGTAATATTGGTGGCATGACATGGGCACATAGGGAATTTACTCCAAAGAAACAACATAGATCAGTTTACAAGGAAGAAAACACTGAAAAAAGTGCAAACTGTGTAACTGTGTTCTGCACTTTCATAGAAAAGTCTATAGATTAATTTGGTGATTTAGAAAATGTTTAAAATGTTCTTGCACTTGATTCTAATCTGGTGTTAAGTCTCTTTACACCACCTGATTTGAAGCTTCTAACACAGAACACACATCAAGTATTATGAGAACTTATTCCAAGAGATTAATGCATTGCCTTTTTGAAAATCAACATAACACTGCTCATATTTGTGACATTTACAGAACATAAAACAAGGTGTTTAGTAACTGTCAGCTAAGGGTTCCTACAGTATGCTTAGGTGGGTGATCGCCAGTTAATTAAAAAAGAACAAAAGCATGGTGATACAGACCTGAAATATGTAGGAATCCGCTACATATCAACTCTGCTACACATAGTTAGTTCACAAGAATTCAATAACACTTTGTCCATTGTTATTTTCATCCTTCAGCTTGACAAGGTGTTGATTAATTTGACATATAATTCATTTAAACTTGGCATAACACTATACAGCTATTAATATATTGCACTTTTACAGGCAAAGCTGTTTGTGTTGATCACACTTCACTGTAAATGTTTTAATATACTACTCTATTAACTTTTTATTACCACCACAGGGAGGGTGTGCTGTAGAGGAGAAACTGAATTATATAGATGGACGGGCTGCCACAGTTTCACAGCCTCAATACCAAATAAAGGGACAGTACACTGTGGGCAATTAGAGAACCATAGTCCTTGAGGCAGCTTCTGTTTAGCAGATTTCAATTCTTGTATTTTCTCTTACAGCAATTATTTTATTGGTCTTCCTGTAAAGGTTAAATAGACTACTAGAGTATTCTGTCTTTTTTTGGGTGGCTGGGTGGGGGGATTAGCCAAGGCAAGGCAAGTTTATTTATATAGCACAATTCAACAGCAAGGTGATTCAAAGTGCTTTACAGAGACATAAAAAAAACCCAAAAACAAATAAAAAGCATGATTTAAAATGGAAAAAAGAAAGAAAGAAAGGAACAGTAGATAAAATCAGTAGTTAAAATGTAAGTTTTGAAATTTAAGCTTAAAAGTAAAACAGTGCGGATTTGGCGCTTTATTCAAATGCAGCTGAGAACAGGTGAGTCTTCAACCTGGATTATTCCTTAAACTGACATTATTTAATTAAAATGACATGATGCCAGCTGGCTTGAAACGGCGCAATATAGTAATGTTCATTAATGTCCTGCTCATGCTTTGCTGACAAAATCAAGATGCCTGCAGAATACATTTTGAAATTGACTGAGCTTTCTGGTGAGCAGTAAGAATCATCTTATATTATTTGCCTTTGCATTCCAAGATTAACCTTCATGTTGATGCAAACTCATCCGCTTCTTCCAACTTGCTTTATCTATTTCACCCGTTCCTCCTCAGCTGCTTTAATCTCATTACAGAACTCAATGGCCAACCTGCTTGGTCTACCCCGATAAACAGCACTATTACCCCACAGTGACCCCCAGCACTGTTTACCTTGTTAACAACACACAGGACCCCAAGCACACTTTAATTTCCTTAGCTGCAGGCCACATGCATATATATATATATATATATATATATGTGTGTGTGTGTGTGTGTGTGTGTGTGTGTGTGTGTGTGTGTTTGGGGGTTGGGGAGGGGGGGGGGGGGGTATTGGCACTGACAGTGCTTATCCAGTTTATCCAGACATATGTTTGAAGCTAACTTAGATATGAAAATTGTTCCGTTGATAGAGTGGGTGTGGGAACAGTGGGGAAATATTTTTGTTGGGCCTTCTCCCTTAAAGAGGGTGATATGGCTAGGTTAAACACAATGAAATATTTAAGAGACTATAATGTGTAACATCATTACCCACGGGAAATATTTGGCTCTTTAGCTGCTAAATAGTTCACAACGTTCACCAGCAAATTGTTACATTTGTCCATCTGCTGTCTTACATAAGTTTACTGTGACTTTTTAGAGCTTTTTAAAAAAAATCAAAAGTAAGACTGAAAAATTGGATTTGATTGCTCAAAGCCTATTATTAGTGTCCATAAACAAAAACTGAACAGATGCAATTATGTGGATATTCTAGTTCGTAACTGCAAGTGAACCATTTACATTTTTGTATTCTGATACATTGTTTTTATAAGGATATCATATACTTCTCATTCATCATAGTCAAACGTAATTTTCAGTTCTTGCCCCTGTAAATGTTGTCACAATAGCAATCCATTAAGCAGGATTTAGTTTAATTCTGTCAAATTCCATGTGAACGCGACTTGTTTTCTCAAATATAAATAGATGTGACAGAGGTAATTAATTTCACAAATGAATGAAGTGCCACATCTACAATCTAAACTGCAAAGGAGTCTGCGAGGCTCCGTTTGGCCCGATGAAAAATGCTTGACTTTCACACCAGAGACTGAGGTTTGCAAGTAGATTCATGTCTGTGGTTGGGTCTATGCTATAAAGGACTATGAGTAAGGACAGGGAAGGATTTTGTTTTTCTTCAAGGATACACTGCAATGCAAAACATGATAAATCTTTTCTGTAATATAGTAGATAATGTACTGCAAGATCAGATTTTTGGATTGTCGGGAAACATTTTACTGATATCAACATATCTGCAGCTTGTCAAAAGAATGGGATTTCCACATATATGGTGCTGCAATAAACACATACAAAATATCAGGGAAAGATTGTTTCAAGCAGAAATTCAGTTACAAATAAAATAAATTTAGTACATTTAAAATATTTCTTCTGTTAATTATTAATACTCTTTCAGTTGCTTTTGTTTGCCTTTCCAGTCCCAGTGACTTTCTGGTAACACTGAAACGTCTTACCCCGAAATGTAACATTATCCTGATGTTGGAGTTTTTCAGCATGACGTCATGAAGTCTCACATTTTTTGAGGTCAGCTATGCCAGTTATAATGTAAGAATGTAAGATGATCTCGTCTCACAGACATGATCCATAATGTTTTTTTAATTAATAGAGACTACCAGTGATGTGTATGATTAGCGTTGAAAGAATACTGATGTTTCGAAGCAATGGCAAAACCAATCAACACAAATGTTTTAAGTTTTTTGATGAAGCTACCATCTGTGCAGTCCTGTCATTATTTTCACAATGCCCACACAAGTAGCAAGGATTTGGGAGAAGGGGTTATGAAATGCATTAGAAAGTCCTCAGCAGAGTTTGCCTGTGTATATGTGTGTACTCACGTGTATGTATGATGACTCACTTTTCAGCTGTGAGGATTACATGTGCTACCCAGAGCTCTATAGGGATCTATATGGATAAGAGCACCACATGTCATTACAGAGGTATGAGCTAATTAACTCACAACTCCTCTTGTAACCCATTCACACACTGCATGACCTTTTAGAAATCCTACTGAGCTGCACCATTGCTGCCACCGGTCAAGAAAGCATGTGAGTGATATAAAAAGTGGGACTCTAGTAATTTCCCTAACTACCACTTAATCACCTGGAGGTATCGCTAAAAGCAGCAGCCTCTGTGTAGGAGCATAGCTGTATCATATAGTTAGTTGAGGCTCAGTCCACTGTCTTAACACCATACTTGTTTCCTTCGAACCTCACTTTGGTTTTTCCTTTCACCTTACAACTGCAGCTCTGTTAAAACCCTAACCTACAATCAGCCTCACCTGTCACTATTTTTGTTAAAGTCATTGCACTTTTAATAGGAGCTACTTGTTAAGCACATTTGAATAAAACATGACAAGCAGGATTTTCATACTCTTTACAAATTCCCCCCAGTACATAGATTCGGTGTTCTGCTAAAATATTCTGTTCACCACTGATATACATGGTTTCTCATTCTGCCACAAGATGCGCTGAGCAGTGTTACAACTTGCGAGTCTCAATGACTGCAATAGTTATATGACTGTTACGTTACGTCAGTCTTCTCTATGATCAAATGTCGAAACTAGTAATTTTCTAAAGAACACTTTGAATTTGAGAATTTGAGTCTGCCCAGAGCTCATCAATGATGTGAATGTCGCATTGCACATCCCAAACGTGCTCTATTGATTGATTGAGATCTGGTGACTGTGAAGGCCATTTGAGTACAATGAACTCATTGCCATGTTCAAGACACCAGTTTGAGAGGGTTTGAGCTTCATGACGTGTTGCGTTGTCCCGGTGGAAGCAGCCATCAGAAAATGAGTACACTGTGGTCATAAGGGGAAAGCTGTGGCATTTAAGATAAGATAACTCTTTATTGTCATTGCACAGTCATACATAGTACAGTAGTACAATGAAATTGGAAAAACTGTCCTACGTCGGCACTACATATAACACAACACGACACGATATGACACATCACAACGTAACAAACAACACAACACAGTATATTAACTTAGTATAAAAAAGAAGAATAAGTGTATGTGTATTGCATAGAGATGGCACGATACCACTTTTTTATGTCCGATACCGATACCGATATCATAAATTTGGATATCTGCCGATACCGATATGAATCCGATATAGTGTTTTTTAATCAACAAAACTGTTTTTTAAAATATCTTGCTGCATTTTGCAAGTCTGCAAGTTCATACTCAAGTTTAAAACAACAACTACACTAAAGCTATTCTGTTATACCTGTATACAAAAAAAATATTTCATAGTTCAGCAATACTGATCAATCTAATAAACTTAAACCTACACCATCCTCCCTATTCTGGTATTTTAAAGAGTACTTAGCGTAAATATTAAGCAACCTAACTAATAGGGTTCCAACTCCCAGCAACAACAAACATAAATAAATAAAAAATAAGGAACCACCCCTCACGCTCCACCTCATGATGCTTAATCGACGTAATCAACCTTAATTTGATGCAGTGTGAAAAAAAAATGCACAGAAATCAATTATTTTTCAAGAAATATTAAATAGATTCAACATCTTTCTTCAACAAAATTGCAGACTGCACAGATGGTACCTTCCCAAAGGAAAAAGTACTATAGCTTACTAGGGTATATATATTAGACTTAATAGTCACTATATACAGTAATTGACTTCTATTCATTTTACATCAAATTAAAACTTTGTGTGTCAGATAATTATTTATTAAAAGCTAGACATTTTAAATGAGAATAAGAAAGAAAAGTATGTCTTTGTGCCCCCTTTTCCCAGTTAATGCCCTATCGGCCCCCCTGGCTAAACTTTGCTAGATCCGCCCCTGCACAGTTACCAGCGTCAGCTACGTAGAAAAAGATCCTGGTGTAGAAAGTAATATTAAATAAATTCTAACAACAGCTTATCAAGCTTAAACGTGCTGCTGTTGTTCAGCCGCTGGTTTCCTCTTTCTGGTGCAAAGTGGGCCAAAAACAAAGACGGACTCGCGACAGAAAAGCCGATCAGCTGATCATTTAAGCAGTTTCACGATTGAAGTAGCAGCCGGAGAGCGAGAGGCAGTCGCTCGTTAAGCTTAACGCAGGAATGCTTTACGAACATTCAGAGATGGACTTACACACTTGCTTTACTTCTCTCGGGGATAACTTTGTCGGAGATGAAATGCCAGGTTGCTAGCGAAGCTCCACATGCTATCCAGACCACAGGTCCCGCATGCCACAGCCGCTCTATCACGTGATGCATACTGCTCCGACATGCTAACGTTCTGAGGTGAGTTACGGCGTGTTGCAAGTTTTGTGAGGTGCTTTCGTGATATTTAATGGATCGGATTACATTTTTTATTTTTCTCCGATATCCGATCCAGTAATTTAGGTCAGTATCGGACCGATACCGATACGTAATATCGGATCGGTCCATCTCTAGTATTGCACACTGTTATTATTGCACATTAATTATTATTGCACCTTGTTATAAATATAAATATTATTGTTATCGTTTTAAACATTGTTACCTCCCCCTAAAAAGTCCAGGGAGGTATCCAGTCAGGTCAGCTATTTACATTGATCAGGGCTATTGCCCTGTTGTAAAAGCTGTCCTTGAGTCTATTTGTTCGGGACCTCAGCAGCCTGAACCTCCTGCCAGACGGCAGCAGCTTAAACACCCGGTGTCCTGGGTGTGTGCAGTCCCGTAGGATGCTGCGTGCCCTCTTGAGACAGCGAGTGCTGTACAGGTCCTTCAGGGAGGGAAGAGGATGTCCAATGATTTTTTGGGCCATGTTGATGACCCTCTGGAGTGCCTTTCTGTGTGCTGTGGTGCAGCTGGAGAACCACACACCGATGCAATATGTCAGCACACTTTCAATGGAGCAGCGGTAGAAGACGGTCAGCAGCTCCTTCTTCAGGTCCATTTTTCTGAGGATTCTCAGAAAGTGGAGACACTGTTGGGCCTTCTTTAAGACCGCAGAGGTGTTAGAGCTCCATTGGAGGTCTGTGTCTATGTGCACACCCAGAAACTTGAAACTGGAGACCCTTTCCACGCACTCCCCGTTGATGCTGACAGGCTGCAGCTCGGACTTCCTCCTTCTGAAGTCAACTACCAGTTCTTTTGTTTTGGTGGTATTGAGGTCCAGGTTGTTGTCTGCACACCAATCTGACAGCCTCTGAACTTCAGCTCTGTATGCAGTCTCATCTCCCCCTGAGATGAGCCCCACCACAGTGGTATCATCTGCAAACTTGATGACTGTGTTGTCTGGGTGGGAACTAACACAGTCATGTGTGTACAGAGTGTACAGTAGGGGACTCAGTACACAGCCTTGTGCTCTGTTAGTACTAAAGAGCCACAAAATTACACTACTGCCTGAACCTTTTATATGAGTTAGGATGAGTCCATGCTTCCATGTTGTTTATGCTAGATTCAGTCAGCAGAAATCAAATTTATCATACAGCATTTTTCCAGTTGTTTTTTTAGCCCAAGTTTACTGTTCTTAGCTGGCAGTAGTGGCACCCAGTGCACTGTAGCCCATCTGCTTTAAGGTTTAACATGTTGTGCATACAGAAATGCTCTTCTGCATACCTTGATTGCGAGAAGTGGTTATTTGTGTGGAGAAGTGGCCTTTCTCCTCTGATCTCTGGCATCAACAATGCATTCTGGCCTGGAGAATTGCTGTTTACTGGATATTTTCTCTTTTTTGGACTATTCTCTGTAAACCCTAGAGATGGTTTTGTTGGAAAATCCCAGTAGATCAGCAGTTTCTGAAATACTCAGGCCAGCCCATCTGGCACCAACAACCATGCCACGTTCAAAGCCAGCTAAATCCCTTTTCTTTCCCTTTCTGATGCTTGGTTTGAACTTCAGCAGGTTGTCTTGACCATGTCTACATGCCTAAATGCATCGAGTTATACCTAGTGAAGTGGTGTGTATGAAGTGTATGTGAGTGTGTGAAATTATTTTATTCCCAGCTTCAAACCTTTGCCAGACATCAAACACAATTCCCATCTTGTATTCAGTTGTGCAATTAAATTTTCGGCACTTTGCTTTACAGTTCTGTCAACTGTCAGAAGATTCTCCATAACAAACATAACTTAGCACCATTGTGCTCAAAACACACATGTACCTCTTCCACGCTTAAACTTTTTCTTCGAAACAGGCTGGACTAAACTTAGGTCTTTGTTGCACAAGTCGTCCTTCTCTGTCTTGTTTGATTAACTGTCACATTAAGCTTCTTTTTAAAATAATGAGATTATGCAAATGAATAAAGAGTATACAAATGACTGGCAGAAAACAAATACACATTAAACATTGTATTGAGTTGAGTTGTAGCATGAACAAAGTTCATTAGTGTGCTGCTTGAAGTTTTATTAAGATTATTGTGGGATTTAGGATGTTGCAAGTGCTCTGTGACATTACTGAATGTGCAAAGGCATTGGGATTTGATGCTACAATATATTATTCCAGTATCAAAGACAGAAGCATATTAGGACTCAAACTGCATAGTGGATCATTGTCTGCTCAGTATGTTTTTTATGAAGCCTTTAAGTTTTTAGGACTCTCTTCATGATATTTATCCAGGCAGTGAGACCTTTAAAATATTTGTACTCCTTTACACATACACAAATGCACACATGGTCACACTGTAGAACACATGCTGTGGAAGGACCCTTTTCTCAGCATCTATGAGAAGTCTGGTCCCTTGTTTTGCTTGCTGCCCAATCTGGCAAGACAGTCACCATCAGCCCCGCCATCTGCCGGGTTCTCAGCAGCTTGTTTGGAGGTTAATAGCTTCATGATCCCTCTATCTGTCCTGCCCATCTTCAAATGGCTAATTCTTCCTCTCTGGCAGTGATAGCAAGGCCTGTGCCGCAGCCTTCCCTGTCCCTTTTCAGCATCATCAGGGCCACCATCAGGACAGCAATCCCAGCTTGTTACCGGATATACGATATCAGACCAGAATAGATTTTACAAAGTGTGCAGACACAACAAAATGACACATCTGGAGCCGTCGGAAATAGATCGATATCCCATTCTCAGAGGTATCAGGGTTCGTAACAGACCGCTCCCTCTTAACAGCCAACAGATCACACTCAGAAAGCTACTTTATTTCTCTTTATTGACAGCTTGATAGTAAGACGAAATTGTATACAAGTGCAAATGAACCCATTTGAATTTTGGATTTATGTTGCCACTGACCAGAATGGTGTGGACCATCATTTGTTTGCTCTTATGTGGAGCTCTATGTAAATGCTTATACAAGTAAAAACCAGAGAGGAGAGATTTAGTGTCCTCAGATGAGTTGACATATGTGGATACTGCAGTCTGTCCTTGTGCACACTGCACATGTGTTTTCCTTCTGCAGGCCTCACAGGTTCCACAATCTCATTTGTAGGACAAGCTATACACTACTGCACTAGATTCCTATGAGGAAATTGATGGAGATGCTCAGTGTTAATGTGGTAGACGTGAGGTTTAAAAAGTGCAGGCACAGTAAATCTGAAGAGATCAACTTGTGTCAGGACTGCAGGGACCTCTCTGCTCCCTGGAGCAGTTTGTCAGTTTGACTTCTACTGAACCCTATCCATAACTGACTGGTTTTCTTAGAAAAATCTCCAACTGCCTCTCATATTAAGTTTAAGGGATTTTTTTTTTCAATTTGACTTCTCCATGACCCCAATGAATTTGCATATTACATAGCTGAGAACTGAATATTAAGAGCTTGAGCGAATTACTGTCTCACAGTTGATATTCCCCTTGCAGCTTGAGGTAGTGAAAAAAACAGGCAGGCAGGCATTTAAAACCCCTTTTGAAGATAATGTGATTTTTTCATTTGGCTGATAAGAACGTGTCATGGAATGTTTCATTATTTTGGACATTAAGCATTTTTTTTCTTCTCCTTCAGAGCTTACTGAGAGGAACAAAAATTAATCCAGCATCATATTATTGCTGGTTCAGATGAGGTAAGAGGGTGGGGGAGTTATTCGCTGTGATGGTTGTCGGATCGTCTTCGGGGATCTGCTCTGATTCTGACGATGCTGGCAGACGTCAAAGCTCTTAGACTTGGGGCCGTGAGATGACATGCTTTCACACCAGTGGTACAGTATTTGCTCGTCTTTCAGAAGATGAAGCACAGTTGTGTGAATTACCCTTATCCCATAATGCATCCTGCCATGACTCGATTTCCTATGATCTGGATGTCGGTGTTTTCTGGGAAGACGCATTGTTCATATTTTATAGATATTGCATGTCTCCTAAAATGCTGACCACATGTTTGTTTCAAATCCCAGCCTTTACCTTTCAGTGCGAGGTCTTGTGTCCAAAAATGTATTGCTCAGTAAAGCCCCTTTTTCTGTTTCACTTCATGGAATTGGGTATCTGGTTTCAGATGATTGCTCCAGCACATGCATATGCATTATATAAACATGAAAAGCCCCGATAGCTCTAAGGGAAACTATGATCTCTCAACACATTCTAATTAAAAATTCCTCTATCCACTCTGGCCAAAAAGGACTGCATTTCACTTCCTGACAATCTTATTCTCAATTTGCTGCCTAGCTGTCTGTTTTGGTGTTATTCCATCTTCCTAGCTAAACACTGATGTCACAGTGTCTGCTGCAAGAGAGGATATTCCATTTTTTTCATCTGCTCCTTCACATGGGGATTTTCTTTTTGGTGATAATCAGCGAGCATGCATCATCTTTCTTCAGGCTGAGGGTAGTGGGTGCTGCTGGGCACCAGTGAATGGCTGAATAAGGACACTCAGAGGGTTCCCAATCCCCCTGCCCACCCCCACCTTTTTGTCTGTGGATGGAACACTGAAATAGATTCTTGAGCTTTCTCTTCCAAAGGCTTGGCTGACATTGTGCCAGCACCTGGCACCATTCGAGGACTGTGATTGGCCGAGAACAGACAGAAACCGATGAGAAATGTGAAAAGAGGGGGTGCAGACTAATACTGAGGACAAGTGCTATAGTAAACAGTGATGGGGAAAATCTGGTATTAGAACCAGTGTTTGTATACAGTTTGACTGACTAACCATAGCCATAAGCTGATGATATCAAAAAACTTTCACAGAATGTGCTTTCAGTGAACATTAATAAAGACTTTAACAATGAGTTCAGTTCAATTCAGTTATTATTCATAGAGCGCCAAATTACAACAGTTCCCTCAAAGCGCTTGATACTTGAAGGTAAAGATCCTAGCGAAAAAATCCAACAATCAACCATTACCTATGAGGAAGCACTAGGCAGTGACTGGAAGGGAAAAACTACCTCTAGCAGAGGTTGGGGGGTGAGGGGAAGAAGAGAAGGAACGGGATAAAATGCCAACTATGGGAAAAAGAAGAAAATAAATTATGACATGCCAGCATTTAAATACCTAGGGAATGAAAAGACGTCTGACGCTGCTATGGGGTCAGCATTCTGAGACTATAGACTATAGTTAAGGGATGCTCCAGGGTCAGCTGATCCAGCCGTAACTGTAAGCGTTATCAAAAGTTGAGTTTTTAAATCTAATCTTAAAAGTAGAGTGGGTGCTTGTCTCCCAAATCCAAACTGGGAGGGGGCTGATAGCTGAAGGCTTTGTCTCCCATTCTACTTTTGGAAATTTTATGAACCACAGGCAAGCCTGCAGTTTGAGACTAAAACCAACTATTGGGATATTATGGTCCTGCAAGGTCTTTGAGATATGATATGTTATGTGTTTCATCTTTTTCTACTTCACAAAAACTTTTCAAAAATGGTTACAGTGCATTCAGTTCACAGTAAGACTGTACTCATAAACTACTGCGTGGTTTTAATACAATAGATATGTAATGAGATCAAGTGTATCTTCTAAATAGTTACCATGAAAATTAGATTTTCAGAATATTCTCCATTATTATATGCAATATTATATCAAAAAACTTTCTTACTTGGACAAAATAACACATTGGTTTCCATCATGTGTTAATTCTAAAAATAATGAAAACCAGTCTCTTTCCTATTAATTTTCCTCTTACCTTGGATAAGAAGATGAAGCGATCAGAATGTAATAACTGGTGTCTGTCATAGCCCTAAAGATTTTGTCATTGTTAGCCTTTCCGTGATCTTTGGTCAATACTTTCTAAACAAAATACACACTCTCAAACTCATCCAATATGTTCCTTGAGATCACCAGTTGTCTTAAAGCTCTCCTAAATATTTAGATAGCATGGGGTTG